>NC_141057.1:46290316-46996566 GCF_041138505.1 Cibotium barometz | reverse complement strand
CAGAGAGTTAAAATAGCTTTTTTTGTGCACGTGCATGTATGCATGCATGTGTGGGTGCCTGCACACGCAACAAGCCAGCGAGCTTGGGCGTGTATGTGTGCAGGTGCACGAACATGCATTGTGCTGGCTTGCATGCATGCCTGTGTGTGCTTCTTACTCACAATACCATCACGTGGCTCTAAAAACATCACATTTCCTGTTACTGTTTCCAAATAATAACACCTGCTAGTGCACATGCATGTATGCATGTGTACATGTGTTTCTTACCCACAACACCATCATGTGGCTCTAAAACATCACCATTTCCTGTTATCGTCAGCGAAATGTCCGAATCGGCAACAACCATTACGGCCTATGGAGAAAACAAAAGGCAGAAGACACATGAACAAAGGAAAACAAACTGTTTCTACTGGCAAAAGAAACTTAAAGCCACAATTCACAGGTGGGCTTACATCTAGGCGTCTCAGAAACTTGTCCGTCCGCCATTGCTTAGCCAGCTCAACGGCTGCCCGTGTAAGCTGAAACAAAACATCAAAACATTCTTACAAATTAGAATATAAGGTTTTGAGCAAAACGGGTGTAGCACAATGTGCAACTAAACATTAAAAGCAAAAGAGGGATTCAAAGCCTTGAAAGTCCATGCAGTATTGATGAATGGGATGCTGCGTATACCTGCCCTGCAATCACGCCAAATAGGCAAATTGAGTTAGATCTGCACACCCACAAACACACCCACCCATGCACATGCACACGTGAAAACTGTGGAGAAAAATTAATAGAGCATTGTTGGTCTCATCCCACCCACACCAAAGTGGCAACTTGTTAGAACTGTGCATTAACACACCCATGCATGATCAATGTGAAACTCGGTTGAGAAACATTAACAGAGGATGGACGAGTTGATGTTCCTTGACACACACCCACCCTAAAGACCATACTGCTGTTTTACACACCCACCCTAAAGACCATACTGCTGTTTTACCTGAATGCTCTTCAAGTTGGTTTTCCAATCTTTCGAACAATGTCAGTGCATCCGCTGTAGCCCCTACAGTCATCACATAGGAGTGTAGAAGGTTTAGACAACATTTCAGACACGAGTTTTCTTTTCATGGAAACTCAGCATGGGATCAAAATCCCAAGTTATTTAACCTGCGAATCCACCAATCACATTCTCTCCAATCCTCCGTACTTTCCGAACATTCGGCTTTACAACTTCAGACCCAAGAGTTACTTGACCATCCGCTATAATGATAACGGTTGGGCCCTTACGAACGCACAGCACTGTGGTGCCAATCATTCCAGACTTTCCAGAATGGATTTGTCTTTGTCTGCCACAAATCAACCACCATTTTTTATCAGAAAAAGGTATCCATTCCTTACAATAGCAGTTTAACAGCGTTATCCAGACAATCCAGTTGTAATGAAAGAAAATCCACCACTATGGATAGTAGTATGTCACCTTCCGATACTTAGGGTACCCAGCAATTCTATATTATTGCTTGTGTGGCCAGGCGTGCCCTTCCATATTTGCAGTCTATCCATGCATTTATTCTCTGTGTATGAAAGAATAGCCCATTAATTTTTACCCTCTGTTGTCATGTGTGAAGAACCTATCAGAAAAGTAAAACATCTATATCCATCAAGCTTAGCATTAGAGCAGGTGTTCTTACTTGGGAACTAGGTGCCGGAAGACCAAAGAATTTAATGAAAAAGTTGAAATGCTGAACATGGTGATGATAAAAATAGTCTATGAATCTCTGTTTGCACATCATGAGTCACTTACATTACTATGCTCTCTCAAATGCGAGCCAGGAACTGAGCAATTGCTTTGATCTCTCAATCTGACTGGAATTCACACTGATTTGAAAGGCATCTAAAGGTATTCCTGTTTTTTTTTCCGGAAAAAAGATCCTTCCATTAGTTAAAACAAGCAGCCACAGGCTAAATGTACTACATGCTCAGAGCCCTCAAAAGAGGTGAAAAGAATAACTAGGGAAGGTGGTTCCCTCCATGGCTGGCCACTCTTGGAGGGAGACTACCTCATACGATGGGAAGGGGGAAAAGCCATACAGAAGGCATGTAATGCCAAGTGACCTCGTCTTCCCTATCAGAGAGAAAGGGACCTTGACGCCATGTGCGCAAAAAAGCCTCTCGCCAAGATCCAATCCTCCCTTGAGCTTCCCCTACTGGCCGCGGAGGGTATGAAAGATATCAGTACAAATGGAGTGAATGCCCTCAATGGCCTGACTGCATCAGGCCTGCAATATATGCCATGCAGCAATGCTGCTGATGATCTCCCATCTCTGACAAGTGCCTGGAGAACAGGCCTCTGAAGACAAGTCGGGAGTAGGAACTGCATCTATCCTGCGATAGGACAGTTGGAAAGCCTGACCTCCTGCTGCCTCCTCGTAGAAGAGGGCGGGGCTGGCCTTGGGCACTGTCATGTAGAGTCGGAGAATCCTCTGCCAAAACTGTTGCTTTGGGACAGTCCCAAAGACAGTGCCACTGCAACTCGGCGGGGGAGGGGGGGGTGCAATGCACACACTATGCCGGCCGTCCTCTGATGGCAAGGACGGCCAACCAAGTGCCGACAGCGAGGCTGTGGTGGGCTAACTGCCAAAGGAAGAGTGTGACCTTCCGTGGCCCATAGCTGTCCCACAGACACTTCCAAAATCTTAGAGGAAGCGGGAGGAAATGCCCTAGGACGCCCAATGGTCTATTGCTGGGTGCCATCTATCACACTCATCTGAACCCTGAGTACCATCCTCACCATGTAATGAAAGGAGGAGGTGGTCGGGCTCTCCGTGCTTAAGGCCCACTCGCCAAGGTCCCACTTGACATGCATCAAAGCTCGGCTTTCCGAAAGCCATAGCCACCAAGAGTTGTCACTCCTCTCTCTCTCTTTGCAGGGCCCATACAGGGTGCCTACCAACTAAGGGACACACTCACACACACGCTTGCCACCTTGACCGGGGGAGGGTCGATGTGCCACTGATGATCATAAAAGCCAAGAATCCTCGCCCGCTGAAGTAAGCAACCACTGAAATCCTCGGTTGGGGAGAGGGTCAGACATCCCTTGGGGATTGACTAAAATGGGCACAGGCCCCCCATCTCAACCGAGGACGACTAGGGGGATATCATGACAAGTGAAGGCTCGAAGCCACCGCCAAGAGTTGTAACTTGTCACACGCCACCTTGGTTGGGGAGGGTCAATGTGCCAGTGATGATCATAAAACTCAAGAATCCTCACCCACTGAAGTAAGCAACCACTGAAATCCTCAGTGGGAGACAGGGTCACACGTCCCTAGGGACTAACTCCAAAGGCCCCCCATCTCAACCGAGGACTGCTAGGGGGATATCATGATGAGTGAAGGCTCCAAACCACTGTGGGAAGAGAAGAAAAGGGGTTTGGTGGTGTGTTGGGGATCTTGGAGGGGTGTCTGTCAGTCGAGGGGGGGAGGGGGGCAAGATGGTTGAGTCATGGCAAGGGTAACCTGATCTATGCCCTGGATCCCAACAAGGCGTTTGTCTTCCCTCTTTGGGGGGAGTCTGAAGCTGGTCCACTCTTCCAGAGATAAAGTGGGACCAATGCAGAGAGACCCCAGGCAATGTGGAAGCGAGTGCCCAAGGGGTGGCCACTGGGCATCCTGAAGAAGGGGTGCCAAATCAAGGGCTGGCAAAGTCTCTCCTCATCTATAGTTGGAGGCAACTGGGAGAGGGAAGGCTTGAAGTGACCCCAAGCTCCGACGATCAAACTGGTTGCAAAGCCAAGAGGAGGGGGTGCAGGCCGAAATCCTTGCGAGAAGGAAAGCCTTCCAAGGCTCAACACCTGGGCCTCAAACGACCAGCTTGCCCAACAAGGCTTTGCTTTGGATAGCTCGATCAATGATACCCAGACCACCACGATGAGTAGGCTAGATAATCACTCTCTAGGCCACCTTGGCCCACACTATAGCAGACCATTAGTCCTGCCCAAAGAAAGTTCCTGAAGAGCCGCTGCACCAGGCATGTTCTAGAGAAAGAACGCCCAGCAGGAAGTTATGTACCACATGGTGGCCAGGAGCACCTAGTTGGCCACAACCACGCGGCCAATGAGGGAAACCCAGGCAGTGCTCCAGTAAAGGAGCTTCTTCTAAATGCTCAAAAGAAGAGGGTCAAGCTGCTGCTTGGGTGAAATCTCTCCACAGGTGCCACAAGGAATCCACTGAAATGACTCAAGTGGTTGCCAAGCCGGGTGGGTGGGGATCCCAAAAACCACACAACTTGTGCTAGTGGATCTGAGCACCTAAAGCTAGGCAAAAGTTCTCAATGGCAAGCGCAAATCTCTCAAGATTCCCATCCTATCCAATGAGGAAGGGTGGCAGTGTCATTTGCAAACTCAGAGTCAAGTAATTCCTCCTAGGATCTCATGGGGAGACCAAGACCCTGGAGGCATGTACCCTGCACGGATAGATAGCTGCTCATCACCTTTGCGACAAAGAGGAAGAGGAAAGGGGCGATCGGGCATCCTTGTTGAACTAAGCTGGAAATCGAAAAATCTGTCCCCTTTGGCCCCTTGGATGAGGACCCCACTGTGGTGGTGGAATGAGACGCACTAAGACTCCTCGCATCTAGTCGGCCAGGAATCCCATCCAAAGCATGGTGCACTCAAGGAAAGCCCAATCTACTATGTCGTAGGCTTTCTCGAAATCTAAGAGCAGAACTCATGTATTGTCACCATTTGGTCCATCTCCATTTTTGGAGCCACTTCTATGGAATTGTCACTCCATAGAGCAGCCAGATTTGTACCATGTTCACATGTGGCCAGGCCAGTGCCCCATGTTAAAGGGTCAGTCATCTTGTGTCACATGGACGGGATCCAATTTTGTGCCACCCGTCTGTGACCAGTATTGTGCCATATGGACGGAGCCTGTTTGCTACAAAGCCTGCAACCCGTGTAAGACCAAGATTGCGTCGTTTCCATGGGACTATCACTCCATGGTAGGACTGATATTTGTGCCGACCTTGTCTATGGGATTGTCACTCCATAGGAAGGCCCGTGCTAGAATGTGTGTTTTGCCTATGGGACTGTCACTCCATAGGAAAACCAGGACTTCACATTTCTGTAAAGCTAGTTTTCTGCCCGACAAGAAATCCTTGTACAGGTTTCATGAAAGGGAGATTTCGTCCATTACATGTGCACATGCATTTATGTCTACATGCATAAACTTGTTTTCGCATGACTTGTTTTCGTGTGTTTGCCTGCTATGACATGCCAGTACACTGGACGGGGATGCCCCCAGAGTACCGTGGGTGTGCTGTCTGCTGACGAGTTGTTGTGGCGTGTGAACAAGTGGTAAGTATTGCCCTTTTTGGCCTTTTCAAACATAAAATCCATGAAGTGATTGTCAAAATACGCAGCGGAAATGATAACCAAACTTGAGACCACAAGAGCAAGTAGAGTGCAGAAAATGCCTTCTTGCAACTCAAAAATGCTACCATTTGTGGGACCGTGTTGATTGTTCCCGACTTGCAAAAGCCATTCAGAGTCGAATGTGATGCATGTGGGAATTGTATAGACGCTGTCCTAAATCAAGAGGGTCATGCAATTGCTTATGAAAGCCGTCGATTGCATGATGCCGAGATCCATATGGACATTTATGAAAAAGAGCTCTTGGTTGTAACTCATGCCTTAAAAATATGGAAGCATTATCTCCTTTTGGCTGAATTTGTAGTCAAGACAGATCACCAAAGCTTGAGATATTTTCTATCTCAAACAAAGCTTTCTTTCCATGTTTCATTTTCAGATTGTACACACTCCAGGAAAGAAGAATTTGGTGGCAGATGCTTTGTCTAGGAAGCCTTATATAGCTGCAGTTTCAGTAGCCTCTCATGGGGACTTATCTGCCATGCGTGATCTTTATCATTTGGATGCTGATTTTTTCCATATATGGACTGATTTGATGGCTGGTCACTCACATGCCTCTTATGTGATCAAAGAGGGTTATCTTATGAAGGATAACTGCTTATGTGTGGTGAAGGATATGCGTCCAAAGGTTATGGAGGAATGTCACGCTCCACCTTATGCTGGTCATAGAGGTATTTTACCTACGACACACGCATGATAGAAAGATATTTCTTTTGGCCAAGCATGCGTAAGACATTGAGGCATATGTACGCGCATGATATAGGCAAAAGCCTCCAGGTTTGCTTCAGCCATTGCCTATTCCCCCGCAGCCATGGGAAAGCATTACTATGGACTTCATTATGGATTTGCCTAGATCCCAGTATGGGAATGATGCTATTTGGACCACAGCAAGCAAGCTCACTTCTTGCCCATCAAGAAAACCATTAAAGTTGATCATATGGTGAAGCTTTTCCTTGCTCACATATTCAAGCATCATGGTATGCCTAAGTCCATTATTGGAGATAGAGATCCCAGGACTACGAGCCTCTTTTGGAGGGCTTTATTTGATAACATGGGCACTAAGCTTGAGTTCTCATCTGCTTATCACCCCCAAACAGATGGTCAAAGTGAGGCTGCAAATTTCGCTGTATTGGATTTGTTGAAGTGTTATGTGGAAGATCAAAAAGGTGCCTGGGAGAAGTATCTTCCACTTGTAGAGTTTGCCTACAATAACACTGTACATGCCTCCACGAGAAAGGCCCCGTTTGAGATTATTTATGGCAGAGTGGTCTTGCCACCCATCCTTTGTACAAAGGATGAGATTTTTGCAGCCGATGAGTATGTGCGTGATTGGATGTAGCCTTTGCTCAGGTGCAGACAGCCATTGTAAGGTCACAAGACAAGCATAAGAGGGCTGCCGACAAGCATAGAAGGGACATGCAAGTCAAGGAAGGTGATTGGGTATCGCTGAAATTTAAGAAAGCTAGGCTTCGGAAGAGGCCAAGACAAGAGGGACCATATCCAAAGCTTTCTACTCGATATTATGGACCCTTCAAAGTGGTTGACAAGATCAATAAAGTGTCCTACAGGCTTGCTTTACCCAGTCATTGGAAGATTCACAATGCTTTTCACGTGAGTCTTTTGCGGAAGTATGTGGGGCCAGATCCAGAAGAGCCTGTCACAGAAGATCCGCCCGAGATTGATGAGCTTGAGGAGATTCTCTAGCCAGAGCAGATTGTATTTCACAAGAAGAGAAAGCTACCACATGGGGAGCTTTCCAAGAGATACCTTGTGAAATTCAAGAACTATTCACCCATTGATGCAAAGTGGTTAGATGAGGATTATTTCGTTGACTACCTGCAGCTTTTGCAGGCATATCTTGAGGCTTTTCAGTTGAGGTCAACTGTTTAGAAGCCGGGGGGGATGTCACCATTTGGTCCATCTCCATTTTTGGAGCCACTTCTATGGGATTGTCACTCCATAGAGCGGCCAGATTTGTACCATGTTCACATGTGGCCAGGCCAATGCCCCATGTGAAAGGGTCAGTCATCTTGTGTCACATGGATGGGAATCAATTTTGTGCCACCCATGTGTGACCAGTATTGTGCCATATGGACGGGAGCCTGTTTACTGCCACCCGTGAATGACCAGGATTGCGTCTTTTCCATGGGACTGTCACTCCATGGTAGAACTGATATTTGTGTCGACCTTGTCTATGGGATTGTCACTCCATAGGAAGACCCGTGCCAGGATCTGTGTTTTGCCTATGGGACTATCACTCCATAGGAAAACCAGGACTTCACAATTTTGTCACGGCAGTTTTGTGCCCAACAAGAAATCCTTGTACAAGTTTCATGAAAGGGAGATTTCGTCCATTACATGTGCACATGCATTTATGTCTGCATGCATAAACTTGTTTTTCAATGACTTGTTTTCGTGTGTTTGCCTACTATGACGTGCCAGTACACTGGACGGGGATGCCCCCAGTGTACTATGGGTGTGCTGTCTGCTGACGAGTTGTTGTGGCGTGTGAATAGGTGGTAAGTATTGCCCTTTTTGGCCTTTTCAAATGTAAAATCCATGAAGTAATGTAAACCTTAATGTTTATAAGGTTGGATATTCACACATTTAAAATATTGACCGGACACTTTCTAGTGTGGGTGCCCAAGAGTTAACCTTTGAGTAAGGTTTAATAATATTTAAAGCATGTATTGCATGGGAAACATTTCCCCTACACATGTGGGTGGTTGATGGAAGGGGGCGCCGATTGTATTGGAGGAGAGGGGACTGGATTCATGTGCAGGACAACGCACACCTGACCTTGGACTCATGTGCAGGACAATGCACACCTAACCTCGGTCGACTGGGATGGAACCCTGGCTGACTTGTTGTCACAACCCTGTGTTTTTCTTTGGACAATATGCAGGTGTGCACGGGGACATGGTGGACAGTGTGAATGGCATGAGGTTGGAGTTAAAAAAAAGAAACCCATGTGTGGACAACCCCAAGTGTGAAGGAGACAAAGGAATTAAAATTTAAAAGGTTTTATAACCTTTGGTGGCCAAGAATTAAAGTTCAAAAGGTTTTATAACCTTGAGTGGCCCCTAGGCTATTTATGGGGGGCTACTCTACTTTTGGAGGATGCACCTCTTTCTATCTCATGCTTTTTGGGAGGCGCCTACTGAATCTGAGGGGTGTGCGCGTTTTTCTCTTGGAGGGACTAACGGACTGAAGCTGCGGCACATGTTCTGTCTCTCCCTTTTTTGCTTGGCACACGGATGACTAGACTGCTTGTTGAGGGGGGGCACACGCTTATGGAGGGGCTGGCGGCTGTAGAGAGAGACTTCTCTCTTGATAAAAAGCAAGGTGGGCAGGGTCCCAGAGCTGGCTGCAGTACACGCACAGCCTGCAGGAGCTTTTGCTTTTTGGAAGGCTGGTCAGAGCTCTCCCTCTCTTTCGTGGAAAACCTGGGGGCTGGATTGCACTCGCTCTTCCTCTCTCTCTCTCCCTCTCTTGGAAGGAGGCACAGGACTGTAGGCGGCTGCAGGAAGTGCACAGCCGTGTGGGTTTCTCTCTTTCCCCTACATACTTGTGGGGCATAAACTTGGTGTTTGATGGTGCCGAACACATGAACACAGACATCATGTCGATGGCGTTCAACGGATGGAACTTTCAGCTTCTCTTTGCTTTGGTTCAGGACTGTTTTGGAAAGGGTTTATGGACTGTTTCGTGGCAGTGCATGTGGCTACGAACATGAGCAATTCCAGGACTGTTTTGAGATCAGTTCGAGGACTGTTTATGGGCTGTTTTTGGTTGGCTGCAAATTCAGCTATGTGCTTGGGTTTCCGGCTGCAAGTAGAGGTCACTTGGATGTGTATCTTGGCATGGGAGTGATGCAAGCTCGCATGGCTGCATGCTCATGGAGCAAATTGTTTTCTTCCTGCTGGAAAGGAACAGAGGGACCTATAGTTATGGGCATCTCTATGTTTCCAGATGTTTCATGAGGGAACGGGTAACTAGATGTATGCCGTTGTTGGCACTATTGTTGAATGGTTCTGTATGGATACAGGACCAAGGTTTCAGTAGGAAACAGGTCATAGGTTTCTCGAGGAAACATGTTTATGGTTCTCCAGGAGATAGGTCACATGCAGGCTGAAGGTACAAGAATGGACACATGTTTGGTACAGCCTTGCTATTGATTGGACATGGGACAGGGAATCCATGACAGAGATGGATAGTACCCTTGGAAGGTAGAGTTGGTTGGTACAAGTGTGTCGACTGTATGGTATGTTGTGCTGTGATGCGAGTTCTCGTTTGGGAGACAGTTTGGGAGTCTGTGTTGTGATGCAGAAGCACTGGATGTGTCAGGGTGTGATGCTATTCATAGGGTGAGAGGCTATGGATGGTTGTGGCAGCCCTGATCATGGGAGAAAGCTTCTATATGCAGACTCAATGTGTGAGAGTCTTTTGATGTGAACAATGGCTGGACTTGTTTGTGGATGCCGAGTGGATATGAAGCCATGATGCAAGGTCTTTTAGGCTTCAGGAGTTCTACTGTGACGGCTGAGTTTCCAGCCTTATTGTAATCAAAGCTCTCTTATAATCAATTAAAGAAATACCGCAAGGGGCGCCACTGCGTTTTGGGGCCAATCGGTGTCCGTGTACTCTAGCTCCCCCTGTTTGTTTTCCTTTTCTTGGTCCTCAAAGGTGTTGAAGTGTTTTGTGTGCAAGTTTGTTTTTGCACCGCCCTTTGGTTTTGTATGAAGATCGAGGCCGGTTTACAAGGTTCCGTTGACGGGACATCGTCGACTTTCTCAAGTGGGCAAGCCCATGGTTGCTTTGGTTGGGATAATCACCAACTTTCCCAAGGGGGTGAGCTCGTGGTTGTCTCATGAGAGTCACATCAAAAGCTTCAACATGTGGAAAGTGAAAAGGAAGTGCAGGAGGCACTGCAGGATTGTGTGTCTTTGCCTATATAAGGTGAAGAGGAAAAGCTGAAGATGAAGCTCAGGAGAAAAGACACCAAGGACAAGAAGTAGTCGGCTAGGAACAAGAAGCAATTGAAGTGTTATGGTGCAAAAGATGGGTTGAAGGCTATGGCTTTCGACACTTTGTCACCAGTGGTATCTTCACGGAGGCTTCATGGGTTCGGAAGACAGTTTCTTTCTATGTTTAGCAGTGGTGGTCTACTATGCTTCATTAGTGGTGGTCTACTATGCTTCATTAGGGACTTGTGCTTACCACTTGGGTGGAGTGCAAGCAGGTTTTGGGTGCCTGAGGATGTATCAGATGAGGCTCAGACGGAAGTGGAGGAACTTGATGAGGTTCTTATTCCCGAGCAGATATTAGCACACAAGGAAAGAAAGGTACAAGGTAAAGTTTCCCGTCACTATCTTGTGAAGTTCAAGAACTATTCACCGATGGATGCAAAGTGGATGGAGGAGGGTGACTTAGCAGAGTCACCTTAGGTTTTGCAGCTTTATCTTGATGCCTTTGAGTTGGAGCCGACTCTTGTTACGGCTCATTCAGGTTCAGCAGAGCATAGGTCTAGAGCATTGCCTGATGCTCAAGAGGGGGGTAGCACCTCTGCTCCCTTGTTACAGACAGGCTCAATTGTCATCTAGGAGTCGCTTGGTGACATCTTTGTATTCACCCGAAGGTACTGATAGCTGAGAGTACATCTGCTTATGGGACTTCTATGATATTGTGTACTAGCCCAATCAAGGAGGTATCCCAATCACAATCTCTCAAGCCTTTGGTTCCATGCAACCAACCGAAGAACTTTACACAAAGCGGTGATTCAATCAACCATGCTCTATATCTTCCTCTTAAGGTACAAAACTTGCCTGCATCCGCGCTAATAAAGTGAGATAGAGATTACAACGGTGTATGCCGAAGGTATGCTGTATGCCTAAGCTACAAAGACCGCCCAGCTCCATTAAGCTAGGTTGTGGGCACAACCACCATGTATAAAGTCCCTCAAGCTACAGAGACCACCCATCTCCATTGAGCTGGGATGTGGGCACAACCACCATGTACAAAGTCCACTACCATGCCTCAAATAATGTAATAACCTTTCCTCCCCAAGAAAAGGAATGTCAAAGAAAGCAACAAAGAGAGTTAACGAAAGTAGTCGAGGAGAAGTCGTCATGTTGAAGAAGTATATACACCATGGACACACCTTTCGCCCATTGTTGGGTATGGTTCACAGTCGGCCGCACCATGAACTATAACTGCAACTATGGATAACTCTGTCTACACCTATGGTTAACAGAGATGGCTTTTGCCTTTGGAACTAAGGTGAGGAAGATTGGGACATTGATCTTTGTCATATGGTTCTGGCTGTTCTTGACCACAAGATCGGTCAATTGGATATTGAGATGGATGCTATTTGTGGAGCTGGTCTCCTATGGAGTGGCATGGTTTGGTTGAGCTCAAAGTCTGCGGCAACCTGAGCTAACACTTCGAGACTCTATGAAGGGCATAAGTCTTGCGAGCAGTCCTAGAGTTGGTTTGGTTCATGGATATATGGATCGAACTCTATTTGTGCATGTATGCATACACTTTTTGAGGTATTATTGTATTTTGGTGCCATTGGATCTTGGTACCATTGAGAATACATTGGGTAATACTCTGGATTGTGTCGTGTGATGCATGTATGTTGGTATGATACATCAAGTACTTTATTATGTGCATGGATGCACCACTGGGTGTGACTCTTGCGGGATGGCCATGAGACATATGTGGGAAGTACTTAGTGGATGTATTGTTTGGATGCATTGAGATCTTTCATATGCTCATGTTGTACCATCAGTCGTGGGTCCTACGGGATGCCCATGGGCGTAAGGCTTGCGAGCAACCCTGAGACTATTACTTTAGAGTAGGTAGAGCATTTTGAGAAGCATATTGTTTGCGAATGCATATATGTGTCATGCATATGTGTGTCATATGTAGAAAGATGCATGGTTTTGTTTTTGGCTAACATAGGTTACGTGTTTCCACTTGGTCTTAGACTTTTCACTTTCACGTGACGGTGTGGCCTTATAGTGCAGGATCATTTTTTCATCACCCAGATGAACTTGAGGGCCATTGCTTTTGTCATATGGGGAGTCTTTCCTCATAAGATGCTTTACTGTGCCATTGAGTGCAATCGAGGACGCTTGCTATTTTTCAAGAGGGGGGTATGTCACAACCTGTGTTTTTCTTTGCACAGTATGCAAGTGTGCACGGGGACATGGTGGACAATGTGAATGGCATGAGTTTGGAGTTAAAAAAAAGAAATCCATGTGTGGACAACCCCAAGTGTGAAGGGGACAAAGGAATTAAAATTTAAAAGGTTTTATAACCTTTGGTGGCCAAGAATTAAAGTTCAAAAGGTTTTATAACCTTGAGTGGCCCCTAGGCTGTTTATGGGGGACTACTCTACTTTTGGAGGATGCGCCTCTTTCTATCTCATGCTTTTTGGGAGGCGCCTGCTGAATCTGAAGGGTGTGCACGTTTTTCTCTTGGAGGGGCTGACGGACTGAAGCTGCAGCACATGTTCTGTCTCTCCCTTTTTCACTTGGCACACGGATGACTAGACTGCTTGTTGAGGGGGGGCACACACGCTTATGGAGGGGCTGGCGGCTGTAGAGAGAGATTTCTCTCTTGATAAAAAGCAAGGCGGGCAGGGTCCCAGAGCCGGCTGCAGTACACGCACAACCGGCAAGAGCTTTTGCTTTTTGGAAGGCTGTATGAGCTCTCCCTCTCTTTCGTGGAAAAGCTGGGGGCTAGACTGCACTCGCTCTTCCTCTCTCTCTCTCCCTCTCTTGGAAGGAGGCACAGGGCTGTAGGCAGCTGCAGGAAGTGCACAGCCGTGTGGGTTTCTCTCTTTCCCCTACATACTTGTGGGGCATCAACTTGGTGTTTGGTGGTGCCGAACACATGAACACAGACATCATGTCGATGGCGTTCAACGGATGGAACCTTTGCTTTGGTTCAGGACTGTTTTGGAAAGGGTTTATGGACTGTTTCATGGCAATGCATGTGGCTACGAACATGAGCAATTCCAGGACTGTTTTGAGATCAGTTCGAAGACTGTTTATGGGCTGTTTTTGGTTGGCTGCCAATTCAGCTATGTGCTTGGGTTTCTGGCTGCAAGTAGAGGTCACTTGGATGTGTATCTTGGCATGGGAGTGATGCAAGCTCGCATGGCTGCATGCTCATGGAGCAGATCGTTTTCTTCCTGCTGGAAAGGAACAGAGGGACCTACAGTTATGGGCATCTCTATGTTTCCAGATGTTTCATGAGGGAACAGGTAACTAGATGTATGCCGTTGTTGGCACTGTTGTTGAATGGTGCTGTGAATGGTTCTGTATGGAAACAGGACAAAGGTTTTAACGGGAAACAGGTCGTAGGTTTCTCGAGGAAACATGTTTATGGTTCTCCAGGAGATAGGTCACATGCAGGCTGAAGGTATAGGAATGGACACATGTTTGGTATAGCCTTGCTACTGATTGGACACAGGGAATCCATGACAGAGATGGATAGTACCATTGGAAGGTAGAGAGGGTTGGTACAAGTGTGTCGACTCTATGGTATGTTGTGATGTGATGGGAGTTCTCTTTTGGGAGACAGTTTGGGAGTCTGTGTTGTGATGCAGAAGCATTGGATGTGTCGGGGTGTGATGTTGTTCATAGGGTGAGAGGCTATGGATGGTTGTGGCCGCCCTGGTCATGGGAGAAAGCTTCTGTATGCAGACTCAATGTGTGAGAGTCTTTTGATGTGAACAATGGCTCGACTTGTTTGTGGATGCCGAGTGGATATGAAGCCATGATGCAGGGTCTTTGCAGGCTTCGGGAGTTCTACTGTGACGGCTGAGTTTCCAACCTTATTGTAATCAAAGCTCTCTTATAATCAATTAAAGAAATACCACAAGGGGCGCCACTGCGTTTTGGGGCCAATCGGTGTCCGTGTACTGTTTGCAGGAGCACTCTAGCTCCCCCTGTTTGTTTTCCTTTTCTTGGTCCTCAAAGGTGTTGAAGTGTTTTGTGTGCAAGTTTGTTTTTGCACCGCCCTTTGGTTTTGTCTAAAGACCAAGGCCGGTTTACACTCGTCTCAGGTTGGGCTCACATGGGACTAGTTTACCATCCTAGGTCCTACACCTTTTGTACATATATGTCTACGTGGCCTCCAAGTGCGGGATGCACGTGACATCCTCTTCTGCTTAACTTGACGACGGAAGCTGCATAGCCTCCAAGTAATCCGTCAATAATGCCGGATAGTCTTCAAAAAACTCTTTGTCAAGCCATACCGCTTTGTGGGTCCCTCGGTCTTGAAACTTCGTGAGGAACTGTCTGTGTCTTCGGCCTGAGCCATGCTTGAAACGGTGCAAAAGGATTTGTTCTGGAACCATCTTCACACTCTAGCAGATCGGTGAGATCCGCCGAGAGGTCAGAAAACTTGTCTATGTGGGTGGAGTATGCCTGGCATATACCCACAAAGGATCTGATGTCATATGCTGTCTGAGGTACTTTCCAATTGACAACTCGGCCACTTTAGCCGGATCAAGTCGAATGCCTTCTGCACTAATTATGTATCCCAGATAATGCACCTGGAACAAATAAAATTCCGACTTCTTTTCATTGACGTAGAGCTCGTTGCTTTCCAGCAACTTAAGGACTTTCTCCACATCAATGTCATGCTGCTCAACCTTAGCTCAAAATACCAGTATGTCGTCTAGATATATGAACACACACTTTCCAATCAAATCCCGGAAAACACGCATCATCATTCGGTTAAATGTAGTTGGGGCATTCGTCAAGCCAAATGGCATGACCACAAATTCATAGTGGGCCCGCTCCGTACAGAAGGTTGTCTTGGGGATGTCCCCCTCCACAATCCTCACCTAGTGGCACCCACTCTTTAAATCGAGTTTCGAGAACACCTTCGCTCCATTCAGCCTCTCGAGAATATAATCTATTCAAGGCATCGTGAATCTACTCTTGATAGTCAGCTTATTGATTGCACGATAATAGCAACCGAGAAGACCTATCTTTCTTCTTGACAAATAAGATCGGTGCTGCAAATGGTGACACACTGGGGCGAATGAAGCCAGATTGCAACAATTCTTGGAGTTGGCGGTCCAACTCCGATTCCGTTGCCTTGGAAAGGCGATACAAAAACTTGCTCGAGGGTTCCGAGCGTGGGAGGAGGTCAATCTTGTGGTCCTCCAGTTTAGACGGGGGGAGCTGGGGAGGGAGACTGTCCCGAAGAAAAATCTTCTAGAACTTTTCATGGAGAGCCAAGTGCTTCTTGGAAGCACTGGCCACTGTCTGGGCTGTCTGGATGTATATCATCGCACAATGTGTGCCTTTCCTGACTGCTCGCTTAGCCTGCAAATGGCTTATGAGCGGAAAGTTCGGAATTCCTGGCTCACACTTGTTGGTCACTGGGGTGTTTGACACATTCCGGTTGATCTGGAACGTGTGCTTGTCCCACTTGACATCAGGAAGAAACTTGTGAAACCACTGAATGTCCAAAATTATGTCTACTCCTACAAGAGGGGCAACCATAAAATCACGCACAAATTCTATGCCCTGAATAACTAATTTAGCACCTAGAGCTTCATACTTGACGCTCGTCGTCATGCCTATGCTAAAACCCTCAACTTGTTTGTCCACTGAAGTCAAGGCGAAACGGGCACGCCGAGCGGCCTGTTCCGTGACCACGTCCTCCATGCTGCCGCTGTCAAACAAGACAATGACTCTCTGGCCACCTATGTAGCCAAAGGACTTGAGCAATTCGTTGCACTCATACTCCTAGTCATGGGCGCCCTTCTGCTTATCTTCGAGCTCCTGGCCAATAATTGCTCCAACTGAAGCATTGGGATTTGAAGAACTAGGGGCAGCCACTGGGGTCTATGTGGGAGCTGGGCTCACCATGGAAGCTGTGGAGGCTGCGGCGGTGGTCTTTGGAGTGGTAGTCTTCTTAGGACACTCCCGAGAAGTATGTCCTTTTGTATGACAAAAGAAACATCTACCGTCCTTCTTGTACTGAGAAATCTCCTCAGCACCCAACTTACCACCTGTCTTGCCTGCCTCTGCTTTTTGGTCTCGAGTAAGCTTGTACGCATTGTTCGAGTTCTTGGAGCCAAAGTCTCCCGTGCTCTGTCCTGGGGAAGACCCCGTTTGGTTCTGGCCTTTTCTCCCCAAGGTGGTAGCCTTGGGAGTAGCTAGCTGGGAAGTCTTGGGCTTGCCACCATTATGCTTCATTTCTGCACTCTACGGCGCAAGCGAGAGTGCTTCTTCGAAGGTGGCTGGCCTAAACATACGCACCTCCCACTGGATTTGTGTGTCAAGGCCATACAAAAACTGTCCTTTCTTGTTCGAATCAGATAAGCCTAATTGCAAACATAAAGTCGAAATTCTATTGGCAAACTGAAGGACTGGTTGCGCGTTCTAACACACTTCCCTGAAGTCGTCTTCGAGTCGCTCAAGATAGTGGGGTGGTAGAAATCGCTGCTTAAGGTCGCAGACAAACTCGTCCCACATATAAGCTGCCATACCTAATCTGGTGTGGGCATGAGCCCACTGAGTCCACCAAGGAATGGCCTCACCTTCCAAGTACCAACTGGCTAAAATCACTTTGTCAATATCTGTCTTTTGAACTGCGGCAAAGTAAGCTTCAAACTGATACAACCATGAATAAAGAGTTGTGGGGTCGAGTTTACCATTATACTTATTTAGGTTCATTTTCTCGGGAAAATGATTCGAGAGCGCCGCTGGTGTCAATCTGGCATTCAAAGCTTTAAGGTAATGCTCATGTTCCACGCGTCGCATGGCTTCGTCTTCACGTTGTCGGATCTCCAATGCATGCATCTACAACTCAAGCAAGGAGCTCGGTTGCGGTCGCATGGCTTCGTCTTCACGTTGTCGGATCTCCAATGCATGCATCTGCAACTCAAGCAAGGAGCTCGGTTGCGGTCGTGACCCCGCAAGAGGGTCCCTGTGTCGAGGATCTGGAATCTAGGATACGAAAGGAGAGGGATGAGGAGATGGAAAACGCGATGCTGGAGAATAGGTACGCTCTTCCAGAGCCTGGATCTGCGCCTTCTGCTCTTCCAACTTGGTCGTCTGGTCTGCGATTGCTCACATCATCTGCTGGAACATCTCTGTAACACTCAAGCTTGGTGCCCTAGCTGGGCTGCCCGGTGCACTCTGGTCCCAAGGTTCTTGGTCTCTCTCGTCGTCGAAGCTCGCCACAGCAGGAAAACGCACTTCCTTTCCAGAGCACAATC
Source organism: Cibotium barometz (assembly GCF_041138505.1). Classification (NCBI taxonomy): domain Eukaryota; kingdom Viridiplantae; phylum Streptophyta; class Polypodiopsida; order Cyatheales; family Cibotiaceae; genus Cibotium; species Cibotium barometz. Next base: position 46,978,903 of record NC_141057.1, on the reverse strand, counting down.
TGACCATCCACTGTGTGTGGGAGACTTCCGGAGGCTGAAAACCAACCGTCCTTCGAGGGACAGGAGTCCCTCCGAAAGGGGTAGTCCACCGAAGTCTGAAAACCAACCACACGAGCGAGAAAAAATTCTGGTTTCTTTGCTGAATCTTTATACTTGAAGCAGGCTCTAATACCACACTAGCATGCGGAAGCTTCGAGGAAGATCGGTAACTTCAATGCTCAGAAAACAGCACACTTGTCGCGACGAAAATAACGCACAAAACTGAATGTAGATGTGCAGAAAAATAGAGAGAGAGAGAGAGAGAGAGAGAGAGAGAAGAGGACACAATATTGGGTCCCGAATACCCTCTGTAGGGCCCCCACCACGTATGGTGTATTTGCTTTATTAGAATGATGCAAATCTGAAAATATACAAAAAACTTGACCTTTCTTGGCTGAGATAACTCTGCCCTTGACCTGCAAATCCTTCACCCCTTCTGCGTTAGCCTGTTCTAGGCTGTCCTAGCCCTTGCTTTAGCTTCAGCACTTGGTGATTGATGAGATACACAAATGAATTGGGGCCTTGGTATTTATACCCCCCAAGATAGGCAGTCGGCCATTCTAGTACAGTCGGCTGTCATAAATTCAGCCCACGACTGAATAATACAGCAAATAATATTATTAAATGCTACGCATACTTACCTACATGGCTCGGCACTAGGCGCATGGTTCTAAGAGGGATGGGCCCTGATTACCTGCTGTTCTGGAGGCTGGGCTGCCCCATAGCCAACTCAAGGCTGGATGACCTGTCGGCTACCCCTGGCATGCCCCTAGGGTTGTCCTAGGGCCCTCCATGGCCTACCCATGGCTGGTGGGTACAACCAGGGCCTTCTTGGCCCTTATGGGGGTGGTTTTACACTATCCCCATGCCCACACAAATACTTGGGGTAGCCCTATGGGCTGGCCCCTTTGCTATATGCAAAACCTAATTGTCTACAAAGTGATCTGGCATCCAGTACCATACCAGATACACAGAATCACTGACATCATTCCAAAGGGAGACTCACAGCGCGGACTGGCACTGTTTCATGTGCAAGACAATGCACACCTGACCTTGGACTCATGTGCAGGACAATGCACACCTAACCTCGGACGACTGGGATGGAACCCTCGCTGACTCGTCCCGGACTGGGCTCACATGGGACCAGTTTACCATCCCAGGTCCTGCACCTTCTGTAGAGATATGTCTATGTGGCATCCAAGTGCGGGATGCACGTGACACCGAGGATTCGCTTAGATAGGCTTGTCTCCTTAATGCATTCACGAGGATCTGAATTGAACAGTGGGAGGGAAGTATGTCACGTCTCGACACACCTAGGATTAGGGCTAGGGGCATGTGCTAACCCAAGATTAGGGTTAGGGTTGACCCAGGATGAGGGTTAAGGCTTAGCTCGAGCGTGGGGACCTGGAGGGTTCACACATGGGCTAAGGACACTAGCAAAAAGAGCTTATAATTGATAGTCTAGGGCTAATAACGACTAAAAGCTTATGAATAAAGCAAAAAAGCTAATAAATAAAGCGAGGGCCAATAATAGCCGGGTTATTACTATGTAAGTGACCTTGAAATCACTTATTAGACACAAGAGATCAAGTAGTCACGCAATGGCCTAGGGCTACCAAGGAAGCGTGCAGAATCTCATGGCCATGGAGCTGCAAGGTGTGTGGTTCCGCCTAGTGGTATGGGATGCTAGGTTGGGGCCATCGGTACCAAGCATGCTCGCGGCAATCAAACCTCAAGCTCGAGGGTAGTTTGAGGCATTGAACCTATGGTTGGGTGGTGAGTTGCTAGCCACAATCTATCATGGTCATGCGATGCGTATGACGATGTTGGGTCTATGAAACCTCGTTAGGGTTTCAATTCTACTTCAGATAATCCTTGGGTTTGGTCTGTGAAGACTTTATAGTCTTAATAGACTGATGCAAAGCTATCATTTCTCTCTTATAACAAGCCTGACTCTCCTGAGATACCGGACGCTTATAAAAGAAAGGGAAATGTTCGTAAAAGAAGGGATGATCTTCATAAAGCGGCAGAGGCCAATAGGAGTTTTATGAGAGTTCAAGTGTTGATGTCATTGTGTCTCACTTGAGCACATGGTGCAATCTAGAGCCCAAATCACGATGACTATTTAACATTTTTTAGGCATCCATCCCCACCATCGCTTCGAAGGGAAATTTGTTAGGATTCAGGGCTCAATGTGTGTAAACACCCTCCTAAGGTGTGAACGCCCTCTTATGAGAGGATAGGATAAGTGTGTCATGTGTCATTAGTATAGTGTGTGTGTGATTTCTATGGGTCAAAAGTTAAGGCTACTAGCCTACCAAAGCATGTACTTGTGAAAGGTTTCGATGTCAATCAATAACCATCATTGAGTTGTGCAATTCTTTCTCTCTTGAGCTTTGTGATCTCTCTTTTTCTCTATAGTCGCCATAGTTATGTCTCTCTCGCGTGTATCTGCTTCACTCACTTTCTGCACAGCTCATGACCACCATGTAAAGCGTTCATCTTGTTGCGTCGAGCTGGTGAAAGCGAATAGAACCCATTTGGAGAGTCCGGTTTGCATGTTTCAGAATGACAACAGTCGGACTAGGAGCGAGGCTCGTCTAGTTGATCCATTCGTGCATCCAAGGGAGCAAATAACTCCAGCCCAGCGCCTAATGGTAGCGCCACTTTGTGTCCAACCCTTGCTCAAAAGCATCAGCCAGTGTAGACAGATGCCAACTTCTGGTTCAGATGGCCTAACACCCATTACTTGGAAACGCACATCGAACTCCACACGGAGGGAAGCTCTCTCTATTGCCAAGTGGGAGGTGAAGAAGGTCATCATGCTGGAGAACACAGCTTGCATCTCCTCGGCGTCCATGATGAATAGAAGGAAGCCATTGATTAGTAAGAACCCAAATAATATCTTTCCCCAAAGCCGACCTTGTGCAGTCCCTCAACTCTACGGCTCTACCTAACCAAGCAACTCTAAGGTTTCCACAAATAGAGAGGGAGAACTTAGAAGAATGCAGCGGAACGCAAACACAATCACACACAAGTAGCTCTAAACTATTGTTGTATTATGTACAATGAGAATGCTTACAACTAGATTTCAAGTAAAGAATGCTACTGAAAATGTTGATCCCTGATCCTCAGCTTAACACTGCTGTAGATCACCTTTCACCAGCCCAAACCAGAGAATACGCTCTGCAGAAGGACTCAATCACTTCCTAGAATGAGATGAATGGCTGAATACCCAGCCTGTCCTTATATAGTGCCCATCAAGCCTTGTCGGCCACAAGAAGAGCTGCCGCAACCATGTGAAAAGGTGGCCGACTGCAGCTAGCCTCACCGACCACCACGTAGCAGGGCCTCACATCTGTCGGCTGCTGCCCGACTGTCCACAGGGCTGCCTGATTACTACAAGTACTCGGAGATGTGTCACAGGCTGGGCAACAGTCCAGAGGCAATTACCACAAACAAGAACCAACGCCCACGTGTGGATAGTCATGTGGGTGGTGGCATCAGCCCACAAGCAGATTTGGACCAAATTTGAGCAACCTAAGCATGTGCAAACTAACCTAACCAAGGGACCAAGGTTTGGGCATCTTTTTAGTGCAATTTGAACACGTTGAGTGACTTTTATGAAACTTTTGTAGGGCTGGCTGATTTGTGTTAGTTGGAGAGAATTTCCCTATAGATTGGTGCCTTCAGTCCCTCATTCCATCATCAAGAATCTGCTCTCAAAGCTCTTCAATACACAAGTCTACAAGTGATTGGAAAAGCAAGGAGAAGGATCCAACAGCCAGTGTCTGCCTTGAACAATGGTGTTCATCTGCAACTTGGGCTGGGATCAACAGTTTGATCATCCTTTGTACTTCCTAACAAGTAGTTGTGCATTATTTCACTATATACAATACAAGGATTAGATTAGGTCTATTTGTGTCTGATTGAATTTGCAAGTCTTTCGTTGCACCTCTCTGTTAGCACTTACATAGCACTAGTAATCTTACAATAAGAGCATGATAATTTATTTTGCAGGCTAAAACCGGTTCTTTTATGGGTTCAAAACTTATAAATTTAAGTTGTTTTTATTGATATGCTTTCTTGCTTTTTTGACATGTGTATTCAGGTAGTAGGAGACAAGGCAGGACACATTTTATATCCCCTCTTTGGGTTCCCTCTCTTAAAAGAATCCTTCTCACCTACATGATAAAGTGAGGACTGTGCAAGCATTGTACGGACGGGCCTTTGACATCTGCCATACGAACAGGAAGGGTACAGGTTGTGCCAGATTTTGTAAGGACTGCCCTTGTCTGAGCCACCTGCGTCAATGATGCATGCGCAGCTAATGTCAGCAGCCTGGCTTTTTTCACACGTGTGGCTATACATGTGGATTGCATAGCCTGGAATTGCATGTGTGACGAGCATTGTTGCAGTTCAGAGACCTAAAGAATCAACAAGGCTGGAAAACAATGAGCATCCAAGCCTGGTGTCGTGAGTGAGGAGTTAGCTGTACAGGTGTACAGGTTCAGTGGGCTTAGCACGAGGTCACCAGTCTGGGCAACACAGACTACCAGCTTTTATAACAATGTCTCTCTGTATGTATGTGTGCACATGTATGAATGTGCACACATACACATGTAGTATAGACACATGTGTCTATATTACATGTGTATGTATGTATGTAAGTATTATGTGTGCACATGTATGAATGTACTGTGTCTATACTACTTGTGTACGTATGTATGTATGTGTGCACATGTATGAATGTACCATGTGTCTATGCTACACGTGTGTGTGTGTGTATCCAATTACGTACGTGTGTATGTATGGTAAACCATGAGATTCGATTCTTTTGAACTTCGGATTTGGCAGCAAAAAAACCCTAATTTCACAAAAATGGCGACGGGTCTTACTTTCGAGGAGCCGAAGAGAAGGCAACCGCACTCGCCATAGACGGCAGGCACCTAACATCATTCTTTTGTTACAGAGCCCGTTTGTCTTGTGATTTGGAAAAATAGACCAGCTTAACGTTGATCTCTTGCTTCTTGTTGGAAAGCTAGCCCATCTCTCTCTCTCTCTCTCTCTCTCTCTCTCTCTCTCTCTAATAAATAATGCCATTTTGCTTTAAATATTTTGGGCAATGGGTGTCTTTGAAGTGTACAATAGAGAAATCCAAACTAAGGCCCTTTACACATACCCCACCGCCCATGTATGGCGGGGGATTGGGCGGGGAGATTGCCTGCCCATGAATTATGGGCGGTGGATACCCCCAACACATCAGCATGGGCAGGCAGGAGTATGGCGATGTGTAATGGGCCTAATGCTTTATTATTATTCAAGTCATTCATGCTCCATGCATGTTTTATTTCGAATACCCCTTTTTATCTAGTTTATTTATAATGTTATTTTCAAATAGTTTATTTATAATATTATTTTCAAACATGTGTATACTTGAGTAAGAATATAAATGCACATGTGGCTTAAAATCTAGTTAAAAAATTTTCATCTTGAGATCTCCTCCATGTGGCTTAAAATCTAGTTAAAAAAATTTCATCTTGAGATCTCCTCCTTTTTTATCTTATCTAAGCATTGATTATTTGAGATCTCCCCTTTTTTAATCATATTTGAGCACCAGTTGTGGTGTTGTCTTTTAGCTATTATTTTTTAAGTATTGATTATTTTGTGGTATTGCCTTTTAGTGCTTTGTTTTTATTTTCAAGTATTGATTATTTTGTGGTGTTGCCTTTTAGTTCTTTGGTTTTGTCTTCAAGTGGTGTTGGCTTCTTCTTTTTTAGGTTTTCATAAAATTTTAATTATAATGAACTTGATCAATGCTCAAGTTTGATAACATACGCTTTAACAACAATCTATTCTTACTTTTGCTTTTTTATGCATAATTTTGCTAAATGGGAGCAAATAAATTTTTCTTAACAATCTTTTTTCAATTTGCTAAATCTTCCCTTTTTTTGGAACACACACTAAGAGATTCTATCTAGAAATGCTCGGGTTGAGTATTGGAGGAAGCGAAAAAATTTGGTTGGTTACCAGACTCTTATCGGTCGAGTGAGACTCCCAATCCATAGACGGGGAAGATCTTCTTCCAAGAGCTCCAATTAATTTGTGGAGAATATGCTATTTTCAAATTAATTTTCTAAGGTTCAATGATACCCTCTCGTTTTGCATCAAATGTTTACAAGTGGCAGTCCATGCTAGTGCCTCTCAAAGTAGCTCTCGAAGGAGAAAAGTCTTACGTTGTGGAAGATTTGACTCCCACACAGGTGGAGCATAAGAGGATGTGCATGATGCAAGTTCATAAAGCTTGGAAAGCAGGGAACTCGGCAGTCTACAGGGATGGTTGAGTCATCATTACATAGAGACATCTCGAATATCTCTCTCGATAAGAGTCTCCCTCAATCCTCCTTGGTTTGGGACCATAGTGTGCCATTGTAATTCCATATTGCAAGTGGTTGGTCCCATAAACCCTATGTTCCTATCATCTTCTACACCGAGACACACCAGACCCCAGAGAGAGGCCTAAAACATGTATCTACTGGGGAGTCACCCTACAAAGGAGAGACCCACTTCATCTCCTACATGGAGACACACCAAAGCTCGGAGAGAGGCCCACCATGTGTATCAAGGTACTAGTGGGGAGTCACCCTATAGAGGAGACTCGCACTTCATCTCCTACATTGAGACACACCAAAGCCCATAGAGAGGCGTACCATTTTTATCAGGGTACCTTTGCCTACAAAGGGGAGACTCGCACTTCAAGACTCCCACACTAAGGAGGGGAGACTCGCACTTCACAAGGGGTATGAGGATCGAGTGTGGACCATACGTTGGGGTGGTCGGCCTTTGGTTGTTACGTGGTTGTTGTATGGGCGCCCGGGTATGTGAGCGCCATCTTTTTGGGGCGAGGACCCCTAATTTGGGAAGTCGGCCTCGATATGCATGCCGGCCAGCCCGGTGACTGTGAATTTTTTTTCGATGAAAATGTTTGGGGTGTTTCCCTGGTCGTCCGTTCATCGAGATCGGACACCTAAACATGCATTTATTAAGGTTTAAAGTTTACCGTATTTTAACTGAAAATTTACGTATAGGCTTAATTCGATGTCCGTTTTTGAGTGTCGTAAAATCCTATATTAGGGTAAAATCATGCGTAGATTCCAAATTTGGACTCATAATTTTAAGATTCCAAGTGGAAATAGCTCGATTATTAAAATTGATAATTTTTACACCACAAAAAGACCATAAATTCATCTATATAATGGGCATATACTATTATTGAAGATGGGCATGTTACATATTTCATTTTCTTACATATTAGAACAATGCTTTTCATCAGAATGACAAATCTCAACCGTTTAATATTTAGGAGAATCCTTAAGTGTTAACACTTGAATAGTGTGCACTGATTTTTATTTAGGTTTATCATTACCATTCCTAGTAAGTTCTTGTCCACCCTGGGACTTAGGACAATGCTTTTTATCATGTCCCGGCTCAAGACAAGAGAAACAAAGTTTTTCTTTAACTGCTCTCTCAAAATCTTGCTTTTTTAGAAACTTGCTAGGATTGGATTTTTGCTTTTTTGGAGGTTCTTCCTTTCTAAAGAAAAAACCCTTTCTTTTTTGAGAGCCAAATTTTTATTCATGAGGTTTATATGAAAATGTTTTATCATTTTCTTTATGATTATCATTACCCATGGTATCGTCAAAAAATTTTATAAATTTTATAACATCATCTAAGTTTTTTGGCTCTTTGGAGCAAACTTCCTTCTTGTACTCCCTTTTTAGGCCTCTATTGAAGCCTCTTACTTTTTGAAAATTGTCTATTCCCTTAAGCTTTAAGCCAATTTCTCTATAGAAAGCTATATATTGAGTGAGATTTAAATTCTTTTATTCCATAGAACAATTATCCCACTCCTCCCAATTTCGGTCTTCTTCATTTTCAAGAAGATATTCCTTTAAGAACAATTCCTTAAATGAATCCCAAGAATCAGGTACTTGTCTAGCTTCCGTTAAACTCATCTACCACTTGTAAGCTTGGCCTTGTAAGGATAGGCTAGCTTCAATAGGGTGGTTTTATGATCAGGCACATTTCTAAAAAGATGCAAATCTTGCCATTTTTGTAGAAAAATATGGACTGCGTCTTTATTTCTCTCCTTCTCTTCGCCACTAAAAGTGGGTGCCTTTAAATCTTTGAGTACCATACCCTGGTCTCTAGTTTTGGGACCTTCTTTAATTATGGTTTCATTCAACCCTTTTTTTAGAGTATTTTCCTTTCCCTTACCAATATTTTTAGATATTCTTTTACTCCCAATCCTTCCCCTCCCATCAAGGAGCTAAGAAGACCCATCATTTTCTCAAGTTTATTTTCTATATTAGAGATTTTTTCTTTCATTTTCCTCATTTATATATCCTCATACTTATTAAGATCTAAATCTTGCATATCTATTTCATTTGGTTTTGTAATATCTTCTACCATGTGGAAATAGGACATTGGGTTTTCCCCCTTCTCACCATTTTCATCCTTCCCACCTTAAGAAGCTATTTACTCTAACAATAAGCAAAATGGAAAATTTCTTACAAAGCAAAAAAATGCAACACAATGACCTTACTTGGTTGGGTAATAATTAATTTTCTCTAATGATGTGAAGAACAATTTTGTTGATTCCTCCTTGTTCTTCAATGATTCTTCAAGGTTATCATGTACTCCACTTACTCCATGTAGAATCTCCAAAGTATGCCCAATTTATTAGGCAAGAGGTATGCCTAACTTATTAGGCAAGAGGTATTTTGTATGGAGAAGATTTGAGAAATATAGAGATTAGCTTATGGAAATGAATAGAAAAGAGATTAAGGAGTAGAGATTAGAGTTGGCAATGAGTAGCTCAATGGAAACATGAAAGAGAAAGAACTTGCCTTTGATATCAATGTAATGCTCCTTGCATTAAAGCTTAAGGACTTGTAAGACTAGCACTTTGATTCTCCACCTAACCATATCCCAAATGGACCCTAAACTCATGATTACATAAGCCTAAGTGATGCATGGCCTTCTAACTTCAGCCCCTTGACCTTTGATTGGCCAGGCATGGCCTTTTCATTCACCAATGCTCCTTCAACTACCCCCTAGAGTGTGGCCCTTGGGCTTCCATTTTGCACCATTTACTCCCTTAGTTAGCAAACATCCCTAATGACTTGTGAGGCTTGATTTATAGTTATTATACCCTAGTCACCCTAACATTGATGTATGAAGGACCCTTCTAGGCAGCACCAGATATTTCAACAAACAGATGCTTGGAAATTGGAGCGGCCCTAGGTCATGATGCTCTCCCACATGATCCACAACAAACCATCGAGGTCCCACATCAGGTTATTCAAGCAACATTTGAAGCAACTCCTATGGTAGTGGAGGCACACTTCCAAATAGTCACTTACATCCACTACATCTCCCTCACGACTTTCGAAGCTTGCTTTATAGTCATCCTAATAGCTAGCACTCATCCCTCATGACTTTTGAGGCTTGCTTTATAGCCATCCCACCCTAGTTACCCCGTCGTTGATGTATGGAGATTCTAGGCACCAAATCTTTCAACAAATGTCTGTGGCCCCAAGTCATGATTCTCTCCTACATGATCCATAGCAAACCATCGGTCCCACATCAGATTATTCTAGTAGAGTTTAATTTAGCTCCTATGGTAATATAGGCACTTTTTCAGATAGTCACTTACATCCACCACATTTAGACATACATCCCCCTAAGGTTTACTTTATAACCATCCCACTAGTAGTAGCGGATGGTATGCTATTGTATGTGCATGGTTTGAGGCTCATAAACTCCAAGTGTATTGGCTCCCACCACTTCAATACACTCTAGATGTCCCCTTCCACATGGTCACACATGAGGATAGTGATTCGATATGATCTACATAGACACTATATTCAAACCACATTACACCATTAGAGACATTGCACATGAAGATGCACTACTATAGGGATCATTTCTTGAAGCTCATAGAGGATGTATATATTAAGGTAAGGATATCTTCACACCACCTTCAATGGAGATAGGGAGAGTTGAGAGGATTCCTTGGGAGGATAGGATCTACTAATTGTGCCAATAAGAGGTTTGAGTCAGAGTAGTACATTTTCCATTATGTAGTATACTACGAGATCTGGGGGAGATTTTAGAGAGCCTTTTTAGAGAGGGCTTTGGGCCTATGGAAAGGATCATAGAATATCAAGATTATTGCCTCAAACTCTTTCTCCTTGATCCCTATCGAGACACAGAGAGCCACTCCTCAGAGAGTCTCAATGCTGACCCCGACACTGCCCACCACAGCCCCTCCAATTGATCATCACACATTTCTTATGACCACAGGAGAACAACCCATAGAAAGCAGACCGTGGAGCCCAGAGCCTTTGCTGCACCATCCTCTTCCAAGCCATATCTTGAAGTTACCTTGGATCAAGCCACTACACTCTAACAAGCCTGACACCCTTGACCCACCACCAACTCTAGATTTAGGAGGCTTTTAAGCGACTTTCCTACACATGGTGGATCTAGCAAAGCATGTCAACTCTACTTATCTCTCCGATGTTGAATATCATGTCCCACCCACCACCAGCTCTAGATTCATGAGACTTTTGAGTGACATAGCGTCTCTTTCCCACACTTGGTGGATCTAGCGAAGCATGTCAACTCTACTTCTCTCCTCTCCCAAGCTGGATATCCTAGATGGGTCACTCCCAATATCATAGAAGTGACTTATTCAATTGATGTTTAGATAAGCTCATGGATATTGATAGACTTATACTTAAAATGAGGATTAAATATACATCACTCTGTCTCCGAACATTATTGCATACATTTTGTTGTTGTTGTGTTTTTTTTTATAATGATGATGAGATTTGATGACATCATTGTACACTTTTTGGTCTCTTACTTTGTAGAGGATTAATATAACTCTCTCTCTCTCTCTCTCTCTCTCTCTCTCTCTCTCTCTCTCTCTCTCTCTCTCTCTTTGTGCTCTACAACAATAAGGGATTGTCATGCTTTCTCTCTCTCTCTCCCTCTCTCTCTCTCTCTCTCTTTTTGCTTTGGTGTAAAGGTCGTGATATCCTGATCTGCCATCTCTCTCTAGTTCTCATACTCTTTGGAGGGGCATGCAAGAGGCATATAGCAGTCTCAGGAAGCAGCCAGAGGATAAAAATGTTGGATAGGGTTAAGCACAACAATGTATAACAAGGTTTGGTGGTGGGGCAAGCGAGGGGAAAGGATGCAGTTGATGTCCACAGGCTTCGCTGGTGGCGGGTTGAGTGAGCAACAATTAGGGTGGTGGGCAAGGGGAAGGGGCCCACTTGATATCCACAAGCAAGTTCAGGCTAGCTAAGGTTTCAGCTTTATATTAATCAATAGAAGACATTTACAAAGGTAGAAGGTAGGTCCAAGTGCTCTTGAAGTTTTTCTCGTGCAACCACCCAAAACTAGCAATAAGGAGAACATCAGCTAAATGTTCCTCTGGTTCTCAACATTGATATGAATATCTTTATAAGACATGAATTATATATCTCATTTCTTGCGATCGATTACTACATCCTAAGTTACCCAGAATCCATAATTGCACAAGCACAAACATATATCAAAGAAGACAATGAAAGGGGTGAGCTAGCACTCACTGTTGAAATATACAAGTGAATAGGGTGTGTGCAGGAACAAGCCCTTAGCAAGAGGCTATAAAAGAGAATCTGTAAATGTGAGAGAACATGTGAAAAGCTAAGAAGTATCTATTAGGAGAGAATAAAGGGTAGCATGAGGAGATTTAGGAGGTGTGGAGATATTCTGGGAAGAGGTGGAGAGAATCAAGCAAAAGAGGTGGAGTGAATCAAGGAGAAATCAGTGGGATTAGATGCTTGGATGTAAACCCTATAAATTGAGGCATTAGCCTAATGAGAATTTGCTAGTTTTTTATTATCCATGGCTACATTAAGCTATCAGTTAATTGCTCACTAATCACGTCTTAATTATCATCTAATCTCTTTGTTAATGACGTTGTTTCTAGCATTTGATCCACCATAGCTCATCACATTGTTGCAAATTTAACATGGTATCAGAGCCTAGCCTAGAATCCATCAATTTGTGAGCCCATTATCTTGCTAATCACTTGGCTAATTAGGATTAATAGATAATTAAGATTTTTACCTCTTTTCAACTAGCTCTTTGCACCCCTAGCTAGTGGAGAGGCTTGATCTCCCTCCAGGAGCAACATTAGGGCAAGTGCTTCTAGGCAAGCATAGCCAGCCTCTCCCCATAGTCCAGCCCATCAAATCGGCACGTCAGACCGCCAAGCGAAGCTCATGAAAATCGTGATTTAGTAGGCACCGTTTTTCTAAGGGAAAAATGAAATGTCTTCTTCTCCAGATCAAATTGCTCTAATTCCTCTTGGCCCTAGGGGTTTTGAAGGGTGCTCTACAAGCTGGTGAAAGACAGATTTTGATTTGATCAAGTCTACAGTGAGATCCAAGCTCTTCATCAAATCTGCAGGTGACTTTGGTAAAACAGAGATTAAGCATTCAATGTTTGGTCAAATCTTGTGTTTCTTGGCTTAATCCTCTACTAGACTAATTGCTATTGATGGCCTTGAAAGGATTTGAGCTCATCTGAACTCTAAGGCCTCAGACCTGGACTCCCCGCATACTCTGTTTTATACACACAAAATAGAGGATTAATTTGCTAATCATCAGTGATAAGCACTAGTCACTATTTTTTGGTGTAATTGAGGGTTCAAATTAACCATTAGGTATTTGATACAGATCCCTATAACTTTAGTTTGCAATTCGGAGATGGTTTGACACTCTAACCATTCCATACAGATTTGTTACCCTTGGTTTAATGTAATTTCTGGTAAAATTATGCTGATAAATTTGTGGTAATCATCATCTTGCATTTAACCCACACACAAATTCAAGCTATTCACAGCTAGAGTTGCATTTGGGAATGTGCATAAGAATGAATGCTATATGCATTATGTATTGGGCATATTACATTGTAAAAATGGGATCACACACTACCCTTGTCCAGAATAAGGCAAGAGGCAAGAACGTCCGCATAGATTTGGGTTTGCATTGTATAATGATAGAAGATAAACATCAAAAGCCCAAAAGAATTGTCAACAATACATTAAAACATGTTTCTCACATGGAGCAAGAACTGACGGTCAAGCTCATGGCCCCAGCCATGAAAGAAGAAGAACATCTCTTTCCAAGAGGAGGATCAACACCGAGAAGAAGAGCTAGAGGAAGCATTGAAGAAGGAAGACATGGACGCGTGAAGAGAAGCTGCCACAACAAGAAGACTAAAGATAAGAGAAGATGTGAGGCTCTCCAAGAAGTGAGGAGCCATGTGAAAATCTCTGAGAGGAGAGGAGCCATGTGAAAATCTCTGAGAGAGAGAGAGAGAGAGAGAGAGAGAGAGACTAAAAGAAGAGGAAGACATGGACGTGTGAAGAGAAGCTGCCACGACAAGAAGACTGAAGACAAGAGAAGATGTGAGGCTCTCCAAGAAGTGAGGAGCCATGTGAAAATCTCTGAGAGAGAGAGAGAGAGAGAGAGAGAGAGAGAGAGAGAGAGAGAGAGAAACCCCACAACTCAATGTAACCTACCTCAGCAGAGTAAAACCACCTCTGAGCCACCGATGATGTAGGCCATGTGGTAGATGTATGTGTGAGCACTTTAGTCAAGGTCACGGGCACTTGTAGTAGCCTTGGACACATAGAGAGAGAGAGTGTCAAGGACTATGAGTTTAGGGACTTGAGGCACTGGTCGCGGACTATCAAGTAAGAAGGAAACTTAGTATAGGCTCCAGGTGTGCTATGATTATTCACTTGAGGGGAGGTCTGCTAGGCACTGATCGCGGACTATCAAGTAAGAGGGAAACTTGGTATAGGATCCAGGTGTGCTAGGAGTATTCACTTGAGGGGAGGTGTTGAAATATACAAGTGAATAGGGTGTGTGTGGGAATAAGCCCTTAGCAAGAGGCTGTAAAAGAGAATCTGTAAATGTGAGAGAACCTATGAAAAGGTGAGAAGTATCTACTGGGAGAGAATAAAGGGTAGCATGAGGAGATTTAGGAGGTGTGGAGATATTCTAGGAAGAGGTGGAGAGAATCAAGCAAAAGAGGTGGAGTGAATCAAGGAGAAATCAGTGGGATTAGATGCTTGGATGTAAACCTTATAAATTGAGGCATTGGCCTAATGAGAATTTGTTGGTTTTTGATTATTCATGCCTACATTAAGCTATCAGTTAATTGCTCACTAATCACGTCTTAATTATCATCTAATCTCTTTGTTAATGATGTTGATTCTAGCATTTGATCCACTATAGCTCATCACATTGCTGCAAATTTAACACTCACCACCCAACCACTATCTTCATCTGCATGATCTTTCCTTTTAATCAACTCCTACGAAAATGTTCGATTCCTTAGGGTTTGCTCCCTACAATCATAATAATTGCAACTCGATCATGGGGAACATAAATGTATAGATCCTCAAATCTTGCAAGCTCTTAGTCCAAAACCAAACTATCTTTGGTACCCAACACTTCTTTTAATCTACATGAAAGACTAGATGCAAGTGTATTCCCTTGACCGTACCAGTCTGTACTTGCAGCCACCTGTGTCAGCAACTCTCCAGCACGCGTGTGCACCTATCCGTACAGATTTGTACTTGCAGCACATGTGTGTACCTGTCTATACTTTTCTCCCTCAGTCTCGCCTCAGTACTGTACCTGTAGCTATCCTTGTGATGCACCGCCTGTCCCCTCGTGATGTGTCGCCTGTACCCGCTGTACAGGATTGAACTGTACCCGTCTGTACCTGCTGGACAGGGCTGTCAGTACCCACATGTACCTGTCCGTACAGGTTAGCACCTACAGCCGCACCTGTCTGATGCGTTGCCAGCACAGTATTCGTCCTGCAGCAGCCTGTATGATGCGCTTGCACCTGTCCTACACAGGATAGAACCTGCAGGCCGCCCGTACAGACTATAGCAGCTTGTACCTAGTTGCCCTGCAGCCACCTACACTAGATGACATGCAGCAGCCTGTACCTGGTCGCCCTGCAGCCGTGCGCCACATGACGTGCATCAGCTTGTACTTGATCGCCACGCAGCCATCCTGCACGTCCTCTCCTTCACGCACAGCCAGCCGACCTCCTTTCTTTTTCCAAAAAGCAAGAGAGAGATGGAGAGGGGAAAGAGGCGTGTACCCCCAAAAACGGAATAGCTCCTCTCCCCCAAAATTATCCATAAAAATATCTAAGGCCCTAAGGCCCTTTTAAGTTTATTAAAACTTATCCCTAGGGGCCACTTATGCCTAGGGGCCACCCAAGGTTAAAACATTATAAATATTAATTCCCTTGGTCCCCCTTCACACTTGGGGATGTCCACACATGTTACCATTTGTCCGGGCCCCCAAGTATGAATCGTGAAATATTTATCTTGCTCACCGACCACCATGCCCACACTTGTGCTGTTCCAATTTCATAGGGTCATGACATACCCCCCTCTTGAAACATGGCAAGCATCCTCGATGGCAATCTTGTGATACAGCAAAATATCCAAAGTGAAAAATACAATATGGCAAGATCAGCGTCCCAATCTCTCTAAGCCATGCATATGTAAAAACATTCACTACAAACCAATGGTGTAGTAGTAGTCCAAGTTGTATACCACTGTGAACCATACACAACCACAACATCCAATGTGACTAGTACACATATATCATAGAAGTCCCATAAACAGATGTACTGTCAGCCACCATCAGTACCTTTGGGTGAGACAAAAGCTGCACCAAGCGACCTCTAGATGTCATCTGAGCCTGTCTGTATCAAGGGAGTGGAGGTGCTACCCCCCTCTTGAGCATCAGGCAGTGCTCCAGACTCATGCTCTGCTGAACCTGAATGAGCCGTAACAAGAGTTGGCTCCATCTCAAAGGCATCGAGATAGAGCTGCAAAACCTGAGGTGAATCTGCTAAGTCACCTTCCTCCATCCACTTCGCATCCGTCAATGAAATAGTTCTTGAACTTCACAAGATAGCGACGGGAAACTTTACCTCATACCTTTCTTTCCTTATGTGCCAGTATCTGCTCTGGAATAAGAACCTCATCAAGTTCCTCAACTTCCAGCTGAGCCTCATCTGATACATCCTCAGGCACATCCCCATGGAAAGGTCTGAGTAGACTCACATGAAATGCATTGTGAATCCTCCAGTGATCTGGTAGCTTCAAGCGATAGGCCACCTCACCAATCTTTTCTAATACCTGAAAAGGTCCATAATAGCGCATGCTCAACTTAGGGAATAAGCGCTCTTTAACCTTCATTTTCTTGAGCCGAGCTTTTTCAAATCGCAAAAGAACCCAATCACCCAATGCAAACTCTAATGCACGTCTGTGATGGTCTGCTGCTTTCTTTTGCTTTTGCTGAGTTTTCTGGAGTGCCAACTTAACTCTCTGATAAGCTTCATCCATATTTTCCACATACTAATTAGCCTCAAAGATCTTATCCTTTGTGTGCAAAATAGGTGGTACTTTCTTCCCTCCTTCCACAATCTCAAAAGGCGTTTTGCCCGTCGAGGTATGGACGGTGTTGTTATAAGCAAACTCCACCAAAGGAAGATACTTTTCCCATTGTTGCTTGTGCTCTAACACATAACACTTGAGAAGATCTAGCACTGTAGAATTAGCCTCTTCCGATTGACCATCTGTTTGTGGATGAAATGATGATGAAAACTTGAGAGTTTTACCCATGTTGTCAAACAATCCTCTCCAGAATAAACTCGTCATCCGTGGATCAGGGTCACTGATGATAGACGAAGGCAAGCCATGATACTTGAAGATGTTCGCCACATGAACAACTTCACCATATGATCAACTTTGATCATCTTACGCACGGGAATGAAATGAGCCCCTGCTTACCATGGTCTATCTGGAATAGGTAAAGGCTGAAGTAACCCGGGTGTCTTTTGATGGTCAAACTTCACCTTTTGACATACGATGCATTGCCTAACAAAAGCATCAACATCTCTTCTCAAGGTCAGCCAATAAAAGAAAGTCTCAACTGCTTTTACCGTGGTGTCAATACCTCTATGACCTGCATACGGTGGAGCATGACTTTCAATCATAACCTTGAGCCGTAATTGCTGGTAACACATAGTCTACCATGCATCAACAAAAAACCATCCCTAAGAGTATAATGATCATGCCGCTGACCCTCAAACATCTGATCATAGAACCTTCCAAAATCCTCATCATGGGCATACTGCCCTTTCATGTCATCAAGCTCATGATGATCAGCAGCGAAACTGCTGAAACTTGTGGCTTGCGTGAAAAAGCATCTGCCACAACATTCTTTTTGCCTTCCACATGTACAATTTGAAAGTGGAACATAGACAAAAGTTGGCCCATCGCATATGCTTCTCAAAAAGTTTAGTTTGCGTGAGGAAATAACACAAGGTCTGATGATCTGTCTGCACAGTGAAATCAGCCCCAAGCAAATAGGGTTTCCATGTAGAAAGAGCATGAATTACAGCCAACATCTCTTTCTCATAAACCTGCAAATGCTTCTCGGCATTCTGCAATATATGACTCTCATAGGCTATCACATGTCCTTTCTGCATGAGAACTGCCCCAATGCTATTTCCACATGCATCACATTGGACAACCCCTGGCATACCCATGGATCCCTAAGGATAACCCCCAGTCATGGATTGGAACACAGAGCCACCACCAAAATAGCCTGGATGCATAGACTGTTGTGGAAGAGGTGGCTGTCCAAAAAAGGAACTCTGTGAGTTTGCACCAAAAGTGTTTTGCATGTTTGGAAATTGTCCAAAAGAAGGATCCTGTGGGAAGGCACAACTATTGCCCTGAGGTGGGTTCTTAGAATGCACTTTCTTCTTCTTCTTTTCAGGCTCAGAACGTGATCTCATAAATTCAGCAAACTTCTCACTTTGAGTGAGCTGCATAAACACATCCATTACACCTGCCAAATGATTTTTAAACTGAGCATCATCTTCCTCTTTACTAGGCATATTGTGCATCTACTGCACCCTGTTCTCCTGCAAGAATATCCTCACATTCATTTCTCTCAAGAGAGGCCTCTTGCTCTTCCTCTTCATTATAAAAATATTCATCTTCCGTGTCTGACATGTTGCTGAATTTTTTAGCAATGACTTTCCTCGAGACAACCACGAGCTCACCCCCTTAAGAAAGTTGATCGTCTCGGCAACAATGGAACCTTGAAACCGGCCTCTGGTAGAATCCAAAGTGCTGTAGACTAGCAGTCACCTTTCCAAAAGTAGTCCAGTCAAATAACAAATGAACAGGAGCTAGAGTGCTCCATAACAAAAAGGAAAACGACACCTGTTGGCCCCAAAGCTTGGTGCCCCTTTCGGTATTTCTTTATTCAAATTCAATGGAAAGTTTAACTGAGTACAACAAAGCCAGTTAGGGAAAGTAAACCTGCATGTCCAATCTGGCAGCCCTCAAGACCTCTTAGCATAGAGGATTCATATACAGATCTGTGTCCCACAAAAGCAACACACCGTGGTTTCCTCTAATCAACCAAGACAATACAATAGGGCAGCCTTGAGTACACATCTGGCTGCTCCATGAACATGGCTTCAAACTCAACCTAAACACAAATCCATTGTCCAATCTCTGTTTCTACCCTTCAAACTGCCATACCCCTCCTCTCACAAAGGGCCAGAAGAAACAACTCTGGAGTAGCAGACATAAGCTAGTGGAAAGAAAGAAAGAAAGAAATGTTCAGAGTTTACCAACTGTTATGTGCAGTTCTGCACTGGAGGGATTGACCGTACCAGTCTGTACTTGCAGCCACCTGTGTCAGCAACTCTGCAGCACGCGTGTACACCTGTCCGTACAGGTTTGTACTTGCAGCACACATGTGTACCTGTCTGTACTTTTCTCCCTCTACAGTTGCCTCAGTACTGTACCTGAGCTGTCCTTGTGATGCACCGCCTGTGCTGCCTGTACCAGCTGTACAGGACTGAACTATACCCGTCTGTACCTGCTAGATAGGGCTGTCAGTACCCACTTGTACCTGTCCGTACAGGTCAGCACCTGCAGTCGCGCCTGTCTGATGCACTGCCAGCACAGTATTCGTCCTGTAGCAGCCTATATGATGCGCCTACACCTGTCCGTACAGGATAACACCTACAGCCGCCCGCACAGTAGCAGCCCCTGTACCTAGTTGCCCTGCAGCCACCTGCGCCAGATGATGTGCAGTAGCCTGTACCTGGTCGCCCTACAGCCCTACGCCAGATGACGTGCAGCAGCCTGTACCTGGTCGCCCTACAGCCCTATGCCAGATGACGTGCAGCAGCCTGTACTTGGTTGCCACGCAACCAACCTGCACGTCCTCTCTGTCACGTAGCCAGCCGACCTTCTTTCTTTTTCCAAAAAACAAGAGAGAGATGGAGAGGGGAAAGAGGCATGTACCTCCAAAAATGGAATAGCTCCTCCCCCAAAATTATCCATAAAAATATCTAAGGCCCTTTTAAGTTTATTAAAACTTATCCTTAGGGGCCACTTATGCCTAGGGGCCACCCCCAAGGTTAAAACATTATAAATATTAATTCCCTTGGTCCCCCTTCACACTTGGGGATGTCCACACATGTTACCATTTGTCTGGGCCCCAAGTATGAATCGTTAAATATTTATCTTGCTCACCGACCACCATGCCCACACTTGTGCTGTTCTAATTTCACAGGGTCATGACAGTAACCTTGTTAAAATTGGCCAACAAGCCAAAGGCGATGAATCTGTTGTACCATCTTTCTGCGAGCACTTCTTTTGCTATTCATTTTCTATGTGCAGCAAGACTCCATAGCCAACCATATTGAGGCGCTCCATGTGCTGGTATAAACTATAACAGAGCAAAAAGAGAGTCTTACTAAAGAGCACAAGAGAAAAGACAAGAGATAACCCTAATCCTATCTTAAAAACACATAATCCAAGGACAAATTGCTTTCAAATGTCTTGTTAGGGCCAACCCCTACTAAGAAGACCCCAATCACCTCCTAACAAAGCTCTGATACCCACTTAAAAGTTGGATCTAAACACTAATATCAACTCCATTATAATTGCCAAGAAGGACTTAATCAATAGAGAACAATAAGAAAGATTCTAATTGCATAATTGCATAAAAGAGATACATCCTTTTATAGCTCAAGAGAGCCTATCCTTATCTCACTCCAAAGTGACACCTAGCCATCCATTTGGCACTATAAAAATGGAGCACATCTCTCATTCTCATCCATATGACAAGTCAACACTATTTCCTCCTAATCTCCACCTATCACCATGAGACCTTATGTACTTCTTGAAGAATTTAATCAAACTCACAAATACATCAAGGATTAAACCATAGACTTGAATCAAATCGACAAGATTAAAACATAGCATAGAACAAGAAAAATAGAGGAACATCACCATCAACACACTATTGGGTGCAATCTCCCCCTCATGCATGTAACACCCACTTCCACGACATGAGTATTTTGAGAATTGTATTCAATATATAGCCCAAGGAGCTAATAATAGTTGTGGGTACAAATTTGGGCTTACTTTTTTAATTTTACAAAAATAGCTCAAACACTAGAGCTTGTTTACACACTAAGTGTAAAATAACTAAAACTCTTTAACATATGTACTAGTAATATAGCAACGCCATGCACAAGCATGTATAAATAATATGTACAATCATTTGGCACATGGCCAATAAAATAATACAAAATAATAATAATAAGAGATGATATAGACAAGATCCTCCATGTGTGACACACGTACTACTCATCACCTATCTCACAAACGTAAACATATTATTATTCCAATTAATTACCGTATCCACAATCAATCCCAATATGAAACGTTGATAGGCACAAATACAACATACACTCACTACTTGTTTCACTATGATGAGAGTATCATTATACAAATCACCTAGCATGGCGTGTATTACTACTTATTACACTTTAATTAGTATAGCTTACCACTTGTTACACTTCAATTACCATGGCATATCAATTGCATAAACCACTTGTTGGAATTAGGATTATGGTTGTAATAATACACACACACAAGATAGAGAAGCTTGAGAGCACACAAACTCACTAGATTAGAATGAACAAATGTGTGTGAGATACAAAAGATAAGTACACACCCCAAAATGAGTAGATAAGAGGGTGTACATACACACGGTAAAAAAATCCTCCTAGTGAGGGAAAAGGTACCCCAGCGGTCCTAAGTGTGTTCACACACATCACTACCATGTAATGCTACAAATCAACCCTAGAGTGAGAATGTGAACATGTACAGGGTATAGCCGATCAATCCTGAAAGGCAGTAAGCCCAAAGCTTTACGAAAAGCTTCAAACTTTTCACGAGAGGAAGAGCCTTTGTGAATAAATTTGCCATGTTGTCATGTGTAGGCACATAGACTAAGCTGATCTCTGCTGCTGTGCAGAGAGTCTTTCCCTGACAAAGTGGTAATGCACCTCAATGTGCTTAGTGCGAGCATGAAACACTTGGTTCCTCGACTACTAATGCGCTTTGGCTGTTAGTGAAAATCGTAGTGTTAGACTACTATCCAACACCCGAATCAGTCCCACCATAAGACGTCTAAGCCACACACACTCAATTGTAGCTATAAAAGCTGCCCTGTACTCAGCTTCACAGCTGGAAGTGGCCACTGTAGGTTTCTTCTTGCTGAGCCATGATATACATAAATCACCAAGGTGAAAGAAAAACCCACTAGTAGACACTCGTGTGTCATAACATCCAGCCCAATCTGAATCACTAAATGCATGTAACTGTGACTCACCCCCCTTTGGTGGATAAAACAATCAAAAATACTGAGTGCCCTATAAATAGCGAAAAACTCGCTTGACAGCCTACCAATGCTTCGTACCTAGGCTATGCATAAATCTGGTCAACTATGAGATCGCATACTGTATATCTGGCCTCATGTTGCATACACAAAGAAGGGATCCAACAGCTTGTTGATACAAACTAGCATCAAAAGAGTCTCTTGCATCTTGAAGACTAAGTCGAGTACCTGGCTCCATAGGTGTAGCCCCACAGGTTTACAGTCTTCAAGATTAAACCTCTTCAATAGCTTTTGTATATATTTAGACTGCAACATAACAATGCCATCATTGCGCTGCATAAATTGAATCCCGAAATAATAATGCGAGGGTCCCAAATTTGACATCTCAAATGATGACTACTAATAATCAGTCTTAAAAACTAAAATCTGATCTATATCGGGTCCTGTGAGAAGCATGTCATCAACGTACAGAACGATGACCAAAAATGTGTCCTTACTCCTCTTCACATAGAGGATATTTTCTGTTGGACTGTAGCAAAAATCATTTGCAACCAAGTATGCATGAATCTTCTCATACCATGATCTAGGAGCCTGCTTGAGGCCATAAAGAGCCTTGTTCAACCTGCATGCTTTAGACACTTCTCCTTTCACATCAACCAAGTATGCATGAATCTTCATACCATGCTCTAGGAGCCTGCTTGAGGCCATAAAGAGCCTTGTTCAACCTGCATACTTTAGACTCTTCTCCTTTCACATCAAAACTAGGAGGCTACGATACATACACCTCATGTAAATCACCATTCAAGAATGCAGTCTTAATGTCCAACTGATGTACATTTCACCCATGATGTGTTGCCAAAGCAATGAGACACCTAATGGTAGTCATGCGAGATGTGGGTGCAAAGGTCTCATCATAATCAATGCCCTTTTGTTGGGTATACCCCTTTGCAACAAGTCTGGCCTTGTAGCGATCAATGCTACCATCTGCTTTGTGTTTTAACTTGTAAAACCACTTAGTACCAATTGCCTTCTTGCCATGAGGTAGATCTGTCAAATACCAGGTGTCATTCTTGAGTATAGAGTTATGGTGGTCATCCTGCATAGCATGCATCCACCAATGATCATCATCATGTGCTTCCTCAAAGGAAACAAGTTCCTCCTCATTACATAAAGTAGAAATGAGAACATGATCCACATGAGAATAATCTGCATGATGAGAACCTACATGAGTTCTGCTAGGTAAAGGAGCTGCCAAATTGCTATCCCTCAATGTCTGCACAAACCATTTTGGCATACGCCTAGATCCTTTTATGGCTACTCTCTCCTCATCCACTACATCCTCAATAATTGCCTCATCAAAAGGCTGATTTGCAGGTTGATTTTGCACCTACAAAGGCTGAATTTCAGCACTTGGTTGGGCATTCAATTGCTCTACATATGGTTGCCCTCCATTAAACAAAGGTAGGAGCGAATCAAACATGTCCTGTGAGCATACATTCTGCTGTTTTTTGCATGAAAGCATGGGTTGAACTGAGTATTTGACAAAAACAATATATCTACTTACCAAAATCTTTTGAGGCCTGGATGGTAGAGTCTATATCCCTTGCAGTCTGAACTGTATCCCACAAATATGCATTTAACTGTCTTATCAAAATCAAGCTTACTGTGTTGTTGCTTAGGCACAAGAGTATAAGCAAGACAACCAAAAACATGCAAATGAGCCACATAAGGCTTCTTGCCATGCCAAGCTTCATAAGGAGTTTCAGATTGCAAGGCCTTGGTAGGGCATTTGTTCAACACATAGTTTGCGCACATAGTTGCCTCTAACCAAAAACCATGAGGTAAATCTTAGGCTTTCACCATACATCGTGCCATATCCATGAGTGACATGTTCTTCCTCTCATCCCACACCATTTTGCTGAGGTATGTATGGCACTGTACATTGATGCCTTATGCCTTTTTCAGCCATATATGAATGAAATTCCTTGGACATATACTCCCCTCCTCGATTTGAATGAAGGGTGCCAACTTTACATTCACATGCATTTTCAGCCATGGATACAAAGTGCTTAAGCACATAAAAACCTCTGACTTTTGCTTTAATGAATACAAAGTTCTTAAGCAATAAAAACCTCTGACTTTTGCTTTAATGGATACACCCAACTATATCTGGAGTAATCATCAATAAAAGTGATGAAGTAGAGATATCCCCCAATAGATGGTGTCCTCATAGGATCACATACATCACTATGTATAAGCTATAATTTCTTAACAGCTCTCACATATCCATCCTTTGGAAATGATGCCCGATGCATTTTACCAAGAATACACCCCTCACATTCATGTCTAGTAGGGGTCTCAAGAGTTGGTAGCTCAGAAACCATATCATGCCTTTGAAGCGTAACAAACTACCAAACCTCAAACCCCCCCCACCAGTCTTCCATTCAATAGCAGTTTAGAGTGACCACCCATATAGTAGCCATCTTGTTTCCAAAGCGCAACCTTTCCATTACCCTGGCCACAAATGACCAATGAGACCTATCATAGGCTTTCTCCAAGTCAAGTTGTAACAATATTAGCCTGGGGATATATTGGACTCGTAAGTTCTCTCTTCCTTTGGCCCTTATGGACATCAGATTAGCTAAGAAGTTGAACAATAAAGGTCTAAGAAGATTTGCTGATTGTTGGGATTGGTCACTAGTGGGATGGAAAGAACTAGGTCAACTGAAAAAGAAGAGTTTAGACTACTGCCAAGGGAAAGGCATCTGGTAAAACAGGTGCTGGTAGTAGAAGTGCAAAGAGAATGGGTTTCTACAGCATTTGATGAGACATGCTAGGTAAAAGACTGGGCTTGGTTTAATGGAATTGAATTGGACAAAGGGGCAACTAGGGGTGTATATGGGGAACTAAGAAGGAGTGAGGTGAATATAGAATATTGCAATACAATTTGAAGGGTAAATTGAAACTCTAGCATTTGGAGAAAAAGGTGGAAGATAATCTGGGAAGTAGGTATTCCTATGAAAGCTCAGGGATTCTTGTGGAGAGTGTGCATGTGGGCCTTGCCTATTGGGTTTAAGCTTTTGCAAAGGAACTTCACCTCTGGATGTTGTCCTAGATGCAGAACTGCTCTAGAAGATGGGAGGCAGGCCTTTTGGGAGTGTCCAGCTATTAGAGGAGCATGCGAAAAAATTGAAAAATAGGTCTCAAGCATCATAGCGGTTCAACGGTATTGGGGGGATTCGATATTACATAGATTGCCCTGATGATGGGGCTATTGAATTGGTCTTTAACATAATCAGATATTGCTGTCTATGGGGAGATATGGAACTCTAGAAACAACATAGTTTTTTAGAAAGAGGCTTTTCTTGGGGTAGATGTGTTAGAATTGGTGCATAAGTGTGTATATATGTGCTGGTTAGTATATTATGTTCATAAATTGAATGAGGCTGCTATGGTACAGTTAATTCAGGCCCTTCAAGTTGGGATTAGATGATCAGTTCTTCATTTGAGGAGACTCTTGTACATACTCAATTACCGTAAAAGTTGCTATCATGTAACACGGATACTCAAGGCTAGATGTGAAAGTAAAATTGCCTAAATTTGCGCCAAAGACAAAGAGGTGGTACTTGAAAGAGAAGCAGCTAGTCTATACTTTTTTGGCCTTCATTGAGAATCCTTTGGGTACAAGGCTAGTGGTAAAAATCTAGACAAAAGGGGAGGTTATGGAGAAGTAATCCCCTAAGGGCTACACTTCTGAGGCTATGATTTTTTCATGTATGCAATTGGGGTATCACATTTCATGGGAGCATTCTTCCTTTGGCTGGAAGGATGAAAGGTGGGACCTGATCTTTGCTATCTATTGGATTTAAAGTATGTAAAGGGATGTGTTAGTAGTTGAAAAGGACTTGTTGTAAATGGTAGCTTTTGTTAACATAAATATATATAATTATTGTTCTTTTAAAAAAATTTATTGTGCTTGTAGCCTAGAGATATATTGGCAATGGCATTCATTAGGAGCTCTCACAGGCCATTTTTTAAAATCTGAATCAAAAAGGTCAATATTAAAAGGAAAAAGACTTGGTGTCATTGGAACTATGATTTTACTTTTTAAATACAAATTGTAAACTATTTAGTTTCATTTTTGCATACTTATGAAGGGAATGCAAATTTTAATTCTATATAGACTTGTTAGCAATGGATTTTCAACGTGCCTTTTCTTTCTATAGAAAATAGGGACCTAACATTTGTAAAAAGAATAAATTCATTACATTACTTTTATGAATTTTAGAGTTTGTTGTTTGAATCAACTTTATTGTTTGAATCAACTTTATTGTTTCAAAGGTTTGTCATCCTCTCCAAGACATTCGAACTAGTACCACTATGAACTTTAGAGTTTGTTGTTTGAATCAACTTTATTGTTTCAAAGGTTTGTCATCCTCTCCAAGACATTCGAACTAGTACCACTATTCCCACGGATATACGGTCATGGGAGTACACATTGCATGTTCCACCAAAATAAGGCTACAAATTTGCCACTCATTCAGGAACCAGACTATAGATTTCCCATCCTTAGGTTGTAATCTAGAAGGCATGTATGGGTTGTTAGTTGAGTAGACGTGTTGTTGGCACAAGATCTGTAGCATTATAGTTAATCTCGGTGCTGTTAATAATAGGTTTCTTCTATTGGATTATCATGGAGCAACATGCTAAATTTGTGGTTATGGTGTAGGTTGCTTCTAGCCTTGGAAGAAGTATTTGTTTGGAGCCCCATGTCAACTATTAGGAGGTACAAGCACTTGAGATTTTATAAATATGAATCCATAGATTCTTTATTATTGAATATAAAAAAGATTGATGGAGGAAAATCCCTCATTGTTGCATTCATTTGGCAGCTCTTAATTTTTAGAGCTAGTAGAGCAATTAGCAATAGAGTTAGTATTACTTGGCAAATGCATATTTTTGTTAGCTTTGGAAACAACTTTAATGTCCAACCGCCAATCAAATTACAACCGAACACAATCTTCGATGGAGGTTGGTGGTGATGAGGATCGAGCCCACTAATCAAAGTATGAATGGACAGGGATTGGTGGGCTATCAGGATCAAGGCCACTAATCAAAGTATGATCGGACATATTCTTCGATGGTGTGCATGGGTTGGTGGCATGGTTGAAATTTGAAGGCCTACCCTAATATTCAATTTGAAGGCCATAAACTAGCTTGACATTCAAAAATTAACTATATATATATATATATATATATATATATATATATATATATATATATATATATATATATGTGAAAAATTGAAAGAATTTTTTGAAATAGTGAATTTCTTTTGCAACCCCACTTTCCCAAGTGGCCTTGTAAAGGACTTTGATGCCCTTTAAAGGCTTCAAATTTGAGCCCTAGTGGGTGATGAGGATCAAGTCAATGTTAGAGTTTATATGCAATACCTCAGGAAGATCTACTTCCACCTTGAAGTACGGTTTATTGACCCATGCTTGCTTGCACTATTTGCCATAATGCCAAGTCTACATAAGTTGTCCTACCATCCGGCCACACATCCGGTGTCTAAACTGAGAATTGTTGGGTGAGAACTATGCCCAGGGGCACTCCTCGTACATGGAGGCTTACAACATGAAGCAACCCATCACTTGAACTTGTTACCCCACAGAGTGATGACAAGGGTGGAGAATTGATTTCTAACACCCCCCACCGCAGGTGAACTACCTCTTCGGTCCAATGCTTAGTTGATGAAGATGCTACTCTAAAAAATCCCTTCCAATAGCCTTTGTGAAAATATTCACACAATTCTCCATTGTTGATCTGGTAAATGAGGCAATAGACTAGCTTGACCTCTTCATCTAAGATTATCTCATGCTCAAAGTGATACTATATCTCAATGTGCTTTGTCTGCGAGCGTGGAGGAACACTAGGTTCTTTGCATGCAACTTTGATTATCACACAACAACTAAGTATGCTCCTAATAAGCCACACCAATTTTCCCCAAAATTCTCCTAACATGTTGCCTTGTACTCAACTTTAATATTTTAGGTTGCTTTTTACTGATCCAAGTGGTAACTCCAAACCCAGGTGAAAATCAATAACCACCAGAAAGTGACTTATGTTATCACTCCTGCCTAATCTGAAATACAATATCTAGTTAAGGTCTTGCCTGTGGTTTAGATTATGACATACCCATGGTGTAAGTGATGCCATACCCACGTGTACCTTGGATGTATTCAACACCTGCATCCTCTCAGGACTAATCAATAAAACAACTGCAACGTTGATGTCCCCAGTCATGTATTACACAAGAAGTTCAAACTCCCCACCAACTTCATGTACACCTTCCTCAAGTGGTGTCTTCTACAAACAACTTTGCATCAACCTCCATATAGGGGTGCCAACAACTGACTTGCACTACTTAGCCATATTAAATGCCTTTAGTACTTATCATGTATAATTTTACTAAGAAATGAAGATTTAATCTGGCTCTTGCTGCCAAACAAAAATGCATAAGTCCCAAGGTGTGTCATTTCAAAATCTAAACTGAAATCTCCTTCGTCTTCTCTTCATGGTTCCCCATCAAAATAGGGTCGTCCACATAAACGACTATGAATCATATACTTGTCCTTCTTTGATCATATATACTATGATCACATAAAGGACTATGATCGTATACTTGTCATGCTAGGAGAAAATGTATAAACTTGTAGATAGGCTCTTAGAAAGACCAATACTCACAAATATGTGTCGATCTGCACTTATACCAAGTTCAAGCAACATGTCCAGCCTGTATGATGCCTTCTAGAGTCATCCCTTGCCACCATCAAATCTTGGGGGCTACTCAAGATGTCCATTCAGAAAGGTGGGCTTCACATCCATCCCCATGAGCAACCAAATCTAGTAACCGTGCGAATGGTTGGGTCAACCTAGTCATGGGAGCGAATGCCTCCTAAAAGTCAACCCTTGAATCTATGCAAATCCCTTTGCCACTAGCCATGCCTTACTTTTCCAATGTACCATCCAATCTATACAAAAGGGTAGAGAGAAAATGGAGTTAGAAATAAGCGTCATCAACAAGTGGTGACACATCTGATGACCAATTCCCTCAATGAAGCACAAATAGAAGGTTGAAACCAAGGAGGTACTTCAGCAAGAAATGTTGGTAACTTGACGAGGTAAACTCATGTCTCGAATAACGAAAGATAAATTTGTGAGATACATCACTCTTTAATGGAAAGAATTCCAGAATTTCCAAATTAGATCAACAATTGTCACAAAAGCAAGAATCGCCCAAGTAGCTAAGCCCAATGAAAAAGGTAAAATAACTTGTGGAGCACACCTCATAGTTACCTCCTTGTTGTGCTGCTGGTGATTCTAAGGGGGCCCCTCCACATATCTTCAAGTTGTTTTTCTAATCACTAACACTCTCTTTCTTAGGGATGCATACCCCACTATAATCATGGTCATATTTCATAATGATATTTATCTTATTGACTATACATGCATGTATACATATTCCCCGCACCCAATAGTCCTAAACTTCCAATCATGGTGTAGACCATATTGTGGACGACATGGAATAGATGTAAGAACTTTTTATGTCACCTAGCCTTCCCTCCACACCAACCAAATTTTGAAACCACAACTAACAATTTTTCTTAGTGTTTGTTCAAACATACTAGGGTTGGCTAGAAGCATATGTCACTCACAAGTACTTAAGAAAGTATTGTGTATTAACCCTATGGTATACTAATTCTCTATCAAAAAATATATAAACATCTTGATTGAATACTTGTATCTATAGTATATGACTTTACTATTGAGCATTATCAAATATCCATTACTATAACCTATCAAGAGAAAATAGATATGGATATATTCGTTTGTACAACAAAACCCCCACCACCATCCATATTTGAAGAGGATAGGGAGGCAACAAATCTTATAACTATACTTATCCATCACCCTCTCCAATCTAAACGTCTCCCTTTACATACACTCACCCCGAACAATAATGAGGTCCAATCTATACTTATCCATTCATCACCCCCTCACATCTAAACTTCTCCCTTTACATACATTCACCCCTAACAATAATGAGGTCTGATCTACTAACAATAATGAGGTCCAATCTACTAACTTGCATCATCTTCTTTTCACTTTGTCTTTCCCACTTACATACAACCACCCCTAAAAATAATGAGGTCCAATCTACTAACTTAGCATCATCTTCTTTTCACTTTGACTTTCCCCCACCACTGACACTCTCATCCCAAAGAATCACCGGTGGCCTCTAGCAAGGCCAACGAGACGAGCGCATCCTTGGAGAGGTAACATCACCATCACCCATTTCTTTACCAACCAACACATTATTCAGAACAAAGATGTTTTGGAAGAACTCCCTCTCGTAGATTATGACAATATGATCAGAATTAGTAATCCACTACTACGAAAAAAATTATTCTTTAAGGTTTTATTTGCAAATAACACCCTTCAACCCTATAATAAGAACTTTCCATAGGCTTATATTGTAGCACCCAAAGGTCCCATACATGCCATATCCAGTCAGGGCCTTGATGCTAGAATGGGAAGAGTTGATGCCTATGATAGGTGAAGGTACATTGTGGGAAAATGTCGGTGTAAGCACAAAGGTAAAAAATCTATAACTGCATAACCTACTCTAAAAATAAGCATGGTCATGTTCATGATAGCTTACTATAGTGATGGTAAAAGTAACGCCCAGTCTATACAAGGGGAAGCTACACAAAGACTGAGATAAATGATGACAACCTCAGGATATAAGAATTTGGCATATCCAACCAAAGTGGAGAAAATAATT
Organism: Cibotium barometz; assembly: GCF_041138505.1. Lineage (NCBI taxonomy): Eukaryota > Viridiplantae > Streptophyta > Polypodiopsida > Cyatheales > Cibotiaceae > Cibotium > Cibotium barometz. The sequence goes on along the minus strand of NC_141057.1, from coordinate 46,948,123 downwards.
CTTATCAATCTAAAAATATGGGTATAGATATATAAATGTGCATCACCAAGGTGCTCAGCATTATGGACCCACTGTACATGCCAATATGAAAAGAAGGTACACCTCATCATAGTTTATAGTAGAACAAAAGAACATCACCAAGATGCTCAGCATGGACCCATTGTACATGCCAATATGAAAAGAAGGTACACCTCATTCTTATTACAACTTCAGATTACTTTAGTCAACAAGATTTAATAACACAGAAAGCCAGTGAGACAATATCTCCTACTGTGAGGTCTAATCTACTGAATTAGCATCATCTTATTTTCAATTTGACTTTCCCACTGACACTCTCACCCCTAGAAGAATCACCGATAGCTAGCAAGGCCAATGATGAGTGCATCCTCGGAGGTAACACCACCCTCACCCATTTTGTTTACCACTAACACATTATTCTGAACAAAGATGTTTTGGAAGAACTCCCTCTTGTAGATTATAATGATATGATTAGAATTGGTAATCCATTGCTACAATCAAAATTATTCTTTAAGGTTTTATTGCAGATAACATCCCTCATTAATGAGCAGGGGAAGAATGAGCATCCTATCAACAAAGAGAGGGGTGGTTACATAGTACTTGTTGCAATGTTTAGTGACAAGCCAGAGGGTTGGCAAAGAGTCTAACCAGAGGGGAGAATGCCTTACCTAAATGCTGAGCAGTATGCCATGATATATTTTGAATCCAATAGGAGTCTCAAAATTAATCCTTGTTACACACCATATTCTAATAGATGGACAAGACAACTATCTTTGTAGAAAAGAGGAACATAAATACATGTTCAATATTTAACTATCCTCGACTTAGCCTTGCAGTCTTCTCTACACCCAAAGAAATGTGAAAACATCTCACAGAACGTTATTATTCATGGAGGAAAATCCCTAACCCAACCTTTGTAGCTATAGTGAGGTTTATAGAATTAATCAATATTCTCATTGATACCCCTTAGGACAAGGTGGGGAGATGAGGAGAGCTGCTATTTGATCTTAAAGAAGGCCCATCTGCTATAGAGCAGGCTACTTTTTTTACTTTCATCATCTCACATTTCTTCCCAATAACATGTTATGTGATTTTGAGATGATGGTTTGACATAGAGTTCTAGCTGCCATATAAAGCTCAATACTCTCTTGAGTTGCAATATCTTCACTATAAGTGCTTGGTCAACGATTTTTTTAAGATCATTTTTTTTTTTTGCTTCGAGTCGCCATCATTTGTAGTACGACATCAGTATCTACATCAGAATATATGTCAATAAAAGTGTCAATATATACATCAATATATACCTTAGTAAAAGTGATAATCTATTCGTCGATTAAAAATAAAAATTATTTTTGCATTATTTTTTGAGAAAAAATTATTAACAATTGATTTACATAAACTTTATGAGTATTCATCTTCCACAAGATCCATTGCTGTGAAGAGATCAACTTCTAATGCTCTCTCTATATTCCCTATATCTTTGGTGAGGCTAGCATATGATTAAAAGATAATTCATTAGTATCCATGGGAAGATTTGAGAAGAAACTATCAATGGATTTGATGGAAGTTGATGAGGCATCATCATCGTCTCATCGTGGTGTTCAATATCATGACTTTTGATGTCATCATGAATTTCTTCATTATAACATGATGGGTATGCTCAACTTCTTCCGTTGGAGATTCTTTAGTAATAGTTTCCTCCTCCAAGTCTCTATCTTCAAAAATTTGTTTGCTACGATGAGTTCAACTTGAATTACATACCATCACATTTTTAATTTGAGGGTTTGGTTGAAAAAATATTCTTTTAGTGTCATTTTCTCACAAGTGCACGCTACAAAAGATAAAGTAATAAGAGATAAGCTTTAGAGAAAATAATACCTACTCACATTGTTGTGGTAGTACAAATGTATCCCAAAGATTTGTAACGTAGTGGTCAATTGCAAAACAAATCCACTATTGTCTCTTCTCATTGTTGCAGTTGGACAATTGGTGACCACTTTAAACCATTGTAGATCAAGAATGAACATGTCAAACTATCTAAATCTAACTTTAATTATCTTGTATAATTCCACAATATTCAAGATTGGACAGAATAACATTTGAGTCACTAGCACTAGCTTGACCCTGTTGTTCAAAGTTAGCCATTACTCTAAAGTTAAAAGTTGTTCTTTTATTATCTATGTGGTCCACACGAAAATGACATCCATGCGACCATAGTTCTCCATGTGGAGAGTTCACTAGGATCCCCATGGAAGAGGACGCAATCATTTGGGCATGCATGTATACAATTGTAATCCATACCAATGGAACTTAGAATCTTCTTTGCATCATCTTGTGACTCGGGCATAGAGTTTCTCTCCGGTAATATTGTATATTTCAATAATCTTGCAAATTATGGCCGACAATGTGATGTTAGCTAGTTTTATTATTAAGTGGACAAGATTAAGGAAAAGAAAGAGGAATTGGAAACAGGATATAGAAAATATTACTTAAATAATTCTGAGATGCTCGGTTCTAACCAACCATAGAGCGATTGTAGATTGAGCAATGCTAGGAAAACTTGTAACTTTGACGTTTTTGCTCCATCAAATAACGGTGTTGAACCAAGAGTTCAAAGATGTGCTTCCTTAGACATTGTGACTTGTCCATCCTGTGTATTGCCATTAAACATTGCTTTGATTAGCTCTTCCACAAAATATTCTTGTGTGTGTGCTTCCATGTCCTCTTACATGTGTGGCTCCAATCATCAACCAATTCTTCTCGTTGTTCTTGTTGTTCTTCTCTAAGAATTGCATGCCTTGTACCTTGCCTAAATTTTTTAGATTGTATGGCCTCATCAGATTAAATTTGCATGTACTCTGCATCATCTACATTCTACACAATTATCAAAATAATTTAGAGAGAGATCATGGAGAGTGAGGGGGATAGGGAGAGGGTGTAACAAAGGACCCAATTAACTAACCTCATCAGAATTATATGCTAATTCAAGTAAAGACTTGTCAAACTCCCTATATGATTTGTTGTATGGTTATTTGATGTCGTCTTCTAATAGAGTACTTGCAACGTGTACATGGACATTAGATACTCAACTCCAACCATGCCATGCTCCCTTGTTTAGGTTCTTCTTTTGAAGACGGTGAATTGTTTACATGCTCCATTGACAAAATGGAGAGAGATTAAGAGAAATGTAATGGGAATCAAGAGAGATCAAGAGAGATCAAGAGAAATGTTATGGAGAAATGTAATGGGGATCAGGAGTTCAAGATAAATGTTATGGAGAAATGTAATGGGGATCAAGAGTTCAAGATAAATGTTTTTTAAAAATTAAAATATGGGTCCCTTTAAGTAGGAGTATGAATTATGGATCAGTATAGGGTTACTTTTTTTCCAATGAAATTCAAAACATTAAAGAAATTACGACGTCAGTATGAGCATCCATATAGACGTCCACATCCGCATTCATACATATACATCCATATCCACATCCATACATCCACATCCACATTCATACATCCATATCCACATCCACATCCATGTATCCATTTCCACATCCACATGCATATATCCATTTTCACATCCACATTCATACATCCACATCCACATTCCATATCTACATCTATATTTGATGCCCATACTATTGGTGCTCATACTGATGATTATATATATACCAACGTAATTCTGACATATATATCAATAAATTAAAAAATCCAAACATCGTTGCTTTTCCCTATTACTTTTGGTTTTAAACAGAACAGAGCCTCTCTCTCTCTCTCTCTCTCTCTCTCCCATCCTTCCCTCACCTCTTATCCATCCCTCCCTCACCTTTCCATTCCAGATCTGTTGTTTCAAGATCATGTAAGATTTGCTTTGTTAGTATTCTCAAGATTTTGTTAATTGTCTTAAGATTCTTTGACTAATTTGGGTTTTGGATTTTTTTCTGTTTTGCAAGCTCCTCTTCTCCCTCATTCTTTCTCTTAAAACAAAATAAGGCTTTGGCTAAAGCCAAGCGATAGGCAAAGAAGGCAATGGCTATAGGACAGAAGATGACGAGGATGAGCACCTATCTATTGGGGTTAGGTTTTTTTAGTTTTAGGGTTTCCTTTTTGTTGAGTTTTATAGTTTTATGACTCAAATTAGTGAATGGCTTTACAGCTTTAGGTCTCTCACCTTTTTTGAGCCATAAGCTCTTCTCAACAAACTCGAGGTAAGCTCTTTTGCCATTTATGCTTTTCTTGTTTGCACCCTTGGGTGTTGGGGTTTAGAGAGAGAGAGAGAGAGAGAGAGAGAGAATGCGTAGAGCATGCTCTATGCATGCATAAAGAGAATGCGTAGAGCATGCTTTATGCATGCATAAAGCATACTCTTTATACATGCTTAGAGCATGCATACTCTATGCATGCATAAACAGAGTGAGCTTTATGCATGCATAGAGCATAGAGCATGCATGCTCTATGCATGTATACTCTAGCATTGATCTCATGATTGCTTCATTTTCTTATATTGTAGGTGTCTCACCTTTTTTGAGCTTTTCTCAAGGAACTTGAGGTAAGGTCTTTTGCTATTTATGCTTTCCTTGTTTGCACCCTTGGGTGCTAGGGTTTAAGATTAGAGAGAGAGAGAGAGAGAGAGAGAGAGAGAGAGAGCATGCTTTATGCATGCATTAAGTATACTCTGTATGCATGCTTAGAGCATGCATACTCTATGCATGCATAAAGAGAGTGAGCTTTATGCATGCATAAAGAGAGTGAGCTTTATGCATGGCTACATAAAAGAGTATGTGGATGCATGCTCTAAGGCTTTATGCATACTCTTTATGCAGCCTTAGACAGCATGCACACTCTTTAAGCATACATGCTTGCTCTATGGATCCATAAAGAGTATGCTTGCTCTATGGATGGATAAAGGGCATGCTTGCTCTATGGTTGCATAAAGAGTAGGTTTGCTCTATGGATGATTGCTTTATGCATACCTGCTCTATGGATGCATGCTTGCTATATTGGCTACATAAAGAGTACGCTTGCTCTATGGATGCATGCTTGCTCTATGGCTGAATAAAGAGTATGCATGCTCTATGGATGCATAGACTTTATGCATACATAGTTTTTATGCATGGAGTTAGAGCATGCATAAAGTGTATGCTCTATGGGTGCATACTATTTATGCATGTATAATTTTTTTGCATGGAGTTAAAGCACGCATACTCTTTATGCTCTATGATCTATGCTCTATGAACTATGTTTTTATGCATGCTCTATGCTCTATGTTTCAGCTATTTATGTTTTTCTTGTTTGCACCCTTGGGTGCTGGGGTTTAGGAGTAGATTACACAGAGCATGCTCCATGCATGCATAAAAAGCATACTCTATACATGCATAAAGAGCTATGCATGCATAGAGTATCCATGCTTTATGCATATATACAGCTTTGCTTAAAGCATGCATACTCTATGCATTTATAAACCATGCTCTCTTTATGCATACATAAACCATGCTCTATACATGCATAGAGCTTGCATACCCTTTATACATGCTTAAAGCATGCATACTCCATGCATGTATAAACCATGCTCTCTTTATGTATGTATGCATACACCATGCTCTCTTTATACATAAAGGATAGAGCATGCTCTATGCATGCATAGAACTTTCACACTATATACTCTATGCACGTATAAAGAGTATAGAGCATGCATATATAAAGAGTATAGATACTCTATGCATGCATAAAGTATGCATGCTATGTATGCATAACGCATGCATACTCTTTGTGTGCATAGACCATAGAGTATGAATGCATAGAGCATAGATTAAAGAGCATAAGTATGCATGTATAAAGTATGCATGCTATGTATGCATAGAGTATATATAAAGTATGCATGGCTCATATGCATATTTTTCTTTTATTGTTTTGAGCCATTAGCTCTTCCCGACCACTCAAGGTAAGCTCTTACACGCAAGCTCTTTTGTTATTTTATGCTTCTATATGCATGTTTTGTGTTGAGCCTTAATCCATGACATTGTTTTGTCTTAAGCAACATGTCTAGAATTATGCAAGACTACGTAGGATGAGAACCAGAATTTCTTCTACATGCTCTCCTCTGAGTAGCATGAGAAAGCTAGGCTGGAGTTTACCTCACCTATTTCTAGCTCATTGAGTCTTGCCACCCATAGTGCTTGGACTGATGCTAGTGACATATAGAGCTCACCATACAAGTCTCATAGGAGCTATAGTGGCCCGACGTAGCAATGCTAGTGGTAATGGTGGTGGTGGTGATGATTGTGGCACTAGTATACGTGGAGGCAGCGGTAGTGATGCTACTAATCCACCACATCATCCTCCTACACATTTTGTTGAGACTACTCCACATGCTACTTGGTCTGCAACCATCACCACCTCTTATTTTTTTTAAGAAGATAAAACCAATAAGATTTTAATGGTTTGCACTATGCAGAGCTCAATCTTCACTGTTTCCTATGTGATCATGACTTGCACGTGCTTTACTTGTGAGCTCAGAAGTTTAGCATGTTACATGTAATCAACTCACACGTGAAATAAAATATCATCCACTTGTTTTTAAACTCCACCTTACATGCAGAGATCTTGATGCTCCACTTGTCAACATACCATGCACTCATCATTTTGGGACCAATAACTCCATGTCTGGGATGCAGTTGAAGATGCCAACAAAGGAGCTCTTTCACTGTGGGTGATATTATCACTATCAACAATAGAAAGAACCAAAACAATTTACAAGAGATGAGTGCAAAATAAAGTTTTCGATACATTTACCTTTGACCTTGGATCAAAGAGTCATAAATAGAAAAGATGTACATGTCAGAATGATGACTGCACATTCATGTTGCAATAAATCAACATTGGCAACAGGAAAGACAGTGAACTACTTCATCCGAGTATGTAAAGCAAGATGATGATCATATAATACAGTTCTTACATGGATGAATATGTCTTTTGACAGTGGGGAGGACCAACCTGATCCTGTTCTACCATCGGAAAGCATTTCAACATTGGCATGACACTGCACCTAACAAGATTCCTACATATGGAAAGCAAGCAAGCCTGGACTGTGGAACATGTAGAGCCCAGTAACATCAACATTCACCAGTTACAACAAATTGTTTTTTATATGTAGACCTCGTGGTCTACGAAAATACCAGCTATACCGGCCATATCACTGGCAGCCTAAAGCCTGTGAGCTTACAAACAAGTATAAAATTGCTAGTTATGAGTATGCCTTGAGGGCCCCCTAAAAAAATATCTCAAAAAGGCTCTATTCAGCCCATTCACAAAACTTCTGTGGCCGCTGTCATCCTTGTGATGCAGAAGTGTACTACTATGTACATATCAACCAGCCATGCCACAATCCTAGCAATAATGACATGTTTACCAATACACCATCACTATGATGTGTAATCATTCTATTCTCCTACATGAGCAAATGTAATGAAATGAAAGGAAATAAAGACCATCCTTTAGTCACTCAAATGGTCCTTAACATCATCAGCTATGCAGTAGCCGGAATGTCCGAGATCGTGAAAGTTTGCTTCGAGTGAGCTCCTTCCTTCTCCTCCTGGCTTCAGCTGCAGCCATTGCTGCCGCATAAGTCTTCCTCCCAGTATACAAACTAGCATGTAAAGGCCCTTTCATAGGGACTCCACCTCTGCTACCATTACAGGAAAAGCCATACCTAATCGTCTGTGCAATCTGTGGACCCATGTAGCATTCCATGCTCATTGGTGTGCCACGGACATCATCAAGTCCAGACTTACTCGTGAAAGGTAAGACTGCAGTAGGCTGGGATGATGAGCCCCTTGCTTGCATAGAAACCTCACATTCTGGTTTTCCCGGTAAATCTTCCAAACCCTGCTGAGCATCTATATCAGCTAAGTCGGGATCACAAAGTGCCCCTTCACTTTGAAGAGCACAACTTTCCATACATGCTCCAGCCGTGGAGCTCGTTTCTTTCTGAGACAAACTCGTCAATGTGGGAGAGCAAACACCATTGTTATTGTGACTAGGTTTCTGTTCTGTGACACCAGAAACGGAAACTTGATTGCCTGCAGACATGCCTGGGAAGACCAAGGTGGCTGTCTGATGTTGCATGGACTGATCATTTGTGAACTTTCGAAAATTTCCATCCATCATCTCATTGTTTTTGAGTAAACATGGCTGATTTGCAGTCGCTGCCTGTGCGACAGCTACTGCCCAGACAAAAGAATGCAGAGGAACCCCTGTATATGGCAGGCTGGGTACTTGCAAAGCTGGTAAACTAACAGACTGCGAAGATATCCTCACTGATAGCTCAACTGATTCAAGTTCCAAGTTGCCAGAAGATCCCATTTCCAACTGCATATACAGCACAACAGAGTTTCTTTAGTCATCTATAGCACAAGGAAAGCTTTTGCTGATCTCTCTCTCTCCCAACAAGTTGACGTCCTCACTACCCTCTCTTCTTATTGTCCTTTAACATTTTTGAAAGAAAGAGGTGATGAGAGTTTGTAACTCATGAGGTCTCTCTACAAGCCATCAATTCCTCCCAGAGCCACTCTGCCTCGAGGAGGGGAAGGCCCATGTATCTCTCATGGAGCTGGTAAAGGCAGCTTTACAGACAGCTCACAGGCCTCAATTTTCCATATAAATGGATGACTCACATGTTGATTATCCAGCACTTCTAACGCCAAGATATCTGACGTAGCTAGAAAGACCAACCTTTGAAGAAAGCCATACTGCTACATCAACTTAACCGAGTAAACCTTGATGCATACCCAACCTCTGCATGCAGAAGTGCTAATGCCAAGGTAACCGGCGCAGCTAGAAAGACCAACTTTTGAAGAAAGCCATACTGCTACATCAACTTGACCCAGTAAACCTTGATGCATACCCTACCTCTTCATGCAGAACTGCTAACATTAGTAGAGATGGTCTCAATGCTACACCAACCACTCTCATGATAGAGGGAACCATAAACCATTCACTAGTTGCTTTCACCTCACAGGTTCAGGGCTAGACTAAACGATCCTCCCTGCACTACTCCAAACCTCCAGCTGGTCTCACTGCCTCTCCTAGGCCACTATGATGCTTCATCTAGAGTATGCAACCAAAGATGTGTGGCAATCTTCCTGGACAAGCTCTGCAATACACACACATTGTATCATATGCATTGATCTGCAAACATGAATGCTTACCATTCCTGAATACTTGTGCCCACCAGCACACATTATGGCTAGGCATTTATACAACAAAACTCATACCATACCCAGCAACCACTAGGGGGTTTGGAGGTCCTATATCCCCCTAGTGTGCTAGACTAGATCCACACTCAGCTATGTGCATACCCATTCACTTATATAGGCCCCCAACCCTATTGATAATCCAGCCTTCTGGGCTGGACTAGATGCATACCCGTATATTGTGGCCCCCACTCCCTTTCACACTCCTGGCCTGAATCATTGGGTGGGGAGGGGGGGGGGCCGGGCGGGGTCACAAAGCATGAGATAGTGGACAAAGACAACGATGGCAGAATATAGCACATTACAAAACCTAGCACAACTGTAATTCCCATTGCATTTCACCTGTTGTTTGAGATGGTAGTTTTGACCCTTCAGAGCATACAGTTCCTGCATTAGTAACTCTCTCTTCTGCAAAAGCAGGACATTGAGTTAAAAAGGAGGCATGAAATTGAATGGAGCACATGCAACCAAAGAAAAAGCAGTGGATGGTAAACTTTGACCAACCTGCTTCATGCCTTCATTTTCCAAGGCAAGACTAGCTGCTTTCTTTGTTAACTCCTCACACAAAATCTGTACATAGTAGACCAACCAGATTAAAAACCTGACCAGCAGTAGCATAAATTTTAAAAACTCATATCTATATACCACAAAATACCTGCTTCCTCCGGATGGTCTGCCTTGCAGATTCTCGATTGGCCTGAATTCTTCGTAGCCTGCGAGCTTCTTTTTCCTTCTGATACCAAAAAATGGAATCTCTCAACTCATGTGATTTCCAGGTATCAATCAACCCAACACATGTAAAATTAAAGATATATTGAGCTAGCACACCTCAGTCAATGCAGCCTTCGGCTTGTTCATGACTGCCAAGCCAACTTCCTGACTCACTTCCACAAGTTGTGAAGCTATATTTGCCAAGGATTTCACTCCCGACTCTGCTACAGTCAGACCCTGCCTTCCCGCACACTTCAGATCCTTAGTGCCTACATCACACTCACCAAATGGCTCCGTTTTGACTGGAGCCACTGATGCCGTGGGCTTACGAGGCTTTGGCTTCCGTCTAACAGCCACTTTCTGAGGCCTTGCCGTTGAGCTTTCCATATGCACTTCCTCAATCTAAAGCAGAAGCCAGAAGCCAGACAGTGCACATTACATGAATAACCATAGCATACTAGGCTCTAGCTCCGCATCAGATGCATAACTGTCCACTCATCACAAGAACATATATAGAAATGCAGCAAATTAAATGGAGTAACAAAACCAGAATCTCTCTCTCTCTCTCTCTCTCTCTCTCTCACGCACGCGCGCGCGCCATGCATGTAATATGCAGCTAAAATGTGATTGACTACCTCTGTTTTCACTGGAAGTAGGCAGGTCTTTCGCACAGGACCCAATGGTACTACCCTCTGGAAGGCTGACTTTGCTGTGGGGCCTCCACCAACCAGAAAGGTTCTGCATGCCAGTTGCAAGGAGGGTAGTGGAGAGCTCGGACTTTCTGCTCTGGAATTGAAAGGGGGAGACTCTTTACCACCTTCCAAAAGCATCGTCGTGCTCTCGAGCTCATCCCTGTCCGATGTTGAGGAATCTCTTCGTAGGGCACAGAAATATCTGTTTTTCTTGGCAGAAAAATGAGCATCTAGAGGTTCCTCCTTAGGACCAGATGGGTCAATAACATCCTTGTTAGGTCGTGTCGTCCTTTTGCGTTTTCCAGACCATTGTAGGCGAGCATCACAGTCTCCCCTCAGATTTTTCTGATGTGGTAGATATGCAATGCGCGAAAACTCAGCCAATGCCTCCGCCGCATCCAGCTCTATTTTGACAAGCCTGGTGACGGGCTCATCCTCTGCAGAAAAACCCTTTCTGTACCGCTTCTTCGAGCCACGGCTTTCTAAGACTCTATCTTGATGAGGAGATGCTGTCTCACCATGCATGTCCCCTTTCTTGAGCTTCAAAATCTTACTTCTTACACACCCTTTCTGGTATTTTGTGGTCATTGCCGCCTCCTTTTTGACAGGCATCCTGCGACCCAAAACCCTAATTTTTCATTAGGACAAAAAAACAGCAAGAGAGAGGTGAAGTGTGAGGGCGTTGGGCCAGTAGTCTCAACAGCCCGCACAGGCCCACGCACAGTGGTAAATCTCTCTCTCTCTCTCTCTCTCTCTCTCTCTCTCTCTCTCTCTCTCTCCCCAAGACTTACCCGTCAGTGTGCAGGCATTCCAGGCCGAACCCCTCTTCAAAATGCCCTTCTTCCTGCGTCTTCACAGAGTCGCCATCAACGCAATAACCAGATCTTCGACCAGAGCAGCACAGAAGGCCATGACTGGAGAGAGAGAGAGAGAGAGAGAGAGAGAGAGGAAACAGTCAGTGTTCTGAACAAATCGGATCACAGAAAAGGAGCAAGTAGCACAATCCTGAGAGGAAGAGATTTTAGGGCAATTGCGGAAGAGAGAGAAAAGAGAGAGAGAGAAGGTAGTTTCCGCAGTCTCATGCTCTTTTGCCTTCACAGATATATGTATGAAGGGGTCTCGCAGCCGTCCGATCGACGAATTGGACGGTTTGGAAGCCGATTGGCTCCTCGCTGTCCGGGCCCGCCCTGGAAATCAAGTCCACGTGGCGGTCTCTGGTGCGCTTCAAACCACTTGGCGGGCCACGTAGGATAGTTCGCTTGACTCGCCAAGCTGGCGCCACATCAGCGGCTCCCTACAGAAGACTATTTACACACAAGCCCCCACTTGTCCTACCACATTTCGTGGTGTAAGTCGACCCTCATGTTATCTACAAGCCCATAAAAAATTTATACCCATGTGCCTTTGTAAGACCCTCCATCTAACCTTACCTTTTTGTGGCCTTTACAAGTCAGCAGTCTATGATGCAACAACAATGCTCAATAAAAGCCATTTTATCAACCAATCTTAATAAGCCAATTTGCAATGTCTCTATGTGAAATAAATGCCCTTTTTGGCTAATTAATTCCTTACAATAAATGGCATGAAAATCCTAGGCTCCTTTTCTTCAATTTCAAATGGTAAATGTATAATGGTGTTGTTTTCTAGCATTGGCAAGCACGTCTATTACTTGGCCTCTTGATTGTGACCAAGGCACTCACTTGCAGTTTGAGCCAGCAGTCTTTACCCCCCATTCTAGGTCAAGGGTTCAATGCCACCTTTCCCTAATGCCCCCCACCTCTTCTCACTCATTTTTCAACACATGCAATGTATATATACATCCTCAAGCCCCACATCATGGTTAAAGATCTAAGCCCCTTTTGTACATGTTATCACCAGTGTCCAACATTATAATGAATGACACCTTGCATTTTTGTTCAATTTCGACTCTCCATAAAGCATTAATGTTGCCAAACATATAATCACCAATTTGGCAGCATTAAAATGTCCTTCCATACACCTTGCAACAATGAATGATACTTAACATCTTTGTAATAGTAATACTCTCCCAAAAGCACTATTCCATAACATGTACATTTCAAAAAGTTTCCATCACACTTCATTATTGTCATACCTACATCGCAAATAAACAAATTTGTCAATTATCTTGACATGGATCATTGACCCATGCCTCATCCATGTCAATTATCATTGACATGGATCATTGACCCATGCCTCATTTTTATGAAGCTCAAAGTCCATTCTATAGAAGAAAAATTACCTTCTCTAAGAAAACCAATGGACATTTGAACATCCATGTCTCACTAAAACAAACCCTCTTATGACATTATTGGAAATAGTAGGGTTTGGCATGTATTATTGTGCCACTTCATAATGTGGATTGTATGTACAATTATAAATCACATGCATTCAACAAACCAGTAGTTTTCCCAATTTAAGAAGTATTATGAGGAGAGCATTATGAGGAGCTTCAAGTGAATGAATGCACATTATAGATTGGAAGTATATGTGGATGAACTTAAGTTGTGGAAAATCATGAAATTATTTTTAGGATTAAACATTTCTACATTTCAACACAAAGGCCTATCTGGAAAAAAAAATCTTAGTAACCTAAAGGTGATGTTCCTTATTGTATTCAACACCATGTCTAGAGCTTTCATATATTTCATCTTCCATTCCAACAAAAATTTCAAATTCTTATGAACATTACATGCAATTTTCACATGGTGATGTAGTTCTTGACAATTATGGTGAAAAGATTGTAATATTTATGTGAGAGCGTTTGCCAAAAAAATGTAATACCTCTGTGAGGTTATTTGCAAAAAAAAAAATCAACACATGTGATGATAAAGCAATAAAAAACTGAGATTTCCTTTTAAGTGACACCTCTAAACTATGTATGTGTGATTAAAATCTATTTTTTTTGTGGTAGTCATTACTAATGTTATTATAATCTATCTATAACATTGGTGTGCCTATTTATTTAAAGGTTTCCTAAAAAATGGACTAAATGCATGAAAATCCAAATTCTAACTCAAAATTTCAAGTTATTTCTCTCCTTTTTGCACAATTGTGACATTCAAACTATAGTTGAAATCTAGAGTTTTTTTGTAAGATCATTGCAATATATTTTTCTTGTTTTGTCTAATTGACCAAAACCAAATTTAGGTGACCCATTGACATTCTAGAGAGAAAGAAAGCTACAACTTGGGATGCAAGCTTGGAATCACATAAACTAAGCCTAAACTTTTTATGCATTTGAATAAACCTAAAAGTATTTATATACTGTGTTCAAATGATCTAAAATCTCACATAAATGTTATAATAAAGAACTAAGAAGCAAGAAATACACTTCACTAAATAACACAAATACATATAATTAAGGCCAATGTTACATCCAAACAAACTTCTTTACTACTAAATTTATCCAAGTCTATAATGAATACAAGAAAAATATCCAAGTCTATACTAAATACAAGTAAATGTTTCTCTTCAACTAGCTCAAGAAAGAGTAATTATTTACAAACATCTCTTCCCCCCTAAGAAGAATGCATGGGAAAGAGTGAACTTGAGCTTCTTTACAAGCAAACTTCTTTACACACACACACACAAGAGAGAGATGGATGGGTGAATTTCTTCTTTCTTCTTACTTGAGCTCCTTACAAAGCAAACTTCTTCACACACACACATAAGAGAGAGATGGATGGCTGAATTTCTTCTTTCTTCTTACTTCTCTACAGCCATAACATAAAGATAAGAGTACATATTATAAGAGGAAGAACTCTATTATTAAAACATATAACGTCTATAGTGTGAACTTGATTATATGGGTTAGCACTATAACTATGCCATAACTCTAGTAATAACTATAAAAGATAAGAGTACATACTATAGGAGAAAGTACTCTACTATTAAAACATACGTCTATAGTGTGAACCTGACTATATGAGTTAGCACTATAACTATGCCATAACCAAATTGGTCGTCATATAGCCTATAAATCATTGGCGACATATCGACCATAATATCATCAATGTGGGATCCCTGCCCCCTCTACGCATCGAACTCTGGAGTGCTGGCAACGGAAGTAGCAACCTTGCGCGCAAGGCAGAGCTTCCCACTTGGGGCCTCGCCCACGAATGTCTAGACAAGAGACTAATCTGGCGGTTCTTCCAAAATCAAACACGGAAAAAACTTCCCTCGCCCAGAAAGCATAGGCGATTTCTCCAGAAAATCCTTCTAATGTAGTCAAGGGCCTTATCTATCCTTTGTATTCCGACCAAACCCGCAAGTCACATGGCCGAATCAAAGGAAGAACTTGCACTTGATTCATAGAGACCAACACATCTTTTCCCATCAAAAGAGGCATAGCCATTGATTCTTTTCCATAGAACAAGGATTATCCTGTGACTTACTTCAACTATCGTAACTTGAAGAGAATTGAATTTTATTATAGGAATCCATCAATCTAGCCTAACCCCATCCAATCCCATGGGTTAACCAACCGCCCAACCACTGTATGGATAGGATCTATTATAAAAATGTGGTTATGTTTTGTCCCGGGTAGTACCAAGGAAAAGAGTTCCAGGCCCCCTAGCCGGTTCTCATGCAAAAATTGAATAAACACACCACTTATGCACCCAATATGAAATTGCCTTTTTCTTAGATTCAACTATTCCCAAAACAGCATTGCAATAAAACCACAGTGTTTCCATCATAGTCCTCAGTATTCCAGTTCTAGGGTCCAATTCCAACTTTTCCACTTTCCAACCATAAAATCCAAATTCCATTCATTCCTTCGTACCTATGGCATCATTGGCAACTAGAATGCTTACCAAACCTGCTCACTCAAGGGCCTTTTCAATAGTTCCTAGCCCATAGTACCTAGGAATATAATCACATAAAATCCATATGGACTCTCCATTGAAGATCAGCTAGATCAACCAACAAGATCCATGTAAAAGAGCCATGAACTCATCCGATGAAGACCAGCAAGGCCAATCAAGCAGATCCATGCCCGTGTTCAGAAAACAATCCTCGATGCACGTGTGGGTATCTTGGTGGGCGACCTAGAGCCCAAGCACTATATGGTCAGCACCATCTAGGTTCCTTCGCAGGTGACCTAGCGCTTCACTCATAGGCCGCTTGGTCCCTCATCCACCATACCGGAAGCTCACCATTTTAATCGAACTGAGGCTGGTCAAGACCTCGGCCGACCTTGCCACGCGAGACGTCCTTCTTTGACTCTCCATCAGCTGTTGTAACATTTTCACTTAGGTCCCCACGACCTCATTCCAAAAGATAGTCAAAATGCTTCCCCCAGCATTCTTGACGTAAAACAATCCTTTAAAAAAAAGGTTTTATATGCAAATATAGTTTCCAACAAAATTCTTATCTTTCCTCATCATTCCACATCCTTTCTCATCATTCCATATCATTCCACATCATTTCTCATTATTTCACATTTTTCTACATTAATTCACATCACATCAATTCACATCCATTCACATCATCTCACATTATTCTCACATTCATTCACATCATCCCACATCATTCCCACATTCATTCACATCGTTCCCACATTTATTCACATCATCCCACATTGTTTCCATATTTATTCACATCATTTCCACATTCATTCACTTGATCCCACATCGTTCCCACATTCATCCACATCATTTCCACATTCATTCACTTCGTCCCACATCATTTCCACATCATACACATCAATCCACATCATCCACACATCAATCCACATCAATGCACATTAACCTCATCAGTCCACACATCAATCCATATCAACCACACATCATCCACACATCACTTCTCATCACTCCACATCATTTCCCACATTCATTCCACACCTCAATCTACATTAATCCATCAATCCCCACATCAATCCAATCTCTACAAACAAGATGGTCTCTTTTCGCTTTGAGCGAATCAGGTTTGATTATTAACTTTCCCTGATCTAGTTATCAGAATCTTTGTTCCACATCAACCAGGTTAAAGTACTCTACTTTTCATACTAACAGAACTTCCTAAGTTTCGACCATTACTTGGCTCATTTAATTGTACCTTTTTCTTGACTCAATTCCATTAAATGTAAGTTTCCGTTCACTTTTGGATCCTCGATCCTTTCAAGTATTCCATATTCCTCTCCCAGGGAATCTAGGAATAAGTCAGTCTCATAAGTTTTCATGTTCATCCAACTAAGCGTGTTTTTGGTCTTTTTCTCGGAAATTCTTTTTCCATCTAGAATGTACCCAAGATTCTATTTTTCGAGAATCTAAACGTTTTCCCAAAAGTCAATTATGTTAGTGATTCCTCTTTCTGATTAAAAATTAATCTATGTTTTCTCAATGCACCCCTATGAATATTTTCACCTTCTTTTCTATATTTTTCTAAAATAAAATATTATGGAAATCCCTCTTTTAGCATAAAATATTATGCACCCAAACTAATTCATTTTTATCTAAATGAATTATATTCATAATCAGTTCCATAATTCTCATAAATTGAATGAATCTAGAAAATTTATCCATAACCTTCTTTATTTTTCTAACAAATGAATAATGCTCAAAACTCCACTTTTAACATAAAATTTATTTTGCATAAATAAATTTTTCCATAGCTTTCCCACATTTTCTATGAAATGATAATACTCAAAATTCCACTTTTAATATAAAAATTATCTATGCATAAATTTCATTTTCTAATGATAAAGATTTTACCATAACTTTTCCATATTTTCTATGAAATGAGAATGCTTAAAATTTCACTTTTAGCATAAAAATTAATTATGCATAAAATTCATTTTCTAATGATAAAAATTCTGCCATAGTTTCCCCGCATTTTCTATGAAATGATAATACTCAAAGTTCCTCTTTTAGAACAAAAATTATTATGCATAAACCTTCATTTTCTACTGATAAATTTTTGCCATAACTTCCCCGCATTTTCTATGAATTAAGGATGTTCAAAATCACACTTTTAACATAAGAATTAGTTTATGCATAAACCTAATCTTAAACATAAGCATTAATTCATCATAAATCAAGAAAAGCATAGTTTTAAGAGAAAATCCACAAAATAAAATGCCTCCCAAGCATGAGGGAGGTTGGGAAGAAGATTAACAATAAAAAGAGAGCATAAACTTCATTGTTTTAGGCTTACCCTTGGTTTGCTTGATTCTTTACCTTGCTAGAATTGTGTAGCCCTCAAAGAAAAGGCTTAGCCACCACCAAGGGGAAAGGGTAATCTTCAAGAGAAGAAGAGGGTTAGTGAAGCCCCAAAGCTTCACAATGGAGGGCCAATGAAGAGGAAAGAGGAAAATACACTAACTTAAAAATTACACTAGCATAGAATTACTCTAATATGAAAATACAAAGGAATAGGAGTCTCTTTATAGGTGAGGGAGGCCACCAACCAAGTCCAACTAGAATCTAGAGGTTTCCAACTTCAGTTTGATCCAATTTGGACAAGTTTTGGACCAGTTAGGCCCACTTTTCTAATCTTGAAAGAGGTGAGAGGAGAGATGAAAAATCTCTTTTTTTTATTAAAAAATTGGATAAATCATAAGGATTCTAGGCGCCTCCTTCATGAGCTCCACTCACCCTCCTGAGATGTCAAAATTTCATTCTTTTACTAATAAAATCCCATTTTTTAACTATTAAGTCTTGTACTAGTCAACTCTTCATCTTATGTGAGAATTTACTCCTTTTTTGGGGATTTTCTTTTATTCTTGCATTTTTCTCATTCCAACACTTGGATCAACCCTATTGTCCCTTTAGAACACTCTTTGGACCTTAATCCATAATTTTCTGAAAATATATACCCTTAGGCTAAGGTGTCTAATGCACATATTCAATTAAATTCTAATGCATATTAGAAAACTCTTTTTGAACTTATGTTAAGATGGAGGGAGGAATCTTACAACCTACCCCACTTAAAAAACATGAGATGTCCTCATCTCGCAGCAGCTGGAGGATAATCTTTTACATCTCTTTCTTCTTTTATCACTTCCAGCGTTACTGCCTTGGAAGTAGATGGCTAGTTTGGGAACTTCTCTCTTTGACTTCCCCAATTCTGAGGCTGAGGTCTTACATTACTTTGCATTGAAGCTGAGGGTTGGTTAGGAAGTCTACCTCTGGGGTTTCCCTGATTTTGACGGGAGGGACCTTGATTACTTTAGAAGGAAGGAGCTAGAATTTGGAATCTTGGTGCTTGACTTTCTTGTCCTGAAAACCTTGATCCAAAAGGAGTTGGGCAATCTATACCATGATGACCGTATCCTTGGCAGTTAAAGCATTTAATTCCTTTGTTTAAGGGTGGAACTTCTGAAGTTGAGTTCTAGGGAATTGTGTTCCGAGGAAAAGGCCTTCCTTCCATTCTGAAGTTTCTCGTATCCTGGGTTTGACTAGGACCTTGTTCTCTCTTAGGAGACGGAAGGTTGGATTCACTTTTTGGGGTTAGGAATCTTTTGAAAGACGATGGTGTTGGCTTTAGCGAAACCTTGACAACAAAGGCCTTGGCGAAATGGCTGAGCACCCAGGAAAGGGTGGCCCTAGTGTAAATCTCTATGCTAGAGTGTACTAGACTTTTAGTTTACATGTGAAATCTAGGATGGCAGCTTTGCACTTAAGAGATAAGGCAAAGTAGAGAAGCTAGTGCTCTTAATCTCATAGAAGGGAAGTGTCCATTCGATGCCGACATTGCACTAAAGAGATAAGGAAGAGGAGAGAAGCTAGTACTCTTAATCTCACACAAGGGAAGTGTCCATTTAATGCCGATATTGCACTTAAAAGTTAAGGTAGAGTAGAGAAGCTAGTGCTCGTAATCTCACACAAAGGGAAGCTAGTGCTCGTAATCTCACACTTAAAAGTTAAGGTAGAGTAGAGAAGCTAGTGCTCGTAATCTCACACAAAGGGAAGTGTCCTTATTACTTACACTAGATTTGATATAAACTTAATAAGTGGCCTCCATCCGTGCATGGGTGGCCATAGTGTATTAGTTTTTATCATTGTACTTAGCTTGATCATCTACTGTTTTCTCTTCTAGTTCACCTTCAGTTCCTGCTACTAATGTGTTTTGGAATATTACTTAGCTTCAAGCACAAAACCCTCCCACCCAACCTGTTAAAACCTTAAGATCTCTCTAGATAATTAACATGCATAAACATGGATAAATCAGGCATAAACTCTACCACCCAACCACCCCCGAACCCAGGGGTTGCACACATGAAATATAATGGAGTACCACATACCTTCACCTTAGTGTCCCATACCACCAAACCACCAAGAGGTATAACTCCAATACAACAACACTCAACTCTACAGTGAAATGGCAAGAATGTAGATACAATCCTCTACACAAGAGAACATCCCTTGAGTGTGCCCCATGCCCCTATTATATAGGAGGGCCTTCAAGTGACTCTTGACTCTCCATTTCCCATGTGTGACCCTTGGATGCCTGACCCTAACCTTAACCCTTAAGGTTAGACCTAACCCATGCTCCACTAGAGCTTGTTCCCATGCTCCCATGCTCACAAGCCTAATGTGGGTTAGCCTCCTAGTATATGCACAAATAATGTGTACATAACATACTTCGCCTCTCTCAAAACATTGCACTCTTGTAATGAAAAGAAGGAAATTTGCGCTGAATATTCACAACCGACTCCCAAGTCGAATCCTCTATTTCCCTATCTTTCCACAAAATTTTAACTTCAGGAATTAGTCGACTACAAAGTTTCCTTTCCCTGAATTCAAGTACCCTTTCAGGTTCGTGTGGAACATAAGATAAATCTTCGACTTCAACAAGTTCTTGAGGAGTAACTATGTTATCCTCACCTCCCAGCTTCTCTTTCAATCTACTGACATGAAAGACTGATGAACTCTAACACATGGAGGCAGTTTTAACTCATACGCAACCGTGCCAATTCGACGAATAACTTGAAATGGACCACAATATCTAGGAGATAATTTCGAGCATTTTCCCGTTGATAAAGTTTGAGAGTCTTTAGGAACTTTTAAATAAACCAACGCTCCTGGTTCAAAAGACCGAGATGAGCGTCCTCTATCAGAATAAAATCGTGCTCTATCCTGAGCACTCCTGATAGAATCCTGAGCTTCGATCAGCATTTCCTGCATATCACGCAAGAAATCCCTCGATGCATCAAGCTCGATGTCCTTAAGACCAACATCAAATAGGTACTCTGGGTTGATATCCATACATAAGCATAAACAGACTAAAACCTGTAGCCGTATGTTTAGAACTGTTATAGGCAAATTCCACCAATGGAAGATACTTTTCCCAATTTGATGGTTTTCCAAAGACATATGCATGAAGCATATCCTCTAGAACCTGATTCACCCGCTCTGTTTGCCCATCAGACTGCAGATGATCAGAGGAACTCATACTTAAAGTTGTTTCCAATTTCTTGAAAACTTCCTGCCAAAAATTAGCCATGAACTTAGAGTCCCGATCGCTCACAATATCAGAAGGTAGACCATATAGTCTAAACAGTTGCTCGACAAACTGGTACGCCAATTTCGAAGCTTTAACTGTTGTTTTTGTGGGTAAAAACCTAGCCATCTTTGTCAATCTATCCACGACTACCCAAATGGCATCGTGACCCCTGCTGGTATGTGGAAGTCCCGTAATGAAATCCATGGAAATACTTTCCCACTTTCTAGACGGAATGTCCAAAGGATGTAATAACCCAGCAGATTTAAGGCGTTCAGCCTTGTTTATTTGACATTGATGACATTGGACCACATAACTCTGAATAAAATCTTTCATTTTTGGCCAATAAAATGTCCTAACTAAAGCCAAGGTACGTTGTATGCCAGGATGTCTTGCCGATGGTGCGTCATGGCACTCAAATAGGATCCTTAACTTAATTTTCGGCACATCCGGCACACAAACCTTATCATTTTGGAATAAAAGACCATTCCGTAGAAAAAATTGGTTGGCTTTTCCTTTCACCAGGTTTTGATCTACTTCAGAGTTGGACCCTGATTTTGCCAAATTCCAATATTTTCCAAAGAAAATATCTGTGCTGCATTTTTCCCTGAGTGAATCGTACAAGTTAGAAGTAATCTCAGTGAAGCAAAGCTCATTAACTTCACCGATTCGACTCAATGCATCAGCAATGCGATTTAAGCTACCCTTTCTGTATTTAATCATAAAATCAAAATCTTGCATCAACTCATCCCATCTTGCTTTTCTACCCTTCAAGTCCGGTTGATCTCACAAATATACTGTAAAGATTGATGATCTGTTAAGACCATAAACTGAGACCCGTAAAGATACTGTCTCCATGCCTTTAAAGCATAAATGATTGCATACAACTCTTTCTCCTGAACTGGGTACCTAGTCTGTGCATCATTGAGTTTCTTACTCTCGAAGGCCACATGCTTCCCATCCTGGAACAAAGCTACGCCTACCGCAAAATCACTAGCATCAGTCTCAACAATGTAAGGTCTGCTAGGAGGTCTGCTAGGATCTGGCAAAGCTAACACAGGAGCATCTCGAACTTTATTTTTCAAAATTTCAAAAGCCTCCTGTAGCTTATCATTCCAACAAATTGGAGAATTGGACTTTTTATTTTTACCTTTAAGAAGATTGGTAAAACGTACAATCAACTTCAAATAATCTTTAGCAGACTTTCGAAGAAATACCACAAAACCTAAGAAAGATCTTAGCTGTTTGACCGTACGCGGAACTGGCCATTCCAAAACCTTTTGGATCCGATCCAAGTCTATACTTAAGCCATCTCGAGAGATCTTATGACCTAAATATAACAATTCCTTTTTAAAGAAATCACACTTAGATAATTTACAATATAGCTTTTTCTTCCTGAGCCTTCCTAGAACCTCTTTAAGAT
Organism: Cibotium barometz; assembly: GCF_041138505.1. Taxonomy (NCBI): domain Eukaryota; kingdom Viridiplantae; phylum Streptophyta; class Polypodiopsida; order Cyatheales; family Cibotiaceae; genus Cibotium; species Cibotium barometz. The sequence continues at coordinate 46,925,568 of NC_141057.1, read as the reverse complement.
GACTCTCATGCTCATCCAAAGTTTTGCTGTATATCAAAATATCATCTAAGAAAACCACCACACATTTTCCTAACAGATCTCGGAATATATCATTCATCATCTGTTGGAAAGTTGCTGGTGCATTAGTGAGACCAAAGGGTAACACTAAAAATTCATAATGGCCATATCTTGTCCTAAAAGCACTTTTAGGAACATCTTCCTTTGCTATACGGATCTGATGATAACCTGTTCGCAAGTCAAGCTTTGTAAAATACTTAGCTCCCTGCAACCTATCAATAAGATCATCTGATCTAGGCAATGGGTATCTATTTTTAATTGTAACCTTGTTAAGACGTTTATAATCAATACACATCCTCCAGGTACCTTGATCCTTTTTCTTAACGAGGAGAACTAGTGCACCCCAAGGAGACTTACTTGGTCTAATTTGACCCATCCTCAAATATTCAGCTAGTTGTTTGGCTACCTCATCCTCCTCAGATTGGCTAAGCCGATACGGAGGAATACTAACAGGTTCTGCCCTTGGTACTAGCTCTATTTTATGATCCACCTCTCGTTTAGGAGGTAATCCATGAGGTAATTCATCAGGAAATACACCCTGAAATTCACTTTTAATGGAACTTAACACTTTACTTTCCCAAACATCTAAAGAAACAGTGTTTGCATCAAAATGAATATACGAAGACACTGGATCCATAACCAACTGGAAAAGTTCATAGTTAAAAATATCTTCCATTAATTCCAGCTCATTGATAAAAGTTTCCTTGGGTACAACAATGTTTCCTTTAAGAGTTACAAGGCTTCCATTGTGATGAAAAGACATCAAATGTTTGACCCAATCAATAGAAAAATTGTTATTTTTGCTATGAAACCATTCCATTCCCAAAATTATATCAATATGACCCAAGCTCATGACATGGAAATCAAGCCTATCTGAGTACAATTGGATGTCTAATGGTAAATTTGACACCTTCTTGTCCCAAAATTGGACTTGTCCTCCAGCCATCCTGACCTTGTACATGTGATCATTCTGCATGGTTTCCAGCTTCATCTTCTGTACCACAATATTGTCAATAAAATTGTGAGTACTACCAGGATCAAACAAGATATGAACCTGATGTCCTTTTACTGATCCATAAACACGAAATAATTCGTTTGGACCATAAACGTCTTTATTGAAAGTACAATCTAAACATTGGGTTCCTTCAAGATGCGAAACATTAACTTCAGAGAATTTACCTTGAAGTTCTGTAATGTGAACAGATTTCCTTGGCATAAACTTTTTCGGTGCTGTCTTTTGAACAGGCGCCGAAGTTGTTGTAGCTTCATTCAAAGGACAAAATTTCTTTGTATGCCCTTTCTCTTTGCATTTAAAGCATGTGAGTTTTTCCCTACTCACAAACTTTGGTTTTTTGCTGGCATTGTCACCATTTTTTGGTTTTGGTGTGAAAACCAATTTCCTTTTTTGTCCACTGTTTGAATAAGTGAACGTGGGTTTCTTTTCATTTGACGCTGGTTTTGATGAATTAGCGCCAACCATTGTCTTATGAAAAACCTGAGCAGCCTGAATAGCATCTTCAGCTGTTTTAACTTTGCACTTCTTTACCTCGTATTGATAATCACGAGATAATCCATTGATGAAAATACCACACAAAGTATGATCATCAGACTTGGCTTTAGCAGCCAACTGTCTAAACTTTTGCACATAGTTATCAAAAGACTGATTAGCCGTGCTATTTTTAACCAACTTAGCAATAACTTCGAATTCATCCTCTAGTTGGACAAATTCTTTCTTGAATGCAACTTCAAAATCTAGCCAAGTAGTGGGAATAGAATCTTCTTTTAGATCCTTCCACCAAGTCAAAGCTTTCCCCTTTAATAAACCCTGTGCCATTTACAATTTCTGCACATCAGTGAAAGGGTGAAAAGCAAAGTGTGTATTCCACCTGTTAAGCCAAGCATCCACACATTCTTGTGTCTTCTCTAGCCAAGTAGGGGGAATAGAATCTTCTTTTAGATCCTTCCACCAAGTCAAAGCTTTCCCCTTTAATAAACCCTGTGCCATTTGCAATTTCTGCACATCAGTGAAAGGGTGAAAAGCAAAGTGTGTATTCCACCTGTTAAGCCAGGCATCCACACATTCTTGTGTCTTCTCTCCACCATACACCTTTGGTGCAAAAGACGGAGCAACTGCTTTGGTAGCTATAGATGAGGTGGCCAGAGCTTTCTGCAGAGTTAAAATCTGCACCTTAAGTGATTCCATCTCATCATGGCACTTTGTTATAGTAGCCTCGAGACATTGTGTCACCTCCAAAAATTCGCTCTTTGCTACCGCATCCTCTTCTTCTTCATGGAATTTATGATCTTCCCTTCTGAGATTGGGATGATCACTCATGTCATCGACATTATCATTGACTGAGAAGTCAATATGAGCCATGGTAAATGAGTTCTCTTTAAATCTGGGTTAAACTTTTCTTCACCTTTCTCTTGACCCCACTTGACCAAAAGTTCTAGTAAATTAATTCACTAGAAATAACTGCACATAAGAAAAATGCTTTAATTCGCATTTGGTGGCTAGACATTGGCTAAAAAATCATGAAAACATTGTCTAGAATCAATCCAAACGAATAAAATATTAATACAAGGCATGCTCGTATTAATAATATGCGAATAACTCACATATTTTTAGTGTGAGTACATAAAAAACGTACTATAACACCAAATATCCCTCGAAAATAAAAATTCTCGAGAAAAAAGAATTACCATGATTTTTTCCTAATTTTCCCTAATTTCATAGGGCCTCAAAATATGTTAATTTTGAAAACCACCAAAACCCATCTTATGGCATTCCAAACCTATAATTTTCCAGAATTTTGAATGGTCACAGGCGCCCAAAAGGACACACCACATGCCAAACACCAATCCCACATTTTTTCGAAATTTAAAATAACCTTTGTCTAATTTTCCACTAATTTTTAAGAATTTTTTGAAATTTTTAATCAACCCCGAACGCATTAGAATACGAACGGTCAAAAAATTTTGGAATTCCAATGGTTTTCCCGGAATACGGAAAGCCAAAAGTTTTGGGAAAATGAAAAGACCAAAAAAAAAAATCGGAATGTGAAAGGTCAAAAGTTTCCAGAATACGGAAGGTCAAAAGTTTTTTCGGAATTCGGAAAGCCAAAAGGTTTCCCGAGAATGCGGAAAGCCAAAAGGTTCAATGAAAAAAATTCCAGAATAAAGAATACAATTTTCAGAGAAATAATGTATTTTTTCAGAATTTTTTTCTTTTTCCAAGCTTTTTCAAATGAAGGTATCTTGAAAAAAACATATCTTTTTCTAAAAAAAAGTTTTTTTTCCAAAAAAATCTTATAAGCTTTTTAAAAAAAAGCTTTTAAAAAAAATTTAAAGGGGGGGGGGGTGATTTTTGCCAGCCGGCTTGCTGCGCAGCCCCCCGCCCTGCGCGCCTGTGCGTGGAAATGCCAGAGAGGAGGGAGCAATCCTCTCCTCTCTCTTCTCTTCTCTCTATCCTTTTCATACCCACTCCATCTCTTCTCTACTCTTCTCTGTTTAGAGATTAGAGAGATGATTAATTACTTATTAATCATAATTAATGTTTAATTATGATTAATATTTATTTAAAATAAATTCCCACATATGAGAGAGAAATGGAGGTAAAAAAATTCAGATTTGGAGGAAGAGAAGAACTTTTCGCACACTGTAGAGAAGTCACGCATCAATTGACTGCCCCACATTGCTTTTCAGCAAGAAAAATTGGCAGAAAATTGAAAACATGCCCGCGGAAAACTCGCAAAATGCATTAAAAAATATATTTTTTTACCAAAAAATGCTCAAAAAATCTCTAAAAAATTAGGAAAAATTTCCTAAAATTTTTAGAAATTTAGGGAACCCATTCTACCAACAATATTCACAATAAAATATGTGAAGTTTGGTAAGAATTTCCAGTAATGCTTATTTTAACCATAAAAAATAGCAAAGAAATAGCATTAAACTCACGGAATTCCCCCGCAACGTCGATTCGTCCATTGAGTAGAGGTAACACGCGTTCCAATCGCCATATCGACGATCCACGAGCAAAATCACCAAAACAAACCAATAAAAAAACATTTTTTTAGTAAATATAAAAATTTACTTTAAAAAAATGCCAAAAATTAGAATAAGAAAGTAGAAACAACAACAATTAACTAGAGATTGCACTGATACCACTGTTAAAACCCTAAGATCTCTCTAGATAATTAACATGCATAAACATGCATAAATCAGGCATAAACTCTACCACACCCAACCACCCCCGAGCCCAAGGGTTGCACACATGAAATATAATGGAGTACCACATACCTTCACCTTAGTGTCCCATACCACCAAGAGGTATAACTCCAATACAACAGCACTCAGCTCTATAGTGAAATGGCAAGAATGTAGATACAATCCTCTACACAAGAGAACATCCCTTGAGTGTGCCCCATGCCCGTTATATATGCACAAACCCATGTCTTTTCCTGCTAGTGTTGGCATGCAATCGTTACCGACTGCACCCCCATTGGGTCCTCCGTATGGGCTTTGCCCAACGCAAATATCTATCAACACTATGCCCTCAAGCACTGCAGTGCCACCCAACATTCCAGAATATCAGGTAGTTTACCAACCCATCTCTGGTCCTAATGCTTTTCTTGCTTATGTACTCACTCAAGGATTTGTGCCTCAACCACGTATTCCACCTATGCCGAGTGCCCAACCATTTATTCCATCTTATGGAGTATCCTCGCCAGGTCCTACACCTGTGCCTGGTATTAGTGGATTTTCTGGAGTTCCTCCACGCCCATTACACTTCGGATATGGGTACTAGCCTTCCTGGACTCCCCCACCTCCTTACTTTCACGTCTCTATGTCCAGAAATGCTTTCACAAAAAAGACTCGTTTCAATGGGTCTAATTACACCACCTGGTGTTAATCCAATTCTAGGATTAACAAGAGCTACCGCCATTATCTTACATCAAGGAGTCATGGTAGATACACCATAGGGTTATACATTCAAGATATAAAGCAAGTGTCCAAAGCTATAACTTGGGCGGGCGGGCGCTCGTAATGGTGTGACGGAGTATTTATGGCAATTCCCGCTTCAAGAGCGTGTGGTAGCAAGTTAGGATGAAGTCCTAAGTGATGTACTTCATGGATATATTATGAGAGTAGTCATTGTAATAGCATTAGGCCTCTTATGAACCTAAAGTGCCCGGTTGGCCATAGTTTAAGTGAGTGTGAACACTTATGGCCATGTATATAAGTGAATTTCTCTCATAATACAACATACTCTCCCATTGTGCAATTGAGTCTTGCTCTTGCTAATCCTCTTGCTAATCTCTCTCCCTAATGCATGCTAGTGAGTGTGTGTGAGTGAAGTGAGGTGAGCGGAGGGACGAGGACCCGTAGTGCAATGCGACGGTGTGACAACGCCAGGGAGACACGGTGGAATTGCTTCTCAAGGAGTTGTAGAACTTGGAGACCTCAAGGGTTACAAGCTCGGCCATTGGAAAGATCCTCACAACAGTTGCGGTTCACCAGGTAATCTCTTTTTGGATGTGTTTCAAGGAGGGTTAGGGTGAGCCATAACACGTAGGCTAATCTTATGAAACAAGTTTTCACTTCCCAAGGTTCCTGGAACCTGGTGAAGGGACTTGAACCAAAACCGCACCCCTCTAGCACCTCCTGACGTCATTTGCTACTAGAAATGCAATTGCCATAGTGGAGCTCATACAAACCCTTCTGCTAGAGTTTCATTCACAACTCCAGTAGTTCCCCTATGTCTATGACGGATGGGAACACTTGCAGAGAGATATGCAGCACATGATCTCACACGTCGCATTGATCTCAAACATCAAATCCAACTTTTCTCTATAAAAGAGAGTGATGACCGTGAAGGTTGCTGAATACTGACGCCTTAACGCAGAATACACCACCACTGGTTTCGCCAAGTCTCAAGAAGACTAGGTGATCACTTTACTGAACAATTTGCCTCCTAGTTTCTTTACTTTTTCACACAGACCATTAGTCTAGAACCTATGCCTAACCTATATGAGTGTGAGTGCCAACTCTTGCGCTTCGATCGGTTACATGCCCAGTTTCATCCCAAGAAATCTTCCTCCTTAATCAAGAGGGGGCCCTTGTGTCTCATACCACCTCTACTCAAAAAGGGTAGCAAGGGAAGGGGAACAACAATTGAGGTAATCAAGGCAAACCTCAAGGCAACAATACTGATTTAGTCATGTTGATGATGAGTGTGGCATTAAAGCCAAGGAAAATAGAGGTAACAACCCCACTAACTCGAATCGCCAAAACAACCAAGGTGGCAGTAATGCTCCTAATTGGCGGTCAAGAGGGGGTAATAATCCCGCACCTACTCTACAGGGTTCCCCTCGACGAGGACCCCGCAACAACAAGGCAATGGTATGAATTGGCCTAGATCATCTCCGTGGGGCGACCCACTGGTCAAGTCACTCAAGGCCCCCCCACCCAGTTAGTTTCTTTTACCACCCCAGAAGAGATGTCTGATTGGTCATCTCTTACACCACATCCCGATCCTTCAACCAATGTTGCTCATGCTCATGTCACATCCATTTGAGGTTGATTACTCTTCCAAAGGACAAAGAAACAACAACCTAGATGAGGCAGCCCACATGTGGAAGCGTCCGCCCTCATTCAAACTTGTTAGTTACTTGATGATCGTTCTGCGGCCTATCGTCAAATCCCACCCAACACTTCCTTGTGGCCATCCAGTCACTTGGGTAGTTGACAGTGGAGCTACTCACCATATGGCACGAAATGCTGACATTTTCATCTCTCAATGACCTGCTAAGTGTGAAGTTTGATGTGGCAACAACACACTTATGCCCATCAAATCTTTGGCACTGTTTTATTCAACACCAACACAAGCCCCAATCAGGCAACATTGGACAATGTCTATCTTGTTCCTAACTTGGGCCTCAATTTACTTTCTGTATCCCAGCTGACTCAACTCGATCATGGAGTTTACTTCAACAAGCGAGTTGTAGAGGTAATTGATTAGACTACGGGTCTTGTTGTTGTCTGCGGCCCGCGGCACAAAAGGATGGCTTGTATTGGATGTCTACTTTTTTATCTAAGCCATCTTCCGAGGGTTCTGAGTTTCACCAGGTTTGTGCCTATGTGGCCAGAGCTCCTTCAAACATTGAACGACTATGGCACTTTCGCTATGGTCACCTGCCCTATGACACACTCTATGAGTTGTCTCGAGACCAGTTAGTTGAAGGCATACCCAGCCTCAAACTGACAAAGGATGTCTGCCAGCCATGTCAAATGGGTAAGCAGCATCGCTCACCGTTCCCACATCATGCTACTCATCGTGCTCAAGGTATCCTCAAGTTAATTCATTTTGACTTGAGTGGGCAATCCCCAACCCCTTCCTTGAATGGATCTCTCTACTACATGCTAATTGTTGATGATTATTCGAGGTACATGTGGGTGTATTTCATGAAGCATAAATCAAACACCTTCCAATACTTTTCTACGTGGGTTCGGTTAGTCACTAATCAAATGGGCATCTCAATTGGGATTGCTCTCGCAGTGACAATGGTGGTGAATTTATCTCCCATCAATTTACTGAGTTCTTGCAAGAATAGGGCATTCAACGCCAACTCACCTCCACCAACTCCCCCTCACAAAATGGAGTGGTTGAGCGCAAGAACCTAACTATGATGGATATGGCACGCTCCATGCTTTTTGCAACTAAGCTGTCTAAAAGCCTTTGGTCAGAATCGATCACACACTGCAGTGTACCTTCTAAACCGTTGCCCCACGATCACCGTTCCTCACAGGACCTCGTTTGAGGCATTTTATAATGAAAAACTGACTGTTTCCCATTTTCGTGTCTTTGGGTGTCGTGCATACACTCACACTCCAAATGACACAAGGGGCAAGCTTTGAGCCAAGAAGTGAGTTGCTCATTTTTGCGAGCTACTCTTTTGAATCAAAAGCTTACAAAGTTTTTGATCCAAGATCAAATAAAGTCTTTGTTCGTCCGAGACATTGTCTTTGATGAGCGAGATTTACTTCGCCTTCCGCTGTCCATACCAACCGAACAAGAATCTCTGACTGTGCCACATGAACCCAATTAGTCAACTATAACTTTGCCTCTTGAGGAGCCTTCCTCTTCCCGACAGCCAGGGACCCTTTACCCCGTTGGTACCAACAAACCATGCGTGACCCCTTTGGAGGACGGTCCTCCGTCGATCCACCAAGCTCACTCCTCGTGCCTCATTTGCCTCTATTTTCTCCACAGACTATGTGGTGCATGATGAGCCAACATCGTGGAAAGATTCTATCCAGCAGCTAGCCTAGAAAGAGGCTATGGAACAAGAACTCGAAAGCATTGATCGTAATGGCACGTGGTTCCCTGTGGATTGCCCTCATCATAGAAAGGTCATTGGGACCAAATGGATCTTTCACACCAAATTTAAAGCTAATGGTACCTTGGACAAATACAAAGCCCGGCTTGTGGTGCAAGGTTTTCACCAAAAAGAAGGCATTGACTTCAACAAGACTTGCACCTACCGCTCGAATGACAACAATCTGTCTCTTACTCAATCTGGCCTCACACCACACATGGTTAGTCTATCAAATGGATATTAAGAGTGCCTTCCTCAATGGCATTCTCGAGGAAGAGGTATATGCTGACCAACCTCTGGGTTTCTCACTCCATGGGTATGAGAACAAAGTCTTCCGCCTGCATAAAGCTCTTTATGGGCTTAAGCAAGCCCCCTGAGCATGGTATCATCGCATCGACAAATTTTTTCGCAACCAAGGTTTTCAACCATCTCACTGTGATCCCAATATCTATATCCACACAGATCAAGGGATGGTTTGCTACCTAGTTCTGTATGTCGATGACCTTATCATTTCTAGTTCACATCAAGCCAAAGTGGCTAGCTCTTCTCTCATATTTTCTTGGCATGGAGGTGGTCCAACATCCTAATGGTATTTGTGTCCCAACAAAAGTTCTGTCTTCAACTGATTACTACCTACTTTCCTAATGGTGCTATCCCTGTGGCTACCCCATTGGATCCCACCATCAAACTATCAAAGGAAGTGGACTCACCTCCGCATGAAGTGCCAACTTACCGCCAAGTGGTTGGGAAACTTATATGGCTCACAAATTCTCGACCTGACATTTCCTATTGCACATCCATTTTAAGTCAGTATTTCAATGCTCCTAAGGGACCATATTGGAGTTCAACAATGGGGTTGTTCGTATCTATGTGTATGGACTTCACTACAGTCGTGGGATCACCCTGCGTGGTTACACGGACTCCGACTGGGCTGGTGATTTCGATTCTCGGCGTTCTCATGGTGGTTATTTGTACTCCCTTGGATCTGCCCCTTTCTCTTGGTCTAGCAAGAAGCACAATACCGTTCAGGTTCTTCCGCTAAGGTCGAATACCGGGCCCTCTATGATGCCACCACTGAGGCTATGTATCTTCGTCAGCTTCTTACGGAGATGCGCATTCCCTTTGACACCACTTCTACCATCTTCATTGACAGTCAGAGTGCAACTACCCTTGCTGGTGGCAGTCCTATTTTTTACCAAGCATGTGGGTGTCCATTTTTATTTTACGAGGGAACAGATTGAGCTTGGTGCCATTAGACTCCGGTACATTCCAACGGCAGACAACCATGCAGACATCCTTACAACGTCCGTCAACCGGCCCATCCTGGAGTGTCTTCGTGACCGGATCGGCAGCATCGGTCCCCCACCATCACCCTCCGCATATTGAGAGGGGGATCTTCCTCTCCTTTCAGATGTTTTATCATTGATGTATCGGGCACATGAGTCAATGAAAACCCCATGAGGGCGCGGCTCATGAGAAAACCCATTGCATTTCATTTTCCATCTTGCATTCCCTGTGCATAGCATTCTGTTTTTTGGGATTGGGGAACGTGTGAATGAAACCCAAAAATGGGCATTTGTACATGTGAAAGCCTCTTGCATTGTGGCATTGAATCCAGTATCGCCCAATCTCAAACAGTTCTTCACCGTTGCCCCATTCCTCGTCCATGATCCTCTTCAAACCCCTTTTTTTCATCTTCTCTCATGGTTCCCTTTTGGCTTGAGAGGGGGTGTGTGAATTCATGCCATTTTATCCATCCCAAAAGGGCATTTTTTGGATATTTTATGTCTTTCATTTTTACTGTTGGCCGCTACTTTACCCTGACTGACTAGCAGCCCTTGAAGCATATAAAAGAAACTCAACGTTATTCACTCTACATGAACACCATCTCGAGTCTTGCTGCTGCAACCCTTCAGGCAGTACATGGCTTACCTGCTGTGCTGCTAGAGTTGTTACTTTGTGAAGCTCACATCAGCGTTCACATCTACTGGTACAGGCCACCTACATCAGGGTTGACATCAATGTTTTCATCCGCTAGTACAGGCCGCCTACATCAGGGGTTGACTTCAGCGTTTTACATCAGGCTTACATCAACGCTTACTTCAGGCTTACATCAACAATGTCATCTGCTTTTTACATCAGCATACATCATCGCCTATATCAGCACTTTATCTGTGTTTTATCATCACGGAAGGAAATGGTTCCATTATGACAGTGAATGTCAGCTTTATTTTTGTGGAGCCAATCCATTCCAAGGATGTAGGTCTTTTTCAGCAGGTTTACTTCTTCTTCATCACCGAGATAGCAGCCCTCCATGCTCCTTAACCTCGACATCAGGATGATAGTCCTCTCTGCTCACTTCTTCAAAACAGCAACCTACCATCTGCCTCGAATTGTGGCCTTCTCCACCCTTTGCATTATCATGGGACAACAGCCCTCTCTGCTCCTTTGGAGTCTCACACTAAGCTCCTGTATTGGACTTTATCATGTATACACACACACACACACACACACACACACACACACACACACACTCAATGCATGCTATGTTGATTTGCTCTGATCTCTCATATATTTGGTCCTTTCGTCTTTTTGCCCTCACACTCTTCGCCACCTAGTCAATCTCCCCTAGTCCATGCCCATTTTCATCCCTAATCAGCCCCACCACTTCCACATTGCCTGTATCTCAGCTAACCTAAAAAGATATCTATCAGGTTTTTTTTTAAATTGCTACAGGATTTCCGTCTTAGACCTCTTACTCTCTCACTAGCATTCTTGTCATCTTCACTTTTTAAACATGTCTGGCATTTGCACCTGCCATAGAGGATAACCTCTTCCTTAGTCGATTTCCCCACTTGCCTTTTCCTCTGAAGAGACTCCAGTTGTTCACTCCATCTCCTCCTTTCCTGCCTTCTCTCATTGGCTCTTAGTTTCCTAACTCTTCTAATGATGCCCTGCATATCAATGGCAAAGGATCTCCAAGACCCCTCATTGCTCCTTTTCCTTCTTAGTCTACCAATGGCCTCTTCAATGCAGGAAATAAACAAATCATCCTTGAGCAACATATTGTTAACCCTCAATTTCCTTGTAGGATACGGATTCATTTTATCCTCTTCCCAATCTGCCGTCAAATGCCATTCCCACTTCAAAGGCATTGGTTCGAAAGCGCAGTGCAAGAGTCAATTGCAACCTTGAAAGTATGGGGAACCCATACAGCTTGCTGGCTAAAGAAGACTCTATCAATTCTAGAAGAAGAGCCAAAGTACTACAGACTGAAGTAAGTGTGTCCAAGGTCATATCCCCAGTCCCCCATGTTCGACCCATCGGCCAGCCCCATTTTTCTCCTCAACAACCCTTCCCATTTCCTTCTCTCTTGGCCCATCAGAATTGTGTTCCCCCCACACCTATCCGACTGTTTTTCAACCATATTGAAGTCACCTAACAGAATACAAGGGCCCTAAATATCTAGATTGGCAATCCACTCCCACATTCCACTTCTCACCTTTCGCAAACCTTGTCATTTGAGGCAAGCAAATAAGTAATAGAGAGAGTCACTTGTTACATGCAATTAGGAAGAGAGACTAAAGAGAGTCACTTGTTACTCTCTGAGCAAACCTTGTCATTAGAGACACGCAAATAAGCAATAGAGAGAGTCACTTGTTACTTGCAATTAGGGTTTTCTTAAATGTATCAAGGTCTTCTCTCAACTAATCAATTGATTTTCATTTTCACGAATCGTGGGTCTCTATTTGACTCTCAAAACAGACTGTTCAGATACATCTGTTTGAGATGGTAGCTTCAGATGCTGCCTACCCACACCACCTCTTTTGCCTTTAAATGACATGATCTGATGAGATGAGCAGATCACAAAACTCACTTCAAAGAAAAAAAAACTCACAGACACCGCCCAAGGCATCATCGAGGGGTTAAAAAAACCTTACAAATCATAAGAGACATGATGTGCAAGGTTTTAGGGCTGAGAGGCTCAAATGTGTGGGACTTAAATATGATAGAACATGCTTCTGATGGTCTCCCACCATGTATCTCAGTGGTTACAGCCCAGCCCCATAGGAGGAGGGTGGCAATGGATGGCTCATCCCCGTATGCATAGTTTTTCCATACGGCAACCATACGGCAAACACATACGGGCATGGAAGTACGAAAAAAGTATGGTTTACACCCCCAAGAAATTCCATACGTTGGATACCATACGGCACCCTAATTTTAAGGAAAAACATGCTACATATGACAAAAAACCGAAGAAACCTGAAACTCCAAAGATTTTGGGATTAGAAAAAACATAAATGATGTAGAGCCAAAATCCAAACTCCAGACTTCATATTACTGTAACTCGTTTACATCATACATGTATGATCAATGATGTATCATGTAACATGTTACATAAGTAGGGACTAGGGAGAGTGGAGTGGGCAAATGCCAAAACCTGTCACCGGTAGGCATAGTTTTTTCATACAGCAACCATACAACATACGTGTATGAGTCTGGAACTATGAAATAAGTATGGTTCAAACCTTGGAGAAATTTCATACGTGGGATTTCATACTTGATTCTTAAATTAAAGGGTAGACATGCCATTTTCAAAGAACTGAACCATGAGAGACTTAAAATATGTGAAAGCCATGATAGATGGTCTATCATGGTTTTCACAAATTGACCCCATCGTGACTTTCACACATTGACAATTAATCTCTGTCTAGAAAAGATGCAAAACATTTTCTTTTTTGGCTCGCGTATGAAAAGTTTTTCCATACGTGACCATACGCATTCGGGTATTGGAAGTATGGAATATTTTCCATACGAGCATGAAAAAAACTATGTCCGTATGCTTGCAGATGGTGCGCTCCTTCCCATCGCAGGCGAACGCGAGGAGGATGTTGTGAGAGTGACCCCACATACCTTCACGGCAGTTAAGCAGCCATGAAAAAAGACATGCTTCTGACGGGTTATATGAAAAACCATGATTTTGTGACTTCTGAATGATTTGCTAGGCAAGTCTACATATATTCACATCATATTAGAAAGAAAACTGAATACAAGTACAACTCTGAGAACCTTTGTATTATCATATCTTGGACACTGCTACCACTGCAACGAGGAAGTGCCAACAAAGATTTGAAGGTGCTGTGAAGAATCAACAGCAAGCACTCTGCATCTCTTCAGTGATGCGGTTGAGCCACAAGGGCTCCACGAAGTCACCCCTTAGAGGTTCACTACCTGTGGAGGCTGTGCCAGTTGAGGGTTGCTGATGGGGTAACTTGATGGTGACAGAGGCCCAAGTAGGAGTGCCATCCTCGTAGGCATTGTGAGTTAAGCGTATGAGGTCAGACCCATCTGGACGTGCCACAAAGATCTCGCCATAGGGCTGGAACTGGTTGGGCAGAGAGATGGGTTCAGCTGACACCCCAGCTATGTCCGCCGTAAAAACAATGTTGCAACTGTCGGGGCTGAATTCAACATGGTTTATACGACCATGCACCAGCCCATGTGTGCCATTGCAATGACCTCCTGGTTCCACCCTGTGGAGGCCTGTACCATCAGGCCGAATCATGTAAAGTCCGAAGCTACCCGCATCCACACCATGCATCGTTGATGAGAATGCAATCCACTGACCATCAGGAGACCAGCTTGGCATGGTGTCTGTCCAATCCCCACATGTCAGTCGCCGTATCTTCGTTTCCTCCCCATGCTGTGAATCCATAATGTACAGATTTTTGCTGTTGGCGCCCCCTCGGCCTGATCGAAAAACCAACCATTTGCCATCAGGTGATGGTGCCGGGAATGCGTTGTTACCAGTGCCAGGGAGCGTTAGCAGCTGCATTCTGGAGGGCACTTCATCTTTATTGTCAGTTAGTGCATCTAAGGAGAAGTGGAGAGCTGCCACCTGGACACCTGCAGACGCAGGCGCAAAGATGGCACCTGCAGTGCAGTAGATAACACCCTCTCTGAGTGGATCCCATGTGGTGTAGAAGAGGGGCTCTCTCGAAAGACGCCACGCCTTCGAGCCATCAGACCTCATGACGAAGAGCCCTATTGAATCACCCCCAGGCAGACTCTTGTTGTAGGCTATAAAACGGCCGCATGGGGAGACACTGGGGAAAAAACCATCCACTCTCACCAATGCTAATCCAGCTACTGGGCACTCCATACCCTCCAATCTGGCCACACTGTTTGGTGACATGGCACCAACTTTTCCATCCACATCAGCGTCTATGCTGCCGGTATCCCGGCATCGATGGTAACCCAACCTCCCAGATCCAGCTGCCACAAAAGGATTGTAATGGTGTTTCTCTGCATTCAGCCCAGCTGTGACCTCAATGAACTCCTTTGAGGCCAAGTCGAAAATCTCCACATGGCGCCATTTGGAGTCTGGCCGCCGAGTGGCGACGGCCAGCCAGTTGCCAGTCACAGAGGCTGCTGGTGTGAACACATGGACACAGGGAGGAGTGATTCTCTCCGCCTCTTCAAGGCCATCCTCTTCTGCCCAATTGCATGCCTTGTATACACTCCACCACCCATCATCGGACTTTCGATGGAAGAAAAGGGTCTCATCATCAGCCCAGGTCGGCCAACCACCATTTTTGGCCACCATTTTCCTCTGCTTTCCATCCTCAGCATTGAAGACATAAATATCAGTGTGCAGATCTTCAACTTCACCTTGCCATCCATTGTCTTGGTATGAGGCCACAGCTACCCATTTGCCAGAAGGGGAAAGACTGGGGCTCAAATCTGCTACATCTGGAGGTGTTAGTCTGACAGTATGGCCTGTTTCCAGTGAGCTAGCATACACAGCAGTCCAGCTTTGTCTTGAAGTCTGAGGAGCTTCTAGGGTGGAGACGAAGTAGACCTTGTTTCCATGTATGGAGGGCCTATCAAAGAAGAGGTCAGAGTGATCTGCACCACAATCACCTTTCCCCGTTAATAGGCACTTGAGAGGCTTGAGAGGCCCCAGCTCTGGTGTTGTCTTCTCAGCATTGATATATAGTTTTGCACCTCCAGTGCGTTCAGAGACATACACTAGGTTTTCCTTGAGTTTGCCATCAGGTGAGTCTGACGAGGCAAAGGAGCCATTGAAGTTCACTGAGATGCCATCAGTGAGCTGAGTTTCAGCGAAGGGCAAGCTCTTTTTGAGGTCAGAATTCTCTGGGGAATCGACAGAGAAGATGTCAAAGCCATAGTGGGTTCTGCCCACAACGGAGAAAAGGATGGTGCCCTCCATATTGGCCTGTTGGCCCACAGCAGCAAATCGATTGACACTAGTCAGCGTAGCTTGATACAAGGGAAACTGCAGAAAACGGTGCTGCTGCTCTTCAGTAAGCGTGTGCGCGCGCGCTGGCGTGTGACAGAGAGGGAGAGAGAAAGAAAGAGAGAGCGCGCGATGGAGAGACTAATTCGACGCACTTCTATGAAAGGTGAAGTTGAATAAGTCTTTCATAGAAATCTTATGTCACCCACTGCGTCATGGCCATTCCCAAAATCTTATGTCACCCACTGCGTCATGGCCATTCCCAAAGTTGTAGATAAAACCACTTCTGAAATTTGAAGGCTTTCGAGGGCATCAAAGCCCTACAAACCTTCTCAGACTAGTCCCCACACTTGTACTCGACACCAGAGGAGAGATAGGTGTTATATTTGATTTTGTAAATTGTCTCCTTCTCATGTCAAAAGGCAATTGAAGCAGAATGTTATCCTAGAAATAAATACACTGTCTCTAATATTTGTATCTGTAATAATTTCTACTTCTATCACCTTTGAGTGAAATTGCTTGCATATCAGTTTGGAATCATGTTTTCTGAAATGCAGCTTCTTAAAGACACATATACCATTCCTCATCACTCTCCAACATTCCTCTGTTTACTCAACTCTGTTGTGTTTGTTGCTATTAAGAAAACAAGGCTCTGCATTTCTCTTTAATGGAATTGCTTAAAAGAACCTTCTTTACAATGAAACAAGATTCTTCATTTGTATGTAGTAGGATGAGCTTGAAACCACTTTCATTCAAGGCCATCCTCACCCAAAAATAGAGGATTGTATGTGTAAATGAAACAATTGAAGAATAGCTCACCACCTAGCTCATGGAGCATAGTAAAACGATTCCTTTAACTTGAAGTTGAAGTGGCTTTTCACCTTTATTATCAAATAGGCTTACACAGTGTGATATTATATGAACCATTTTAGCCACGCGATTGAATGTTTGCCCATTATGCTAAAACTAGTACTCAACCCCCGCATTGCTACGTTATGAAGTGTGGACTTGCTTATAAGTGTTGTCTTGCCAATACGCGCAATACGAGGAGTTCCTCGAGTTTCTCGTGAGAGCATGAGAGTCTATAGTGCATGCCCAATACGCACTCTCGAGTTAGGTCATCAAGTCCACTAAAAAAGGGGTGGGGCATCGGCCATCTTAGTTAGTAGTAGCCAAGGATGGTGGGAGTTCAAATTCCCCCTCCCCTCACTCCACAAGATGGGGTGCTGTGAGTAATGTCACTTCGTTTTTTTTTAAAAAAAACGACGCTTCTTAGCCAAGTGCAGAAGGTAGAGGTTTGGATAGGGAGGATGTGTATGTAGTACTCTGTCCTGCATGAGACCTTCATCCAAGCCAAATTATGAGGAGCGGGGGTGTTGCAGCAGGAACGCTGTTTTTTTTTTTTTTTTGGGGTCTTTGAGCTCATAACACGGGCGTGACAGTACACATGGCCTGCCCATCCATTTGACTTCGTGGGTGAACTAGGCTCTTCCTTGCACCACTTAAGAAAAGATCCTGTTGTTGCTTCTTAACTTGAAAACACACGTCTTTTACTTGAAGGTGCTGCGAACCGAGGGGTTGGCACCCCGGAGTCCACTGCCACCGCCACTGCCAATTCAATCTCCAAAAGGCGCACAATGACACAGACCATCTCAGGCATGAGCTAGAAGCTCTCAAGCTCCAAAAGGCCTCAGGAAGACGAGGGTAGTCTTGCCCAGCTCAGGAAGGAAGTAAACGAGCTACAGGCTCAGCAGGAAGCTAAGAGAAGAGTTTGGTGTACCATCTGTCAAGCCATGAGTCACCCTCCATAGGAGTGTCTACGAAGGAGCAAAAGAAAGCAACCTCCAAATCTCAGAAGAAGAAGAAGACACACTTGGGTGCATACATAGACCAAGTGGCTGAATACATTAAGCCCCAAAAGTAAGGTTCACTTCCATTACCACTCACAAGAATTTATCTTATTCTTGTAGGACCCAAATGTCAGGATAAAGATGCAAGGAGTAGGGTTACTATGCAAGTATGCACAATAGCTCCTATCAACCTGAAGTTACATGCACAATAGCCCCTATCAACTTGAAATTATGTGTAGAATAGCTCCCACAATTGTGTTTCTAGAATAGATCCCACAAGTACGCATAGAAGATCCCATCAACCCAAAATTATGTACAAAATTTTTAAAGAATGACGACGAGGGCACCAAGGTAAGCAGGGTCACCCAGCGAGATGGTTGTGAGAAGGGTGGTCATGAGGATAAAGACTGCTACTACCTTAAGGGGTTCTGCCAATTACACCAACAACATCAACCATTCCCACCAACCACCACTGCTACCAGAGTCACTTGGCTTGGCCCTTACACTCCTATGTACTACCCACCAATTTTGGCACTTACCTACACCTAACAAGCCTCTTCCTCACCATCAAGTCTTCCATCTCTCATCCCCAATCCTCCAACTACCACCCTAGTGGCAACCCCCATAGCTCGCCCACCTCATCTGCCTCCACCCCCACATGGCCATTCCTGTAATAACTGAGTATATTAACTACCAAAGCAAATGTCCCTTTTGTGAAGGATCACCACCTTATTGCTATTGGTGAGGCTCCAAATATCACTTTACCCTTTACTACCCCACACAAAATGCTAACACCTCTGCTTTCCATCTGTGGACTTCACTTTTCCCCTACTTCTACCACTTGTTAGTCAATGATCACTCATGCCCAAAAGAAGTCTCTAGGAGCAACATCCATTGAAGAAAATTCTACAAATGCATCTCCTCATTCTTGCAATATTCTGGATGACACATTCCTTCTACAAGCATACAAGAATCTTCTGCCTACACCCTCTTGTACAGTGATCACCCGTGCCTAAATGAAGGCTCTAGGAGCAACATCTATTGAAGAAAAGTCCACAAATGTATCTCCTCATTCCTGCAATATTGTGGACCACGCATTCCTACAAGCATACAAGGATCTTCTACCTACACCATTATAGAAGATTTCTATACATCCTAGCTCACCATCAGCATTGTCATTTGTCCCAGAACCATCACCACCCTCAATCCACTCCCTTCTTCAAGGTTGCACATGACTTGAAGTGCCCCTTCATGATCTACTTCAATGGATTGTTGAGGTGTACCAAACAACTTGCATCACTCCTCACTCAATGGGAATGGCAGACTCCACTAGCTCCTCTTAGTGGTGGGCATCCTGGAGCACAAGACATTGCCACGTGCTTGGGGATAGGCTCATTCACTGCCACTCTCACTAACCACTAGATCCCTTGCCTGATTGTCTGTTAGTATACACTCAATGCCCGTCAACATGTATCTCACATCTATGTTTTGTACACATTTGTAAAGGCCCCTTCTATGAGGAGAAGCCATTCATGCACGTCTTTGGTGGGAACCCTAGCTTAAATGCCAATAGAGTCATTATTGTGACTATTGATGGTTAGGAGATGGTAACAGGTGCAAGCATTAACTCTGGCCCGGGGCAGCATCCCAGCTGGGCGGTGTCAGAGGGGCCAACAACCCCCTTGGCAAGTAGGTCTGGCATCACGAGTCCCTGGCCCCCCGATGGTAAGGAGAATATTCCTTAGGATACTTAAGATCATTATTAGTGGGTGTGCGTTCTTAATACATAGGCGGTGATCACATCCATACAACATAACCAACTGCATTGTATACTCGTCTACCACACAACCTGCAGCACTATATATGGATATAGTTATCATAATCTAAGGCATCCAATTCTTGTGAATATCCACACCCTCTACACTTAGTACTTTCTCCTTTTAGAGTCTATCTAGATCGCCATCTAAGCTCTACTTGAGAGTGCACGGGTGGACATAGCAACAAAAGCATGCACAATGTGTGGAGGCTCAATGATGGCTTGGTGGATGCTTAGGTGATGGGCTAATGGTGCAGTTGTTGGAGGAGGTGATGGTGCTTGGGGAGACGCCAGCAATGCATGAATGCTTATGTAGAGGACATTTGAGAGTGTGGAGCCAGTGGTGCGTGGAGCATGGAGAGGTGAAGAGCAAGTGTTTCTTGGGGTGGCAAAGGTGATGGTGCATTGATTAGAAGAGGCAAATTGCATATGGGTAGAAGACGTGATGGTGTGTATGGTGGTGGTGTGCCAGAGGGGGTAAGATGATGGTGCGTGTGATAGGAGAGCCAGTGGTGTGACATGCTCATGCTCTTATATGTAGTTTGCTGGAAGGGCACTCAACTCGTATAGATTGTTGCACCTTACTCCTTTGAGCATCTAGAATTTTTGCTTCAGTTTTCTTGAAGTGTACTTCAAGTCTACAATCTATCATTGCAAAACAAATGACATAAGATTCCTCTTGATTTGAGGTATATAGAGTATGTCTGACAACTTCTTCTCTTCACCTGTAGTAGCTACCAGAAAGGAGATGGTTCTAGACCCTTTGGGTGGACATTTAGCATTATTCCTAACAACAACACTGATGGGTTCCTATAGAGAATAACTAGAGCCTGAGCAGATGAGCATTACCTCTTCAATGGTGGGCGACCAAAAGTTCAAGTTCGGTCTCAGCGTTGTTAATGGACTCCTTTCCCTTCCATGAATAATTAGGGTGACATCCTTCTTGTCAGCTTGCTTCTTTCTATAATCTTTCACAGCGTGACCCTTCTTGTCATAGTAATAGCATCTCCCTTGAAACTTCTTCTTCTTCGGCTTCTTATTCTTATCATTAGAAGATGCTGAGCCTTTTCCTTAAGCATTCGTCGAAATTGCAGCATCACTGCTTGTGTGTCTTTAGCCGCATCTCCTCCTCAAGCAACATAGCACTAACTTCGTCAAATGATAGAAGTGGTACTCTAACCTGAGTGTTTAATGTCGTAACCAAGCCATCATACTTTTGTGGAAGAATTCGAATGCACCAGTTCTTCATTGGTCTCTTTGTAATCCCCACAGTAGCAATTTGATCCCATAGATTTTTCATCCACATAATAAATGCTTCAACAGGTTCTCCTTTAGCAAACTTCTCAACATCAATTTGATTCTCCAGGTTCTAAATCTTGGTCTAATTCCAAATAGAATAGCTTCCGCTGGTCACAATGGCACAAAGTATATCAACATTATGCCTCTTCCATGCCCGAAGAAGTGTAGCATCTAGTGGAAGTGTGTTCGCACTATTATTAGGGTTGGGGGTTTCGAGTGGTTCTGTGGTTCTCCATCCATTCCATAACAGCTTATAGAAGCTCATAAGAGTCTAGAATGATGTTAATTTGGAATTTCTAGAGAGTATAGTTTGCCCCATCAAGCTCGCCTTCTGTGAAGGCTGGATGAATGCACAGGATTGATGCAACAACAGCAACAATAACAAAGGTAGAAGCCATCCCTCCTAGTATTCTATACAAAGAAAGACTAGACTTTATGCACTATTTCTGCTAAAAGCACCTAAGCTCTGTTTTGCTAGTAGGAGAGCTTGATCCATAGTTTCAACATGGTATCAGAGCCATCTCTCTCCCCATAACTTCTCATTAGTTAATCTCTATAGTACGAATCTCATCATCAAAGTTTATTAATCACAATCTTATCCTCAAGTCTCTCTAGTGGAGGAAATTTGGAGCAACCGATTCTCTCCAACCAAGAAGCTATTAGCCAAATCCTTTTAGAGACATACTAACTTACCCTAGACAAACCCACAACTCCAAGGAATTGACCAAAAAGCCATGCTACATCTCGCAAAATTTGTGCCGCCCTCACAACTGGTTTTTTGAATCATTCGCTACACCTGCTTCACAATAGGAGAAACCCTTTTAAGAGTCTTTCCTACTACTTGGGGACTCTACAGCTCGAAGAACTCAGCAAACAATGCATGCATTGTCATAAACTGAGCACAAACCAGTCGCTGGAAAAAGCATAAATCCACCCATTTTCTGAGTTTTTGAGCGTTTTTGGCATAAGCCAATTTATACTGGAAGCCCCTTCAATGGTTGATTCCACATGCTCAATTTGATCCTCCAAACTTAGCCTTGCTAATCATTAGGTTTTAGTCTTAATCATTATAATTAAGGAGTTATTAGTAGAATTTAGGCTAATAAAACTTCAAAATTAGAAAATTAGGGTGTAAATCCACGATGGGAAACCCTATTTTGCATCCAAGTTCATCACATCCATTTGCATTGCTTAATTTGAATATTTTTCACTACATTCGGTTCAACTTTAGTACATAGTTTGCATTGCAATCATCTTCATTAACTTGAAATCAATCATTGCATGAAAAATCAGATCTCAATCTTCTAAGAGAGTACAGACAGTGCCATAGAGACTTGTCACAAGCTCATGGGGTAAGACCCTCTCATATGGCATCAAACATTAGAAAGTTCATCAGAGAAGGGTCACATCCTCGGGGCAAATCGAGCACAACATAAAGCAAAGCATAAATGCACAAAGTATAATCCTAAGCATGTCTGAAGAACAAGTGCACAAGATGACCATAGCACACAGAATGGCATCCACACTAAACGCATCAATGGAAGCATCAAAGCACCATGCATCAAGTGACAATAAGAAGAATTGCATCCACACCAAAGAAGCTGGCAAAGAGCTAAGAGTTAAACCAAAGAGCAAAGACCAAGAGCCAGGAAGTAGTCAACAAGGTGAAGAAGGAAACGTCATCAACAAGAAGAACAAGAAATGGAGTCAAGGTCATAACAACCAAGAGGCTACCACTACATCAACATCAACATGAGCAACAAAGAAGCTACCACCACTACCCTAGCCATCTGTTGTAAAACAGGGGTCACCGTATGAGTAGCACCCATCTTATCATTTCATCTTGTTTGTTATGTTTATCTACCTAGCCACTTGAGAGTAGCCAGTTGAACACCCAGGGGGGGTAATACTTGTAACTAAGAGGCTACCACTACATCAACATCAGCATGAGCAACAAAGAAGCTACCACCACTACGCTAGCCATCTGTTGTAAAAGAAGGGTCACCATATGAGTAGACACCCATCTTATCATTTCATCTTATTTGTTATGTGTATCTACTTGACCACCTAAGAGTAGCCAGTTGAGCACCCAGGGGGGTAATGATTATTGTAACTCACACCCGACCATCTCTAAAAGTAATCACTGAGCTAGAGAGTAACCGAGCCAGAGCCTTTGAGTTACCAAGCCAAGTTAAAAATGAGGGGGGGTGATGACATGATGTAAAAACCAACATCCAACTACCTTGAGTAGCCCAAAGATTTGGCACCAAGGGGGGGTGTTGAGAAATCTGGTGCCAAAATGCACAAGAAAGAGATAGGGAGCGAGAATGAGTAGCCAAAAAAGTGTAAAGCCTAGCATGAAGCCACACGAGCAAAGGGAATTATCGCACATTGATATAGAAGACCAAGGGTATACCTCCTCATATAAGAGGGGGGCTTTTCAAGAAATGAAATATATCACTTGCACACATCTCAAACCTCTTTATGAGTACAAGACTTAATCTTGTTGGTACTAGACATACATGGCTCATAATGCCAGTATCTCAAGTAATCATGGTGGCCAACAAACCATGGATGGTAGAAGGGCCCTAGGGCCATTCTTTCAACCACACCATGGATGGTGTGCTTTAGAATTGCCATATAGCCATTCTTTCATGAACATTGTGATTACAATATTGGTCCTAGGTCCATTCTTCCATGGACAATTTTCATGTATTTTGCATGCATGTGTAGAAATTGGCCTAGAGACTTGACACAAGGGAGTGGAGAATGGCCCTAAGGTGCAACATGAATAGAGGAAGGGGAGGAGGAGCACGCACATTATAAAGAGAAATAGACTAAGGGTACATTGGCAAAGGTTGATTCATTTGGTCATTTGTAAAAGGTGAAGTCAAAGGTCAAAAAAGTAGCACATGGAAAGTGCAAGGGCGCACATGTAGTGTAAACATTTATGGACACATGGTTGGAACTAAGGTGTACACATCTTGTGAGTTGGGAGCTCCATGAGAGCTATATAAGTGTATACTTGGATCAAGGTAATTCAATGAGATTATGTAGGTTTGTGATTAATAACTTGTCATTATATTTCTATTAGCTTAATCATATTTTATATTATCTTAATTAGTATGCTTAATAATTTTTCTCATATGCTTTGATCCACCTATAGCTTAATCAAGCTTGATTTCTCAACAAAAATATCTAGATTGTGCATGGTAGAATTTCCCTAGGGCCATTCTCGAAAGCATATTGTGCTTTAGAGTAGGCCCTAAGGGGCCACTCTACCCTACACAATCAAGCACATTGTGTAGGGTAGAGTGATCCTAGGTCCTATTCTAAAGCACATTATGCTTGCAAGAATGATGATTCTCTAATCATTTGTGCCAACTGCTGCTGGGGCTGGTGTATCAAAATGGTCCTTATGCATAAAATATTAATATTATGCATGGTAAGTGTACCTAGGGACATTGTTACAAGCATAATGTGTTTTAGCTAATGCAAGTCTAAAGAACATTGTGGATGGTAGAATAGCCATTCTCTAACCTCTTGTGTCACCTATTGGTGAATTTCAAAATGATCATAGGGCCATTCACTAAGCGTGCACACATAAAATATCAAGATCATGCGTGGCAAAATTTCAAAATGGTCATATGGCCATTCACTACATGTGCTTGCATAAAATATCAAGATTGATCATGGTAGAATGTCCCTAGGGCCATTCTACCATACATAATGTGCTTTGAAAGAATGGCCCCAGCCATTCCAAGTGCTTGCCAAAAATATCAAGATTCTGCATGGTAGGATGGAAAAAATGGGGCCAATATGGCAAGTACAATGTGTTTTACATTGGCCCTACATCCATTCTATCATGCATAGTTTTCCTAAAAGAAACGTCATAAGGCATTCCAAAGCACATCATCAATGATAGAATGGCCCGAGGGCCATTCTATACTCCTTGTGCCAGCTATTGGTGCATGTTAGAGTGGCCCTAATCATTCTCTACCCATGCATGCATAGAATATCAAGATTATGTATAGGTGACAATGGCCGTAGGTCCATTGTATACCCCTTGTGCCAACTCCTGGTGAATATTAGAGAAATTTTATGGGGCCATTCACTATATGTGCATGCATAAAATATCAAGATTGTCCATGGTAGAATGGACCTAAAGCTATTCTCTACACGCGCATGCATCAAATATCAAGACTATGCATGGTAGGGTCTTTATTGCAAGCACAAAATGATGTATTATGGGCCTATAACAATTCTATTATGCATGGTATGCTATAAAGAATGGTTGTAGGGACCTTCTATACACCCTTGTGCCAACTCTTGGTGCATGTTAGAATGGCCCTAGAGCCATTCCAAAGCTCACTTTGCATGGAAGAACGACCCTAGGACCATTCTAGTACAACTTGCAATGCATGTTAGAATTTTCCTAGGGCCATTCTATAACCCCTTGTGCCGATTGTTGGTTCATGCTAAAATGGTACATAATTATTTCTTATTATAACAATGTGCATTGGACAATTTATACCCTCTATTACTTTACAAGGATTTTAACTATACCGTACACATGTAATATTTGATATTTAACCAAATAAAAACAAAAGACTTATCAATTCAATGTGCTTTAGAAAGGCCCCAAGGCCATTTCACCATGCACAATGAGCTTGAAAGAATGACCCTAGGGACAATCTAAAGACATCATGGATGGTAGAATGGACCTAGGTAATAATTTACAAGCACAATGTGCATGGTAGAATGGCCCTAGGGTCATTCTACCATCCATAATGGTAGAATGGACCTAGCTTGAAAGAATGACCCTAGGGACAATCTAAAGACATCATGGATAGTAGAATGGACCTAGGTCATAATTTACAAGCACAATGTGCATGGTAGAATGGCCACTTTGAGGATGGTAAAATGGCCCTACTACGACCATTCTAAAGCACATCTTCATGGATTGTAGAATGGCCCTAGGTCCTTTCTTTCAAGCATATTGTGCAACTATAATGGTTCCAATACCAATGGAACAATGGCCCTAGCACATCATGGATGGTGTTGGGGCCACTATTGGGGATCTTGCGCATGTTGGTATGGCACTTAGGCCATTCTAACATGCCCTTCGAGCCACTCTAGATTCTCTTCAGCATGCTAGATTTTCCCTTGGGCCATTCTTGATAGTCTTGTATATGTTAGATTGGCCCTAGGAATGCGACAAAAGAGAGTGGAGAATGGCCCTAAGACCATTCCTGCAAGCACAATGTTCTTGTTGTAATGGCCCAAAAGGGCATTCCACCATGCATATTGTCCTTCATAGAATGGTCCTAGAGCCATATTGTCCTTCATAGAATGGTCCTAGAGCCATTCTAAAGATCATCATGGATAGTAGAATGGATCTAGTTCCAATCTTAGAAGAACATTATGCATAGTAAAATGGCCCTAAAGCCATTCAAAAGCACATTTGTATATGGTAGAATAGCCCTGTGCCATTCTAAAGCACATTGGGGATAGTAGAATGGCCCTAGGGCCATTCTAAAGCACATCACAGATGATAGAATGGCCCTAGGAACATTTATTCAATGCGGGTAGAATGGTTCCATTTACCATGGGGAGATTGGCCCTAGGGCCATTCTAAATCACCCCATAGATGGTCTTGTGGCCACTTTGGGGGGGTCGGGGGGGTCACTCGTATAAATATGCAAGTATCACGTGGGTTTAACAGGACATTTTAAATATTTAAAACTTACAGAAATATATTTACAGAGGGGATTTATTTATTGTATTTTTAAAAAATTACAGATTTGAATAGGAAAGGATACATTATATTCACTAAAAAATTCATAGATAAGGGACTTTTGAATGCACGTGATATAGAGGATTTACATATAGTGACCCCCCGAGTCTAGGGGCTTATAAGAATGCTAGGATGGCACTTAGGCTATTCTAGGATAGCTGTGGGTAAACTATAAATTCTCTTCAGCATGCTAGAATTCTTGTGCATGTTAGATTGGCCCTAGGGAGTTGACAAAAGGGAGTCGAGAATGGACCTAAGAGACCATTCTTGCAAGCACAATGTGCTTTGAAATGGTCCTAAGGCCATTCCACCATGCACAATGTGCTTGAAATATAGGCCCTAGAGCCATTCTAGAGAACATCATGAATGGTAGAATGAACCTAGTTCCAATCTATCAAGCCATTCTAAAGCACGATTATGATATTTGATGCATTCACATATAGAGTTTGGCCCTATGACCATTCTAAAGTTCACCACCAACAGTTGACAGAAGAGAATAGAGAATGGCATTATGACTATTCCAACAAGCACAATGTGCTCTAGCATTTATCAAAAGGCTATTCCACCATGCACAGTGTGATTTGAGAGAATGGCGCTAGGGCCGTTCTAAAGTACACCATGAATGGAAGAATAGCCCTAGGGCCTTTCTTTCATGGAAATGCTTGATGTATTTTGCATGTATATGTAGATATTGGCCCTGGAGAGTTATCACAAGGGAGCGGATAATGGCCCTAAGGCCATTTTAAAGCACACCATGGATGGTAGAATAGCCCTAGTACAATTCTCTCAAACACACCATGGATGAAAAATACATCAAGACTTTTCAATAGAATAATGGACCTCTAAGGGCCACTCTAAAGCAAACCATGGATGGTATAATGGCCCTAAGGCCATTCTTGATCATGTTGGGATGGCACTTATGCCATTCTAACATGGCATTTGGGGTACTCTAGATGCTCTTTAGCATGCTAGAATGGCCCCTGGGCCATTATTGATAATATTTTGCATGCTAGATTGACCCTAGGGACTTGACAAAAGGGAGTGGAGAATAGCCCTAAGACCATTCTTGCAACAAGCACAATGTAATCTGGAATGGCCCTATTAAGGCCATTCTACCATAGACAATGTGCTGCATGTCCCTAGAGCCACTCTAGATGCTCTCAATCAAGCTAGAATGGCCTTAGGAAGTCGACCGAAGGGAGTGGAGAATGGCCCAAGGGCCATGCTAAAGCACACCTTGGATGGTAGAATGGCCTTAGGGCCATTCTTTCAAGCATACCATGGATGAAAAATACATCAATATTTTGCATGGAAGAATAGCCCTAGGGCCTAAGGCTCTTGGGGGTACGGACAAGTATAAAAAATCCTTTACACTTGGTTTGTACATAGAGTTTTAAATTCCTGTAATGAAATGTGTGCAAGCACCCGAACATTATTTATGTCTCCCATTGGAAAAGGAAAAAGTTAAACTATGTGTGGAGTGGCATGTTAAGCATGAAAATAACCCTAGGTCTTGTGCATATTTGATGCCAATAAAGAAGATTGAAACAAATAGAGGGAATTCATTGAACAAAGAAGAGGTGGTAAGTGAAAAGCTCTAGGATTATTATTATTAAATCATAGATGGGCAACATTCCATCTATGCTGCCAAGTTTATGTTAAGGACTCAATTGCCTAAAAAATGCATTATTTGAGGGATATTTATGCAGTTGGAAAGGCCAGGATTATCATCGATGTGCCCCTAAAATTTTGTGTGGCTATCTCAAGGATGGTAAATTTGGAGGCCAAAGCCATGTTTAAACAACAAGCGTACAATGATATACTCATGTACTTGAGCTCCTAATGGGATTATTATCACAAACCTTCAACACCAGTAGTTGGACTTGTAAAGGGACATGCATCTCACTTAAATTGGGATACAAGTAATTATTTGTTATGTGTTCTAGCTTATTTGATTCTTTTATATAAGATATAATTTGGATATTATTATTACTTAGATTTTTTTTGTTCATTTATATTTTTTAGAAATTTATTGCAAGTGCAGAAACATCGATGGGTGCCTACTTTGCACATAAGCAGTCACACATGCTTTCTGTCAAACAAGATCTTTACTACATGGCTAGAAATTATCGAAGATATTGAAAAAGGAATAATTTAAGGAAGAAAGCCCAACCCTTCTCAATTTAGATGCTTGTACGGGCTAGAAGACAAGGAGGTGAAGATCATCCAGTCCAAACTAAAATTGGAAACGATCTTGATTTCCAAGGGTACTGCTAAGGACAAGATTGACATGGTCGACAGTGTAACACTAATGAAGAAGGATAAAGTCATCCAAGATCAACTAGTCATCAAATTTAGTAAATTGGATGGTTCAAAGAAGTGCCACAATTAGGAAGATTTGACTACTTCGTATAATGTCAATGCTAATGTCTATTGGGTGCTAAAAATAAACATGTGAACAATGGATAAAGGCTAAGTAGCAAGCTGGAGAGGTTGTCCCAGAATTTCCATTGGATGTAAGAAACTACATTCAATGGATTATCACTATCAGCAAACAAGTGCCAGTTTTAAATGATTATCCTTGGCGTGTTCATGTGGTGATCTTAGAGATGGAGGGAAAGTACTTTCTTGATTGATATTTCAACGATTGGATTATGTGTTCTAGATAACAAAAGGTCCTATGAGAGAGATGCAATGGAGTGTAGAGAGACTTTCACAATTATTGAATGGCATTCTATCACTAGTGGCTCACAATATGTATTTCTTGCATTCTAAAGATCACCGATGTTTTTCGTCTACAAAAAGCCCTTGAACAATGTACATGGATGGAACAAACTATTTATAGGAACAATAGATTTTTTGGGAAATGCACCATGCAGTGGTGCAGCCCAACTCTTCAGTAAGAAAGATGTTTTCTTGAGTAAGGAATATGTTTTTGAAATATATGATTAGTTTGTTGGCTTAGTGGGTCCTATCTTGTATGTAGCTCTTTTAAATAAAGACTATGAGCGAGTGAAAGGTTTAGAAGCCCTAACTTATTTCTGATAACAAGTGCATTGGCATTGATTAGTGTATTAGGTTGTATTGTATGCAAGATCTCATGCTTATTGATACTTTCAACATGGTTTTGTGTTAGGATATGCACTCAAGGCAAAAAGAGATTTGTTATTATTGGTTTTGATAGTTCTCAAGGAAGTAAAGATGTAAATTGAAAGCTTCTAAGCCTTGCAAAGATGGACAGTGGTATTAGATACTTGGCGGGGATTCCTAATGAGAAACCACAACCCAAATCCTCTATCTCCATAGTGGGTGGGGTGAACAGCCACAACCCAAAGCCGCTATCTTCATTGCATGTAGTTCTCAATCAATTGAAATGAAACCTCAACCAACGATAATAAGCTTCGATCCTACAAGTGCAATTGAAAGCCTTTTATGCTCCAAGCATGAAGAGAATTGACCCATGTTTTTTATATTGTGGT
Source organism: Cibotium barometz (assembly GCF_041138505.1). NCBI lineage: Eukaryota > Viridiplantae > Streptophyta > Polypodiopsida > Cyatheales > Cibotiaceae > Cibotium > Cibotium barometz. The sequence goes on along the minus strand of NC_141057.1, from coordinate 46,895,628 downwards.
AAGAACTACTTTAATGCTAAGAAATGACATGATTGTGCTTTTATGCACATGAAGAAATCACCAAAAAAAAAAGTTAGGCACGTGGAAACATGATGTGCTTAGTTTAGCTTACTTTAATAAATAACATTGTGAATCATGAACATGCTCTTTAGAAGTGCATCTAGCCTATTAATACATGCTGAAAGATCCAATTCAACACCAAAAGACATGTCCAAACAGAGTTGGTTTTTCACGTGAAAATACATGTGAAAAGGTCCAATTCAACACCAGAAGACATGTCCAAATGGAGTTTGTTTTTTACTTCACATGAAGAGAAGCCTCCAAATTCCAAATGGAGTTTGTTTTTTACTTCACATGAAGAGAAGCCTCCAAGTTCCAATTGGTTGGATGAAAGATGGCATGAGCAACTAACCTTAAAGAGACAATCCAAGCTCTTGTTGGCCGAGTCGCTATCCGTGTAGAGGCGGTTGTTAGCTGATCTTGGGGGAAAAGTACGTGAATTAATAGATGTGGGAATGGGCAACTAACCTTACACTACAAGAAATAAGGGGGTATAGCTGTGTTTCTAGAATGTGAAAAAAACAAGTTGATAACGCGACCACACATTCACTGTTGGGCCATGTTCTAACCTAGTTTATAATCGCCTTTATAATTGCATGTATAACCACAAAATGAAATAAGATCTCAAATCCCCCACTACTATGACCCAAATTTTTAAACTACACATCATTAAGATCACAATAAGAACATGTAGATCTCGTAACATTTAAGAGCATAGAAAGACATTACATTTAATATTCAAAGTGTCTTTCTAAGAGTTGATGTAAGCTTTAATATAAGTGCCATAACCACGACATGCCGTCAATCACTATTACTATTCTAAAAAGACTAAAAATGTTATATTGCGACAAAAGGATGGAGAATAATATCAATGCTACTCATCACTATCTTCTAATTTTCTCTCCTATCAAACATTTTGATTGTTGTTGCCCCTTGAAATTTTATCCTCAACCCTCACATTTCTATTATTTTGAGCCTTGACATTTTAACTCTACATGCCTACCATGGTGTCTAGTAACATGATTCTAAAACAAAACTTAAGTCACTTAAGTGGAACACTGTTTAGAAAAACAAAGATGTTACATGTCAAGGACGTACTTACCATGCTTGCCAGGCATGGCCTCCGTAAATAACAATCCATCTTTCTTCTTGTACCTTTTGAAAGAGGGCTTCCAAACCTCTTTGTGTAATGTAAAATCATCTTCATCCTACATAGAGAGACAATCCACTACCCCAGGCTACATGCATACATTCAAATAAACATGAATTTTAAGTTGTTATAAGATAATATTCTTGTCTTAAAAGATAAATTACAATTTGAGGTAATATACTTACAAAGACTGTATGGATATCTTCTCCTCCTTTAGATGTAACATCTTGGTTGCCCTTCACGTTGCTTGGCATCTATCCATGCATAAATATAAGGGCCATTTAGAGAGATAAGACCCTATGACCACTTTTATGCCATCTATCTAGAGAGATAAGAACCTATTGACACTTTTGAGCTTGCTTGCCAACTACCCATGCATAAACATAAGGGCCATGTAGGGAGATAAGAACTTATTAACACTTTTATGACATCTATCCATAAATAGAGTATACATTGCATACATAGCCCTACGTATGCTTTACATAGCTCTACGCGTGCTATGTATGTATGAAAGAAAGTAGCATCTAGGGTTAGCTTAAGAAACATGGATTAAGAAAAGATTAACAAAGATGAAACAAAATAACCTATGATTAGGGAAAAGGAAAAGTATTTACCATTAAGAAAGTGATTATCAAGATTTACAGGGTCTGTCTAAATCATTACCATGCAAGTAGATTGCAGTTATATAATCTGTTCATTATTAGAACATGCAACATAAATAACCCTTCTTTGCTTCTCAAGTGCTTCCTTGGAACCATATCCCAGTGAGAAAATATTCACCACATGATCATCCTCCTTGATGCACAAACATTTGATGGCATGCCTTACTAAATAGACCTTTGCCATTGTAATTGCATCGTGATCCTCACTCTCAATGTAAATACAAATCATTGGCATCATGAGGGATTCTTTGATATGAGAAAAGTCAGTGCATTCCTCTCCTTGGAGAAAACCACCACACCAAAGTAAATCTCATTTACTATAGTCAAGGACCTCACCTCTGTAGCAATCAAAGAGTCAATGCCTATAATTAGAATCTCATGCCAACCCGCCTTTGGTGCTAAAGCCTTCTCCAATGCAGTAATGTGTTGATATCGAGCAAAGGCAACAATAACAAACTGAGTTAGGTGAAATGATATGCTGGAGACACCATCAAGAACCTTTCCAAAATTAGTAGACAACCATCTACCTTCTGCAATGAAACTACGTGGCATCTAAAATGCAAACACCAATAGAGAGTGGGAATCTCGCTTCATCACCAAGAAATTCGATCCCCTCTAGGCTATTTCCTACACTCTTTACAATCCATGGGAAAGAAACTTTTACAAATGAAGCACCATTATTTTGAGATATGATCCAATGAACGTATTCCCTAATGACATTAGGGAAATCAGGTGTCACCTTAGTCTGTTGTTGTAGCTTCAACTCCAGCCAAGGTGTGCAACTAATAAATAGTGACTTGTAGATCTTTTCTATGATGTTGTAGAAGGTGATACAATCATCCCATGTACCTACATGGGATGATTGTTTGAGGAGGGATCAGCTTCCTTAAAGACCTTCACAAGCTCTTCAATAAATACCTTTGTTTGCTTTATCTCCCTTGCATGTGTAGTGATGTCAAGAATGTCGCTCTGATTTCTCTTGCTTCACAAGAGAAATCTTGCCCTCTAATAGCTCAGATTGTATGAGATTCATATCTTTGTCTTTGAGTAAGGAAACCATTAACCATGTGCGTGTTTTAGGATCTCCACATAGGGATGGGTCTTCATTGCAATTTGTGTCTCAATGTTCTCCATCCAAGATATCCGCATGACAACCTCTTCAGGAGCATCGATGATTATAATAGGCCTATGACCAAGGGGTCATAGGGTGTCTATTTAAACTTCATTATAACACATATAGGACTTGATTACAAGAGGCTTGTGATAGGGTGGCCATAGGGTGTCTATTCAAGTGGACTTGTTAAGTAAATAATGAGGATAAGTCCTATGATGGAGGGGCCATAGGGTGTCTAATTACATGGACTTGTCAAGTAAATCATGATAGCAAGAACCACGACTCAGGGGCCATATGATGTCTATTAAAACTTGATTATAAGACCTCTAGGACTTGATTATAAGGCCTCGAGGACTTGATTGTAGGGCGACATGTTGATTATTAACATGGAATTGTCAAGTGAATAATGAGGGCAAGGCCTATGATAAAAGACTCATAAAGAGAGAGCACATGCACAAGAGAACAAACCCTAATCCATTAGTGTAACCCTAACCAAAGAGGGAAGCCATATCCACTCACACAATGGAACATAGAAGATAACTACACACAACACACTAAATGTGATGTGTTCACACACTAAATGTGATGTGTTCACACACCAAATAACCCTAATCTAATGTTCACACACTGTGGCCAGTAAGATGCAACCATTTATTGTCACACACATGCTGCTATCTACCATGCTAGCACATATTGTGTCTAGCTCTAGCTATCATCGAGCTTCTAATCTCAATAGCCCCTCTCAAGCTCATGATGTATAGCCATAGATGAAGAAGATGAGCTTGTGCTATCAACACTCCCCCTCAAGCTCATCATATCCATCTCTCGTACTCCAAGCCTGTCTCGGAAGTACTCAAACTTGTCCTTCCGAAGTGACTTAGTGAATATGTCAGCCACTTGCTCATCTATCTTCATATAAGACAAATCAATCTGTCCATCGAACACTTTCTCCTCTCTGATGAAATGATAATGGACCTCTATGTGTTTGGTCCTCACATGATAGATAGGGTTACTAGCCAATTGTATATTGCTCATGTTATCACAGTGTATGACAACTCCATCATCACAATGCTGACCCAAATCACCACAAGTAGCTTTTTTAGGCCACATCACCTCACATATGGCCATAGCCACACCTCTATACTCTGCCTCTATACTAGATAAGGCAACTGTAGGTTGCTTCTTGCTACTCCAAGTCATTCCACTCCCAATGCTAAACGCATACCCACTAGTAGATCTCCTATCATATGAACTTCTTGCCCAATTTGCATCTGTGTAACCATACACATTCAACTCTTTCCCTGACTCATAAAATAGACCATAATAGGAAGTGCCCTTCACATATCTCATGATCCTCCTGACAGCATTCAAATGAGGCTTCATGGGACACTGCATAAACTAACTCACTAGTCCCATTGCATAACATAAGTCCGGCCTTGTAATAGTCAAGTAGATAAGACTAAACCGTTTTCAAGTAGATAAGACTAAACCATTTTCCTGTACATGGTGACATCTTCTAGTTTATCACCCAAATCAGCCATAAGTTTCATATTCTGCTCCAAAGGTGTCATCATATGCTTACAACCTGTCGTTCCATACTTTACTAACATGTCTAAGGCATACTGCCTTTGCACTAGCCATATATTATGACATGTACTGATCACCTCAACACCAAGAAAGAATCCGAGTTCACCCAAAATTCTTCATATCAAACTGTGTGCCTAAAGATGTCTTCACATCCTCAATGTCTTTCCCACCATGATCACCTATCACAACACAAGACGTAAATCACTATCACAACCAATCCATTCTCTGTCTTCTTCACATAAAGTGAAGAATATGAGTTTTCCACATGAAAACCAACGCTCATAAGATACTTGCTTATGTTGTCATTCCAAGCTCTTGGTGCCTGCTTTTAAACCATACAATGCTTTCTTCAATCTACATACACGTGTGGGATACTTAGGGTGGTGTACATACCCCTCTGCTTGTTTCATAAATACTTCCTCTCGTAGTTCACCATTGAGGAAGGCATTCTTCACATCCATTTGAAATAGATTCCATCCACGAGAAGCAGCCATAGATATCACATACCTAATTGTAGCCATCTTAGCCACTAGGCTAAATGTCTCATCATAATCCAAACCATGTGTATGTGCATATTCTTTTGCAACCAAATTTGCTTTATACCTCTCTATTGAACCATCTAATTTACACTTCACTTTGTAAAGCCATTTACAGCCAATCACATTCTTGCCATCTGGCAAATCTACCAAATCCCACATGTCATTATGCACCAAAGCATCCATCTCCTCATCCATGGCTATATCCCATGTATTCTTTCCAATAGCCTCTTAAAAACATGAAGGCTCTACATGCTTTACCATTGATGTCATATATGCATAATGCATAGAATAAGCGCTGTATACCTCTATATTGGGTATCTCACTCTCTATGATCTCTTCACTAGTTGTGGCTCACTACTACGAGCTCCATGTTCTCTAGCATGTGGTGGCACATACCTGTCATTTCTAACGCGCCTGGAGTTCTTATTTTTGGAATCCCCAATTATTCATCAAGGCCTTCTGAGCTTAATGAATCATAACCTGTAGTACCAATGCCAATACCTTCCACTTTCTTCTTTCCTTTGTCCACAACACTACTCTTAGTGCTCATATCATGTCTCAATCTTCCTGACCATGGACTCACATTATCACTAGATGACTCAAGTGGTCCACTCATACTCGTAGATTTCTGCATAGGAAGATCCACATCCTCATTTGCATCTATGGCATCAACTATGACAGGCTCACTTTCTTTGTACCAAGTTCCCATCTCATCAAAGATCATATCTCTGCTAATAATGAGACAACTTGTTTTGTCACTGGATTATAGCATTTGTATGCTTTTCTCTCTTGTGCATACCCAATGAAAACACATTTTTCAGCCTTTGGATCCAATTTTCTTCTTCTCTCATCTGGTACATCAACATATGCAACACATCCAAAGACTTTCAAGTGACCAATATCCGGCCTAAATCCTATCATCCTCATAATAGGTGTACTCTCATGTAAAGCTACGATAGGAGTCCTGTTCAACAAGTACACTGCAATAGCACATGCTTCTGCCCAAAAATAATTTGGCATAGAGTTCTCATTGAGCATAGATCTTGCAATCTCACCATTGATGATTCTATTTTTCCTCTCAGCAGCAGCAACACCATTCTGCTGAGGTGTGTACCTGCATGTAATTTGTCTTCTTATCCCATGCTCTCTCAAGAAGGCATCAAATGCATGTGATGTGTACTCACCACCACCATTTGTCCTCAAACACTTGATCCATTGACCATACTAATTTTCCACCAATGCTTTGAATTCAATGAACTTCCCAAGTGCTTCACTCTTCTCTTTTAAGAAGTAAATCCAAGTCATCCTACTGTAGTCATCAATAATTGTGACATAATACCTGCAACCATTGATAGTTGGAGTCTGTGCTGGACCCCATATTTCATTGTAAATGATTTCCAATGGTTTTTTGTTTATTTGACCATCTTTTGGAAATGGCAACCTTGCCTGCTTCCCAATCTACATGCTTCACATATATGATTACTATCATCATATTTGAACCTGGGCAAACCACCAACTATACCTTTTTCTTGCATAGATTTTAGCTTTTGAATATTCACATGCCCAACTCTCTTATTCTGAATATCAATGCCTGGCACAACCCCTTGACTTTTGAAAACATGGCAGACTTTAACTTTGGAATGCCTGCACTCAATTTGAACAATCTATCTTCTTTCTCCCCCTTTGCAATTCACTTGCAACCATTTTTGAAGTCCTCAACAAAACAACCATGTTGATTGAACCTGACTTGCATTCCTTGATCCACCATTTGACCAACCGATGCAAGACTCTTTGCAATTGTTGGCACATACAACACATCTGACATGGTTTTTACTCTGTCATCATGCATACGCAATGACACACTACCAACATGTGTAATAGGATGTTGAGTATCAGCCTTGATGTGTAGGTGTCATCCTGTCAAACCACTCACCATGGAATGTCATGTGGTTTGACGCTCCAAAATCCATATACCAAATATCATCACTCTCCCTTTGTGATGTCCCTTTGTGATGTCATAGTACCTATTACATGTTTCATGGCAAACAAGTGCTCCTCATGTTTTGCATTACTAAATGATGCATAATTTTCATGTTGCGCTCTTCCACCATGGAAGTCATTCTGCTTTTTATAGGAGTCTCTAGCCATATGTCCCATTCAAGCTTTCTACAAGGGAGGTACTTACTAAGACGATTTAGCCTAGCTAAATACTCATCTAAGGTAAAAAGACTTCTACCACAAATTTTGTACTCCTTTACAAAATCTAAACTCTCCATAATCATGGTGGCCAAGCTCAAATTGGAGGCATAGAATGGACGATAATCTATGTTTATCACTAGAATAAACTTTTCTTTGTCCTCATCCCACAAGTGACGCCACATAAATAGTGAATGACTGAGAAGGCTACCCAAAATAATATTCTCAGAAACTAAGAAAGAAATTTATAGTCATCACTCTGTCAATGTGGCTAGAGGCAAGGCAACTCGGGTGCTTGTCCTTCCAAGGAAGAAGACAAGCTTTGTGCCATAGTGCATTTTATTTTTACACAACATTACTCACAATAAAAGACAAGATTCAAACAAAGGACAAGACAATATATATTTTACGTACATCGAGGGAGGTCATCAAAAACTAAGCCTAGGTTTCATGAAGTGGTAATACATACATCTAAAATTGTCTAAACATGGTTCATCTCTGATGCTAGCTATGAGACCCCTACCACTGCTCTATCTATGGTAGTGGAATCACATTAAGAAGGGTAGAGCGACTCACTTAGCGGCGGGGACTCATAGCACAATGTCTTTATTCTTGGCTATTCTATTAGCTCTCCTTAGTTTGATAGGAATAATCCTTATATAGGAAAGGTGAATGATTCCACACCAGGTGTTTTCCCTTGATAATTTTCATAATCAGGTCACATCAAGCGCCTCTCCACCAAGTCTCAACAAGATGTCTTGACTCCTCAATTATAGAGATAACTCTTATATCCTTGTTATGATTTGCCAACTAAGTTATTCATCCTAGGTTTTTCTCATTTTACTAACACAATTTTTGTTTCGTATGGAAAGTACCTCTCCACCAAGTCTCAACAAGATGTCTTGACTCCTCAATTATAGAGATGTCTTGACTCCTCAATTATAGAGATGTCTTGACTCCTCAATTATCGAGATAACTCTTATATCTTTGTTATGATTTGCCAACTAAGTTATTCATCCTAGGTTTTTCTCGTTTTACTAACACAATTTTTGTTTCATATGGAAAGTACCTACTTCTTGGGTCTTATGATGTTAAGGAGGCCCTCCACAAATCTTATGATGTCAAGGAGGCCCTCCATAAATCTTAGCCTAAACCCTTCCGAGGCAAGGTAACAACCTCGGAGAGGTAGTGTTGAATTGGACAAATTCTATGGATGAGTAATTTGATATTGTAGGGTATAATGATAGAAGTAAGATGGCTCATGCTAGATTGAAGATTATTAGTGTAGCTTGAAACAATTGGAGAAACCACATTGAATCTAACCATTTAAATGAGGACTAAATAAGACGGGAAGACCTGAAGGCTTATCTTCATCAGAGGTTTTGTCCCCTTGGATTTCAGGACAGGAAGAGAAGATAAATGAATTCCTAGGGCTATCTCAAGTAGGCAAACCAATTGAGGCATATCATCAATCTTATGCAAGTGTAGTTCGATATGCTCCTATAATGGATGATGAGACCTTTCTTAATCACCTTTTCAAAAGATTGGATCCTCCCTTGGAGATATTAGTAAAGAATGTGGAGCCCTCATCTATAGTAGTTGAAGCAGTCAAACTGGCTAAGGATTTTGCACAAGCCTTTCCTAAAGATACTTCCCAACATAAACTCTTTTTAACCCCTCCCCCGAAAAGAGCTCCATCTAATAAGGTATGTCAAAGTTAAAGATAAATAAGGGTGATGATCAAACAAGTGCTAGAAGCTAATGGGCCCAGAGGCTAGGATTCCTCCCTAGAATGTCATCAAATCTATAGTTTCAGCTCAGGAACATAAGTGATTTAGTTGCTAGGCAACGAGGGCATTTAATGAATGATTGCTTGAACATATCCGTTGCTTTCACCTTTCCAACTCCTTCTAATCCCAGATATTACCAGAGGCCTCCTACGATCTCACTCCGAAGCAATTAGGGAAGGGACCTCTCCCTTAGAAGTGGAGAATTTAGTTATCGCCCAATCAGCTACTTCTAATGCTATCACAGTAGTTGAATAGGAGGTTGAATAGTAATAGAACCAATAGTTCTTAGTAATCGAGACCCCGACCAATTTTCAATGTAAAGATTTTAAACTTTTGGTTTCTTCAAGCAGCACTGATTCTTTCATTTTTCCAAGATGTTTGTGTAAGTTAGTAATTAACCAGAAGTAGGGTTAACCGATATATGTGGAATTGGCTAGTGAAAAAGTTCTTTTCATGCATCATGAGATGGATCTAATTCAGTTCTTCTTGGAAAGGAACTTGACCAAATGTAAGTTTAGAGTCTTGTCCTTAGGAGTGTAAGATGGAAACCTTGGCATGGAAAATTGGCTCACATAGAATCAAGATTATATTCTTGTCACAAATGGACCATTTCCTTTATGGATCTTCATGGAAACAACGTGCAAGCAAATGAAAAGCAATTTGTAAACTCACTCACCTCTTTTGCTATGTCATGTTGGGTGGTGGCCAAGCTTGAGCAGTGCTCTAAGAGCTCCATGTCCTAGTGTGGGAAGCTGCTTTCGTTGCTCTTCTCCGCTTTTGTCTTGGTGTAGGAAGACGCTTTCGTTGCTCTTCTGCCTCAAGATATTACCACGAGTAACCAAGATCCTACATGGTGATAGTTATCTTTGGTCGTTTTTTTAATTATTATTTTTTAAATTTACAACTCACCTAAAGTTCGAGAGTTCTTGCCATACTCCATCGCCATATTGTAAGGTCAGTCACACTGTCAGATAGAGACATTACTAAGTCTAAGAAATAATATGGCCTTAGAGTTCCTCTAAGTAGCAATTAGAAAGGAGTTTATTCCAATCATAAGGTCTTTGAGTTAACTCCATGAATACAAGTAAGTGAAGTAAATAAACAATTTTCAAGTTGAAGTTAAGTTAGGGTACACCTGAGCAAGTGTAAGAATTCAGTCCATATCGAAGTTGCTTATCTGCTACATGACTACATAGGTTCTTCAAGTCATAAAATCTAGATTTTGTATGCAATGATGAAAATTTGTGGACTAAAACTCAATAACCTATAAAACAATCCTATCTGGCAAGCTCCTTAGATAACCATAGTTAATAAGTAATCTGTAAAAGAATCCTATCTGGCAAGCTCATTCAAATAACCATAGTTAGTAAGCAACTTCTGATTTCATGTCACTAGGTTGATTTCCCCCCTCTCTTAGGTTTTCTAAAATATAACCTTTTGCTGGAATGAGTAGGTAATGGTCTCAGTGTATCTTGGCTATGGAAGGGCATAAGTACTACAGGTAAGTTGGTCAAGCATCTCACTCCCTAAAAATCATTGATAAACTCATCTACGGCGATCTAGAGTGGACATGGTGTGGGTAATAGCTTACCACAAAGTGACGAGGTGAGTGCAAGGTAACTCTCTTACCTCTATTGCTCGCATGCGTTCTTTTGGGGTGTCCTTACTTGGTTAGGTCCATCGATCGCATAAAGAACACTTAGGTCGTCATGATTTTGTAGCGTCACTCCTACCATGGATTGGAGTAATGTAGTTTCATAGCATTAAAAATATGTCCTACACTGCCAACAAAGAGGAGACTTAGCAAAACAAGTCACTCCTAAAGATACATAAAATTAACGAGAGTAGGTCTAGAAAGGTGGTATGTTAGACACTCCCTGCTAATACCATTCTTGACAGTTTGGATGTCTAGAATAGGTACATTGGTGTTGTGCCAAGTGAAATCCATTGTTCTAGACCTTGGAATTTTAATTCTTGCTTAAAAGGAAACTGCATTTCTTTGATCTCTGACTCTGTGACTGTTTAAAGTTAAACCACTGGTATATCATGATACTTGCATCTACAAGTTGTCTCCATCCTAGCTTGTAGAGATGGTGACTGAACATAAGTAATTTACAGATCATCAATGCATGTGGATTCTTGGACACTTCTAAATGGAGAAGAAGGTGGTGAAATAGATAAGTTAGCCAGAGGTGAAGTGTAAGTGGAAAATTTTCTTTGTACATTGGAATGTAGTTTCATGACACTAGCGTGCTAGATCCAAGTATCATTGGGTGAACCAAGATGAAACACGAAATGTAAGTAGGTTTCCATTCTTTTACACTAATGGTTTTGGTAGTATGCCCATCATTGAATACATGATATTGGTGTGTCATTTGTCTCTTGTTTATCTTTGTATGCAAGTGTGTCCTTTGTTTTGTTAGGTTTAAGGAGTAAAAAATTCTTTTGCACTTTTGATGTTGCCATTTGAGTTTGTACTTCATTTATCATGAGTAGTGCCAAGGGAGTTTCCCAAGATGGATTGTAAGAGAGACAGTTCTTTGATAGTGATTCCAAAAATAGAACCATTGATGGAAATAGGCTCTGCTTCTATATTTGAAGGATATTCTTGTGTTGATTCCTTATCTTCCTATTGGGTTGCTAGAATTCCTTCCTTAGATTTTGCTCGCCATACCCATTTGTTAAAGTTATTCTTTTGGTTACTTCTAGGACAAATCTAGACTAGCAAGTGCTTTGGCACCCAAATTTCATCTTTTCCTTGATAGTATCCTTGTGCTTTGAGAAAGCTCTTTGGTATCTAGATTTTTCGTGTGGATCTTCTTGAATAAAGATCCGTCGAAGTTCCAAACCATAGAAGATCCTTTTGTTGAGAGAACCCTTCACAAATTTCTCTTTAGGTACCCATTTGACAGCGATTAGGCGTATGTATAATGTTAGCCCAAGTGCAGGTTAGCATCTACGTATGTTAGTCACAATGTGTAAAGACTGTTGCAAATCTTTTGAAGATGTACGAACAATGAAAGGACATTTGTATCCATGTTATCGTACTCAAGCGCACCTAACTTGAGCTCAATGGTGCTTTTGACTATAATTCTATCATTCCTTATGTTACATTACCCACTCAACCCAATATTCACAATAGAATTTCATATAGCAATATGTAAGAGCCAGGCCCTCTACTTAAAAACCTTTCACATATTTTAACAATTTAATCCAAAACGTTTACTCTATTATAACGAGATTCATGTAACTCTCTAAGTCGTTTGGGTGCCACAAGTTCTACAACAACACGATCACTCTGATAAGACAAGATCTTGAAGCAAAATCAAGATCTTGCCATTCAATAGACGCCTAACTAAAGGAGCTGGAACAAGCACGTAGTCCCCGGCTACAATACACAGGCGAAGATCCTAAAAAGCTATGGGGGATGGAAGATTGCCATGATGCATAGAAAAAAAGGAATAAAGAAACTTCTATTTACGTCTCGATGGGCCTCGAAGACGAAAGATGTTACAAGTATCCATGGAATATAATTGTCATGGAAAACTGAAACTGGAAACCTAGTAACTGAAGCTGAGTCCTAGGTAAATGAAGAGAATAAACGACGGAGCATGCTATAAAGTATACAAGAATGAGAGAGAGAGAGAGAGAGAGAGAGAGAGAGATGTAATAAGCTCAAAGAGAGAGACAGTGATTTGCACGAGTCAACAATAAGCTTGACTGATGATTAACCCTAAAAATGGTTATAACAAGAAGTGCTATAAACAGTGAGCTAAAATGTAGTGAGCTGAAACATATCACGCTGCATGCATTTGCAATCTTAGTCTATGTTTGCTGTTTCACATAGCATTACGGTTAGGGATTCGCTAAACACTAAATGGTCAAAGTTTCTTACCCACATGGCATGAAAGACCTCAACAGGAAATTCACAATTGCATGAAAACTATATTAGACTTGTGGCCACTCCCCAATGTATAAAGACAAAAGCAAACTTGTGTCTGCATAATGATGTGTAGAATCCAGTTTTGTGGTGAACACCAGCCATGCAAAAAATGAACTAAACTGTCTCATCTTTTAAAAGAATGTATAAACCATCCAAAATCCTTCACTCCAATGATGAAGATATGGATATTACCTTACATAGCTTGAAGGGGAAAAATAGTGTAAGTTACAAAGAAGAAATGGCATCAGTGTGCCCAAAATTTTTGTAGTTCTTAATACATCGGGAGCCTTGCTTGCAGGCAGTAAAGCTTAAACAAGGATTGTGAAGAACACTATAATTCCCTTTTGATTGACTGTACACCGCCTTGTGAATTTTCGCATTCACATATACAAAATTTGTTGCAAAACTAGACCTCCGTAGACCCGAAGGGACATAAAGGCTGCAGCTACAGACTTGCATTCTTTTGCTCTGCATTTGGGCCTTCACTTTCGGCTTCGAGAGACGAAACTAAAGATACAGAGGTTATCGTGTCACCTCCTTCCAACCTCATCAACCTCACCCCTCTGCAAATAAAGGAAGTGTTGAGACACAATGAAAATAGATAGAATTGATCTCTCTCTCTCTCTCTCTCACACACACACACACACACCCCCCCAACCCACCCAGACACCCACCCACACCATTGGGCGAAAAACGTCTTTTGCGGGTGTCCTCTTTGCCAACAAGATCTCATACAAAGTGAACTGAGTGGGCAGCATGATGAAGTAGGCAAATTGCAGCAAGAGAATAAGAACTAAAGGAAACTCTCCACATCCTTGAAGCTCACCTACCCATAGTGGAAGGGCACACTAAGGAGGTGGGCATGACACCGCATAGAAAATCCTCAATAAGGTAAAACAGCTCCAAGAGGAAACTCAAGTAAGTTCGATTTCACAAAGTTGAAGGTCGCATCACAGCTGAACTTCAGGTACAGAAACAGAGGGAGGCATTAGCATCAAGGATTAGATTGGGAAGACTGCCAGATGGGTAGTACAAGCCAAGTTTAATACAGGCAGTGATGGATGCCAGACACACCACCATCGAACGGGATACAGCTGCTATCAGTATTATCCAATTTCGCAAAGGAGTGCACCTATCACTTAATTCGAGAGCACTACCAAGGTCTATTCACAGAGGGGTTTGGTACACTATATAGAGTTATCAGCAATGTGTGCTTGCATGAGATTCATAGGCCTAGAGGAACATTTAAAAGCACACTTACACAGGTGGGAAGACACCACCCGAACTCACTCATATCTGTTTCTTTCAAAGCATTGGCCAACAGAGTATGGGAGCCTACCAGGCCATCTAGTCAGTGTTTGGCTTTAGTCCCACCCCACAAGGAACTTGTCTCGAGAAATCTCAAAGCCCCTCAGCATCCTGCAGACACAAGATTTGTGGAGACACCTCCACTAACCAGAGGACATCACACAGTCCTGAGGCAGAACCAAAGACAACCCCAGCCAGGTAAGACAAAAACACGGTCATGTTCTGTTGACACATGGCTCCACAGGCCTTGTTACCCTGCTTTTTTTTTAAACCTTCGTACATCTTCTATAGATACTTTTCCTTGTATTACATCTTCTATAAATACTAATAGATACTTTTCCTTGTATTCTTATAGATACTATGTATCACATCTTCTAGTTATTTAACAGCTTATAATTTATCAAGAGAATATGTAAATATAACTTGTTCATTGTACAGAATTTAGCAAGAAATACAAAAAAGGTTGCTCTCTTAGAACCTCAAACGCAAGGTTGCAAGCCCTTCCAGTTCGTGGCTCCAATCACTTAGGATGTTGATGTTTGATGTCACAATGCGAAGGAAAATTAGGCTTTGAAACTAGCCTTTATATAGGCACATAAGCGTAGCACAACAGCTAGCCGATTAGCATGGTGGTGGTCGACTTCTTTTCCACAATAAGGGTTTTAACACTTTAGTGTCCAACTGCCCCAATAAGACCACCCAACCAAACCTTCTATATTTCCTCTAGTCCAACTCCCTAATTATCCCTTTACAAGGCCCTAGATTCCCTTACGCATTGTCTGATATCTCTTAAATGGACTCACAAAATGAAGATGCTTGGACACCTAGAATCCAACACATTCTAGTGTTATATACATACATACACAATACATGACCTTAAAGAAAAGGAACTAGTGATTTTTATTTTTTTAAGAACACACTAGTGCTTCACAATGCTTTTCTAGCATCTGCTAATGTTACAGGTGGACGCTCTCAAGTGAATATCATCATCACATTTGAAAACATGGATTTTTTGCCAAGTTACAAACATGAAGTGCACGTGTGTAAGCACAGTTATGGTCATGCATGGCCCCTCTCATTACTGCTGGGAATGATCTTTGTCAACGGGAAATCCATCATCAAGTGTGTTAAAATTCCACCAAGTAAGTCTGTGAGCATGGAATGGTAAGAGCAGATCTAGAAGATCCTGCCTCAGTAGCGATCCCATCTCCCCCCCCCCCCCCCCCCCCCAGCGCACCCCGAAAACACACTAGTGCTTCACAATGCTTTTCTAGCATCTTCTAGGTTTGATTATTGCAAAAGCAATCAGGGGAAGCTCTCTCAAGTGAATATCATCATCACATTTGAAAACATGGATTTTCTGCCAAGTTATAAGCATGAAGTTACACGGTGTGTAAAAACACTTATAGCCATGCATGGCCCCTCTCATTACTTCTGGGAATGATCTTCATCAACGGGAACTCCATCTTCAAGTGTGTTAAAATTCCACCAAGGAAGTCTGCGCATGGGCTGGTAAGAGCAGATCTAGAAGATCCTGATCCCCAGAACAGCCGAGAATCACCATAGAGCCGTTCTCAAGTCTGACAGGGATGGAAGGCTTTCTCTTGCAATACTACCCACCATATCCCCCACTGGTCGGTCTCCCTTTGGAGCACATAAGCAGGCATTCATAAAAGAAGCTCCCTCAGTGTTTTTAAGGAATCTTAAGAAGAGCTGAATTATTACACGAACTTTTATGTAAGTGGGGAAGGTTGCTGGGTGGAACCACTCCCTCTACCCCAAAAAGGAAGAAACAGGAATTAGAGCCTAGTGGCATCACAACTAGCTGCAATGAGAGACTACTTTGGTTCACAGCATTTCATAGCTTGGATAACAGAGCTCTAAGTCAGATTCCAGACATAATGCAGCTCCCTAAAGGTAAGCAGACACCAGAGTTTGAACGCTATACGAAGGAAAAAGTACATCTCCAGAAGGGAAAAGAACACTCACTTTCCCATCCTTCGAATGCGTACAGGGATTTGACTTAGTTTCATTCTATTCAGTATGCCACCATGACTGCCCAGCACGACTTCCTTCTCAATTTCACAATTGTCTGCAAGTACATGCAAAGTCAACCCATTAAGGCTCAAAAATGGTACATGTAGAGGTGGAAATATTTTAATATGCAAAAGAAACGTAAACAACCATGTACATGATTGTTGTTGTTCAGATAAAATCAAGGGAGAAAACCTGAGACTGGGTTGCCAACAATGAAGACCGATGCCAGTTTATCACCTTCCTGAATGAACTGTTGCATTCCACCAATGCAACATAACCTTCTTAGTACTTCATTTTCCAAGACTTGTTGAAAGAGTATAAGGTCGTCAATACCGAAAGACTAAGAAAACCATACCTTGCAACCAACAAGACCAACTCTGTTTAAACGATTAGCAGGAAACTCTTTCAGCGGCACCCGCATCCCAAAACCGTTTTGTGTAACAAATAGAAGCCAAGGTGCACTTGTATTGAGTTTCCTACAGAAGAATGTCTTAGTTGAATGGCTTTACACTGACAAAATAGTA
Organism: Cibotium barometz; assembly: GCF_041138505.1. Taxonomy (NCBI): domain Eukaryota; kingdom Viridiplantae; phylum Streptophyta; class Polypodiopsida; order Cyatheales; family Cibotiaceae; genus Cibotium; species Cibotium barometz. Next base: position 46,878,718 of record NC_141057.1, on the reverse strand, counting down.
TACAAAACGGAGGAGTTTCTCAAGACCTTTCTGAAACGTAGACAATGTCAGGTCATGCAAGATACGGCATGCATTTTCAGCAAAACAAGTTCTTTCATTGTGTGTTCATGTTTGTTTGATTGTAAAATGCACGTGTGATAGGCTATAGCCTATTTGGATATATCCTCGAAAAGCTTCCATGCTGTGATCCTTGCAAGAACCTGTGAGAAGTGCCGGTTAGTTCACCGAGTACTTTCAACGTCCCATTTTGATATCCCATGTAATTGGTTGATTCTATCGTCGTGCATCTTTGGTCTTGAAGCTATAAAACCTGCATCCAAGACTGTCACCTCACAGACCATACCTCAATCTGTAAATCTTGCACAGTCATCTGGTCAATTGATCCTCACCACAGCTCCAAGTATGCTCCGTGAAACTTCTTAGAGATTAGGAAACAAGAGCCAAAATGAATGTCCAACTGCATTCCACTCAGGGGACTCCTTGATGATCCAAGGCAATCTCCTCAGAGTGTTCCCCATAGTGGCGAATCCCTCTCTTAACTGAATTAGCTTACTGGGGTCATTCACTCTCAACATGTGTGGGTCAAGCGCATAAGAATGCCTCCTAATCTTGAACCTGCTGAAAGCAATAATAGTGTTCTCATAATTGATACTCAATTGAGCTGTTTACAGGCATCCGAACTTAAATTCATGTGATTTTTCCTGTACATACAACTGCTAGACAACAGAGTGCATTGAAGCTTGCGATATGCCTTGTTCACCCTACCATTCTTACATCTTTTCAAGTCTTCGCTGGTTGGAAGTGGGACACATGGAAAACTCAAGGAGTCTTCGCTGGTTGGAAGTGGGACACATGGAAAACTCAAGGAGTCTTCCTGTACGCTTTGAGGATAGCAGATCAAACAGATCACACCACTTGCACTAACCACATGCGTAGAAAGGCTATTAGGTGAATACACTATCTGTATGCATAAAGTGCCTTGCATGTTACTGTCTGTTAGAAGGTCACATGACAAAAATGGGCGTCCATTACATACATGCAGCACCTCTCACTTTAGTAAATCGTCAACTTACTCAAGCTGTCGAAGCACTGATACAGGCACAATATCCATGGTAGCTACACTGTCCTCATTCTTCAATTTCATTGATCTCACCCCTCGAGATGTCCTACTTGTTGCACGAAACTGAGAAAACAAAGCTCCAAGTGAACAACATGCACCATAAATAACTTCTAAATTTATACACTCGTACATATAGTCGTCCTCTATGCGGACAACCTCACCCTTAGAGGTGAAACACAAGATCGATATACAATGACATTTAGTCTCAAATCTACTGCACAAGGGTTTCTTCTCACATACCGCGGTATCATCACATATTACTCTCAAGACCAAGCCGTTTCTAGACCCCACAACGATACTGTCTCCCTCAGCAGCTAGCTTTACCCATTTCAATTCATCTCCCACTACCTGATGCATCAGTCAACACTACCTTAAAAACAATGCATGGTTGGATAAAGCCAAATTCTACCCTGCCAAATGAATTAAAAGGGTGAGTCAGACAGGAAACCAGCTGAATGGCAACAATTCCTGTAGATCTTATAGCTGAAAAAGAAGCCAAAGGTGTCCGCTTGATAAAACCCCGAGCAGTCAGCATGACCAGATATTCGGACTCCTTAAAACTAGACACTGATTTCACAGATGTTGTTCTTTCACCCGGAGGAATTGGTATAATCTGCAGTCCAAGACACGTGTTCAGGTTAGCATGCGAACATGTTTTCCTTGATAGAATTGATCCAGCTTACAAACTTCCACTGCAGCAACAAGGTATCTTAAAAGGAAGAGAACATACCTGCACTAGTGGGCTTCCTGTAGCAGTTCGAGAACATTCTGGAATTTGATATGCTCGGGTAGAATACACAATGCCCTTCTCACTGCAAACCTCTTAAAAGCATAAAAAAGTCATAATGGAGAAAATACAAAGCACGTTTGTAAGTTGCTTACATACATGCAGATATTTCAGATTCCTTTTCAAAGATACAAGGCAAACATTTGCAAGCAACGACCACTGTTAATCAACTCTCTACATCCTTCCTACCAAAGACGGACTTTCATCTCATGGGCTCTTCCACTGCATGGGACTAGAGGCGTCAAGATTGACTAAAGGGAAGCTGAACGGAATCATAACAGATTACCTTTGGTACGTTACACTCATTGGACATCGGTTTAACCTTACAGGCTCCAATCCAGAACGCATCTATATACAAAAACCATTTTCTCACACTAAGCAAGGAGAGGTTTATGAGGATATCTTAGGGCCCACTTAAGCTCATCACTCAAGTTTCATGTGGAGACAGACCAAGAGTTGGGGCTGACGAGGAAGCACAAGGAGCTTTGAATATGCAAGGTTTGTTAGCTTTACATGCAGAAGCGGGTAAAAAGGACCATGCTGCAACACACTGATCAGCATACCATGAGATCCACGTGTGCTACCATTGTCTGTTCACAGAGAAAATCACAAGGCAGCAGTGTCTGATATGAGGACCACAGATGGGTAGGTCTGTCCTGGCATTAGATCCATAAGCATAGAGAGGCATCCACTAATAAGATGTGCAGCAGACCTCAAGGACTAGAAGCCCAGGGGGGATGGGCAAAAAGGACCATGCTGCAACACACTGCTCAGCATACCATGAGATCCACGTGTGCTACCATTGTCTGTTCACAGAGAAAATCACAAGGCAGCAGTGTCTGATATGAGGACCTAAGATGGGTAGGTCTCTGCTGGCATTACATCCATAAGCATAGAGAGAGTCATTCACTAAAAAAAAATGTGCAGCAGACCTCAAGGACTAGAAGCCCGGGGGGGATAGACATGAACAGGTTTCCCAAAAACCTTCATAAAAGGCATCTACCTGAAAAAAAGAAGGTAGTCGTGGTTTCTGCACACAAAGAACTTTGACAATGCATCATCAGCCTTCAGCTTCCCAGCAGCCTTTCCAGAAGTACCTCGATTTTGTGCCGCAAATGTGTCAGGCCTCAGCCGCTTGATGTAGCCCTTCTCACTAAGTATCTGCATTAAAAAAATAATTCTTATCCTCAAAAATAAGACACAAATAAGCCCAACAAGGAGAGGATAATAAAACATACAGAGAACTCAAAATCAAAAGAAGCTTACCACCAGAGCTTCCTCATTGGCTATCACATCTATGTCATTTAAGATCCCTGTGTCGTCCAACAACGCAGTCCTTCGTGGTGTGGTGAACTCCTTTTTAAGTGCAACCGATTCCTTTTCAACAAACTGCCAAGAAGTTTGGTTAAATTTCTGAAATAGGATCTCACTGTTCTGCAACGTGAAAGCACATGTAACAATAGACATGGTAAGCCTTTCATGTTTGGGATAACAATAATACTTGTAGAATCCGTTGTCGACTAGAGAGCAACTGCTTCAGATCAGAAATCTGTGTGGTCAACATATCATGCTCCTCAACAAACTTGGTTCTCTGAATGCAATAAGACAGAATCAGACATCCAGAAACCTTTGTTGAAAAGCCAATTACAAAGCGACTGTAAAAGGCCATAAAAATCCATAGACAGACAGGCCATGAAAAGGCCAATGGAAAGGCCATGAAAGGCATTTTCTGTATATGGTTAGAATCAAAATGCCAAAAACGCAAGCCTGGGACTAATGTGGAAAAGCTTTACCTCTAAACCGGTCAATTTTCGCAGTGTCATGCTTAACATTGCTTCCGCTTGGACAGTTGACAATCCAAACTCTGCAAATAAGGGACATCAACTCCACTGCTAGTGCTTATGTTCATGCATGTAAGCTTAACCTGTCGGTTCCTTTGAAAACTTCAGCATGCATACACCATTTAATGAAAGAAACAAAAGAAAAGCAAGGCAGCACTACTGATATCAAGCGAATCAACATCCCTGCAGTCCCTCTCTCGCCCTTCCCCTCCCCCTCCCCCACAACAACAAAAACAAAAAAAAAAACAAAAAACAAAAAACAAAAAAAAAAACAAAAAAAAACTTTCCCTAGAAAAGGCAAAATACCTATTTTGTTGACCTCAACTGCAATCTGTCATCATCCCCTCTAAAACTCAAACCCTCTCCTCTTCCCCTATCTGTTGGGAAAAACTGTAAGAAAGCATGCTGTGATAAATTTCTTTATAAGACACATTGAGCTTTACAATCAATTGAAAGTGGGGGTTGGGCAGTTTATGATTACTCTTCACCAACTTTGGCCCATTTTAAACCATTGTGACAAAGTGAGACCACAACCTTGACCATGCCGCCAGTATCGGACTGGCATTTGGACTTGGCTATCGCTGACTCTAGAGCAGTGCCTTATCGGTATTTGATCGATATTTGATCATAAACTACAGTCTTTTCTGGTTTCACTCTATCTAGACATAAGTCTTCAAGTAAAAAAGCAGTCTCAGTGTATATCTCTGGTAACAAGATCCCTCAAAGATCCCAAAAAACAGTAGCAGAACTACATAGTGTAATTTAGAACATGAATGTTCCTGCCCATTTCCATGCAAACATGAGCTATGTGCCTTCAAAGGGAAAATCCAATGCATGTATGCTACAGAATACGAGACAAAACGTCATACCCTGCTGAAGTGACTCATTGGCACTACGTGTGTCCTTTGCCCCTCTGACAATGTCCACAAGCCGATCAAGATTGTTTAAACCAGTCAAGATACCCTGTGCAATGATCAAAAGGTAACAATAGCACAGTTTGATCAGTATTTGTTTGGCTTACTACATTGTAAAGAGGTTTCCAGTTTCCCAATCCCATCACTTCTTTGTTTTAGATATCCTACATTGACATGGCTATTCCCAAACTTTTAAGGAAGCCTCCATTTCAAAAAAGTGAAATCGTATTTCACATGATTATCTGTAACTTGGTTGAACACAATGCTAATCAGTACACTTAAATACACTAAGATTTGAAGGACACTTGCTCAAATACAAGAACTAAAGTGCTGAATTGACAAGAGGCACACAATGAGCCGGAACGGCCGACCCCTCCCTTGAGTAAATTGTATTACTATTGGAGAAATTCAATACATAGTTTCACGGGCATCCATTGCCAAATCCTCCATGCCAATGCATATGAAATTCAGCATTTAGAAAACAATGGTATGTCGATGTAGATCACCAAGGAGCTGCCTTGATGCCCGGCCCAACTTCAGTGCCCATATTCTCTACCATTGGCTCTATGTTCTACCAAGCAAGGTAGCAACATCTTCTTCAAGAGCACATAGGACAAGAGAAATACTACACAGGGCGGCTAGACAAGGAGTCCTGCCCTTCTACTGAGTAAGTAATGACAACACATTGTCCAATTAGCTTACCAATCTTCATAGAAGTTGTTGCAAGCGGAAGCCTTCGCGTTGGAAGCTTTAGAAGTGTTGATATCTTCGATTTGCCGCAATCCTTCGCCACAAAAGTCTTCAAGAGGATGAAGGGAACCCTGGGAAAGCTTCCCCTATGGTTCAATTTGAGAAAGGAAGGCTGAAATTAGGGTTTTCAGCAAAAAGACCAGAAATTACAGCAAAAATGAAGAGCTGTTTTGCTGAATTTCAGTCATTGGGAGTGAGTAGGAGAGTGATTAGCACTTGGAAACACTCTTGGAAGCTTGGAAAACACCCTAGCAAGTTGGGTATGGCTATGGAGAGCTTGAAAATGGAGAGAAATGGTGGAAAAACAGAGTTTTCAGCCTCCAAAAATCCTCATGAAGAGAAAACACGAATTTCTCTTAATAAGTAAGTGAATTGGGGTCCAATCAGGTGAAGGGACATGGGGAGATGCCCATTTATGAGTAAAAGGGGAGGATCAGGTCCTGGACATTGAGTCTTGTCCGCCTCGGGACTTCAGTGAGTGTGAACTTGGAAGAGGTCATAATTTATAAGTGACTTTTGGGCGCCCAAACTTTAATGAAGTGGGAACGCACTCACTTATAAATACTGGCCAAGTCCTAAGGGCTATTTGAGCCTAGATTGGGTAATACTTACCACCTGTTCACATGCCACACAACCATGTCAGCAGACAGTTTCACACGCACGGTTCACGGGCGGGCGTCCCCTTACCCGAAACTACACATAGGTCATGCAAGCATGAAAACAGCATGCAATTTCATTTGCAGGCAAGCACATAAAGATGCTATGCAATGCAGCATTGGCATGAGCAATTTCCGTTCATGAAACCATATAAGACCAGGCGTTTCCAGGCAAGTATACGCAATACCAGACCCAGTGGAAAGCCAATCCTCTAGGCGTTTCCGGGCATGTACACAAAGGCATAAGTCCCAGCGGAAAGCCAAGTCCTCCAGGTGTTTCCGGGCATGTACACAAAGGCACAAGTCCCAGCGGAAAGCCAAGTCCTCCAGATATTCCGAGCATGATAACATCAAGTCCCAACGGAATATCATATCCAACTATACAGCATGACACGTGTCAATCACCTGCATAGGCATATTCCATAAGCCATGGACACTAATCCAATATGTACATAGTGTGAAAGCAAGAGTGAACCATTCGGGTGGCCAAATGGTGACATTGTCAATACCATTTTGGGCAAGTGACATATCAAGACATTGGGGATCATATCTAGTATCTTGGACAACAATTAAAGTTAAGGTTGTATGCCAGTACACGCTACTTTTTCAAGATCTATAAATCAGATACGGAGAGGATGATCTGAGTAAAACTAGAAGCTCCGACTTCTCAAGCTTCTTCATGAATAATTCAGTCTAGGGTTGAATGCTCCTTTGTGACCTTGTATGATTGGCACATTAGCCCATATATAATCAAAAGAATCCAGAGTATGAGCAAGGTGCCCAATTGGGTGGCCACCACTTTACAACGTCCCCATGCACTCATTAAAGAGATTTGGAATTAATGTCCTATACGAGAGTGGCAAGCTTATTGCCCCTTCCTTGTTTGATCCTGTCAAAACCCCAAAGGATCTCCTCGTAGAACGCTCCTGGTTCAAGACTCGAAACCTGCAAACAAACAAATAAACAAAAAGGAAAAAGCCTGACTCACCTCCCAACCATGATAGCCATGGGCAAGCCCACAGTCTTGGATGTCCCCACCGAGCCATGAGCTGAGCTAACTAGGTTGACATACCGACCAATCTCTACCTCGCAACGTCCCATACCGCCACGAAGCTACCCTCCCAGGCCTCGAGACTGCGGCCGGCCTCGACTGCGTAAAGCAGGTGCACGTCTGCACTAGATCCAGGCTCCAGACCATAGAGCTCTCACAAATCACGCGGGACTCTATATGACTAATGACTACTAACGTTGGCCACCCTTTTATAGGCTCTTGGCCGGTCATCAGGCGTCCACACTTGGGCGCCCGCCCGTCCGTACTTGGGTGCCCGCCTGTTAGTCTATCCCTAACTCAGCTCGCCAATCAACCTGCCTAGCTCCAAGCTTTCCCAAACCTCGAAGCTAGTCTTGTGTGCGTGTAGCACACAGTAGATACACAATGTGCACATGACATACTCCCCTTCCTCTAAGAGCTCACTCCTGAGCTCACTAAAAAGCCAGGGTAATCTCTCTGAAGAGTAGTCAATGTCTCCGATGTAGCATCCTCCTCAACACGATCCCTCCACTTTATCTTGTATTCCGTGATAAGCGTATCACGCAATCTTCTTTTACGAAATCCAAGAATCTTTTCAGGTTCGTGTGGGACAAATGTCATGTCCTCGACATCTATGATTTCTTGAGGAGTAACTAACTAGTCCGTTCCACCCAGTACTTCCTTAAGTCTAAGGACATGAAATACAGGATGAACTTTCACATGAGAAGGCAAATCCAATTTATATGCAACTGAACCAATCCTTCATGTAATATGAAATGGTCCACAGTATCTAGGGGATAATTTCGGAGATCGACCTGTTCATAAAGTCTCGGAATCTTTCGGAACTCGCAAATACACCATCATTCCTTCAGAGAACTCTCTGGGTGAACGATGTCTATTAGAATAAAATCTGTCTCGGTCTTGAGTACTTCTAATAGATTCCTTCGCAACTTGTAATATTTCTTGTATATCTTGCAAAAAATTACGTGCTGTTTCATGCTGAAGTCCTGAGAATCCCACTGTAATAACAGGTGATCTAGGTTGAAAACCATACATAAGCATGAAAGGACTGAAGCCTGTACTCGTATGCTTAGTACTGTTATATGCAAATTCTAACATAGGAAGATAATCCTCCCATGAACTCTGTCTTTTGGATACATATGCTCGAAGCATATCCTCCAAAATTTGATTCACTCTTTCTGTCTGGCCATCAGATTGAGGACGATCTAAGAAACTCAAATTCAAAGTTGTTTCCAACTTCTCAAAAACAAGTTTCCAAAAATCACTCCTAAACTCCCTATCACTGACTATGTCCTGCGGTAACCTATACAGTCTAAACAGTTGCTCGATAAACTGTCGTGCTAATTGTGTAGCTGTAATAGTCTTCTGGGTCGATAAAAATCTAGCCATTTTTGTCAAGCAATCTACCACCACCCAAATAGAATCGTGGCCTTGATCTGTTCGTGGCAATCCGGTAATAAAATCCATGGAAATACTTTTTCATTTATTACCTGGGGATTTGCAAAGGATGCAACAACCCAACCTGTCTAAAGCGTTCAGTTTTATTTGCCTGACAAATTTGACACTTGCGAACATAATCTTCTACATACCCTTTGATCTATGGCCAATAAAAAGTGTGTTTCACTAATGATAGCGTCCTGTATATCCCAGGGTATCCAACAGAAGGGGCGTCGTGACACTCCTGAAGAATCTTGAACCTAATGCCCGGGATCTGTGGTACACAAATTTTGTCATTACGGAATAGTAAACCATTCCGAATCATCCACTGGCCTCCTGCAGCCTGAATGGTAGACTGCTCATTCATTGAGTCTTGGTCAATCAATGAGCTCCCGTCCTGGATCTTCTGCCAAAATGGACCAAAATAACTATCAGTCTTGCAAAGCCCTCTCAATGACTGAAATAAGTCAGTAGAAATCTCGGTGAATGGCCAAGTTTTCATCTCTCTAATTCGACTAAGCGCATCTACGACACTGTTCATGGACCCTTTCCGAAAACGAATCTCAAAATCAAAATCTTGCATTAACTCAGCCCAACGAGCTTTCCTTCCTCTCAAATCATCCGCATCACACATACTTGATTAACTGATGATCAGTCAATACCACAAACTTGGAACCCTATAAATAATGTCTCCAAACCTTGAGAGCATAAATCACAGCATAAAGCTCCTTCTCAAGGATTGGCTAACGAGATTGAGTGTCGTCTAGCTTTTTACTTTCAAAAGCAACAGGCTATCATCTTAAAATAGAGCAACCCCGATAGCATAATCACTGGCATCAGTTTCAAGAACATAAGGCCGACTAGGATCGAGTAATGCTAAGATAGGTACTTCCTTGACTTTATCTTTCAAAAGTCTGAAGGCCATATCCAAATCGTTATTCCAAGTGATAGACTGATTTGACTTACGTCCACGACCTTTCAACAAGTCGGTCATCGGTAGTGTAAGCTGAGAGTACTCCCCCACAAATTTCCGAAGAAAAACGACAAAACCGAGAAAAGAACGAAGTTGTTTCACTGTTCGCGGTATAGGCCAGTCCAGAACCTTCTGAACTCGGTCATAGTCAATACTCAATCCATCTCGAGTGATCTTGTGTCCCAAGTAAATGATGTCGGTCATAAAGAACTCACATTTACTTAATTTAGCATATAGTCGATTATGTCTTAAAATAGATAAGACAATCGTGAGGTGTCTAACATGATCCTCAAGAGTACGACTATATATCAAAATATCATCCAGGAACACCACCACAAATTTTCCCAAATGTTCACGAAAAAGATCGTTCATTATTTGCTGGAAAGTGGCTGGAGCATTGATTAACCCAAAAGGTAATACGAGAAACTCGTAATGGCCATACCTAGTCCGAAAGGCGGTTCTTTCGACATGCCTTTCATGAATACGTATCTGGTGATAGCTAGTACGTAAATCTATCTTTGTGAAATATTTCGCTCCTGCTAACTGGTCAATCAGGTCATCTGATCTAGGGAGAGGATAACGGTTCTTAATTGTCAACTTCTTCAATATCTTGTAATCTATACACATTCTCCACGTATTGTCCTTCTTTCTCCTGAGCAACACAGGTGCATCCCAAGGTGATTTACTTGGACGGATCTGGTCCATCCTCAGATAATCTTCGAGTTGTTTAGCCAACTCATCTTCCTCAGCTTGGCTCATCTTGTAAGGTGGAATATTGACAGGATGAGCACCAGGGATCAAGTCAATACGATGATCTATGGCCCGTTCAGGTGGTAAACCCGATGGCAGTTCCTTAGGAAATACATCTTGAAACGAATCAAGTATCTTCTGTAACTCTTTGCTTTCAAACACACTTAATTCATTTACATCCATAGAAGGGATGAGAAAGGAAGAAAGTGGAATCAATACACAATGGAAAGCGGTATACAAAGAAGAATCCATTATATTTCCAAAATCAATTGTATTTACAAGAGGTCCCTGAGAGAGGGATGAATACAATCACCTAAAATACTATACTGGATGTCCTTATGCTGAAAAGACAAAATATGACTAGACCAATCTATCTGAACTTGAAGAGTCTTAAAGCACTCAATCCCTAATAACAAGTCTACATGTTCTAGGTGCATAATATCTAGCCGACAACATGCGTGCGCCTCCAACAGCCGGCAGTACAACTATACCTTGAGAGCAATACTCGACCAGCTCCGCGATCGTTTCCCATCTCGCACTCTCTCTCTCTCTCTCGTTCAACCAAAAGCGAACACGCTTCCTTTTTTTTTCCCTGTTTTCTCTCACGACTTATTCATGCGACTGCACAAACATCCTCAGCCTTCTTCTTGCAAAGTAAAACAACCCTACCATCTACCTACACCCTCATCACGGGCTTCTTTGATGAAAAAACAACATATTATCTGGAAAAAAAACAGTAGCATGCATAAACAAAACAGCAAGCTTCTTGAACACATACCTTTCTTCGACCTCATCTTCTTTACCTACCAACTTGCTCGTTCACGAGGCACGCTCTGATACCACTGTCAAAACCCCAAAGGATCTCCTCGTAGAACGCTCCTGGTTCGAGACTCGAAACCTACAAACAAACAAATAAACAAGAAGGGGGTGCAGACCTGACTCACCTCCCAACCATGACAGCCGTGGGCAGGCCCACAGTCTTGGTTGTCCCCCCTGAGCCAGGAGCTGAGCTAACTAGGTTGACGTACCACGTCCCATACAGCCACGAAGCTACCCTCGCGGGCCTTGAGACTGTTGCTGGCCTCGACTGCGTAAAGCAGGTGCACGTCTGCACTAGATCCAGGCTCCAGACCATAGAGCTCTCACAAATCACGCGAGACTCTATATGACTAATGACTAACCTTGGCCACCCTTTTATGGGCGTCCATACTTGGGCGCCCGCCCGTCCATACTTGGGTGCCCGCCTGTTAGTCTATCCCTTACTCAGCTCGCCAATCAGCCTGCCTAGCTCCAGGCTTCCCCAAACCTCGAAGCTAGTCTTGTGTGCGTGTAGCACACGGTAGATACACATTGTGCACATGACAAATCCATTTCCGTCACAATGGGATAACCTCTGCCTCCTTAATGAAAAATTATTCTCGAACTCTTTCCACTCTATCATTTTCAATTTAGACCCTTTGAGTCATTTCGCATAATGTGTTGTCTGTTAGCCTCCTCAGCAGCTGACCATGGAGGTATGTGGAACCTCTTCATGAAATCCCAAGCCCGAAGAAGGGATCTAACCGAGGGGAAGGATGGGCGAGGGAGCTAGGGAGCATCCCTACTGCACCGAGCGGGAAATCTGAAAACACTCACCACATCCCCCACATGCCCAAACTGCACTATGGGCCTGCCTATACAGGCATGAATGATGAAACCCCTCTGACCAGTCCTAGGAAAACCCCATACGTGCCATCATGCCTTCCAAGAAGTCCCAATCCACTCTATCATATGTTGTTTCAAAGTCCAGTTGGAGGATGGTATGGGGTTGCCGGCCAGATTTAGCCCACTCCACAGCTGTACTCAACCCATTTTGTGTGTCATGAATAACCCTTTGAAGAACATGCTATGACCTCATACTCAATGCCTTAGCTAAGATTTTATATGCAGATCAGCCCACCACACGTCCGATTCAGCCCATGACAGTCCGGAGCTGATTGCAGTCTTCTGCCATTCCGCCTTCACTGCCACAATCACCTCTGACAGCGCCGCCATCTGTCGAAGCTTCCCATCATTAGTCCCCCTCTGATGGGCACTAGGGCTTTAGGGAAACACAAAAAATTGGGGCTTTTCTGAAATATAGAGAAAATCATCAAATTGAAGCCTTTTAATAAATGCTACGTGCATACACGTGGACATGGCTGATCTCATGACTAATCCCTAATTAGGCACACTAGCAGGCTCTGACAGGCAAACAAGAACCACTACTCGTCAAAGGGGCTGCTCAGCTAGGTCATAAGCCATTAGACACGGGAAGTCGGCAATATTAAATGAAGATTGTACTTGTCCTCTGCTGGCCGACAGCAGCCGGATTTGTGTAGGGGCTGTCTATGAGCCTATAAATAGCAAGGCTTAGTTTTAGTCATTAGTTATCTGATCCCCAGTTGGGGCACGTCAACAGCCAGTCTAAATAGGATCTTAGTCAGTCCATTTTGGAAGGCCAAAGGCCACAAAAGTTGTACATTCAAAGACATCTTTTTGTAGAATATCAATATATTGAAAGAGTAGTTCATCTCCATCTTCTCTGTCTGTCTAATCATTGCATTTGCATTAGTGTTCCTAATCAGTAGGCTTAGGGCTGCATAAGTAAGTCAAGGCTTCTGCATGTCACATTGGTATCAAAGCATCAAGCTCAGCCAAGCTAAGCACTAGAAGTCCCTAGCAGGTGCACCGATCCATAGTAAGTCAAGGCTTCTGCATGTCACATTGGTATCAAAGCATCAAGCTCAGCCAAGCTAAGCACTAGAAGTCCCTAGCAGGTGCACCGATCCATAGTAAGAAACATAATCAGGGTCGCAGTCATGGGGCTGGTCGGCGGCAGGCAAAGGCATGAGCATCCTTGGGAAGAAGACCATCAAAACGCTAAGGAGCAGGGATTGAAGGCAAGGGGACAAAGTGGAACATATGCACAATTTCAATGTCAGAAGTTGCGTGGAATCTGAGGAATGGCAAGATTTTCAGTCAAGATTGCCAGGAAGGAAAGATGACAAGTTCTGGAATCCGTGTGCGGACAAGGGATGATGACAGTTATCCAATCAAAGGTCAAAGGACGAAATCCCGTTATCAAGTTTGGTAGGAGGGGATGTCACATGCACACATGTGGTCATGGCTAATCCCTGATTTGGCAGCAAGTTTAGGGTAGTTCTAGGGCACTGGCAAGCTCCGACATGCAAAGTCAAAGGGGCTGGTCAGTTAGGTCAGAAGCCATCAGACAGGAGAAGTCAGCAACATTAAATGAAGATTGTACTTGTCCTCTGCTGGCCAACAACCGTCGGATTTGTGTAGGGGCTGTCTATGTGCCTATAAATAGCAACACTTAGTTTTATTCATCAGTGATATGATCTCCAGTTGGGCCACATCAACAATGAGTCTAGATAGGATCTTAGTCACTCCATTTTGGAAGGCCAAATGCCACGGAAGTTGTACAATCAAAGACATCTTTTTGTATCATATCAATATACTGAAAACATAATTCATCTCCCTTTTCTTTTTGTATCATATCAATATGAATATACTGAAAACATAGTTCATCCCCATCCTCTCTCTCTGTCAATCATTGCATTTAAATTAGTGTTCCTAATCAGAAGGCTTAGGGCCGGATCAAGTACGTTAAGGCTTCCGCATGTCACTATCAAGCCTCCTACATCGAATTGGAGCTTCTACAGTGCCATGGAAGGTTCAAGCATGTGCATTAGGGCATCATGGCCTTCCGCAACAAAATCTCCACCTGCACTGGCATGGAAACGTCACCGAAAGAGACTACTCTTCACCTACATACATTCGAGAGGAAGCTTTTAAACTTCCAAAATTATTTTGTTCCTATGATGTTTGAGAAATGGGATCTCTGCCTGGGAAGTTTCCCAAAATCAGAATTAAATATTGTGTGTGTTTCCTTTTGTAATGCTCCTTCATTCCCTTTTACCCCTGCTTAGAGCAAGGGGGGGTTGTCTTGATAGACTCATGTAGTGATCAAGCTCGACATGAGAGTTCAGGTCGCTGGCATCACTGTGTTCTTTTGTGTCACGTGATTGCAATTTAGAGTCCATATCACCATGACTAATGAAGGTTTGTCAAGCATCACCTCCATCACTCCGAAGGGGGGTTTTCCTGGGTATTTCGGAGTTAGTTGGTGTGAACACCCTCTTTGGGTGTGAACAACCCTTATTAGGTTTTGGTCAAAAGATAAGGCTTGATGCCTATAAAAGCATGTACTTGGTTGGTTTAGTTAACATTGAGAATCATTTGAGTTGTAAAATCTGTTCTCTTGTTTGCTATCACATCTCTATCTCTCTTGCCCTCTTACTCTCTCTATCTCTCTATCTCTCTATCTCTGTGCACCAACTTGTCATAGCTTGAACGTCCATCTCTCTCTCTTTGCACATGCTCCACCCCTGGCACTATCAACGCTAACAGTCTTCAGCCTTCACTAATGAGCATTGGGATCCTGATCTATCACAAGTGCCGAAACCTGCTAAAATTGTGTCACTGTAGCCCTATTAGCTATTAATAGCACATGAACCTAGACTCTCTAAAAACTTAAAAAGAAGCTACACAACATCAAAAGCCTAGGATCGACACAATATCTTTTCAAACGCCTGCACATATCCACAGAACAAAAGACTAGGATAAACATGATATCTTTTCAAACCCCTACAAAGATGGGGGGATGCAGGGGGATAGGGGGGATGGGGGGAAGAAAAAAACCTTAACAATATGATCCCTTTCTTCCGCTTGACTTAGCTGAAACTTTGCTCTCCTTTGGATGACAGAGCATCTGAAGTCTAAAAACACCTACATAACATTTCAGGGCATGAAGTACCAGCATATAAATGGACCCAAATCAGCTACTACGATATAAATCAAAGCTCCCCTTAGTGACTTGAATTTTCTGGCAATCGTGCCATCCTTTTTAAAAGGGGAGAAAAAACAAGATAGTGATCACAAGAAAATCTTGCCTACCCATGAAGTCCACTTACATTGATACAAAAACCTGCGCTCTATCAAGCTGTTTGGCAATCCAAGAATAAGGATAGCTCACCAGAAAGCAAAACTTTATGTGCACGAGCACTACAAGTAGTTAAAGTAATTAACTTGCACTCCCTTACCGACCATTATTTGATAAGTTCAAGACGCTTTAAAATCTCACAGCTCTTGTAAATTATGAGGTAGCGTAAAAGACAATTAAGATTCAATAACATCAGCCTTTTGGGTTTCCATGTAGCCTCAAGAAAACAAACAATAAACATGCTCAATAAACTTGTTTCGTATGATGACTCCAGCACTTTTAGAATGATTTGCAGCAAGCAGGCCAATCAGTACCCTTCCTTGCATCAAAGTTTTCTCACGTCCATGGCACATAGGGGAAGTACTAATGCCCAGTAATAACCGTTTAGAGTTTGACGGGTTCTGAATTTAGAGTTTAGAGTTAGGGTGGGATTTAAGAACTCAGAAGGTGGCATGTTTTATCTTGATCTAAGATGTTAATCTCCGGCTTGAGCCAAATTCAGCAATAATGTGTGTTTGCATGGTCTAGTCTGTGTGTGTGTACATACTTTTGTTTCTTGGTAAAAGCAAAACTATATTAAAAAGGACGCTCTCAAGGCAAGGGAAAACTTCCTGGGATGATACAAGTTAAAAACAGTCAAAAAACAAAGCCAATTGGCCATCATCGATCTAATGCAAATGGATGCTGGCAAACAATGACTAATGCAAGGATTGACAAAAGTAGTGATACACGTGTGCACGTGTACACACATGCATACATATATTAGATATATAACCAATGCAAGGATTGACGAAAGTAGTGATATATGTGTGTGCGTGTACACACACGCACACATATACCAAGATACATATCAAAATCGAGCCCTAAAACACACACGCGCACATGCAAGAGTGCACATATACTTACATATGTGTACGTACACATCGAGATATATGGCAAGATCAAACGGTGAATCTTGTATGTCATCAAAGATCACCAAGGCACCAATACAATGCTATGAAGATGGACACACATTCAAAAAACAATTGTTGTTTGTATTCGATTTTGTGTAATATGATAAGCCCAATTTTACTCAAGAAAAAAACAATTGTTGTCACCAATTTGGTCCTCTCACCAGTCTTGAACAGTGTTTCACACACTCTCTAGAACCAAGGTGTGAACGGGGATTTTCCACGAAAGAAAGCTAGCGCACTTTACTGGCATGGTTTGGCCTGAAAGATGGCCACATAGCATGGCACCATGGGATTTTTATCAATAAAGTGACTTATAAGTCCGTGTGTTCACATATTATTAAAGAGAGACTGGACATATGATAGTTTGGGCATGACATAAGGCGCCTAGATGAAACTTGGGCATCAAGCCAAGAAAACCACAAAGTTGATATTTTTGGCTAAAACTAGGAATACAAGCCAAGAAAAGCTTTAAATTGATATATTTGGGCAAGTTCGGGTATTTTTGGGCCAACCCGGTTCTTTTTGGCAAAAGGGAAAAAGCACAACTATTTTGGGACTGGTCGACTCCTTTAAAAGCAAGAGGAAGCATGCGCAAGAGGAGAGGGTGGTGGGCAGCAGATAAAAACGTTTTCTTCTCTCTCTTCTCTCCAGAGCAACTGGCCATAGAGTGGGCAACAATGCAGCTTCTCTCTCTTCCCCTTGTGCTAGCTGTACAGTGGACAGCGGGGCTAGACAGCCTTCTCCTCTCTCTGGCGCAAACTGTAGAGCAGCTGGGCAACACCTCCTTTCTCTTTTCAGCCGGCCATACAGACTTACAATGGTACAGTAGTCAGTTTTTGCCCCTCTATAGGCTGTACAGAGGTACAACAACGGGGCACCCTTTTTGTCTCTCTCTGGCATAGGCCGTAGAGTGGCACGGCACCTAGGCAGCTTCTCCTCCTCTCAAATTCGCTGGCCGTACAGTGGTACAGCAACCAGCAGGTTCTCTCTCTCTTGCGTGGGCCATACAACGGCATATTCTTCTCTCCCTTCACCGCCCCCTCCTGGCCATCGGTTCAGGGGCTCTTTGGAGACATCACGGACTGATTTGAGAGCTCCTCTAGGCCAGATTTGAGGCTCCGTACTGTAGGCTGTTCGGGCACAGAGTTCGGTTTTGGTTTTGACACCGCACCAGACTGTTGATTCGTATTGGTTCTTGGAGCGGTTTGTGCTTTGATTCTTGTACAGGTGTTTGCTAAGGAAGCTTGTGGAAAATCTGGTGCAATATTGCACCCGCACCTTAGTTTGATTGTAACCCGTTTGTTGGAATAAAGCAGTTCCTAGGAGGGGCTGGCTGTTCCGGCTCAGTGTTGTGTTCCCTTTAAGCATTTTTTATGGTTATTTCCACTGTGTTTTCATATCTTTGTTGACATTTGAAGTGACTGTCCATTGCATCCGAGTTTCCGTCAGGTATCATTGGTATCAGAGCTTAGGCTTTCTCGGAAGCAGAGGCTTGCTTCTACCAATGAGAAATAGATAGCTTGGCATAAGGATTTATGGATTCACAGAATTTGCTCGTGTTCAGCACTCTATCCATATGGACTATTCTCGATTTTAAATCAAATTTTGTTCATGCGAGTTATATGGAGCTATATCTCAAGGTATCTTATGTGTATGCTAAGGAGAGATTTATTTTGGCTTCACGACGAACTTGGCAAAGAAAAGCTAAGTATACTTTGAGTTTTACCAAGTTGATGCTTTTTGCCAACATTTGGAATTTTGTACATGTTGAACTCCCTTGCTAACGCAAGTGGAGAATGTTTCTTATGGTGATGGAACACATTCTGAGTTTGAAAAAGGCTTTTCTATGTATTTGCTAAATAGTTTATGGTTTTGGATCTTGTGTATTGGAGGCTCCTAGTCGTATGGGATGCTAGAATTGTCACCTACACAAGGATCTCATATGGGGGAGTATTCTAGTGGTATGGGACGCTAGAATATGTCGCATATGCGGTTAAAAAACTATGAATTATTTATCGATATCATAGATTGGTTGATTCTAGTCTATGACATGTTTCGATGTAGTATTATATGGTAGTGATGTGTGTGAACACACTTAGGACCACCGCGACACTTTTTCCCTCACTAGAAGGTTTTCTCTCCCATGCGTATGTCCACCCTCTTATCTACTCATTTTGGGATGTGTACTTATCTTTTGTATCTGGCACACATTTGTTTATTCTAATCATGGTTGTCACGGTACGAAAATACGATACCGTACGATACGATACCGTACGGGAATTTTTGGTACGATATGAAATTTTCGAATACCGTACGATAAAACACGGTTTTTATTTTTTACACTTACAACCTATGGAGCTTCAAGCTTGAATGTGAGGGAAGGTTGGGAGGAGAGGAGTCTACAGTGCTTGAGGAACCAGAACATGGATATGTGTCTCTCCCAGTTGGATCTCCCGATTGTCTCCAAAAAAGAACCTGGATGGGTAATGCAATACCAAAGGTCTCCCAGTGTAGCGTTTATGACTAAGGGACCGTCCTTGCACAAATACGAGCAGTGCATCTAGGGTAATAAGTTTAGGGACTCCTCTCTAGATCAAAATGGCCATGTCCAAATCTTCTCCCTCGTACATAACTTGAGAATCTAATTGTCTAGCCTACCTATACCAGGGATCTCCAAGTGACGTAGCAAGATTCTCTCATCCTACCAATCAAGTGTACACTACCAATCTACCTCGCCAAATTTTTTAGGTCTCTCAACAACCCCATATGAAATACTGAGTGGACACGAAAGTTACGAAGTATTGCGAGCATTTGGGATCTTCGTTAAGCAAGGTTTCTATATTTTTTTTAAGCATTTGGAAAAAAAAATTCAAAGAAAAAAAAACTCGTACCGTAGATTCCGTACGATATCGTATGGTATCGTACCGTACGAACCGTACCGTATGAACCCATTCGTACCGGTACGAGAAACAACTATGATTCTAATCTAGTGAGTTTGTGTGCTCTCAAGCTTCTCTATCTTGTGTGTGTGTACATTGTTGCAACCCTAACTCTAATTCCAACAATTGGTTTCAGAGCTAGCTTCCTTGACACTTGATCTAGTAGTTTGCCTCCCTTCTCACGACCCTATTTTTTCTATCTCCGATTGAGATACCCTCTTAGGACAACAAGGTATATATTGTAGTGTGTTGTATACAAAGTATACAGATTTTCGGGGCCCGCGGCATGTTTCGGGCGCATTTTGGGTACCAAAAGGTTTCTGCAAAGGTTCTGGAGAGGCGTCATTTTGGATTGGTTCTGCTCGATTTTGGGTGTTTGGACTATGTAGCGGCAAAGATTTGGTGTGCAGCAACATCTACAGTGTCTTTAACAACATCGACCATCATACTTTCGTCACTAACACACTATTCTCTACTCTGTGTTATTTTTCATACACTTTGCGGGAGATTCTATCACCATTTGGCCACCCGAATGGTTCACTCTTGCTTTCACACTATGTACATATTGGATTGGTGTCCATGGCTTATGGAATATGCCTATGCAGGTGATTGACACGTGTCATGCTGTATAGTTGGATATGATATTCCGCTGGGACTTGATGTTATCATGCCCAGAATATCTGGAGGACTCGGCTTTCCGCTGGGACTTGTGCCTTTGTGTTCATGCCCGGAAACGCCTGGAGGACTAAGCTTTCCGCTGGGACTTGTGCCTTTGTGTACATGCCCGGAAACGCCTGGAGGATTGGCTTTCCACTGGGTCTGGTATTGCATATACTTGCCTGGAAACGCCTGGTCTTATATGGTTTCATGAACGGAAATTGCTCATGCCAATGCTGCATTGCATAGCATCTTTATGTGCTTGCTTGCAATTGAAATTGCGTACTGTTTTCATGCTTGCTTGACTAATGTGTAGTTCCGGGTAAGGGGACGCCCGCCCGTGAACCGTGCGTGTGAAACTGTCTGCTGACATGGTTGTGTGGCATGTGAACAGGTGGTAAGTATTACCCAATCTAGGCTCAAATAGCCCTTAGGACTTAGCCAATATTTATAAGTGAGTGCGTTCCCACTTCATTAAAGTTTGGGCGTCCAAAAGTCACTTATAAATTATGACCGCTTCCAAGTTCACACTCACTGAAGTCCCGAGGCGGACACGACTCAATGTCCAGGACCTGATCCTCCCTTTTTACTCATAAATGGGCATCTCCCCATGTCCCTTTACCTGATTGGACCCCAATTCACTTACTTATTAAGAGAAATTCATGTTTTCTCTTCATGAGGATTTTTGGAGGCTGAAAACTCTGTTTTTCCACCATTTCTCTCCATTTCCAAGCTCTCCACAGCCATACCCAACTTGCTAGGGTGTTTTCCGAGCTTCCAGGAGTGTTTCCAAGTGCTAATCACTCTCCTACTCACTCCCAATGACTGAAATTCAGCAAAACAGCTCTCATTTTTGCTGTAATTTCTGGTCTTTTTGCTGAAAACCCTAATTTCAGCCTTCCTTTCTCAAGTTGAACCATAGGGGAAGCTTTCCCAGGGTTCCCTTCATCCTCTTGAAGACTTCTGTCGCGAAGGATTGCGGCAAATCGAAGATATCAACACTTCTAAAGCTTCCAACGCGAAGGCTTCCGCTTGCAACAACTTCTATGAAGACTGGTAAGCTAATTGGACAATGTGTTGTCATTACTTACTGAGTAGAAGGGCAGGACTCCTTGTTTAGCCGCCCTGTGTAGTATTTCTCTTGTCCTATGTGCTCTTGAAGACGTTGCTACCTTGCTTGGTAGAACATAGAGCCAATGGTAGAGAATATGGGCACTGAAGTCCGGCCGGGCATCAAGGCAGCTCCTTGGTGATCTACATCGACATACTATTGTTTTCTAAATGCTGAATTTCATATGCATTGGCATGGAGGATTTGGCAATGGATGCCCGTGAAGCTATGTATTGAATTTCTCCAATAGTAATACAATTTACTCAAGGGAGGTGTGTCTCTTGTCAATTCAGCAATTTACTTCTTGTATTTGAGCAAGTGTCCTTCAAATCTTAGTGTATTTAAGTGTATTGATTAGCATTGTGTTCAACCAAGTTTCAGATTCAATCAGTTGACAGCCATCCAAGGTTGCATTCAGTGTGAATACTGAGTACTTGCAGTGTGTTGAAAGATTTTGCATTTGAGAGAAAGTCATGGCTGGCAGTAGTGATGTATTCAACATGTTGTCTGCTGAGGACAAACTTGATGGGACTAACTACCCATTGTGGTCCTAATGATGAGGAATGTATTGGTTGCTAAAGGCCTTTGGAATGTGGTCAGTGGTAGTGAAACTCCACCTGTTTCACAACTACCAATGCAACCAGGTGTTGCAGGTACATCTAAAGTAGAATACGATACAGATGTGGCTCCTCCACATGCACCACCAGCACCTCCCACTGCTGCTCAAACGCGATGGGATGGAAGAGATGCAGAGACACATACATTGCTTGTGCTTTCTGTGAAGCGAAGCATTATTCCTCATATTCGGTCATGTAAGACTTCAAAACAGACATGGGATGTACTTGCTGCATTACACCAGGTGCGCAATGAAGCACGTGTTACATACCTACGCAAACAGTTGGAGTCTGAGCACATGAACGAGGGAGACTCAATGAGATGTCAGATTTTGGACCCTTGCATTACTATTTGGGGATTCAGTTTATGCAACACAATGATAGCATTGTTATGCTGCAGTCTACATATATACAGAAGCTATTGAAGAGGTTGCACGTGTGACACCGCATAGAGGCCGGAATGGGCCGACCCCCCCCCCCCCTTGGAGTATTTTATTACCCAAGGAGAATAATATCATGTACAAGCTTTGAGGACCTTACTCTCCCCACGGGAGATGCCGGATTATCCATATACAAATGCCATAACACAGCCCAACACGAGGCAACCAAGCCGGAACATAGGCTGTAGAAATGCTGAGCCAACAATATAATCCATATACCTCCGTGTGGGTACTGATTCTTCCCCAAAAACCACGGGTCTTCATGCAATAGAGAGGGTACAGCAAGTACAACTCTCCATTCAGCCGGTACAGCAAGTATAGTGGCTGTCTGGTACAACCGGTACGGTGGCTGGTACAACAAGTACAAAAGCTGGTACAACCAATACAATGGGTGGTACAGCAAGTACAAAAGCTGGTACAACAGGTACAATAGCTGGTACAGCCGGTACGACGGCTGGTACAGTAGGTACAGCAGGTACAGAAGCTGGTTCAGCCGGTACAATGGGTGGTATAGCAAGTACAAAAGCTAGTACAGCCAGTACAAGGGCTGGTACAGCTTGTACAACAAGTACAAATGCTGGTACAATAAGTACAATGGCTAAAAATCATAATAAATGATTAAATACCCTTGCCTTCAGTATTTCTTCGCGATGGAAGCCTCCAAAACAGTCCCCAACAGCCGGTATTCTTCATGGGCAGCCTTCAAGAGAGAGAGAAAGAGAGTAGCCATCATTAGGGCAGCCTGTAACGGTGGTAGAGGCTAGTGTGCAGCAAGAGAGACTCTATTAATGAAGAGAGAGGGCTCCAATTTATAGATTTGAGCCTCCCATGAGCTAAAATGGCAAGAGAAGGCTACAATGACAAGTGGAGAGCCACACAATAGCTGAAGTGACAAGTGTGAGGCCACTTGTCTCACTTTGATCCACTTTCTAACAAGTGTCAGGCCACTTGTCTCACTTTGGTCCACTTTCTTGCCACATGTCCCAATCTAAGAGATGGGTCCTTCCATAAACTTTCTCTCTAAAAATATCCCAACTGGTAGACATTCTGTCATAGGCACTTTGCCAACTCTTGGTATCTGCTCAATTCCAGATGTAATGACGCGAACAGAATTTCCATCGGAGTCGGGCCAAAAATAGCAACTCTCCTAAATTTTAGGAGTGTGGTCCTTAATATTCTAGGATAATCCCCCATTCCCAAAGCTTGTACTTTCCAAATATTTAAACATCCTAGAGTCCACCAGACCCCTTTCAGACTGGAAAATGTCCAGGCTGGTGACAAACATACGCTACGATATAAAAAAATTTCTTGTCGTACGATAAAATACGGTGTTTTAAAAAAATACTTATAAACTTAGGTATTTCCAAGTCCAGATATGGAGTATTTTAGAAAGGAGGAAAGCATCATAGTACAGAGGAAGCTCAAACAGCCATAAATAAGAAAAAAAAACCATTACCTATCAAAAATTTAACTTTTTTTGGAAAAAAAAATATTTTAAAAAAATTGGAAAAAAAATATTGATTTCTGAAAAAATCCATACGAATCCGTACGAGAACGTACGGTATCGTACCGTACGGTTTTCCGTACGATAAGCTGTCGTACGCCGTACGGAAACAACACTGGCTACACCTATGGAGACAGGTACTCGACTTAGTCTTCAAGATACAAGAGACTCTTTTGATGCTAGTATGTATCAGCAGGCGGCTGTTGGATCTCTTCTTTATGTATGCAACACAAGGCCAGATATACAGTATGCGGTCTCACAGTTGAGCAGATTTATGCATAGCCCAAGTACGAAGCATTGGCAAGGCACTCATTATTTTTTATTGTTTTATCCAAAGGGGGGTGAGTCACAGCTGCATGCTTTTAGTGATTCAGATTGGGCTGGATGTTATGACACACGAGTGTCCACTAGTGGGTTTTGCTTTCGCCTTGGTGATTCATGTATATCATGGCTTAGCAAGAAGCAGCCTATAGTGACCACTCCCAACTGTGAAGCTGAGTACAGGGCAGCTTTTACAACTACAGTTAAGTGTGTGTGGCTCAGACGTCTTATGGCTGATTTGGCTGTTGGACAGTCGTCTAGCACTACGATTTTCACTGACAGCCAGAGCGCATTAGCAGTTGCGAGGAACCCAGTGTTTCATGCTCACACTAAGCACATTGAGGTGCATTACCACTTTGTCAGGGAAAGACTCACTGCAACAGAGATCAACTTGGTCTATGTGTCTACACACGACAACATGGCAAATTTATTCACGAAGGCTCTTCCTCGTGAAAAGTTCGAAGCTTTTCGTAAAGCTTTGGACTTACTACCTTTTCAGGATTGATCGGCTATACCCTGTACATGTTCACATTATCACTTCAGGGGAATTTATAGCATTATATGGTAGTGATATGTGTGAACACACACTTAGGACCGCTGGGGCACTTTTTCCCTCACTAGAAGGTTTTTTCCCCGTGTATATAGACACCCTCTTATCTACTCATTTTGGGGTGTGTACTTATCTTTTGTATCTGGCACACATTTGTTTATTCTAATCTAGTGAGTTTGTGTGCTCTCAAGCTTCTCTATCTTATGTGTGTGTGCATTGTTACAACCCTAACCCTAATTCCAACATTCGAAGCCCACATGGCAAGCATTGTCCTCGACAACAGTGTGCCAGTTGAGCTTCTCTGGCTTGTGTGAGCATATGCTTATTTTGGTGACTTTGCAGAGAAGGATTTCTCACATCGATCATGCCACGGCACATCCCTTTTCCATGTATGTGGATGGATTTACAGAAGGACTCCAATGTGAGCCCACTGACATGTCAACAGGAGTTTGTGTCTTGTGTATGTATATGCATGGATCCCCAGGAAGTACTCTGGTGTGAACCCACTGACATGACAAGAGAACATGTGTGGCTTCTGAGGCTTGACATGACAGAACATGTGTGGCTTGTGAGGCTTGATATGACAAGATATGTCTGGCTTGTGAGGCTCGACATAACGGAACATGTGTGGCTTCTGAGGCTTGACATGACAAAACATGTGTGGCTTATGAAGCCTGACATGACAGAACATGTGTGGCTTATGGAGCCTGCCATGACAATACATGTATGGCAGATGCAACCTGACATGATGTGCTTTTCTTACATTACACGTATGGTAGATACAGCCTGACATGATGTGCTTTTCTTACAGTACATGAATGGCAAATGCAGCCTGACATGGTGTGATCTTTCTCAAGACTAGCAACCCTGGTGCTCATTTCATACTTATGTTTTGGAAAGGATTCAGCATCCGTTAACATTCAAAAAAGCAGCTTATGGATTTATAGATATTTAGGACACAATTGGCTCTTGTGTCTGTGTATAGTATTATTTGGCTTATGGATTTATGGATATTTGAGACACAGTTGGCTATTGTGCCTGTGTCTACTTATTATAAGAGTTGTTGAATCAGGATATGGAAACAATTTGTTTCTTCATACGGTTGGCTCTTGTGCCCGTATCTAACTTCAAATCATGGATCTGGAATTATGTAATACTATTGATGGACAATGGATCTTCTATATTTGAAGGATATTTAAGTGGTATCAGGCTTATCCAGTTGTGGTCAACTCTCTTATAAGACGGAGGGGATGTCACCAATTTGGTCCTCTCACCAGTCTTGAACAATGTTTCACACACTCTCTAGAACCAAGGTGTGAACGGGGATTTTCCACAAAAGAAAGCTAGACCGGTTTGGCTTGAAAGATGGCCACACAGCATGGCACCATGTGATTTTTATCAATAAAGTGACTTATAAGTCGATGTGTTCACATATTATTAAAGACGGGCTAGACATATGATATTTTGGACATCACAAGTGAACAAAAGGAGGCGCCTAGATGAAACTGGGGCATCAAGCCAAGAAAAGCATAAAAGTTGAAATTTTTGGCTAAAACTTATGAGTACAAGCCAAGAAAAGCTTTAAATTGATTTTAGGCAAGTTCAGCTATTTTTGGGCCAACCCAGTTATTTTGGCAAAAGGGAAAAGCACAGCTATTTTGGGGCTGGTCATCTCCTTTAAAAGCAAGAGGAAGCATGTGCATGAGGAGAGGGTGGCGGGCAGCAGATAAAAACGTTTTCTTCTCTCTTCCTTTCCAGAGCAACTGGCCGTACGGTGCGCAGCACTGCAGCTTCTCTCTCTTCCCCTTGCGCTGGCCGTACAATGGACAGCGGACAGTGGACAGCGGGGCTGGACAGCCTTCTCCTCTCTGGCGCAAACTGTACAACAGCTAGGCAACACCTCCTTTCTCTTTTCAGCCAGTCGTACAATGGTACAACAATCGGTTTTTGCCTCTCTCTACAGGCTGTACAGAGGTACAGCAACGGGGCACCCTTTTTGTCTCTCTGGCGCAGGCCATAGAGTGGTATGGCAGTTGGGCCGCTTCTTCTACTCTCAGATTCGCTGGCCGTACAATGGCAAAGCAACCAACAAGTTCTCTGAAACCGGCCTCTGGTAGGAACCAAAGTGCGGTAGACTAGCAGTCACCCAAACACAGTTGTAATCCAGCAAATAAGACAGACAATAGGGAGCTAGAGCCCTCCTACACAAAAAGAACGACAACACCTGTTGGCCCCAAAGCTTGGCACACCTTTCGGTATTTCTTTATTCACATTCAATGGAAGAGTCCAACTAATTACATCATGGCCATACATGGCTTATACATATGCATGTCAAATCTGCCAATCCTCTGGACCTCTTAGCAAAGAGGTTTCACACAACCATGTGCCCCAAAACACCACAATGTTATTCACCTCTAATCAGCCAAGATAGTACATCCATGGGCCCTTGAATATGCATGTAACTGGCCCATGCACATAGCCAAAAACACAGCCATACATCAGCCCGTAAACTCTTCCCAAAAACATGCTAAATTTACTCCTGTTTCTGCCCTCTTAGGCTGCAAATCCCTCCTCTCACAAGGGACCAGGAGAGACACTCCCGAACAACCCACGAGCCGGAAGAAAAAGGATTTTGAACCTGTGTGCGTCTAACACCGCCCACCAGCCTGTAAAAAGAGAGAGAAATAAACAATAGTCAACTGCCTCTCTCCTCACTGTTTCTCCTGCAACCTCCCACCCTCCACAAGAGAGAGAGAAAGAGAGAGAAACAGTCCTATCAACCTGCAGTCTTGGCCACGTGCAGTCCAAAACTGTACTTCTCTGCAGCCCAGCCAGTCGTCTAGAGAGAGAAGGAAAACGTGCAGCTGTAGCCGGCCTGTTACAAGGAGGAAAACGCCCGCTGTGCAGCCCCTGTGCACCGCCTGCCCAACCAGCGTACAGTCCAGCCCTGCTCTTTGTCCAGCCTTCGGACAGTCCAGCCTGCCTATAATCAGGAGAGTAAGAGAGTAAGAACTACTGCAGCCGACCTATGTGTATGTCTTCAGCCGACCAGCCTTTTCAAAAGCGTGAGAGCCAAAAAGCACCTCAGCGTGCAACTGCAATCGACCCTTTTTCCCAAAGAAAAGAGACCTCCAAAAATAACGTGGAGGCTCCCCAAAAGGGCCACGACTCCTAAAAAGGGTTCTCTCAATTTTAAAGGGTTTAAACCTTTGTCCCCTTGCCCCCTCCACACATGGGGTTGTTTTAATAAAACCCTTGCCCCAAGTTTGCTTTAATAAAGCCCTTCCCCCAAGTATGAACATTAAAAATATGTCTTGCTCACCGACCACCATGCTCACACTTATGCTGCACAAATTCACAAGGTCGTGACATACACCCCTCTTGAAAAATGGCAAGCATCATTCTGGTGATACAGCAAGACATCCAAAGCAGAACCACACTGATAACGAAGGCTGCCCATACAGCAGGATATCAGCCATGTGATCCAACTGAAAGTGAAAAGTCACTGAGCCATGCATATGTAACAACATTCACTGCAAACTAGTGGTGTAGTAATAATCCAAGTTGTATACCACTGTGAACCATACATAACCACAACATCCAATGTGACTAGTACACATATATCATAGAAGTCCCATAAGCAGATGTATTGTCAGCTGTCAATAACTTCGGGTGAGACATAAGCTGCACCAAGTGACCTCTAGATGACATCTGAGCCTGTCTGTATCAAGGGAGCGGAGGTGCTACCCCCCTCTTGAACATCAGGCAATGCTCCATACCTATGCTCTGCTAAACCTGAATGAGCCGTAGCAAGAGTCGGCTCCAACTCAAAGGCATCAAGATAAAGTTGCAATACCTGAGGTGAATCTGCTAAGTCACCCTCCTCCATCTACTTCGCATCCATCGGTGAATAGTTCTTGAACTTCACAAGATAGCGACGGGAAACTTTACCTTGTACCTTTCTTTCCTTATATGCCAGTATCTGCTCGGGAATAAGAACCTCATCAAGTTCCTCCACTTCCAACTGGGCCTCATCTAATACATCCGCATGCACATCCCCATGGAAAGGTCTAAGAAGACTCACATGAAATGCATTGTGAATCCTCCAGTGATATGATAGCTTCAAACGATAGGCCACCTCACCGATCTTTTCCAATACCTGAAAAGGTCCATAGTAGCAGATGCTCAACTTAGGGAATAATGTGCTCTTTACCCTTCATCTTCTTGAGCCTGGCTTTCTCAAAACGCAAAAGAACCCAGTCACCCAATGCAAACTCTAATGCACGCCTGTGACGGTCTGCTGCCTTCTTTTGCTTTTGTTGAGTTCTTTGGAGTGCCAACTTAACTCTCCTATAAGCTTCATCCATGTTCTCCACATACTGGTCAACCTGAAAGATCTTATTCTTTGTGTGCAAAATGGGTGGTACCTTCTTCCCTCCTTCCACAATCTCAAAAGGCGCCTTGCCCGTCGAGGTATGGACGTTGTTGTTATAAGCGAACTCCACCAAAGGAAGATACTTTTCCCATTAATACTTGTGCTCTGACACAGCATTTGAGAAGATCTAACACTATGGAATTGGCCTCTTCCGACTGCCCATCTGTCCTCTATGGATGAAATAATGATGAAAACTTGAGAGTTATACCCATGTTGTCAAACAACCCTCTCCAAAATAAACTTGTCAACCGTGGATCACGGTCACTAATGATAGACGAAGGCATTCCATGATACTTGAAGATGTTCACCAGGAACAACTTCACCATGTGATCAACTTTAATCTTCTTACGCACGGGAATGAAATGAGCCTGCTTACTGAACCTGCATATGATAGTCCAAATGCCATCATTCCCCGTTTGTGTCCTCAGAAGATCAAATATAAAATCCATGGCAATGCTCTCCCATGGTCTATCTGAAATAGGTAAAGGCTCAAGTAACCTTGGTGTCTTCTGAGAGTCAAACTTCACCTTTTGACATACGATGCATTGCCTAACAAAAACATCAACATCCCTTCTCAAGGTCGGCCGATAAAAGAAAGCCTCAACTGCCTTTACCGTGGCCTCAATGCCCTTATGACCTGCATACGGTGGAGCATTACTTTCAATCATAACCTTGAGCCATAACTGCCTGGTAACACACAGACTACCATGCATCAGCAAAAAGCCATCCCTGAGAGTATAATGATCATACCGCTGACCTTCAGACATCTGATCATAGACTCTCGCAAAATCCTCATCCTGCACATACTGCTCTTTCATCTCATCAAGCTCATGATGATAAGCAAGTGAAATTGTTGAGACCTGTGGCTTGCGTGACAAAGCATCTGCCACAACATTCTTTCTGTCTTCCACATGTACAATCTGGAAGTGGAACATAGACAAAAAGTTGGCCCATCTCATATGCAGGCTTAGTTCCGTACGTCGTACGGATCTGTCCGTACGTATGAATCGTACCGTACGGTACCGTACGGATCCGTACGATCAGGTACGAATTTCGCCTGTTTCTGCCCGTTGGAAATAGCCGTTTTCTGCCCGTTTTCTTGGTTGTTTTCCTTTCATCTCTCTTGAGTCCTTCTATAAAAGCCTCAAGGGCCAAGCCTCTCCTCCATCTACTCCAAGCCTCTCCTCCACCACCCTCCATCTACTCCAAGCCTCAAGGACCAAGCCTCTACTCCAAGCCTCTCCTCCACCCTCCTCCACCCTCCTCCAAGCTCCTTCCATCCCACTTGAGCCTCTACTCCAAGTTCTCTTCCTCCAAGCTCTTCCCATACTTCATCTTCTCTACGCTCTCTCCTCTACTCCACGCTTTAGCCCTTCTCTTATCCATCATGCCTCGGGAGAAGCATGAGGCTTTTGATTTGCATTGCCGCAATGTGGAGAAGGACACCAAGAAGTCCAACTCCCATCATTGGACATGCCGATATTGCGGCAAGTCATACACCAGTGGAACAACAAGGGTTCTCCAGCACCTTTCAAAGATTGGGGGACAAGTTGCTCCATGCAAGGAGATTCCGCAAAGCATTGCCGATGACATTTCATGGAAGATGAGCGGCGGCTCAAATTCAAGTAGAGGAGCATCATCAACACGCGCACCGGCACCACCATCGGCACATGATGAAGCGGCCACCGGCTCTTTCATTGGTGTATCCTCCACTGCCACTTCCACGGATGCACGGTCCGCCTCCGCACCGGGCAAAAGGCAAAGGGTGGTGGAGCGTGAAGGGGTGCAACCCTCTCTCCACCAAGTCACGGGTAGTGTGAGAGGTTCGGTTGCATTCCTTAAGGAGCGGCAACGCCTTGCGGAGATAGAGATTGCTCGCACCATTATTGAATGCAATCTTG
The DNA here is from genome assembly GCF_041138505.1 of Cibotium barometz. Taxonomy (NCBI): domain Eukaryota; kingdom Viridiplantae; phylum Streptophyta; class Polypodiopsida; order Cyatheales; family Cibotiaceae; genus Cibotium; species Cibotium barometz. The sequence goes on along the minus strand of NC_141057.1, from coordinate 46,847,971 downwards.
CCTTCAATGTACTCCAAAAGGAGCAATGGAAGAAGATGGTGACGACGATTGCAAATGTGGGTCCATGTGAGGGGTGGACGGGGGTCTCTTACACGGCTATGCGCACGAGGAAGATTGATGAAGAGAAGGAGAGAATTGATCGAGCCCTTGACCCGATTCGAGCCGGATGGACGAAGTATGGATGTTCTATTCTCACAGATGGATGGAGTGATCAAAGGAAGCGTGGCATTATCAACATCCTTGTGTCTTGCCCGCTTGGCACATACTTCTTGCGTGCGGTTGACACCGGGAGAAGGGGGAGAAAGACTACCGTGAGTTTCATCTACCGCCATATTAGGCAAGCGATCATAGAGGTAAGCATTATTTTACTTAGGTGTGGCTGATTTTGTCATTTGTGCAAAGCCCTCAACTCATATGATTTATCTACCATGTAGGTTGGAGCTCAAAACGTGGTGCAAGTCATCACCGACAATGCATCAAATTGTCGACGCATGGGCCGCTTGCTTGAGGAGGAATTCCCCACCATTGTGTGGACTCCATGTGCGAGTCATTGCATTGACTTACTCATGGAGGATGTGGCGAAGCTCGGCTAGATGAAGAGGATTGTGCAACAAGCTACATCTATTGTCAACTTCGACATGCTAAAGGTGAAGGTGCTTGCTGTCACCAATTGGCCGACCATTTGGTCCATTCCTAGTTTTTGTGTCTCGTTCACTTGAGGCCAGGCCGGTGTCTCATGTGAAGAGGCCAGTATTTTGCTGACATGGACGGGAGCCAGACTGGTGCCACCCGTGTGTTAGCAGGATGGTGTCGTATGGACGGGAGCCAGATCAGTGCCACCCGTGTATGACCTGGACTGTGTTCGATCCATGGGACTGTCACGCCATGGAAGAGCCAGTATTCGTGCCGTGTTTTACCTATGGGACTGTCACACCTAGGGAAACTCGTGCCTGGAACTGTGTCTTACCTATGGGACTGTCACTCCATAGGAAGACCAGGTTTTTATGTTTTTATGTCGTGCCAGTTTTGTGCCGACAGATATTTTGTACATGTTCCATGAACGGGAGATATGTCCATGTTACTATTTGCACATGCACACATATTTTGCATGTTTGAAACTGTTTTCGCATGACATGTATTCGTGTGTTTGCCTGCTTGACGTGTTACTTACTGAGCGGGGACGCCTGCCAGTGAGTCGTGAAGTCTGCTCTGTATTCTGACAAGTTTCAGTGCATGTGAACAGGTGGTAAGTATGTTACATATGTTGTTTTAATGTTTTAAATTCTAACCCTTTGATTTATAAGGTTAGGGGTTCACACTTATTTAAAAGTGGGCACCCCCTTTGGGCACCCACTTTGGGGCCAAGGTGGGGAGCCTCACTTTTAAGTGAGTGTGGGGGTGGGCATGGTCACCAACCCCCACTAATTCCCCACATGCAAGCGTGGACAACACTAAGGTTATCTCCACGTTAATTTTTATTAAAAAGAAGGTCTCTCTTCAAGCGTGGGAGGCATCGCTTCTTGCGTTGGTCCATCACCCTTCGCCTCCTTCTCACGTAGACTACCGGCGACCAGCACTCCGGCTCCTCTCAGGCTACGCTGCCTGCCTCACTACAGGCGGCTGAATATCATTGCTGGCTGCTCTGAGGCGTGGACTCTCTACAGGCGGCTGACCCTGTTGCTGCTGCGCCTACTACCCCAGGCGACTGCTGAACCTGCATCTTCACAAGGCACTGCTGCGCCTACTTCCCCAGGCGACTGTTGAAATCTACAGAACAGGCTGCGCTTACCACTCCTTCAGGCGGCTGCTATTGCTCTCAGACGTGGGCCAGCCATCTTCACAGGGCATTGCTACGTATGTGCTGCTACAGGCGTTCCTTTTCTCACAGGCGGCTGTGTGCACCTCTACAGCTGATCGCTTCCCTTCCACACAGGCTGCGTTACATCCCCAGGAGGCTGCCTCCATATGGTGCTGCCCTTGTAGGCGCCTGTGTGCTCACATGCTGTGGTAAGGCTTCGCACCATCTATAAGTGGACTGCCCACTCTCAACAGGCGGCTACCTCTTCAAATCAACCGGTTCCTTCATGCTGTAGCCAGGCCTCTCCTTCCTTGCAAGTGGGTACTCCTCCTTTCACAGCAGCAGGCGGCTGTGGACTCTTGCGGTGGTGGTACATCATCTCCATTTGCGTTCTACAAGGGGACTTTGCATCTCCTGGGTGGCTTTAAACACCACAAGTATTGGTTTTCATATCAACCATATTCAAGTAAGTGATTTTCAGATTTGAGTAAAGTATTATATGTTTAAATCTGGTAAAAGATTCGTCCCGCTCGGCCTACACCCGTTCGGTGCCGGGTTGTCCAAGCTATATGGGCGAACCTCGGTCCAAAGGTGCTGAGATCGGGAGAGCCAGGCGTTAGTACGAGAGCGCCTGTCTGTGCGTGGTCTCGGAACACCAGTGTGGTGCTCTCCGCGGAGTCCAGTGAAAGCACAGGACCGTAGCGATTGGACCACACCAGTGGTCGATCTGCTTCGAGTTTTCTACATCGAAATCCGAGCCTACTTGTTTGGTACTGTTTTCATATGTACATGGACATTATCTGGTTCTCAGAACCCATGGAGCATTGTATTCTTTAAATACTCCCAATAAATATATCATATATTGAGGGGGGGGTCGGCCCGTTCCGGCCCCAGTGCTGGTGTCCATCTTTCCATTTCTGCTCATTTAAATTCAAGTTGTTTTAAAGTTGTCCATTTCAAATTTGTGGTTTTAAAGTTGTGCTATTAAGCGTGTGGGTGTCCAGCGGAGTCTTTCCCACTTGACGGGATCGGTTTCATTGGTATCAGAGCACGGTTGTTTCCCTCTTCCTAGTGGGGAAACGAACCTGTGTACTGGACATCCCGCTTTTAGCAAACTTTGAACACAATGGACAGCCAAGGCAACCCTTTGGAAGTACCAAATTCGAGGGGTCCATCTAGTGCTTCTCGTGGGTCTGATGCCCTGCGTGGTAGGCACAAGCCCCTTGAAAGGGTTCTTGATAGTGAATCCAAGGGTCAACTGTCTCCAGGAAAGACAGTTATGCTTGAATAAGACCCTGATGCTATGAAAGCTGAAATGGAACATATGAGAAAACTTTTGCAGGCTCAAGAGCAAGAATTGAAGTTTTTGCATGAAGATCCTCATCTACAAAGTGCTATTGAAGCCAGGAAGGCTGATGCTATGGTTGATGTAACCTTTGAATCAATGGCTCGTGAAGTGGGCAAGAAACCAAGGGAGTTGGCACTTGCCTATCTCCTTCGCAAAGGTGATATCAAAGAGGGGGATGACGGGGAGCTAAAATTCAGAAATCCACCTCGTTTGAAGCATGGAGATCCCGCATCCCAGAGGCTGAAATCTTTTTTGCAAAAGGAAAAGGTGACTGTCACCTCTCGTCATGCATCTTCTCCCCAAGGCACTAAGCCTGACAGATTGATGTATGCCAGTGCTCATGGAGGGCACGAAAGTCACATGCATGCAAGATATGTATCTCATGGTGACAGGTCTGCTTCCAGAAAAATTTTGCCTTCTGAGTTGTCTCATGGAGAGACTATGCCATATGCAGGTAAGTCACATGCATCTGAGCTTCGAGTTCGTGGAGCACATGCCACCGTGCCCCATGAAGCTTCTATGACGGCCCATGGAGCCCATGCAGACAGGGCTACCCCGTTGGATAAGGGGAAAAGAAAAAGAGAGGACCATGAGCCTCATGCCAGGAAGCTCAAGGAGTTCAAAGCAGGTGATAAATCTGTCAAATTTGATGTCTTTCATGGTGAACATGATGCTTCTAAGGTGTTAGCGTTTGTGGCACAGTTCGACATTGCTTTTAGCGATGAGGACTTTACAGAAAAGTCAGAGGTGCGCCATGCTAGCATGTTTCTGAAAGGCACTGCTGCCCATTGGTGGATCACCGAAAAGATCACCAAGGATCCCATCTCTACTTGGAAGGAATTCAAAGACAGATTTTATGCTCAGTTCCTGCCACCCAATGCAGAGCAAACTCTCACTCAAAAGTGGGACAGGTTGGAGCAAAAAGACAATGAGAGTGTGCAACAGTATGTGAACAAATTTTGGAAAGTGTTGCTGGAAGTGACTCCCTTCATGCTAATCTCTGAGGAGGAAAGAAAGAGGAAGTTTCGTTCTGGATTGCAACCTGCTTATAGATCGGGTATTGAATTGCACCCAAAACATACGTTGCAACAACTCACAGCTTCTGCCCTTGCTACAGAGCAATTGGTGCTCAAGATCAAGCAGGATCAAGGAGGTTCCAAGGCGAAGGACAAGGCTGTCCCAAATCAGCAAAAGGGTGGACAGCCACCTAAAAAGAACTTCCGGGAGCCTTACAAGGGTGGTAAAGCTGAAAATTACACATCCAAAGAACAGGGCCCAAGGAAGAACAAATTTGGATTAACCCCGGAGCAAAGAGAGCAATATGCTAAGGATGGAAAATGCTTTTCTTGTGGTAGCAAAGACCACATGTTCCGACAATGCCCAGATCGCAAACCAAAGCACGAGGACAAGCACACCAAAGCAAATGTTCATGCAGTTCCTGATGTGCAAGGTAATACAGGTCATGATGCAAAAGAGCGTATGGTTTGCAAGGCTTGGGGGCAAATCAAGGATCAGCCCGCATTATTCATGTTTGATGATTGTGCAACTGACAATTTCATCTCTGTGCAAATGGCAGCTGCATTGGGAATTGAGGTTGAAAACATGGGACCTCAAATTGAAGCTGAAGCTGCATTTATTGGCAAAGAGGTGCAGGTTACCCCTTTGATTGGGAAGTTGCGTATCCATATCCAGGGCTATCTTGATAATGAGCATTTCCTAGTTGCTCCTCTGAATGGATGTGATGTATTGTTGGGCAAGCCGTGGCACCATAGGCTTGAGCCCCGCAAAGACTACAAGTCCAATATGATTTCTTTTATGCATAAAGGCCGCATGCACTTTATTGATGCTGGCAAAGAAGGGGATTCTATCCCAGTTGTATCACACATCCAAATTAATAAAGCAATGAAAAAGAGTCTTTCAGCGTACTTGGTTTTTGTGCGTGATAGTCTTGTGCCAAATCATCAAAATGTGAATGCTATGTCTAATGATAGGCTGAATTTTCTTAATGCATTCAAAGACTGTTTTGCTGACTCATTACCAGGTGAATTACCTCCTCAAAGGCCCGAAGATCATTGCATAGATCTTGTGCCAGGTAGTTCTCCTCCTAACAAACCCGCATACCGAGTGAGTGCCGCACAACAAGAAGAAATTATGAAGCAGGTAAACGAGCTTTTAGAGAAAGGTTTGGTTCAGCCCAGTTCCTCACCTTACTGCTCTCCTGTGCTTCTTGTTCAAAAGAAGGACGGATCATTCCGTATGTGTGTGGACTATAGAGCTTTGAACAAGCTTACCATCAAGAATAGATTTCCAATTCCACGTATTGATGATATCTTGGATAAGCTTGATGGCTCAGCTTGCTTTAGCAGACTTGATTTGAAGAGTGGTTATCACCAGATCCGAGTGGTGCCACAAGATGTCCATAAGACTGCATTCAGGACAGCCTTCGGATTATATGAATTCTTGGTAATGCCTTTTGGTCTCACCAATGCTCCTGCTACTTTTAATCGTATGATGGATAGGATATTCAGATTCCATCGCAAGTTTACAGGAGTCTTCTTTGATGATATCTTGGTTTTCTCCAAGAATGAACAGGAACACACAACTCATTTGGTCACAGTGTTCGAAGAGTTGCGGAAGCATAAACTTTTCGTCAATGCCAAGAAAAGTGAGTTTTTCCTTTCAGAGATTCATTATCTAGGACATATTGTATCCAAAGATGGAGTTACAATGAATCCTGCAAAGATCGAGACTATTCGGAATTGGCCCGAATTGCAAAACGTACATCAAGTACGTAGTTTTCTGGGATTATGTTCGTATTACAGGCGTTTCATAAGACATTTTGCTATGATTGCCACTCCTCTACATGATCTCACAAAGAAGAAAACTGTTTTCAAATGGACTTCAAAGGAACAGGATGCTTTCTTGCAGCTCAAGCATGCGATCATATGTGGTCCAGTATTGATTGTTCCTGACTTGCACAAGTCATTCGTAGTTGAATGTGATGCTTGTGGTGATTGCATAGGAGCTGTCCTAAATCAAGAAGGGCATGCAGTTGCATACGAGAGCCGTCGTTTGCATGATGCTGAGCTTCATATGGATATCTATGAGAAAGAGCTCTTGGCTGTAATTCACGCCTTAAAGATATGGAAACATTACCTTCTTGGGGCTGAATTTGTGGTCAAGACAGATCATCAAAGCTTGAGATACTTTCTATCTCAAACCAAGCTTTCAGAGAAGCAGATGAGAATGGCAAATTTTCTTTCCATGTTTCATTTTCAGATTGTGCATACTCCAGGAAAGAAAAATGTGGTGGCCGATGCACTATCTAGGAGGCCTTATATTGCTGCAGTCTCAGTGGCCTCTCATGGAGATCTATCTGCTATGAGAGATTTGTATCATTTGGATGCTGATTTTTGCCATATATGGACTGATTTCATGGCTGGTCATTCACATGCCTCTTATATTATCAACGAGGGTTATCTCATGAAGGATAATTGCCTATGTGTGGTGAAGGATTTGCGTCCTAAGGTTATGGACGAATGTCACGCTCCACCATATGCTGGTCATCGAGGTATTATGCCTACTACTCGCATGATTCAGAGGTATTTCTTTTGGCCAAGCATGCGTAAAGACATTGAGGCTTATGTGCGTGCATGTATCACTTGCCAAAAGGTGAAATTTGATAGGCAAAAGCCTCCAGGTTTGCTTCAGCCATTGCCTATTCCCTCGCAACCTTGGGAAAGTATCACGATGGATTTTATTATGGATTTGCCTAGATCCCAGCATGGGAATGATGCTATTTGGACTATTGTGGACAGGTTTAGCAAGCAAGCTCATTTCTTGCCCGTCAAGAAAACCATTAAAGCTGATCATATGGTAAAGCTTTTTCTTGCTAATATTTTCAAGCATCATGGTATGCCTAAATCCATTGTTGGGGATAGAGATCCCAGGACTACAAGCCTATTTTGGAGGGCTTTGTTTGATAATATGGGTACTAAGCTTGAGTTTTCATCAGCTTATCATCCCCAAACGGATGGCCAAAGTGAAGCTGCGAATTCAGCTGTGTTGGATTTATTGAAATGTTATGTGGCAGATCAAAAGAGTGCATGGGAGAAGTATCTTCCACTTGTTGAGTTTGCCTACAACAATACAATCCATGCTTCTACACGAAAGGCTCCGTTTGAGATTATTTATGGCAGAGTGGTCTTGCCACCCATCCTTCGTACAAAGGATGAGATTTTTGCAGCTGATGAATATGTTCGTGACTTGGATGTTGCCTTTGGTCAGGTGCGCACAGCCATTGCAAGATCTCAGGATAAGCATAAAAAGGCTGCTGACAAGCATAGAAGGGACATGGAAGTCAAAGAAGGTCATTGGGTATTGCTGAAATTTGAGAAGGCTAGGCTTCGGAAGAGGCCAGGACGAGAAGGATCATATCCTAAGCTTTCTCCTCGCTATTATGGACCCTTCAAGGTGATTCACAAGATCAATGAAGTGTCCTACAGACTTGCTCTACCTAGTCATTGGAAGATTCACAATGCTTTTCATGTGAGTCTATTTCGGAAATATGTGGAGCCAGATCCTGATGAGCCTGTCACAGAAGATCCACCAGAGATTGAAGAGCTTGAGGAGATCCTCCAGCCAGAACAGATTGTTTTTCACAAGGAGAGAAAGCTACCTGCAGGAAAGCTTTCCAGGAGATACCTTGTGAAGTTTAAAAATTATTTGCCTATTGATGCCAAATGGGTAAATGAGGATTATTTTGCATATTATCCGCAATTGTTGCAGGCATATCTTGAGGCTTTTAAGTTGAGGTCAACTCTTTAGAAGCCCGGGGGGATGTCACCAATTGGCCGACCATTTGGTCCATTCCTAGTTTTTGCGTCTCGTTCACTTGAGGCCAGGCCGGTGTCTCATGTGAAGAGGCCAGTATTTTGCTGACATGGACGGGAGCCAGACTGGTGCCACCCGTGTGTTAGCAGGATGGTGTCGTATGGACGGGAGCCAGATCAGTGCCACCCGTGTATGACCTGGACTGTGTTCGATCCATGGGACTGTCACGCCATGGAAGAGCCAGTATTCGTGCCGTGTTTTACCTATGGGACTGTCACACCTAGGGAAACTCGTGCCTGGAACTGTGTCTTACCTATGGGACTGTCACTCCATAGGAAGACCAGGTTTTTATGTTTTTATGTCGTGCCAGTTTTGTGCCGACAGATATTTTGTACATGTTCCATGAACGGGAGATATGTCCATGTTACTATTTGCACATGCACACATATTTTGCATGTTACTATTTGCACATGCACACATGCACACATATTTTGCATGTTTGAAACTGTTTTCGCATGACATGTATTCGTGTGTTTGCCTGCTTGACGTGTTACTTACTGAGCGGGGACGCCTGCCAGTGAGTCGTGAAGTCTGCTCTGTATTCTGACAAGTTTCAGTGCATGTGAACAGGTGGTAAGTATGTTACATATGTTGTTTTAATGTTTTAAATTCTAACCCTTTGATTTATAAGGTTAGGGGTTCACACTTATTTAAAAGTGGGCACCCCCTTTGGGCACCCACTTTGGGGCCAAGGTGGGGAGCCTCACTTTTAAGTGAGTGTGGGGGTGGGCATGGTCACCAACCCCCACTAATTCCCCACATGCAAGCATGGACAACACTAAGGTTATCTCCACGTTAATTTTTATTAAAAAGAAGGTCTCTCTTCAAGCGTGGGAGGCATCGCTTCTTGCGTTGGTCCATCACCCTTCGCCTCCTTCTCACGTAGACTACCGGCGACCAGCACTCCGGCTCCTCTCAGGCTACGCTGCCTGCCTCACTACAGGCGGCTGAATATCATTGCTGGCTGCTCTGAGGCGTGGACTCTCTACAGGCGGCTGACCCTATTGCTGCTGCGCCTACTACCCCAGGCGACTGCTGAACCTGCATCTTCACAAGGCACTGCTGCGCCTACTTCCCCAGGCGACTGTTGAAATCTACAGAACAGGCTGCGCTTACCACTCCTTCAGGCGGCTGCTATTGCTCTCAGACGTGGGCCAGCCATCTTCACAGGGCATTGCTACGTATGTGCTGCTACAGGCGTTCCTTTTCTCACAGGCGGCTGTGTGCACCTCTACAGCTGATCGCTTCCCTTCCACACAGGCTGCGTTACATCCCCAGGAGGCTGCCTCCATATGGTGCTGCCCTTGTAGGCGCCTGTGTGCTCACATGCTGTGGTAAGGCTTCGCACCATCTATAAGTGGACTGCCCACTCTCAACAGGCGGCTACCTCTTCAAATCAACCGGTTCCTTCATGCTGTAGCCAGGCCTCTCCTTCCTTGCAAGTGGGTACTCCTCCTTTCACAGCAGCAGGCGGCTGTGGACTCTTGCGGTGGTGGTACATCATCTCCATTTGCGTTCTACAAGGGGACTTTGCATCTCCTGGGTGGCTTTAAACACCACAAGTATTGGTTTTCATATCAACCATATTCAAGTAAGTGATTTTCAGATTTGAGTAAAGTATTATATGTTTAAATCTGGTAAAAGATTCGTCCCGCTCGGCCTACACCCGTTCGGTGCCGGGTTGTCCAAGCTATATGGGCGAACCTCGGTCCAAAGGTGCTGAGATCGGGAGAGCCAGGCGTTAGTACGAGAGCGCCTGTCTGTGCGTGGTCTCGGAACACCAGTGTGGTGCTCTCCGCGGAGTCCAGTGAAAGCACAGGACCGTAGCGATTGGACCACACCAGTGGTCGATCTGCTTCGAGTTTTCTACATCGAAATCCGAGCCTACTTGTTTGGTACTGTTTTCATATGTACATGGACATTATCTGGTTCTCAGAACCCATGGAGCATTGTATTCTTTAAATACTCCCAATAAATATATCATATATTGAGGGGGGGGTCGGCCCGTTCCGGCCCCAGTGCTGGTGTCCATCTTTCCATTTCTGCTCATTTAAATTCAAGTTGTTTTAAAGTTGTCCATTTCAAATTTGTGGTTTTAAAGTTGTGCTATTAAGCGTGTGGGTGTCCAGCGGAGTCTTTCCCACTTGACGGGATCGGTTTCACTTGCTTTGTTTCGTGAGCATAGCAGGCTTGACTTGAAGAAGCCATCGGCCACCCGCTTTGCCTACATGTGGCTGGTTTTGGAGCGTCTATACGATGTGAGGCCCGCCCTTCGCCAGACAGTTGTTTCCACCATGTGGAACGATTGGGATGAGCACGTCACTGAAGAGGCCAAAGCCATGCAACGCTTTTGCCTAGAGGAGAGATTTTGGATTAGAGTCCGAGCAATTGTCATTGCTATGACTCCATTCTATAGGCTCTTGCGGATGACAGATTGCGAGGGGTCCACCATGGGCCTTCTTGTCCACTTCTTTAGAGCTGCCCTTGTGGAGTTGGAGACTTGCACAGACATTACATCTGAGGAGCGAGCACAAATCATGGAGATTGCACAGAAGAGATGGAGGTGGATGCACAAACCAATCCACGGGTTTGCAGCATTGGTACATCCAGCCTACAAGTCTCCAGTAGTTTGCACCGATAGGGAGCTTCGACAAGATCGGGATGCATATATGTTTCGAGCTGTGCCAGTTGATGAGCACAATGCCTTTCTAGAGGAGTTGGGTTGCTATGTTGATCAGAGAGGTCAAACCTCCTTTTCGTCTCCCACTTGCTAGAGAAGGGAGTCACTTGTGAAGCCCCTTTTTTGGTGGGACAATTTTGGGTATGGACTAGAGCATCTCCAACCCATAGCCTTAAGGGTCCTAGCCCAGGATTGTTCTACAGGTGCATGTGAGAGGAACTCGAGTTCCTATTCTCTCATACACACGAGGATATGCAATCAACTGAGCACACGACAGTTGGAGCGGTTGGTCTACTGCCGCACTAACTTGCGCATGATGCAGGGCATTCTTAGTATGGGTAGTCCCAAGCAAGTAAGTGACAAGTCTAGACTCTAACTTGTCATGACTCATAACTTTTAAGTTTTGTGTACACTGTACAGACTCTAACTTTTGTGCCTTAATGTGTAGGTCAATGTTGACACTTTCACGTTGACGAGTGAAAACTTTGCAAGTGTCAATCAACAACCTGATGAGGAGGAGGAGGCAATCTTCATGGAGCTCTATAGTGAGCTTGTGGCAGCAGATACTCGCAGCACCAGGAGTCAGCATGGACGGGGCCGAGCAGTTGGAGTTCATAGGCCTCCGCCTTCAACATCGGCAAAGGGTGGCCTTCGCACATATGTTAGGCGGGGATCCTCGAGCTCCAATCCCCGCCTTCATGATGACATTCCATTGCCTCCTCATGATGATACCCCACTGCCTAGAGAGCCCTTGTTTGATGATGATGGCAACCTACTTAGCGAGAATGATCCCCAGAGTGTCTCGTCCACCTTCGAAGAGTCCTCTTCAGAGAACTCTCTTGATGGACACTCTAGTAGTGCTCATGTTGATGATCATGCAGATGTTGGTGATGATGTAGACTTTTGATATGTTATAGCTCTCTAGGCATTGGGCATCTATCTCCTTCTAGCCCATCAATGATGTATTGTAGTATGTAGTATCATGTATGTACGCATGTTGGCGGTCGCCCATGCCATGAGTTTTTGGCCTATCCTTTTGTAACAATTTTGTACTCTAATGGCATGATGACATTATGTTCATGGTTCTACTATTTTGTAACTTCTAGTCTACAATTTTTAAGTTTAGGAAGTATTTTTTTTAAACGTACTAATATCGTACCGTATCTCAAAAAAATTTGAGGTACCAATTAGTACCGTATTTTATCGTACCATACCGTAACGTACCTTTCGTACTAACTAACCATGCTTATATGCTTCTCAGAAAGCTTAGTTTGCATGAGGAAATAACGCAAGGTCTGATGATCTGTCTGCATAGTGAAATCAGTCCCAAGCAAATAGTGTTTCCATGTAGAAAGAGCATGAATTACAGCCAACATCTCTTTCTCATAGACCTATAAATGCTTCTCGGCATTCTGCAATATACAACTCTCATAGACTATCACATGTCCTTCCTGTATGAGAACTGCCCCAATACTGTTCCCACATGCATCACACTGGACAACAAAAGCCTTTCAGAGATCCGGTAGTACCAATACGGAATCCGAAGTAAGCTTCTTAAAGGCTGCAATTTCCCAATCATCCCATGATCCATCGAAACACAGTTCCCTTTTTTGTCAAAGCATGACGGGACGAAGCAATCTCAGCAAAATACTATATGTACCGCCTGTAATAGGAGCACAATCCCAAAAAGCTGTGTACATCATGCACGGTTCTCAAATCTGGCCAATTTGCTTCTACCTTCGAAGGATCCATACCGACCCCATCTTTAGACACGATGTACCCCAAGAAGTGTATTTCTTCCAAGAAGAACTCACTCTTCTTGCCATTTATGACCAACCTATGCTTCCGGAGTTCCTCAAACATTGTGGCCAAATGCTCCCTATGCTCCTCCTCTAAGCGTAAATGCACAATCATATCATCAAAGAATCATCCACCACCGCATGTACCCTATGGCACCATGGCATACCCAACAAACATCACAACTCGAGCCTATGCACTCTTCCCAATGGTATGAGGGAGGGATGCAAAGCTAGGGCTGAGAGAGGGGCTGTTTGGGACTGTTCTAGACTGTATATGAATGCTGTAAATGAAAGAGAATGCTGCATTTTACCTTCACCAAGTGGTTGGAGCAAAACGATGAATGGATGAATGCTGAAAACTGTATGGATGCAGAAAACGCAAGATGGACTGAAGGCTGAATGCTGAACTGCTGTGTTTTACTGATGTGGATGGCTGAATGCTCATGCGTTTGAGGCGCCTAGGGCTGTAGGAGACAAACGCTGAAGAGAGAGGCCTGAAACTGCAATCACTTATGCTCCTGAGATTGAGGATGACAAGTGCTTCATGGCTCTCTTGCTGAATATGATGAATGACTAAATGATTATGCAAAGCCTCTACTTATATGGACAAGATGTGCTAGTCGACTGGCTACATTGCTGGCCGACTGACTGCACATGTCCAAATAAAATGTCTAAATGATGTATAAAATGCTAAAAATGCTAGGAAAAATACCAGAAAAATACTAGATAAATCTTGGATGCTATCTGAGGTTCTTGCAATGGTCTAGATGCTATGCATGAATGCTGTGCAATATGCAAGATGCTTTCTGATGCAAACCTAAGGTTTCTACTGATTGTATACGCAAGAATGCGTCTCTTTAAGTGGGTTAAGGGACTTAGACTGACTGACTGACTGATTAACTATGGCTCAGAATGACCTACGTAGCTCGTGCCTGACTTATCCTGGACTGAGGATTACAATGGGGTCACGGCGTACAACAATTACCATCCTAAATGGAACTAATATTGTACAAATGTTGCACTGCTGATGATGAGCCAGTTTGTCACCATGCACTACAGTGCAGAGTGCATGTGACATAGATGAAACTTGGGCATCAAGCCAAGAAAAGCATAAAAGTTGATATTTTGGCTAAAACTTACAAGCCAAGAAAAGCTTTAAATTGATATATTTGGGCAAGTTCAGCTATTTTTGGGCCAACCTAGTTATTTTGGCAAAAGGGGAAAAGCACAGCTATTTTGGGGCTCATCATCTCCTTTAAAAGCAGGAGGAAGGATGCGCATGAGGAGAGGGTGGCGGGCAGCAGTGCAGCTTCTCTCTCTTCCCCTTGCGTTGGCCGTACAGTGGACAGTGGACAACCTTCTCCTCTCTCTAACACAAACTGTACAACGGCTGGGCAACAACTTCTTTCTCTTTTTAGCTGGCCATACAGTGGTACAACAGTCAGTTTTTGCCCCTCTCTACAGGCTGTACAGAGGTACAGCAGCGGGGCACCCTTTTGGTGTCTCTCTGGCACAAGCCGCAGAGTGGTACGACAGCTGGGCCACTTCTCCTCCTCTCAGATTCGCTGGTCATACAGTGATACAGCAACCAACAGGTTCTTCTCTCTCTTGCGCGGGCCATACAACGGCAGATTCTTCTCTCCCTTCTCCACCCCTCCTGGCCATCGCGATGTTCAAGGGCTGTTTTGGAGACATCAGGTACTGATTTGAGAGCTCCTCTGGGGCAGATTTGAGGCTCTGTTCTGAGGGCTGTTTTGGCACAGAGTTTGGTGTTGGGTTTGACACCGCACTGGATTGTTGATTCATATTGATTCTTGGAGCGGTTTGTGCTTTGATTCTTGTACAAGTGTTTGCTGAGGAAACTTGTGGAAAATCCAGTGCAGTATTGCAGCCGCACCTTAGTTTGATTGTAACCCGTTTGTTGGAATAAAGCAGTTCCTACGGGGGGCCGACCGTTCCGGCTCAATGTTGTGTTCCCTTTAAGCATTGTTTATGGTTATTTCCGTTGTGTTTTCATATCTTCGTTGACATCTGAAGTGATTGTCGATTGCATCCAAGTTCCCATCCAGTTTCAATTGCTCAGACCATTGAATGGATCCCGATGAAGCATCTTTGCAGCTTCCCTCTCCCTTGTAGTGGCGTGTGGTTGAATAAGGGTCAAACCTGCACAAAATATTCCCAAACACTAGGACCGTCTTGCAAAACCCTTGAGTGAATAACCACTATTAAGGAGGCTCTCCAGGAGAAAGTAACATGATATCAGCGAGATTTCAGACATCACCAATAACAACCTTGTAAAAATAAGCATTTGAAGGCTCAGCAGGATAGAAAAACTCTTGTAGCTCTTCTTTAATTGGTGGAGCAGTATTTTGAAGCAGCAAGCGCTCTTTCTCACATCTAGCACAATTCAAATGTACAATGAACTCTTATGGACAATCACTATCCTCACCAGTAGTGCTTGATCTCTTCTTTTGTTTGGTATTTCTTGAGAGGTGTTTATGTCATTAAAGAAAATAAACAAATGTTTGCACTTGTGCAGGTCAGCCAGCTCTAAACAGTCCCCAGGCAGCCAATAATAAGCCATACAGCAGGTAAGAGAGCTTGAGAAAACATAGTATAAATTCTAGGCTGAAGAAGAGCAGCCGTACAGAACTTTGGCAGCAAGAGCAGTATGAAAGCAGTGATACCATAGAGTGTACAGCCTGTTCTTCTCCATGCAGACCAATCATGAAAGTACAAGCAAAAACTATCATGCAAATTCTTCTCCATGGCTGTTGACTTGCCTTGCCCATTTCCCACCACCCATGGAAGGTGATGCCAAGTGGGTGTCCACGCATGTAGTGTGCACTGTGTACTAAGGATTCAAATACACTATGGATTCAAAGATTAGCACTTAAACTTTATAAACACTTTAAATGGACCTAGGGATGATATGTAGCACTTGCAAAAACAATTTGAAATGCCTGTCAAGCGTGTCTCAAACAGGATCATGCGCATGCGCCAATGGGTTCCCAAGTCATGGACTTTCACAAGCATTTAATCTAGGAAATGTCCGCACCAAAAAACAAGGTCATGCATGCATGTCATGTGCCATACAAAAATGTTTAATGCATGATAAACCATTGTGTTAAATCCTAAGCTTGATACCCACTGTGTCTTGTCAAACCCCACCTAAGTCCATATGATTTAGATCAGACACAAGCATTAGTCCCTCACCAAAACTCCATAACCGAGCTTGTGACAACCTCCTTGGCTTCTAAACAGTTGACCTGAGCTAGAAAGCATCCATATAGGTCTCAAGGAGTGCCGGATACTCCTCTAAAAAATCCTTGTACATCCATTTCGCATTTTGACTGGATAACTTTAAATCTTCACAAGGTAGCGCCTTTGATGTTTGCCAAATGCAAGCTTTTTCTCCTTGAGAAAAACAATATGCTCAGGTTGCAAAAATTCATCAGGTCCACTTCTAATGGGTCTTCCATTACCATGTCCATAGAATTGGAACCCACACATTTCTTTAGCAAACTTACATGAAAAGCATTATGAATTTTCCAATGCCACATCATTGATCTTTTGGGAGATTCTCAAAGGTCCATAGTCCCTTATGCCCTCTTTCCTTGGCTGCTTTCAAAGTGTAGCAAAAGCATTATGAGTTTTCCAATGCCACATCATTGATCTTTTGGGACACAACTATCATATTGTGATTTACCACCCAAGTACATGCTTTTATAGCCATCGAGCCTCATCTTTTGACCTAGACCTCAAGAAGGGTTGTTTACACCCTAAGGGGGTGTTCACACCAAGAGTGTTCACACCAACTAACTCCGAAATACCCAACATCTATGAGGAGAAGGCAATCCTATATCCTTTCAAAAGCTAGTTGGATTACTTCTCCATGAGGAGCAGACTAGGAAGAATAGATCCACGGGTAAGAGACCAAGCCTTCTTCTCTATGGACAAGGTGAGACCAAGAAGAAAGAAAAGTGTTATTGTTGCCACACGTCTGGTTACTACATCAAAGAGAGTGTCGGAGGAGCCTTGAAAAGCTGAAAGCTAATGAAGACTCTACAAACTCTACTATTTCTACCTCTCCGACGACAAGAAGCAATGGGCACTCAGATGAAAAAGCTAACATAGTCCATGATGAGTGGGCTTTCTCACCACATTATCACTATGGGGGGAATGTTAAATATTTATAGTGATGAATGTGGGAATAAACAAGCGCTAGATGGTTGTGTAAACTAGCATGTATTTACTCAGTATTCCAGGTTTCAATAAAACGGTTCCAGTGTGTGCGAGCAGCCATTAGTGTGTGGGTTCTTTCATGTGTGGGAACCTCATAAAAGGATTGTATGTAGCAATAATGTATGTAGGTGACACCTCTTAGGGACACTTGGCGTCATAGTTTGACATTTGGCATATGTGGTGGTAGCATATGTATGCACCTTGTACAGGGGGTCTCTCCTATAAAAGAACCATTATTATAATGATTCAGTATGCATAGTATTTGAGTTCATCTCGTGCCCTGTTGTTAATCACTCTTGTTAATCCTTGTAATTAAACCCTAATCTCCAACATGCATCTTGTGTTTTTTTACAGTAGGTAAAATATTCATTTAAGTAACTAAAGTAAATGGTGCAAGTTCATTCCACATTAGAAACCCCAAGTCAAAATCAAAAGGGTGGGGCAACTTAAATATTGTGTGCCCCTTCATTAACGAACTGTGGGTTGTCTCAAACTTTGGCCAAGTGCGTGAGCATGGGAAGCTCCCACAAAACAGTGGACAAGTGGCAAAATCTATGTATAAAGCATGGCAATTTGACCCCAACTTCTTCCCTCTCTGGTACATGTGAAATTCAGCCAACACACTATCTTCTTGGTAGTGTATGCACTCCTCCTATCTAAGGAGTATGCACTGAGTTTTGGCCTCATTTATAAGCTGTACCACTCCAAGATCTTGCAAGCTCTACAATTGCCCGGAGATGCTCAAAAGCTGGACGGCCTGTTTTAGGATTGTTGAAACGTTCCATAATGCTATCCAACCTAATGTGAAGCTATGAGGGGCTACCCTCAAGGTTGCATTTAAAACCCGTTTTTTATTATTTAGTACTTTTTGGACTTCCGAACGTTTCAAACTTAAAAAACGTTTGTGTTTTGGTTTCTTCCCCCATATTCTTTTTTCTATTTATTATGTTCGACGTTCGCTTTGTATAGCCCGTTTGCACTCATGACATCAGACAGATGTGGCATTGTCATTTGATTTTGATTTATCATTTGTTTCTAGTATCTACTTGAATTGTCAAATTCCAATCATGGTGTATTTGGGTATGTCTAGACATTGTTTATGTTGTGAGTGCTAATTTTGAAATTCTTACATAGGCTAAAATGCTAGAATGTGACATGCGTTGACACATCACTCCTTGTCTATCAAAGGATATTAGATATAGACTTCAAGCTTTCTTGACCAATCTCTCGCACAACATATACATGATTTTAACATTGTAAAGTACGTAACGTTTTTGATGTACTTTATCGGTCGGCAACATTCTATACCACGTACTAAACTCGTGTCGTTTCATACGTTCCGTATATTTGAAACTACCTTGGCTACCCTACCCACCACAAGTGTGCAAAAGAGGTAAAGTCCGTTTTTGCTTCCAGTTTTAAGACTTCAACAATGAGGGAGAACGAGATTATCTTGTAAGGGTGAGTATTCACCTCCAATGTGGGTAAGTTTGTATAATGTGATTTTTTGCTTGGCAAATGATCCAATACACCAACTTTACCAACTTTTCAATGTTTTCATCAGTCAAAAATAATTTTAATGAACCAATAAATATAGCTCTCTGTCATCCCAAGCTAGTCCAGATCAAACACTATCTTGGTAATAGAATACTTTAACGGGGGTGGGGGAAGGGGGTTTCAACCCATCTTTGACCCCTAGTGCAATGTTAATGGTCTTCTAATTTTGTGGTTTCATCTTTTATGCATAAAGTGTGTTTAATTAAATTAACAGTCAATCATCCCAAGATCTAACATTTTATGCTTAAAGTGTGCTTATAGGAGGCAGGGGAGAGGGACGGTCACCTGTGCATGCTCTTCAGATTTTGCGGTTTCATCTTTTGTGCTTAAAGTGTGCTTAGATAAATTAATGGTTAACCACCCACGGTAAATTAAAGTGTGCTCAGCTAAAGTAAAGTGTGCTTAAAGTACTCACATTACATTGGTATCATAGCCTAGGCTTCCAACCATTAGATTGGAAGACAATCTGATGTGGCGCATTATTGATCATTAATATGATGGCTAGCCACTCTCCAAGCCATATATATGCTCCTACTTCACAAAGAGCATCACAAGATGATCATGCTTCAAGCAGAATTAAAGCACCAGGTGGCTAAAATGACACATAGATAAGTTGTGAGCCCCCAAAAGGAAAGCTGTTATGGAGAGACATGGTTGCTTTTCATGCTCAAGATTTGGAAACACAATGTATTGAGGATGTAGAATGGTGAATTAGTATTCAAGAAGTCATTGGTTTATAACGATCCACGTGAGAAACCAATAGAGAGAATCAAATCAGCAGGAAAAATATTCAGCCACGTCACCCCATCCATCTACACATCATAGACATGATAAAGGGCATGAAGAGCGGTATTTTGATGTGGTGTCAAGAAAGACGAAGATAAGAGAAACAATGAATATCGTACAAAGCAACAATGCCATCATGATCACATCCGTGAAACAGTGAATATGATACAAAGCAACAATGCCATCATGAAGAGCGGTATTTTGATGTGGTGTCAAGAAACACAAAGATAAGAGAAACAGTGAATATCATACAAAGCAACAATGCCATCATGATCACATCCGTGAAAAATCAAGTAGTTTTCCACATCGTTAGAAACTTAAGTTTTGGATTATGGCAGTATAGTGCATACTTCTTACATTGAGAAAACACTATTTGCAAGGTTGAGTTTGCACAGTGAAAAACTTACAGGTTTTTCACACCCATTAAAAACTTTGGCCTGTTTAGACCAAATCTCATGTGCTTAATGTCATTGTATGGTCAAGACCCAACACTTCAGTGGTTCCGGGCCACCTAGCCAGCAATCTAACCAAGCTATCCGTCTGTGCCCAATGCCATAAGTGGGCAAAACGTGCCAAACACCAGTCTACATGTGGAGACATTCTATAGGTTAGTCCAGATGAGACAGAGGATTGTCCAGAATGAGCCCGGAGAGGAGTCAGGAGTACCCGCTGCAATTTAAATTCAAAGGATTGGAATGGTGAGTTTGATGTATATAAAGGCTTTCATTTCACAGTTTGAGATTGCCTTTTGCAATGAGGATTCCGCAGAGAAATTCAAACTTTGACATGCTGATATGCATATATAAAAGAGTGCAAGCAATTGGTGGCTTGTCGAAAAGTTTTTCTAGAAAAGCTGCCGTGAAATAGAATAATTTCAACGACACATTTCACGCACAGTTCTTGCCTCCAAACTTTGACAAGAGAATCAGATTGGCTATCTCAAAAGGAAGGAGAGTTAGTTGCACAGTGTAACAAAGATTCTCAGGGTGATGCCCTTTATGCACATAACCAATGCCAAGCAAAAGAGAAAGCGGAACTTGAACCACCATCCACCAAATCTACTCTACTCAAATTATTGAGCTACCTAATTCTGAAATAGCCACGCATAATCAAACTATTGCAAATCACAATTGATTCTAGCCCAAGGTATAATAATGCTTCCCAAAAGAAGCTGGGAACCAAGCAGCTTGCTTTTGGGATGTGAAAAAGCAAGAAACATACAATTTTCAATGCCCAAAAAGAGGAAAAGCATTGTGTGAATGTAGTACCAGATGTGCAGGGCAATACACGTCAGGACATGGCCGCAAGCAAAGTATGTAAGCCTTGGGGTCAGTTGAAAGACCAACCAACACTTTTTATATACCTAGATGAATCCAGGAACATGCCCAATTGACTGATCTGGCAGAGCTCTTCACCCTATTGCTTGTCAGTACCTTGGGTACAAAATAAAGATGGCACCTACAAGATGTGTAGATTACCAGGGCAAACCTTTCTAGGGGATGCCTGAAAAGGCAACTAACCTCACCTGTTATGACCAGTTTCCTCAAGAAATTCCCATCCATCTTCAAGAACGGTTGAGTTTATTCTGACAGCTTTTTCTTATAGTCACAATCTGCTCTCTTCCACTCCAATATGCTCTCATGAAAATTCAATTCTCATGGAAGTGCCACCTGGAGATCCCTGCTATGCACAAAAAAGGGTAGGTGACAGAAAAGTACTTCCCCAAACCTTTGACGATGGAACTGAACCTGAGATCCCCGTACTCTCCTCCCACCCATAGATTCCCTCTAGGCTCGGGGGTGGTTTCCTCTAGGAACCACCCCCGAGCCTGAGGTCTGGATTGCCATTGAGTCAGCACGTTTTTGCCGTAATAATCATAACTTAGCTCTCAACCCTTAACTCAGGCTCTTTGCCCTTAATACCCACTAGCATGCTTTTGACATGACCCATGGGCAATCTAGAACTTATCATTCCTAGCCCTAGCCTCCTGCCGAGGGTCCTGGCCGCCCCAAATCTCCACTAAGCCCTTACCCTAATCGTAGGTGAGCTTTTAATCCTAATCCTCAGTCTTAGTTGATCTCAGTTAGCTCATTCCCTTAGCCTTTAGGTCAACTAACCCCTAGTTAATATTGGACTCTACCAAGTTCAGGATGTAACAGATAGAGAGATAGATAGATAGAGAGAAAGAGAGAAATAAATATACATGCACAAACACATGCATATATGTAGCAGTTTGAGAACTTGAGAGATTCTCTGGTTTATGCCATAATGAGAAATTGTGAAACATACCTCCTATTAGGAAGGAAACACCTTGTGAAAGCTCATGCAAAATGCTAACCATAGAAGTCACATACACCGCTGTACAGATACAAAAACACTTCTCCAAAGCATGGAAACCACTAGAGCTGGAAGGGCATGCACCTACCAGGATTCAAGTCTTGCTACGTATAAGAAAACCAAGCAGTTCCTTCAACAAAGATAGCCAATCCTCACCTGCAAATACTCCTTGAGGCCCTGCAATTCAGGCTTTCCATTCACAATCCTGCACATTGAAATATAAGTGACTCAAATACTGCACACGGCAACAGAAAATACGAAATGCTCATGCATCAAAACAGTATAATTAAACACACAGTTCCTAAATAGTTGTGTTCAATACGTCACTTGGAACAAGCCGAAACCCCTCGACAACATGAAAATATTTTATAGCACCTAAGGGATGCTCGATTGTATGCTGGTTCACTTTGACCACATAAAAAGTAACAAGATATTTAAGGAATTGGAAAGGGAACCTTGCCTCAGGGCACATCGTTTTTTTATTACACTATCTCATGACATTGAGAGAAATCGAGATGCATGTTGTCGAATAACCTCCTAATGAACCTCAGGTTAAACATCTATTGAATGTATGGTTCTTCCAGCAAAGTTTCTGCATTCTATAGTGAGATGTGCAAGACATCTTTATACCCAAAAAGAGGGTCGGGCCTGGGTAAAGGGCCTCATAGGAACTTCCACAAAAAGAAAGGCTATCGTGGTTAAACCACTTCATCAAAAGAAGGCTAACATTGTACAGCCTGTTATTACTGAGTCTAGAAGGAAGAGAAGATCATAGAGATAATGGACACCTGTTCATTGCAAACATCCCTAGCCAATGCCGTGTGAGTAAATTTCCGGTTAAGTGAAATGTGAATCTGCCATGCACTAAATTCAAAGTTGTTTCCAACTGGATGCAACCCCGCTGCTGATCGCCTGCGAGCTCCGCTTCACCCCCCCCCCCCCCCCCCCCCCCCCCCCCGCTGCTTCTCGCCATCGCGCCCCACTCTCCCCCCCGCCAGTCATCCGCTGTCTCCTCCGCCCTCTCCCCCGCCTTCTTCCTCGCGCCCCTGCTCGCCATTTCTCCTCCGCCTTCTGCCTCGCGTACTTCCCCCGCCTCCCTCCTCGTTTCCGCTCTCTTTCCCCCCGCCTTCTCTTCCTTCGCCACCTTCCTCGCTGCCTTCCCCGCCATTCCCCCCGCCGTTTGCTTCCTTCCCCCATCCCTTTTTTCCTCCGCCTCTCTAATCTCCTTCGCCTCCCTCTCCCACGCTTCTCTCCTCTCCCCCGCCACCTCTCCCCCCTCCGCCTTCTCTCTCCTCCCTTCCGTCTCGCCCCTCCGCCCACCGCTAACTCCTCCCCGCCTCAGCTTCCCCCCCCCCCCCCCCCCCCCCCCCCCCGCGCGCCCCGCCCCCGCTATCCTGTAGCCCTCCGCCTCTCTTTTTTCCTCGCAGGGCTGTCTCCCTCCCGTTGGTGACCCCGGCTTCTGGCTTTTTCCCTCTGGAGGACTCCATGGAAGCCGCTCCGACTAACCCTGCCGATTCCGGTCTCCGTCTGGAGTTCACAGCTGAAGATCTTCAGTTGTTTGTTTCCACAGTTTCCGCTCTTGAGGCCTCCTCCTTGGTCTGCAAGATAGTGGGTAGCCGTCCGATGCGGAGAGAGCTTCGCGACCTTCTGCAAGGCAGCCTTGTTGGCGTGCCCGCCAAGATCGTCAGCGTAGATTTTTTGGGACGTGGCTACTATCAGGTGGATTTCGAGTCCCCACAGGCAGCTCAGATGGTGCTGGCTCGGAGCCCCATTGCCCTCCGCTCATCCCGGGCGTTCCTGGCGCGATGGACTCATGGTTTCGACCCCGCTTCTGACCCGCTAGCAGGCGCGACAGGTTTCCCTGTCACTATCTGTTTTCCTGGACTCCGTAGGGAGTACTTGCCCCTCTTGTCATCCATTGGCAAGGCATTCGGGCAGGTGGTGGAGACACCTCAGACAGCGGCTTCAGTGATTGCTCGGGCAGCAGGACTCCCGGCCATTCGGGTTGTGGTTCCGTCACCGGAGTCCCTCCCGAAGACGATCCTTCTCCCTTGTCTTTCTGGAGGACATATGATACAGCGCGTGGAGTATTCGGGCCTCCCCGGCCAGTGTTACATATGTCGGGAGATGGGCCATCTCGCACGCGCCTGTCCCCGCAAGGGGGCTCATCCTTCACGCTATGCCGCCTCCGGACCCCCTGCAGGAGACCCGAGGGGTGGCCATCCACTTCAGAGACCGGACGTCCCTGGCTCGTCACAGCAGGCGCCATCATCAGACGAGCAGACCCCGGCGGAGGATGCCGCACAGTCCCAGGAGGCTGGCGGATGGTAGGAGGTTCGCCGGCGGAAACGCCCGGCCCGCAGGGACCGTCGTCGCAGACGCCAGCAGGCAGCACAGGCTGGCGGACAGGCTGGCGGACAGGCGACTCCGACTGGCGTACAGGCACCTATCCGCACTTATGCTCCTGTCAGGGATAGGCGGCCAGCAGGTCCCACCCCGATGGACGAGGATTCAGACTCAGTGCCCGTTGAGGCCGCTGGTGGAGCCTCCCACGTGGAGACCCCGCTCCCGCCTCCCCTCGCGGGGGGCCCCGCCCCCTCCTTGGAGCAGATTCCTGAGGTTCCTGGGCCGCACTCTTCGCCCCCCGGCTCCCCTTCCCCCCACCCGGAGAGCACTCCTTCCACCCTCCCCTCTCCCCCCCCCAGCCCCCCCCCTCCCGCCTCCCCCGGCGGCCCCCCCTGACACCTATCCTCTGGCAGATGCCTCTCCATCCTCTCCTCGCTCTCCCCCCTCCTCGCCGCGAGCCCCCATCCCTCCCTCGGCCTCTCGAGGATACTTCGCCAGACCACCCACTGCCCCGAGGCAGCGCAGCTGGGTAGGCCAGAGCTCAGTCCAGCGGCTGTTCCACCGCCACTCCGGGCCGGTGGAGATGGCGATCCTCGCTTCGCCCGCCACAAAGTTCTCTCCAGCCTCCCCTGGGGGGGCCCCCGCGAGTGATGGGGCTACAAGTGGATTACGGTTTTTTCAGGTGCCTCCAGCTGGACGCTGGCCCGTTCGAGACACTGGTCGCGCCCTTGTGAGTTTGCGTGGTGTGCCATCCCTCTCGTTCTCCCTCTGTGGTGAGCAGCATGGTGGCTTTCTCCTTTCCTCTCAGTGTTGCCCCAGACACAGCATGGGATTGCAACTCTGTAGAGGAAGTTTTGCGTGATCAGATACTGGAGTTTTCCCACCACTTCAGTGACTTGGGGCTCACGGACCTATTGCAGACCCGATTACACTCAGCCCGCATGAGCTTGTTTGGTATAGGAGACTGGCGGGCGGATCCGGTCCACACCTCAGTTGAGGCGGTGCTTCTGATTCTCCTCCATGCCGCCCCGAGGGTGCAGCCTACCTTTAGATACATATATGCAGAGGATTGGTCTCACGCCTATGCCCTGGACAGGGCGAAGGCGGAGTGGGGCTGGACACAGAGACAGGTCACCCTCTTTTTGGAGAGACTCCGCACCCGGACAGACAGTGATTATTCTCCCTCCAAGCCGGCGCCCAAGACTCACAGAGTGGAGGGCAGATCATCCGGGCCGGCTGAGAGGGGTGAGCCAGTGGAGGCTGCTTCACTTGCCATAGCTCATCCATGAGGATCCTCTCATGGAACATCCAGGGTCTCGGTGGACATCGCTGCTACATTGGTCGGGGCAGACTTCGTCAGGAGATCCAGAGGGCTCTCGTTGGAGGACCCATAGATATCCTTTTCATCCAGGAGCACCACCTTTCTGCCGGGCGTACCCGCACCTGCCGGAAGATCTTGCCAGGCAGGAGTCACACTTTTTGGTCACCGGCATATGGCTCCCAGGGGAACCAGGGTGGAGTATGCATCTCAGTCAGCGAGCAGCTTCTATCCGAGGTTGTGGACTCTGGCATTCTGGTCCAGGGTCGTGCGCAGTGGATCATCCTTCGGGTTGGGGAAGACCGCATTGGCTTCCTCAACTTCTACGCCCCTAATGGGGCGACCGGGAGAGCCGAGTTCTGGAGCACCATTAGGCAGTCCCTCCCCTTGGCAGACCACTGGTGCCTCGGAGGGGATTGCAACATGCTGGAGGATGCAGAGGACAGGATGGGGGGCAGCCAGGAGACCATTCATGGGCCGGAGCTCGCTGCCTGGGAGGAACTAGTGCTACAGGTGAGAGGCCAGGATCCGTGGACTCTCCCGGAGTTTGGCAGGTTGCAGGGGAGTCTATCTTTCTCGCGCTCGGATAGACGGGCCACAGGAGTTAACCTATCCCGCATCGACAGGTTCTACATTGATGAGTGGGCCTGTGATAGAGGTGGCACAGTGGGCATACTTGCAGGCTCCTCGTTTTCAGACCACTATCCAGTGCTTCTCCAGATCGAGGACCCCACGAGAGGAGAGCAGGGCCAGAGCGTCCGGATTCCAAATTGTCTCATAGAGGAGCCCGAGATTGCGATCAGAGTTGAGCAGGTCTGGCAGGAGCTGCAGTTCAGGAGAGGATCGGCAGCCAGCGATCTTGCCAGTGGCTTGCAGGAGATCAGCCAGATGCTCAGACAGGCTGCCTTGGACCGGCTGGAGGCCTTCAGAGAGCAGGAGAGGAGCCTACGGAGGAGTCTAGCGTCCCTCCAGAGACTCCAGGAGAGGGATCCTACGAGCCCTTGGATCTCAGAGCAGACGGAGTCAGCTCGCACGGAGATCAGATCCATCGAGGAGAGGAGGGTGGAGTTCCGATTCCATACTCGGGCTTCTTTTTGGACACAGGCTGGAGACAGAGTGACTCGAGATTTCTTTGAGGCGACAGGGCCTCGCTTCAGACGAGAGGGTCTCAGGCGTCTTCGGCAGGCTGATGGCCAGGTTGTGGTGGATCCCCCCAAGGTTCGGGCTATAGCCACAGATTTTTACAGGGACCTTCTCTCTGCTGAGCCCGCAGATGACAGGGTGAGAGAGGCTCGGGAGGCAGTCCCGGACATCATCCACTCCACGTAGACTGGCTTCATCCAGGATAGGAGCATTCTGGATAACATTTTCTCTTTCTGGGAGGCTACGGCTCTGGCTAGATTTCGGCAGGAGGATCTGGCAGTGCTCCTTCTCGACTTCGAGAAGGCATATGATCGGGTGGACTGGGCCTTCTTGGAAGGCACTATGGAGAGGATGGGCTTCCCCCCTCAGTGGATCCGTGGGGTCTCGGCACTCTACACATCGGCTCATAGCCAGGTGGTGCTGATACAGGGCGTGCGCGGAGAGAGGTTCCAGCTCTCGCGCTCGGTGCGACAGGGGTGCCCCTTGGCGCCCTTTCTTTTTCTTTTTGTGGCGGAGGCCATGAGCACTTTTTTGACGGCACAGGATACAGGTTTGCGGGGCCTCCAGCTTCCCATCCGCACTTCGGAGGAGCTCCTAGACTCGGAGTTTGCGGATGACACTGCTGTCTATCTTCAGGGAGGTGAGGAGAACCTCCGCCGCTTTGCCTTAGCCATGGACAGGTTTTGCAGAGCTTCGGGCGCTTTGATCAACTGGCACAAGTCGTGTGGGTTGTGGGTCAGCTCTATGCCCCCCCCCGACTTGGAGGCCAGTTGATGGTTTTCAGTGGCTGCCCCCCGGCACTACAGTGCGTTATTTGGGATGCTATGTGGGCATTGACATTTCTCCGGAGCAGCAGATAGCCCCCCTTCTTCTGAGCATTCGGAAGAAGCTTCTGTATTGGAGTACCGCTCGTTTATCTCTGGCTGGCCGAGTAGTTGTGGCCAACCAGGTTCTGCTTGCTACTATGTGGTACATCACTTCTTGCTGGGCCTTCTCTCGGGCATGCATTGGCCAGGTGCAGAGGCTCATCAGGAATTTCTTTGGTCCGGTGGCGATGGGCGGCCCGCCAGGGCCAAGGTGGCATGGGCAGTGATCACTCAGCCGAGGGAGAGAGGCGGCCTGGGCATTGTTGATCCTATTTGCCAAAGTCGAGCATTGCTTGGCAAGTTGGTAGTTCGTGGCCTCCTGCCAGGCGCTGAGCCGTGGAAGGAGTTTCTTATTTCCAGGATGCTCAGCCGCACCCCTTCTCTTAGCGGCCCCTGGACCCCCAGCATCAGGTGGATCTTTACAGAGCAGCGATCCAGAGGAGTGGGCCTTGGCTTCGAGGAGCGTTTCGCAGCTAGCCTTCTAAGGGCCTGGTCGCATCTGAGGCCGTCACTCTTCCAGACTCCCCCGGGCACCGATGAGGAGCGCCTGAGGCAGCCTTTGATCTGGAACCCCTTGATTCGTCTCCCCAGTGGCCATATGGTTGGATCGCGGTCTCACGTGTCGTGGGGCCCGCTGAGCTCAGGCCCAGCCCAGTCCCTAGACGACTGGCTAGGTTTTCAGCAGCTGCCTCTAGAGGCTCAGGAGAGGAGACTCAGTGGGATGAGGGGCAGAGAGTTGATGAG
Source organism: Cibotium barometz (assembly GCF_041138505.1). NCBI lineage: Eukaryota > Viridiplantae > Streptophyta > Polypodiopsida > Cyatheales > Cibotiaceae > Cibotium > Cibotium barometz. The sequence goes on along the minus strand of NC_141057.1, from coordinate 46,820,111 downwards.
ACAGGACATTGAGGCGGCCATCCCCAGGGAGTGGCGGACCCCAGTACAGGACCCTCCACCTCCACAGTGGATGGGTGTCTTTACTCGGCATGAGATCCTTCTAGCGGTCTACGGCACTGCGGAGAGAGTCGCCCCACTCACTTTCGAGGTGGGAGAGGGTGGCCAGCTTCAGAGGACACGACTAGATTTGGATGGGCTCCAGGGATGTATTCTTCAGAGGGTGCGGGTGGTCGGCTTTCATCAGAGACAGTGGCATGTAGACCCCTCACCGGCCTTGATAGGGGAGGACTGTTCTTAGAGATTATGGGCTTGGGACAGCAGGCCTCTTATTCGCCTTCAGTGGGATCCAGGTGAGTGGTTTTGGCGAGATCCCTACTTGGCCCATACCAGCCCAGGCATCCCCTTTTTTCAATACACAGCGAGGCTGGGGCGGCGGATTCAGAGACACAGGATAGCGAGCACCCCGGCAGCGGCCGAGCATTGGCGGCGACAGGGGCTCTCCCCTGCCTTTCTTGGGGACTTCTGGCAGCGCCTTTGGGCCAGCTTCCGACCCCGGAAGGTGACGCTGTTTCTCTGGCTCACAGCGCATAGAGGACTGGCTATGGGGGCTTGGCTAGCTTTCGGCAATCACCCAGCGTCCTGCCCTCGGTGCGGCCATGCACAGGAGTCGCAGCGGCACTGCTTATGGGATTGCCCACAGGCACAGCAGGTCTGGCAGCGCGCTCTCAGGATGGTTTTTGCAGGCTCACCAGGTGAGATGCTGGTGACGTGGGGTGCGGTGGCTTGGGCCACAGCGGCCCGGCCCTTGGATATGAGGACGTCCCTGGCAGTGCGACCATCCAGGTCTCTGACAGGGTGATGGCGGTGGTTCCGACGCCAGACTTCTCTTCGGCAGCCCCTCGGGAGGCGGTCGGGCACAGATGGGAGTTGATCAGCAGCATGACGGCTTGGCACATTTGGAGAGCCCGATGCAGGGAGGCCATTGACCGCCAGGCGACTCCACCGGCGGAGGTCATACAGGCCCTCTGGGTGGACATCATTCACACCTTGAGAGGACACTGGGGGAAACTCCAGGGCGACTCGGATCGCATGAGAGGGCGCCGCAAGGCTTTCCTCCGCACTTGGCTGCCTGGCCCTTTCCTCACCGCGAGGGGCGAGGATGTCACTTGGCACTACAGGCCTCCAGTTTGGCTTTTCTCACCTCCCACATGTACTACTAGGTAGCCCCCCCCAGAGAGCGGCCAGCCACGGGGGTGGAGCTCAGGAGTTCACTGTGTTTTTATCCCTCCTTGCGAGGTGAGCTTTGTAGCCTTATGGCGTTTTCTCATTAACTAATAGAAGGATCTTTTTTCCGGGAAAAAAAAAAAGAAAAGAATCTGCCATGCACTCCAAGATTGAGTGATGTAATTCTGGCCATGTGAAAATGTGGACTTTTAGCAGCTAACTAATGTTGCGTTTACCACCATGTACTTACAGGTGGGTTTTCATAACACCCCTGCATTTGCACCAGATATTTGGAAAGAGACTGTTACACTGGAGTTCTATGGATGTTATGAATCAGGTGCTTTCTGCCATGAAGCTTCTTACTCATGCTTCCTCATAGTCACGTGTAGGGCAAGCTAGATAAAGAGATCTTTTGATTTTTGGACAAGAAATTATTGACTTCCAGACACAGGTCGAACAAAAGAGAAAACCTGCAATTTTATTCAAGCAACACAAATTTATGTTGCAGTAAGTTAAAAAGAATACTCCTTACCCAACCATGTTACATCCAAAGGACGTTTGCAATGGTGTATGCTTGTAGAGGTTATTAAGAACCACCTCTGGACTTGCACCTCTTTTGACCTGCAGATAACAAATATTCCTTAGACTATCAAAAGACGTTAAAATGAGAGAATTATCAAGCTTTTTAGTTTCACCATAAATGCAGCCAGCCAAACAGACACATTTCAAAGTGTAACCAGTTTAAGCTAAAATGTCCTCGGATATTTCCAAAATGATTTCAAAGATGAGCTCTAACGGCTCTTCATCTAACTACATGTTTCAATCTTCTATCTGCATAGGTCACCAGAACTATAGTTTGTCAACGTCAACAACTGACACTAGGTAGAAGCTGGCAAGCACAGAAGCCACAGATTGCACACCTTTGACAGAATAAAAATCCTAGGATAGCATGATTTGTACTGGGAAAAGCATGAGAAAGCAGTAAGCACCTCAACAACCACACGCATTCCAGTACGATCGCTCTCATCCCGAATGTCACTGATACCATCCAAAACCTAAGCAAAAAATGAACCAACAATTTCCAAAATTATCCTTGCGACCATACAAAAACATACTCACACAGGAATGGGAAACATCTTGAAAGTGCATTCAATGCATCTTTGGCATTCACAATGTATTATTTTGTGGTTGCTCTATTTTGTGGAACTTAGGAGCCCTACCCATACATGACTGGCCTGTTTTGGGAAGGCCAATTAAGTCTATTTGCCTGCCCATACTTTGCCCATATTTTGTGGTTGCTCCATTTTGTGGAACTTAGGAGCCCTACCCACACATGACTGGCCTGTTTTGGGAAGGCCAAGTAAGTCTATTTGCGTGCCCATACTTTGCTGAAAAGTAGGAAAGGTTTGGGCACCTTTTCCGCCGATCTTCCTCAAGCTGTTGGCTGCATTCTACTCTCCCCTGTGCAGTCTCACTCACGCTCATAGGGCTCACAACATGAGCTAGATTCTCCTCTAAACCCTGACCTAGCTATGCTTCTAGGAATGATGCATGTGACCAAAAGGTTGCCTTGCATGCCTTGCTTGGTTGAAATCCTCAATCCTTAATACCCAAAGTAAAAGCCAAAGAATCTTAGAATCTTTATTTAAAAACCATTCTCCTCTAGTGTGTCAAATCCAAGTTGGAGTTTAGGTGGTACTCTTCCAAGTGTGCACATAATTCACTTGTTAATATGTTCAGCCAATTCCATGTGAGAACTCTAGGAACCCTAAGCTTCTTCTATCATTAGATTCTCGTATTCCTGATAATAAATCCTAGGATCATAAACCATATTATGATACTGATCTATTTCCTAGTCAGTTCTTGTAAGAGCGATTAAATCAATACCCTACAAGGCAAGATACAACAAAAGGTCCACCACCCATTTCATTATGCATTGTCAGGGCTCTACTAAATAAGAAACTCCAGGGCCTTACGGCATCTGTACAATCTATCTATGGGAAACGGGATACTTTGGATATACATAACTCTTAAAAAATAAATGCTTGGAAAGCTCAGAGGGCATACCTTTTGCTCAGCAAGCTCTGCAACTTTTTGGACAAATGCTGCCTTATTCGTCTGATATGGCATCTGCAAAAATAAGGAGATTTGACTCCTACTGTACAAGGCAACACCAAAACAGCCATGACGATTATGAAAACAATGCATGGTTACATATAAAATGAGTGGTGACCAACCTCTGTTATAACAATGAGGTTCCTATTACTTTTCTTGTCCACCTGTTCAATCTCTGCTCGACCCCTGACAATCAGTTTACCTTTACCAGTCCTGTAAGCTTCCACAATACTGTTGCACAATGCCAATCAATACAGGCAATCAACTGACTGCGTTAATTTTAGAAAGTAAAACTAGGAAGGATCATCATCAGCATACCCCAAAGAGCCAAGAATTTGACCCCCAGTAGGAAAATCTGGACCTGGCAAGTGATCCATGAGCTCTTGAACCTGAAAATTCAGCCCAAAGCATTGCATCACAGGGGGGACACACACACACACACAGAGAGAGAGTGATATCAACATCTTCAAAAGACCCAATGGGTCTATAAGACCAAAAAATAGTACTACAATGAATCAACGAGAATACTGAATCAAAAGAAAATAATATGAAACTAGCTATCTATGCCTTTATAACATGTGAATACAAGATACAGATACATCATGGGCTCATGTGGTTACAATAAGAGATTTTGATTTTCTGGAAACACCCATGTACTGTAGCCCTTCATGTGAGAAACTCATGCTTTGACAATCCTCTAGGACCTTTCTGTCCATCAGGTTTTGGACAGCTGAGCCAGACTTTTGCAGGGAGGGAGGCTAACCCACTCAGGAAGGTCACAGGCACACACATGACCTACACATGGTAAATGTGGAGCTTGCTGCAAGTCTGAGAGAGCATAGGGCTGTAGCATGCTGAGCAGCCCACGAGGGGCAATAGCGTGCAGAGGCCATACAGGGCTGTATCATGCTGAGCAGGCCGCGTAGTGCTGTAGTGTACTGAGCAGCCTGTACAGAGGAGCCACGTCAGTATGGGGTGCTGGACAGACTAGATCATCATCTTGATCAAGAAGCATTCTCTGCATGGCTGTGGGCAGCACCTGAACAGTGCACAGATGGCCGCTATTTTCTCCTAGTTAGCAAAAGCGTGAATGTTATTCTGGGTATTAAAAAATTAAAGCACATCTTTAGTTGCTTTAATGCCTAGAAAGGGGGTGAGTGACTACTGACAAGTCTAGCTTTTCTGGAAACACCCATGTACTGTAGCCCTTCACGTGAGAAAGTGTGGGTTGCAGGTAGTCTGCTTTGGGCTGGAGTTTCTGCAGGAAAAGTGTGCCATCTTACTAAAAGCACAAGGCGGCCATCTTGTTGCAGACACAAAACCTCACTTACTTTTTAACTGCTGAATTCTTCACTTGAAGCTTGTGTTATTGATCACTGGGCACTCTTTTGTGTTTGCTTTCTTGGCTGAACATTGAGCTGGGGCAGCTATAGCTCTGGACACGCTTGATGAACGGTGGGTATTAAGGAGTCAGTGAAGCCACTGGTATGGCTTAGACCCTATCTCCGCCCGTTGTGTGGGAGGATGATTGGGAAAGCTTGGTCCAAAACCCCATGGGGTTGGACACGGCTAGCCCCGTGGGGTTAAGTTGAGGAACCACATTCCTCTGCACTGAAAGATGAACATTGTAGCATGCAATAGATTGACCGTCGCAATGCACAACAAAGCCTTCTTTAAACCTGCAATGTTGCACTAAAGTAGAGCCAGTGTGTCACATAGCACTTCAGTGCAAAGTGCATGTGACAAACCTCTTGATGCCAGAAGGTTCTTGCTACGTGGGATTCAAAGAAGAATCCACACGTTGTTGCATGGGTCCAGGAATCATAGTTACGGGGAAACGGCGTTTCGGCCCCTTTTTTTCATGAAACGCCGTTTCGGCCAGGTCCATGTTCTGAAACGGCGTTTCAGCCAGAAACGTTTCCTGTAGGGGGAAACGTTTCCGCCAACTGGTGAAACGTTTCCCAAGGGGGAAACGCGCCGTTTCCCCCTGGTAGCCTGCAACAAAGCAAAACAGAAAAAAAAGGAAGCAAAATGAGGCCTAGCCTACAGGTGGTGTGGATTGATAAGGGGTGGGAGCCCTGATAGGGTGAGGTGCCATCTTCTTAGCCGTCATAGTTACGGGAAACGGAAACGAGACAGTGGCATGTGAACACTATTTGTGAATTTTTAATATTCATTTGTGGCTCCTTTACCCTTCTCTATAAAACCCTTGCTTACGTGGCGTTTCCCCGTTTCCCCCCTTCCCAAAAATCTCGAAACGTTTCCGTTTCCATGGTTCCCGTTTCCGTTTCCGTTTCCGTTTCCGTTTCCCGTAACTATGCCAGGAATGGCTTCATAAAGTCGATTTCATAGAACCTGAATTATGACGGGATGTTTAATCCATTCCATGGGTCATGGGGTTACCTCAAAAACTCTTTAATACTAGATTTTTGGTACTTTTTGTAAAAATCTCTAAGGCATTTTTATTGCCTCGTCATGTAGTGAATCCAATTCTATTGACTGTAAGCATGGTGAATCCAACAATCACCATGCTTACAGTCTTGTATAAAATCATAGCTAAAGTTGTGGCAATGAGAACGACTCCTTTATTGCAAAATGTGATTTCCCCCAGACAACATGGCTTTATTAAGGGGAGATCCATAATGGACAACATATATGCAGCCCTATTAGGGAAAAAGCTGGCAAAGAAGAAGAAGCAAAAATGCATCATGCTGCAACTGGACCTAGAGAAAGCCTATGACAGAGTCCATTGGTCATTTCTTAGCAGAGTGCTTGCCAAGTTGGGTTTTGGACCCTTCATCTCAAACATTATTTATGTGCTCAGCTTTGGTGCTAAGTCAAGTCTTATGCTCAATGGCTTTGTGGTTGGCTCATTCAACCTTAAAAGATCGGTCAGATAGGGATGTCCACTTGCTTCATTGTTATTTGCTGTAATTTTTGATCCTTTGATTCTAGCTCTTGAGTTGGCAGGTGCTGAAATGTCAAATCCCCACCGGATCTCCTCGTGATCGTTCCTGGTACGAGACTCGAAACCTGCAAACAAATAAACAAACAACAAGGGGGTGCAGACCTGACTCACCTCCCAACCATGACAGCCGTGGGCAAGCCCACAGTCTTGGTTGTCCCCACTGAGCCACGAGCTGAGCTGACTAGGTTGACGTACCGACCAATCTCCTCCTCGCGACATCCCATACCACCACGACGTTGCCCTCGCGGGCCTCGAGATTGCTGCCGGCCTCGGCTGCGTAAAGCAGGTGCACGTCTGCACTAGATCCAGGCTCCAAGACCATAGAGCTCTCACAAACCCGCGAGACTCTCTATATCACAATAACTAACCTTGGCCACCCTTTTATAGGCTCTTGGCCGGTCATCGGGCGTCCACACTTGGGCGCCCGCCCGTCCATACTTGGGTGCCTGCCTGTTAGTCTATCCCTAACTCAGCTCGCCAATCAGCCTGCCAAGCTCCAAGCTTCCCCAAACCTCGAAGCTAGTCTTGCGTGCGTGTAGCACACGATAGATACACACTGTGCACATGACATACTCCCCTTCCTCTAAGAGCTCACTCCTGAGCTCACTAAAAAGCCAGGGTAATCTCTCTGAAGAGTAGTTAATGTCTCCCATGTAGCGTCGTCCTCAACACGATCCTTCCACTTGATCTTGTATTCCGTAATAAGCGTATTACGCAATCTTCTTTCACGAAATCCAAGAATCGTTTTAGGTTCGTGCGGAACAAATATCATGTCCTCGACATCTATAATTTCTTGAGGAGTAACTAACTGGTCTGTTCCACCCAGTTCTTCCTTAAGTCTACTGACATGAAATACAGGATGAACTTTCACATGAGAAGGCAAATCCAATTCATATGCAACTGAACCAATCCGTCGTGTAATACGAAATGGTCCACAGTATCTAGGGAATAATTTCGGAGATCGACCTGTCCGTAAAGTCTCGGAATCTTTCGGAACTCGCAAATATACCATCGTTCCTTCAGAGAACTCTCTGGGTGAACGATGTCTATTAGAATAAAACCTGTCTCGGTCTTGAGCACTTCTAATAGATTCCTTCGCAACTTGTAACATTTCCTGCATATCTTGCAAAAAATTACGTGTTGCATCATGCTAAAGTCATGAGAAATGTCAAATCCCCACGGATCCCCTCGTGATCGATCTTGGTACGAGACTCGAATCCTGCAAACAAACGAACAAACAAAAAAGCAAGGGGGTGCAAGCCTGACTCACCTCCCAACCATGACAGCCATGGGCAAGCCCACAGTCTTGGCTGTCCCCGCCGAGCCACAAGCTGAGCTAACTAGGTTGACGTACCGACCAATCTCCTCCTCGCGACATCCCATACCGCCACGAAGCTGCCCTCGCGGGCCTCAAGAGTGCTACAGGTGCACGTCTGCACTAGATCCAGGCTCCAAGACCATAGAGCTCTCACAAACTCGCGAGACTCTCTATATCCCAATAACTAACCTTGGCCATCCTTTTATAGGCTCTTGGCCGATCATCGGGCGCCCACACTTGGGCGCCCGCCCGTCCATACTTGGGTGCCCGCTCGTTAGTATTTCCCTAACTCAGCTCGTCAATCAACCTGCCTAGCTCCAAGCTTCCCCAAGCCTCGAAAAGAGTCTTTCGTGCGTGTAGCACACGGTAGATACACACTGTGCACATGACATACTCCCCTTCCTCTAAGAGCTCACTCCTAAGCTCACTAAAAAGCCAGGGTAATCTCTCTGAAGAGTAGTCAATGTCTCCCATGTAGCGTCCTCCTCAACACGATCCTTCCACTTGATCTTGTATTCCGTGATAAGCGTATTACGTAATCTTCTTTCACGAAATCCAAGAATCTTTTCGGATTCGTGCGGAACAAATGTCATGTCCTCGACATCTATAATTTCTTGAGGAGTAACTAACTGATCTGCTCCACCCAGTACTTCCTTAAGTCTACTGACATGCAATACAGGATGAACTTTCACATGAGAAGGCAAATCCAATTCATATGCAACTGAACCAATCCGTCGTGGAACACGAAATGGTCCACAGTATCTAGGGGATAATTTTGGAGATCTACCTGTCCGTAAAGTCTCGGAATCTTTCAGAACTCGCAAATACAGCATCGTTCCTTCAAAGAACTCTCTGGGTGAACGATGTCTATTAGAATAAAACCTGTCTTGGTCTTGAGCACTTCTAATAGATTCCTTCGCAACTTGTAACATTTCCTGCATATCTTGCAAAAAATTACGTACTGCATCATGCTAAAGTCCTGAGAATCCTACTGTAACAAGTGATCTAGGTTGAAAACCATACATAAGCATGAAACGACTAAACCATGTACTCGTATGCTTAGTACTGTTATATGCAAATTCTAACATAGGAAGATAATCCTCCCATGAACTCTGTCTTTTGGATACGTATGCTCGAAGCATATCCTCCAAAATCTGATTCACTCTTTCAGTCTGGCCATCAGATTGAGGATGATCAGAGGAACTCAAATTCAAAGTTGTTTCCAACTTCTCAAAAACAAGTTTCCAAAAATCACTCGTAAACTTAGAGTCCCTATCACTGACTATGTCCTGCGGTGACTCGTACAGTCTAAACAATTGCTCGATAAACTGCCGAGCTAATTGCGTAGCTGTAATAGTCTTCCGGGTTGGTAAAAATCTAGCCATTTTTGTCAAGCGATCTGCCACGAAATAGAATCGTGGCCTTGATGTGTTCTTGGCAATCCGATAATAAAATCACTCGTAAACTTAGAGTCCCTATCACTGACTATGTCCTGCGGTAACTCGTACAGTCTAAACAATTGCTCAATAAACTGCTGAGCTAATTGCGTAGCTGTAATAGTCTTCCGGGTTGGTAAAAATCTAGCCATTTTTGTCAAGCGATCTACCACCAAATAGAATCGTGGCCTTGATGTGTTCTTGGCAATCCGATAATAAAATCCATGGAAATACTTTCCCATTTATTACCTGGGGATTTGCAAAGGATGCAACAACCTAGCCTGTCTAAAGCGTTCAGCTTTATATCAAAATATCATCCAAGAACACCACCAATTTCCCCAAATGTTCACGAAAAAGATCGTTCATCATTTGCTGGAAAGTGGCTGGAGCATTGGTTAACCCAAAAGGTAATACGAGAAACTCGTAATGGCCATACCTAGTCCGAAAGGCGGTTCTTTTGACATGCCTTTCATGAATACGTATCTAGTAATAGCCAGTACATAAATCTATCTTCGTGAAATATTTCGCTCCTGCTAACCGATCAATCAGGTCATCTGATCTAGGGAGAGGATAACGGTTCTTAATGGTGAGCTTGTTCAATCTCTTGTAATCTATACACATTCTCAAGGTGTTGTCCTTCTTTCTCCTAAGCAACACAGGCGCACCCCAAAGTGATTTACTCAGACGGATCTGGCCCATCCTCAAATAATCTTCGAGATTTTCAGTCAATTCATCTTTCTCAGCTTGGCTCATCCTGTAAGGTGGAATACTGACAGGATGAGCACCAGGGATTAAGTCAATACGATGATCTACTGCCCGTTCAGGTGGTAAACCCGATGGCAGTTTCTTAGGAAATACGTCTTGAAACGAATCAAGTATCTTCTGTAATTCTTTGCTTTCAAACACACTTAATTCATTTACATCCAAGGAAGGGATGAGAAAGGAAGAAAGTGGAATCAATACACAATGGAAAGCGGTATACAAAGAAGAATCCATTATATTTCCAAAATCAATTGTATTTACAAGAGGTCCCTGAGAGGGATGAATACAATCACCTAAAGTACTATACTGGATGTCCTTATGCTGAAAAGAAAAAATATAACTAGACCAATCTATCTGGACTTGAAGAGTCTTAAACCACTCAATCCCTAATAACAAGTCTACATTTTCTAGGTGCATAACATAGCATTCCAGAGTATCTTTGTAGTCCTGAATCTGGATTGGAAGCATCTCCACCTTTCGTTCCCATACTTGCCTTCCCGCAGGTAGGCGTGCCTCGTAGGTATGATCGCTGGGTGTCGTATCAAGGCTCAATTTCTGCACAAGTTTGTAGTTAACAAAGTTGTGTGAGCTGCCAAGGTCTAGAAGAATGTGAATTTTATGGCCATTCACTTCTCCATAAACTCAGAGAAGATCACGCAAGCCAAATACTTTAGAGTTGAACAGACAATCAGAACATGTACTAGGGCGAGAAAGTACAGTAATTGGCGTACCTGTCAAAAACAACTGGTTAGCTGCCTTTGGCTTGGGTCCTGCGTTGGTCTTGGCACCCTTTTGCTTTGGGCACTCGGTACGCATGTGTCCTTTTTCTTCGCAGATAAAACAACGTCCTTCCTTCTTGAGCTTTAAAGCCCTAAGGAGTCGTTTCTTCTTCGCTGGTGTCGAACTTGAATTCTTCGAAGGTTGGTCCGAAGACTTTCCTTCAGTCGTGTTAGCCATAGGTGCAAAGAACTTTCTTTTATGCTTGTTCCCCTGCTCGATAACGGGTTTCGACTTGGAAGAGACCATTGCATTATCATAGATACGAGCTGAATGAATGGCTTCGTCCAATGTTTTGCATTTGTTATTTTTAACTTGTAAACGATATGAGTCTGGTAAACCAGCTACGAAGAAACCCAAAAGAGTAGTGGAATCTATCTTTGTAGCTTTCATCTGCAAGTCCCTAAACTTCTGGAGGTAGACCTCATAAGTGAGGTGCTGCGAGGTCATGGTCAAAGCTGAAAACCTAGCAACAACATCATAATCATCCTCTTTCTTGAGGAATTCTTTCTTGAAGACGTCTTCGAATTGTGCCCAAGTTGTCGGCTTAGGGTTGAGTTCCTTCCACCAAAGCAAAGCTTTGCCTGAGAGGAAACCTGCTGCTAACTGGATCTTTTTTCCATCATCATATAGATGAAACTAAAAGTGAACTTGCCACTTATGTAGCCAAGTGTCCACGATCTCCTTGGTACGCTGCTTTTGCTAGTCTCCGAACGATTCCGGAGTAATGTTGGGACCTAAAGCAGAGGCCAAGATATCCATACCCGATAGAGTAGAGAGGGTAGTGGTCAAAAAAGCGATGGAGTTCTGCAAAGCTTGCATCTGGGCTGTGATTTGTGCCTGACGTTCCGACGAAGAAGCTTCGAGAGCTACTTTGAACTCTTGGAAATCTGATTTTGACACAGAATCGTCAAAAAGATCGGCATCGGTATCTTCCGTAGCCGACAAGCCTTTGCGTTCAACAAGGGGCTCCAACTCCGATTCTTGGGTCGACATCGTGAAGAGGGTAAGTGGAGAGAAAATTCGATCTTTGCACAATAAAAGTGCGAGTGAACTTGAGAGCTTGAGAGCTTGAAAACTTGAGAGATGTGTGGCAAGAAGCCCACTTAAGGTGTTTATATAGCCTGTCCCAAAAGCTACTTGAGCGTATCTAACCTCGGGAATGCTATTATCAATAGTGCTGTTAGCATCGTAATCCTCTATCTCATCCTTGTCATCATTGGCGGTGGCCTCATTAGTCTTAAGTGAATTCCATATGTCCGAGTTGCTAAAGTAATTATCGGAGAGTTTTGGCAGAGCCTGTAGGAATTTCTTTCCAGATCTCCATACTTCCGTACCGTCACAATTTTACGAAAGGCAGGTTGTTCACCTTAGAGCGCTGCTTCGCCCGATTAAACTCTGTGCTTAAAGCCTTTATGCCTCCCTCTTTGCTTTAATCGATTTCTTACCGCTAATGCACGAAGCATGAACACTCCCAGAGTCTGGTGGTTCAGGCGGTAAGTTGCCTTGCAATCCCGCTACTTCCTACGAAAAAAAGTGTTATTTCTGAAAGCCCACGTCTAATTTTCTTTTTCTCGAACCGGTTCCTATCTCCCATTTATGGAAGGGCTCTACACTACGTGGGCCACGGCATTTTTTTTTTTTTGGGGGGGGGGGGGGGGGGGTTAGCGAGAAATATATATATATATATAAACACAAAAGCAAAAGCTCAAGTAGCTTTTGGGACAGGCTATATAAACCCCTTAAGTGGTGTATATATATATATATATATAAGTTTTGTTTTCTTAAAAAAAATAAAACACTTTTAAACCTTGGAGAGGGGCATTTAAACTTTTGTAAAAAAAAATTAAGCTAAAAAAAACGAAAGCAAGCCCAAAATGGCGAGTGCTTTCCTTGTTTTTTTTTTCTCTTCCCTCCTGGATTAACGCCGCCGACTTGCTGCTGTCGTAACCTGCGCTTCTGCCGGTGCTTTCGCACCAGCCTCGCGTAGGCCTGGCCACAAGGCGGCGTGGGCCGAGGCGCCTGCCAACCTGGCCTGGGTGCTGCGTAGGCTTGGCTGCCTGGCTGCGCAGGCCTAGGCACCTGGCTGCCTGGCTACGCAAGCCTAGGTGCTTGGCTACGCAGGCCTATGCGCTCGCCAGCAGGGCCGCCCACTTAGGCCTGGCCGCCTGCCAGCCTGGCCGCCTGCATAGGCACGGCTGCCCAACGTCTGCCCACCAGCATCGCCCGGTACGACCAGCACTGCAATGTTCGCTTCTCACGCTCTCTCTCTCTCTCTCTCTCTCTCTCTCTCTCTCTCTCTCTCTCGTTCAACCAAAACAAACGAAGATGCTTTTTTCTGTTTTCTCTCTGCTGAAACTGTTTATACAGTTCAAAGCCATCTTTCCTCTTCTTTGCAAAGCAAACAACCCTTCTTACACTACCATTTCCAACATCATGGGTTTCTTTGATGAAAAAAAACACATACTGAAAACAGCAGTATATACAGAAAAAACAGCCACCTTTTTGAACACATACCTTTCCTCCACCTCATCTTCTCTATCTACCGACTTGCTCGTTCACGAGGCATGCTCTCATACCACTGTCAAATTCCCACCGGATCTCCTCGTGATTGTTCATGGTACGAGACTCGAAACCTGCAAACAAACAAACAAACAAACAAACAACAAGGGGGTGCAGGCCTGACTCACCTCCCAACCATGACAGCCGTGGGCAAGCCCACAGTCTTGGCTGTCCCCACCGAGCCACGAGCTGAGCTAACTAGGTTGACGTACCGACCAATCTCCTCCTCGCGACCGCCACGAAGCTACCCTCGCGGGCCTCGAGATTGCTGCCGGCCTCGGCTGCGTAAAGCAGGTGCACGTCTGCACTAGATCCAGGCTCCAAGACCATAGAGCTCTCACAAACTCGCGAGACTCTCTATATCACAATAACTAACCTTGGCCACCCTTTTATAGGCTCTTGGCTGGTCATCGGGCGTCCACACTTGGGCACCCGCCCGTCCATACTTGGGTGCCCGCCCGTTAGTCTATCCCTAACTCAGCTCGCCAATCAGCCTGCCTAGCTCCAAGCTTCCCCAAACCTCGAAGCTAGTCTTGCGTGCATGTAGCGCACAATAGATACACACTGTGCACATGACATGAAAATCAAATAAAAGGTCTATAAGTGAATGATGAACAACAGATGGTGATTCAATGCTTTGTTGATGACTCACTTCTCTTCTTGGATGCATCCAATGAAAATGTCAGAAAGGCTTTGGCAATTGTACAAGTCTTTGCAGATGCATCTGGCTCCAAATGTAACATTCACAAGTCAAGGTTAATCAATTTAACCGAGGATGAATCCTTTGATGTAACCAGATGAGGATGAATCCTTTGATGTAACCAGATGGGGATGCCAAGTTGTGAACAAATGCCAGATCTTTAGACATTTGGGATGCCCCATGGGAGTGGATGTCTCAAGTAAAGACATAGCGGACTGGCTTATGGACAAATTCATAGCCAAATTTAGAGCTTGGGATAACGTGTATCTTCCCTTTCATTCAAGGGTAGTAATAGTAAACATGGTGTTGTTGGCATGGTTTCACTTCTTTACTCCTTGTATAGATTTTCCAGCTTGCCTCTGGAAGAGAGCTCTAAGCTATGCTAAAGCTTTTCTATGGAAGAATAAGCAGGGCAAGAGACCATGTTCCTTCCTCGCATGGCAAAAGGTGTGTAAACCCAAGAAGGATGGGGGAATTGGCATCCTAGACATTGAAACACATGCAATGGCGAGAATGCCAAAAATGTTGACTTCCTTTCTCCAGCAGAGTCAACCTTGGACTAGGATGCTTAAAGAGCTTTCTCTGTATATGACTGTGAGTTGGCAAGGCAAATGGAGGGGACTCTCTTGGATTGATAAGATTTTTTCCCATGCTCCACTTGTCTTTAAAAATATGCCCTTTGCTGAATTTCTGATTAAGAAATGGAAGAGGATCATTCCCCTCATTCAATGGCAAGGATCTCCCAGAATCACGGGAAATTCACTATGCATGTAAAATGTTTAGTGGTCCCCAGTTTTTTTCCCTCTGTTAGCCCTCATTGAGCCCAAAGTGAGCAAAAGTCTCAACAACAGAGGGATAAGCAGATTTGAGGATTTCTGGGATGGTCCTCTTCTAGGGTGGAGAGATGATAAACAACTATCTGTCATGTATGGTCTCTCAAGATTTGATAAGAATTATCTGCATGTAATTATCGGTAAGCTCAAGACGCTAACTATCAATACTTCTCAGCTCACGGAAAGAAGAGAAGAGAGATTTTAAACATTTCAATACAATATGGAAAGTAGCTTGGCCGGACAAATGCTAGGAGTCCAAATGCAGAAGAATTTGGGGATCCAAACTGCCAACACATGCTCAGACTTTTTTGTGGAGAATCATGGTTGGGGCTCTTCCGTTAGGCTATAAGCTGATGATCAGAAATATGGCCTCAGGGATATGCCCAAGATGCAAAGCAGCCATCGAGGATTTCAAGCATGCCTTTTGGGATTGCCCAGCATTAAGATCCTTTTGGACACAACTCTCTAAATGGGGGGGGGGGACATTTTTGGGCTGCAATGTACATGGTCCCACTGGGTTTTGGGTAAAAAGATTGGTCCAATAGAGGAGAGTAATAGCCTTTTTGGATTTGCAAGATTTACATGCATGTGGGAGATTTGGTCTACGAGGAACACTCTGGTCTTTGTTAATGATGGCATGCAAAGTGTAGATCCTAAGAAAGTTATCTATTTAGTGAAAGCTAACATTGCTAGTTTGGTGAGTGTAAACAGATGGGAGTCAAGATACAATGAAACTACTCACTAAGAGGATATTGAATTGAGCAGTTTCTGTGGGTAGTTCTTCTCTTGATTGTTTGAGAAGACTAACCCACAGTTTATATGTACTCTTTTCATATTATTAATATAAATACATCTTCACTATAAAAAAAATTTATGTTATATGATGCTATGAGCCTTTGTCATGTGCATGCACATGGACATGCCTAATCCAATAGTGTTTAGGCACGAGCAGGGCACAAGAGGATCCCAAAAGCCATCCTATGGGTGCAGGACCAGGTCGGTAGGGTAAGAGCAATGCCACAAGACTAGTCGGCAGCATGACATTTATTTGTCCTCTTTGCTAGCTGATAGTAGGTCGGCCAGTTTGGGGGTTCTTAAGAGCCTATAAGGCTTATGCATGATTCATTCTTAGCATCTCGGTCCCATATCGAGGCACGTCATAGATATGATTTAGAAGGTCATTAGGCACCCTTTGGGCAAGCCAAAGGCCATGGAATTTGTTCAAACATATTCACCTTCTTGTACCATATGAATACTGAAGACACAACCATCTCTCTCTTCTCTCTATCTATTTTGTGTTTTGCATCGGGATGTTCCTATCTCAATGTTTAGGGCTGAAAGAAGACACAGAGCTTCCATGCATGTAACAGCCTTCTACGTCGTGAATTGAATATTCATGACACTAGGTAGAAGCTTGCTTGCATATCATGGCTTGATATGGTTCACCCATACACCATGATTCTCACCAAGAGTGGTGATGCGTAGGTATACTTGAGAGCGATCCCTCTGAAGGAGTGGAGAGATGATGCCTAGATCCATTGTCTCCATTGTTTGACCCAAGCAGCTTATGGGTGACCAATTGTATGGAGGCCTAGACCCAAAAGGCTAAGGGCGTGGATGGCTTGTGGTGGATTGGCTAATACCAATAGTGGAGGTAACAGGGGACCTTATACCTAGACAATTTACAAGTGGCTAGATTATGGCCTGGACAAAAACTTGACATAGTGGAAATGGTGGTATCTTTCATCTTTGATTATATACGAGTTGAAGTGGTCTAGCACTAGGTTGATCTGAAGGTTTGACCATGGCATCCAGAGGGAGGTTTGGTTGCATCAAGGTCCAATTTTAGGGGGAAACTAGCCATTCAAACCTTATAAACTTTTGTACCTAACAGAGATTTCCACCTTACACTTGTGTACCTATGGTTAGACTGGGATAGGACTTGAGTAAATGCTATGGATGGATGTTTGGATCTAAGGATTTGCTTACAAAAGCTTGTTCTCCTTATGCATTCGCGAGGACTCGAATTAAATTAAGTTGCGAAGAATGTTACATACCAACCTGCCTAGGGCTAGGGGGGAAACACGTGGACTAACCCAAGATTAGGATTAGGGTTAACGCTTAGCCAAGAGCGTGAGAACCCAAAGGGTTTACACGTAGGATAAGGGCGCTAGCAAGAGGAGGTCTAGATTGGCCATGGGATTGGAAATAATAGCCATGGGCTAATAACAATAACTAGGAGCTAATAATGACTAAAAGCTCATAAATAAAGCAAAAAAGATTTATAAAGAAAAGCATACCACTTATAGCAAGGTTATTACTATATAAGGGACCTAGGGTCACTTATTAGACACACAAGATCAAGTAGCCACGTGGTAGCCCGGGGTTACCAAGGAGTGTGCAGGATCTCTCGGTCATGGAGCTGTCAACGGCAGGTGATTCGGCTTGGTGGTATGGGATGCTAGGTTGGGATAATCCGTGAGTGGCAGGCTCGTGGCAATCTGACCTCAGACTCGGGGGTGGTTCGAGGTACCGAAGCTACCGTTGGGTGGTGAGTCGCTAGCCACAATGTATCGCGATCACACACTGAGTCCGACATCGGGTCTATGGAAAACTTGGTAGGGTTTCTCAGGTGTATGTCCTCTATCTTGATCCACAATGGTTATAGGTCAAATAATCCATGCACACAGTCTAGTGAGAACTTCACAGCTACTTATGATTTGCATTTGGAAAGCAATCACAAACAAGTGCTTACTGCCTTCTTTATGGATTGCTTTGGGAGTGCGAGATAACTCCAAAGTCGGTACTTCTAGGCCAGAATTTGAAAGTAACATGGATGAATGTTCGTTTTCCGCAAACAAGTTGCTTCAGGTGGAAATCCTCTTCTATGAGCGATGAGCTCAAAGGTAGGATGGAAGATATTAGTCTAGCTTCATGAGGGTTTTGGAGCTCTTTTCAGTTGCAAGCTTTCTCCCTACATGTCGTGGGATCCCCACGAGAGACTTCCATTGGAACATATTCTGTTTGAGGACACATCTTGGTGGAAGAGAGGAGATAAACACAAGGAGATCTTTACCGAAAAAGCTGCATTTAATGAAAATAAGGGCCTCACGGTTACTAGGCCAGATCACCATAAAAGAGGGGTTTCCAGCCTAAGCAGATAATACAGGTTGCTTAGACCTGCCTTCCACAATAATGGTTTTCCATGCTTCTTAAGCAAGAAACCAAAAGACTTTTCAAATACATCAGGAACACTTAGAGCTTACCAGGGACCTCTACTCCTTCCCTGAAGCAAGTTTTATGACAAGATCATAGATAATAAGTCCAATAATCCACAAGCCTTCTACTTGACCCTGCAGCAACAAGCTATGCATGACAAGATCACCTCAAATGCCATCTGCCATGTATTCTGATGATCAATTGCTCAACAGCATCCCCCACACAAACATAAGCCACTCATCATGGAAAGGGAAGGAATATAATCATGTTCTTCTCTATGCCCTGTTATGAGTGGTGAGGGAGTTTCCTTGCTGAATTTTCCACAAAGAGAACTGACCCCTAAGTAGATCCCTAACCATGTCTTTTTGGGACCTCTATATTCATATGCTTCCCCAATATAAGCTTGTAAGCACTTTAGTAAACCCAGCAACCTCATGCAATTACCATGTCTAGCTCTTAATCACATCAAGGTATCCCCTTACTTCAAATACATCTTCGATCCCTTTCTCCTTAACTACATCATTTACTGACGAAGCTTGAAATGGTGTTTATAAGACAATCCAGACTGACGTATTTAGCAGATCTGAAACCATTGGTAACACAGGATGAGACTGGACAATTCGAGATTCCATGTTTTATGACCAATATCTTTTTAATGGATGACGTATGTTTTTCTATCCATCACAAGACTAATGGGAGCAATTCAAAAATAAAACATAACGATCATATATCAGTCTTATTTTGACATGACATAAAAATTCAAAGGATGATGCATCAACAAAGAAGGTTGCAGACTCACTGAGGCGTTGGGGTTGCGAATAAGAGCACATAATGCATCCACTACTTCACCCAAGTTATGAGGTGGTACATTCGTCGCCATGCCAACCTGCCAATTAGTATTTGAGACCTAAGAACACATGCACATAAATCATGTGATTTAATACTATAAGATGTCCATAGAAGAAGTAACTTACAGCAATCCCAGAGACACCATTGAGAAGAAGATTGGGTAGCCGAGCAGGCAAAACTGATGGTTCTTTCTGAGAACCATCAAAGTTGGAAACAAAGTCCACCTAAGGCATTGGTGGCAGCTAGTCAGAAAACTAAAAAATGAAGGTGGCTGCATAGCAGACACTAGTGCATATGCCCACTGCAAGTTCTTAGACATTCATTTTCTTCCTCCATGCACACACATCGAGGTAACTTCAAGATGAAAATAGATTCCATTTACAGCACACACAAGCATTAGTGCAAATGCCATCTGCAAGCTCTTTTATTTTCTTCCTCCATGCAAACAGAGTGAGGTGCCTCCAAAACGAAAACAGCTCTCATTGACAAACTAAGTAGCAGAAACTGACACTATTTGAAACTAGAGTTCATCAACTGCATTTGAAAGAAATTAGACCGTTTATGATTTCTCACCGTATCTAACTCAAGGTCTGCCAGGAACATAGCCTCAGACAGTGCCTGCCAAAAGATACGTATAAATATCCCTTCTGAATCTTATAGTTTCGATATCTCTTGAAGCCAAAGCAACGTATGATACAAAAAAAAAAAGGGAATGTGGAGCTTACTTCAAGCCTGCATTCTGTGTACCGCATAGCAGCTGGCGGGTCTGCGTCCATTGACCCAAAGTTCCCATGTCCACTTATAAGAGGAGATCGCAGAGAAAAGCCCTATCAGAGGGCACAGTGTATCAGAGAAAAACATCACAAAGAACTTCCAGGAATCTATTACGCGTGTGGATTTAAAATGGCGTTACCTGAGCCATACGGACCAATGCATCGTATACAGCAGTGTCACCATGAGGATGAAATTTACCAAGAACCTGTAACACCAACAAAATGTTGTACATATTCAGAACATGATTTCTGCCATATGCTTCTGCAAGAAGTAAGGTAAGAGAAAAGGATCATATTAGCAGTCCCACCTCACCAACAACACGGGCCGACTTCTTGAAAGGCTTCTTTGAAGAAAGGCCTAATTCATGCATGGCAAAACTGCCATAAGAAAGGCAATATCTAGAAAATTAGGGACCCAGTCGACACAAATGCTTTGTAATATTACCAAACAAACATGTACATCAGACTAGGCAACATTGAGAAGGAAAAGATCTTCTAATAGACATCAATTTCAGTACTAAAATTCTACAATAAATTGTGGTTTAGCCAAATAAAGGAGCATAATTATGTGACTATAACAAAACCTGAAAAAACTTCAGCCTTTGGTGAGAGAAAGTGTAATTTTTCGAATTCACGAGAGCTTCACACAAAAGTTCACCGCATGAACTTTATCACATAAAACATAATTTATATAATTTATGTCCTTGCGCCTAAAGTCAGCAACCAAGTTCAACAGCAATGGGCTGACTCAGGATGATGACTGTTGTGGAGCCAATAACTGAAAGCCTATACAAATACATTTACATTTATTCTCAACTATATGTACAGCTGTAAATGCCGACCCCTCTTAACCACATCACTTTCAAACCACCAAGCACGTCAGCTCTGCAAATGCTGTCAAACTCCTAACCCCATTCTGGTCAACCACTTTCAAACCATCAAGCATGGCACATAGCTCTCACAACAAGGTGTAAGATGCTTCAGAAAAGCAACCATTCAGAAACTACCAGTAGGAAGCTAGCTTGATGACATACAAACTGCTTATTTCTATCAAGATTCAAAATGCATGAAAACACAACACTAGCATCATTCCAAAATAATTGTGGGTGTTTCTATATATAGTTCTGAAAGATTATATGACTTTTGCATGCATGTGTATACAGTTACCTATTTGTATGGGGAAAAACAAGCTGGCTGTAACCGCATTGTGGTCTAAAACTTCTACCATTAGAGCAATTAAACAATTAAATTAAGAGCCACACACCAAATCCACAATAACATCAAACTACACTGGGACGGCGGGCCAAAATGGGCTTACCTCCCCTTTAAATATTATTATTATCCAAGGGAAACGATCTTGTACAAGTATTGAGGGTTAGACGCTTCCACAAGGAGCAGTTGAATTATCCAAATACAAATTTCCAACTGTTTGGAAGCACAATGAGCATCAAAATACTCAATACTCTGATTCTGCTTCCTTTCTTGGAACTAACATATGAGATCCCTTCCTGCTGTGAATACTGATTTTCCCCGCAGCCACATACTCAACCAAAAACACACGTGGAGCAGAAGATACAATAGGTCCAGTTGTAAATACCACTGATCTAACCAGCACATTTGGAGATTCAACAAGTACTTAAAATGATGCAGCAGACACCAATCCTTACAACAGATGCAGCAGGTACAGAAGCACAACCAGCAGGTACACTTTGTGCGGCTGCAAGTACAAGGTGCAGCTAGTATTGGTGTACTATTAGCAGGTACAGATTACCGACCGGGTCCAGCAGGTTAGGCCATTTGGCTAATCCAAGCCCAAAATATAGGAAACATGTCCAGCTGATGACAAACAGGCACCCAAACAAGACATATGGTGCTTGTATACAATGTATTGGATAATCCCCCGTTCACGATAGTTTGTACACATTGATCCTAGCATCCATGTAGGCCAATAATTATGGAGCTGATCTCACAACCGATGACATCTGAAATACCCCCGGACGGGATTGCGCATAACCTTGTCACACACGTAAACTATTAATACTAATAAACAAAATGAAATGGCACAACACCAAACAAGACAGCAATGCTGAAATTTAGATGACACAAACAAAGGTCCGACCTCCCTTGTAATATGATTGTAAGGATTCCTCAGGATACAAGCTTCATGGTCATCACATGCCAAATTTCTAATGGCATCCATGCAATGAAAACAATTTGCAAACATGTTTCACTCCCCAATCCCCAATGACTTGCCACAAGCAACTATGCTCCACTAGCATCCATACACAAACATGTGTGTGCCAAGCCAAGATATACGAAACCTCAATGGTCAATCACACAAATGTAGAGTAGGTTAAAAGAACTCATAGAAGCTCTTACCAATGAATTTGATATAGTTTTCATGCTCCAATGAACTTTAGGTCAAAAAGTGTCGACAATAGAAATGCTCAAAACCATTTTCAGAAGGTAGAATTTCATAGGAGAGAAGCAACCGAAGGGATATACACGGGGGCTGGACACCAGTGTGGTAATCATGTGCCGGCTGTACCAAAGGTTGGAGAAGCAAGAAAGCATGTCAAAAAGCATGCGTATGGACTGGTCTTGCTGAATTTTTCTTCCTCTACCTCCTCTTCTAAAATGCACCAATTTGAGAGAGAGAGAGAGAGAGAGAGAGAGAGAGAGAGAGAGAGCGAAAGAGCACTTTCCATACAAGGAGAGGGTGGCCATGGAACCACCTCACCTAAGGCCACACCTCTCCCATAAGTGGAGATGGTGCCCATTATGTTGTCCACACCATTTTAATAAAAAGGGTGTCTAATTTATGAGAGCGTGGCCGGCAGCCATCTAATAAATGCCTGGCCAGCTCGTTGATAACCTGTGTGGTCACACTTTAATAAAGAGTGAATTTGCAAAACAGAAAAATAAACCATTACTCTTGTATGAATAAACAAAGAGTCTAGAGTCATACTCACCACCATACCTACCACCTGTCTACAACCCACAAACAAGGTCAAAATATAGATTCACTCTTGGATGCCGTAATACAGCGGCCATTCCTCGGTAGATATTACGTCCTCATGCCAACCGGAATACCATACTCTAAATATGAGCGAGGATTAGAGTCCCCAGTCTACCAGATCCTAGATCCTTTTTTTTTTTCCCGGAAAAAAGATCCTTCTATTAGTTAATGAGAAAATGCCATAAGGCTACAAAGCTCACCTCGCAAGGAGGGATAAAAACACAGTGAACTCCTGAGCTCCACCCCCGTGGCTGGCCGCTCTCTGGGGGGGGGCTACCAAATAGTACATGTGGGAGGTGAGAAAAGCCAAACTGGAGGCCTGTAGTGCCAAGTGACATCCTCGCCCCTCGCGGTGAGGAAAGGGCCAGGCTGCCAAGTGCGGAGGAAAGCCTTGCGGCGCCCTCTCATGCGGTCCGAGTCGCCCTGGAGTTTCCCCCAGTGTCCTCTCAAGGTATGAATGATGTCCACCCAGAGGGCCTGTATGACCTCCGCGTGGAGTCGCCTGGCGGTCAATGGCCTCCCTGCATCGGGCTCTCCAAATGTGCCAAGCCGTCATGCTGCTGATCAACTCCCATCTGTGCCCGACCCCCTCCTGAGGGGCTGCCGAAGAGAAATCTGGCATCGGCACCACCACCATCACCCTGTCAGAGACCTCGATGGTCGCACTGCCAGGGACGTCCTCATATCCAAGGGCCGGGCCGCTGTCCGTGGCCCGAGCCACCGCACCCCACGTCACCAGCATCTCACCTGGTGAGCCTGCAAAAACCATCCTGAGAGCGCGCTGCCAGACCTGCTGTGCCTGTGGGCAATCCCATAAGCAGTGCCGCTGCGACTCCTGTGCATGGCCGCACCGAGGGCAGGACCCTGGGTGACTGCCGAAAGCTAGCCAAGCCCCCACAGCCAGTCCTCTATGCGCTGTGAGCCAGAGAAACAGCGTCACCTTCTAGGGCCGGAAGCTGGCCCAAAGGCGCTGCCAGAAGTCCCTAAGAAAGGCAGGGGAGAGCCCCTGTCGTCGCCGCCAATGCTCGGCCGCCACCGGGGTGCTCGCTATCCTGTGTCTCTGAATCCGCCGCCCCAGCCTCGCTGTGTACTGAAAAAAGGGAATGCCTGGGCTGGTAGGGGCCAAGTAGGGATCTCGCCAAAACCACTCACCTGGATCCCACTGAAGGCGAATAAGAGGCCTGCTGTCCCAAGCCCATAATCTCCAAGAACAGTCCTCCCCTATCGAGGCCGGTGAGGGGTCTACATGCCACTGTCTCTGATGAAAGCCGACCACCCGCACCCTCTGAAGAATACATCCCTGGAACCCATCCAAATCTAGTCGTGTCCTCTGAAGCTGGCCACCCTCTCCCACCTCGAAAGTGAGTGGGGCGACTCTCTCCGCTGTGCCGCAGACCGCTAGAAGGATCTCATGCCGAGTAAAGACACCCATCCACTCTGGAGGTGGAGGGTCCTGTACTGGGGTCCGCCACTCCCGGGGTATGGCCGCCTCAATGTCCTGTCTCATCAACTCTCTGCCCCTCATCCCACTGAGTCTCCTCTCCTGAGCCTCTAGAGGCAGCTGCTGAAAACCTATCCAGTCGTCTAGGGACTGGGCTGGGCCAGAGCTCAGCGGGCCCCACGACACGTGAGACCGCGATCCAACCATATGGCCACTGGGGAGACGAATCAAGGGGTTCCAGATCAAAGGCTGCCTCAGGCGCTCCTCATCGGTGCCCAGGGGAGTCTGGAAGAGTGACGGCCTCAGATGCGACCAGGCCCTCAGAAGGCTAGCTGCAAAACGCTCCTCGAAGCCAAGGCCCACTCCTCTGGATCGCTGCTCTGTAAAGATCCACATGATGCTGGGGGTCCAGGGGCCGCTAAGAGAAGGGGTGCGGCTGAGCATCCTGGAAACAAGAAACTCCTTCCACGGCTCAGCGCCTGACAGGAGGCCACGAACTACCAGCTTGCCAAGCAATGCTCGGCTTTGGCAAATAGGATCAACAATGCCCAGGCCGCCTCTCTCCCTCGGCTGAGTGATCACCGCCCATGCCACCTTGGCCCTGGCGGGCCGCCCGTCGCCACCGGACCAAAGAAAGTTCCTGATGAGCCTCTGCACCTGGCCAATGCACGCCCGAGAGAAGGCCTAGCAAGAAGTGATGTACCACATAGTTGCAAGCAGAACCTGATTGGCCACAACTACTCGGTCAGCCAGAGATAAACGAGCGGTACTCCAATACAGAAGCTTCTTCCGAATGCTCAGAAGAAGGGGGGCTATCTGCTGCTCCGGAGATATGTCAATCCCCACATAGCATCCCAAATAACGCACTGTAGTGCCGGGGGGCAGCCACTGAAAACCGTCAACTGGCCTCCAAGTCGGGGGGGGCATAGAGCTGACCCACAACCCACACGACTTGTGCCAGTTGATCAAAGCGCCCGAAGCTCTGCAAAACCTGTCCATGGCTAAGGCGAAGCGGCGGAGGTTCTCCTCACCCCCCTGAAGATAGACAGCAGTGTCATCCGCAAACTCCGAGTCTAGGAGCTCCTCCGAGGTGCGGATGGGAAGCTGGAGGCCCCGCAAACCTGTATCCTGTGCCGTCAAAAAAGTGCTCATGGCCTCCGCCACAAAAAGAAAAAGAAAGGGCGCAAAGGGGCACCCCTGCCGCACCGAGCGCGAGAGCTGGAACCTCTCTCCGCGCACGCCCTGTATCAGCACCTGGCTATGAGCCGATGTGTAGAGTGCAGAGACCCCACGGATCCACTGAGGGGGGAAGCCCATCCTCTCCATAGTGCCTTCCAAGAAGGCCCAGTCCACCCGATCATATGCCTTCTCGAAGTCGAGAAGGAGCACTGCCAGATCCTCCTGTCGAAATCTAGCCAGAGCAGTAGCCTCCCAGAAAGAGAAAATGTTATCCAAAATGCTCTTATCCTGGATGAAGCCTGTCTGCGTGGAGTGGATGATGTCCGGAAGGTGAGGCTGAAGCCGCCTGCTGATCGCCTTAGCTAGGACCTTGTAGGCCGTGCCTAGCAAGGTGATCGGTCGCCACTGTCTAATCTCCAGTCTGTCTCCTCCCTCTTTGGGGATCAAGTGGATCAACCCCTCTGCCATGCTGTCCGGCATGACTCCTGACTCCATAATCTCCTGGAATGCCACTCTGAAGCCCCTATGTAAGAGGCCCCAGTACCTCTGGAAGAAAGCCACCAAAAGACCGTCCTCTCCAGGGCATTTGCCCCGAGGTAATGCCTGAAGAGCCTCCTCCAGTTCCGTATCCGAGAAGGGGGAGAGAAGGGAGTGCTGCAAATGGGCCGGCACAACCGGTCTCGTGAAGCTCCAGACTGCCTCCCGAGCCTCTCTCACCCTGTCATCTGCTGGCTCAGCAGAGAGAGGATCCCTGTAAAAATCTGTGGCTATAGCCCGAACCCTGGGGGGATCCACCACAACCTGGCCATCAGCCTGCCGAAGACGCCTGAGACCCTCTCGTCTGAAGCGAGGCCCTGTCGCCTCAAAGAAATCTCGAGTCACTCTGTCTCCAGCCTGTGTCCAAAAAGACGCCCGAGCATGGAATCGGAACTCCACCCTCCTCTCCTCAATGGATCTGATCTCAGTGCGAGCTGACTCCATCTGCTCTGAGATCCAAGGGCTCGTAGGATCCCTCTCCTGGAGTCTCTGGAGGGACGCTAGACTCCTCCGTAGGCTCCTCTCCTGCTCTCTGAAGGCCTCCAGCCGGTCCAAGGCAGCCTGTCTGAGCATCTGGCTGATCTCCTGCAAGCCACTGGCAAGATCGCTGGCTGCCGATCCTCTCCTGAACTGCAGCTCCTGCCAGACCTGCTCAACTCTGATCGCAATCTCGGGCTCCTCTATGAGACAATTTGGAATCCGGACGCTCTGGCCCTGCTCTCCTCTCGTGGGGTCCTCGATCTGGAGAAGCACTGGATAGTGGTCTGAAAACGAGGAGCCTGCAAGTATGCCCACTGTGCCACCTCTATCACAGGCCCACTCATCAATGTAGAACCTGTCGATGCGGGATAGGTTAACTCCTGTGGCCCGTCTATCCGAGCGCGAGAAAGATAGACTCCCCTGCAACCTGCCAAACTCCGGGAGAGTCCACGGATCCTGGCCTCTCACCTGTAGCACTAGTTCCTCCCAGGCAGCGAGCTCCGGCCCATGAATGGTCTCTTGGCTGCCCCCCATCCTGTCCTCTGCATCCTCCAGCATGTTGCAATCCCCTCCGAGGCACCAGTGGTCTGCCAAGGGGAGGGACTGCCTAATGGTGCTCCAGAACTCGGCTCTCCCGGTCGCCCCATTAGGGGCGTAGAAGTTGAGGAAGCCAATGCGGTCTTCCCCAACCCGAAGGATGATCCACTGCGCACGACCCTGGACCAGAATGCCAGAGTCCACAACCTCGGATAGAAGCTGCTCGCTGACTGAGATGCATACTCCACCCTGGTTCCCCTGGGAGCCATATGCCGGTGACCAAAAAGTGTGACTCCTGCCTGGCAAGATCTTCCGGCAGGTGCGGGTACGCCCGGCAGAAAGGTGGTGCTCCTGGATGAAAAGGATATCTATGGGTCCTCCAACGAGAGCCCTCTGGATCTCCTGACGAAGTCTGCCCCGACCAATGTAGCAGCGATGTCCACCGAGACCCTGGATGTTCCATGAGAGGATCCTCATGGATGAGCTATGGCAAGTGAAGCAGCCTCCACTGGCTCACCCCTCTCAGCCGGCCCGGATGATCTGCCCTCCACTCTGTGAGTCTTGGGCGCCGGCTTGGAGGGAGAATAATCACTGTCTGTCCGGGTGCGGAGTCTCTCCAAAAAGAGGGTGACCTGTCTCTGTGTCCAGCCCCACTCCGCCTTCGCCCTGTCCAGGGCATAGGCGTGAGACCAATCCTCTGCATATATGTATCTAAAGGTAGGCTGCACCCTCGGGGCGGCATGGAGGAGAATCAGAAGCACCGCCTCAACTGAGGTGTGGACCGGATCCGCCCGCCAGTCTCCTATACCAAACAAGCTCATGCGGGCTGAGTGTAATCGGGTCTGCAATAGGTCCGTGAGCCCCAAGTCACTGAAGTGGTGGGAAAACTCCAGTATCTGATCACGCAAAACTTCCTCTACAGAGTTGCAATCCCAAGCTGTGTCTGGGGCAACACTGAGAGGAAAGGAGAAAGCCACCATGCTGCTCACCACAGAGGGAGAACGAGAGGGATGGCACACCACGCAAACTCGCAAGGGCGCGACCAGTGTCTCGAAAGGGCCAGCATCCAGCTGGAGGCACCTGAAAAAACCGTAATCCACTGGTAGGCCCATCACTCGCGGGGGCGGAGAGAACTCTGTGGCGGGCGAAGCAAGGATCGCCATCTCCACCGGCCCGGAGTGGCGGTGGAACAGCCGCTGGACTGAGCTCTGGCCTACCCAGCTGCGCTGCCCCGGGGCAGTGGGTGGTCTGGCGAAGTATCCTGGAGAGGCCGAGGGAGGGATGGGGGCTCGCGGCGAGGAGGGGGGAGAGCGAGGAGAGGATGGAGAGGCATCTGCCAGAGGATAGGTGTCAGGGGGGGCCGCCGGGGGAGGAGGGAGGGGGGGGCTGGGGGGGGGAGAGGGGAGGGTGGAAGGAGTGCTCTCCGGGTGGGGGGAAGGGGAGCCGGGGGGCGAAGAGTGCGGCCCGGGATCCTCAGGAATCTGCTCCAAGGAGGGGGCGGGGCCCCCCGCGGGGGGAGGCGGGAGCGGGGTCTCCACGTGGGAGGCTCCACCAGCGGCCTCAACGGGCACTGAGTCTGAATCCTCGTCCATCGGGGTGGGACCTGCTGGCCGCCTAACCCTGACAGGAGCATAAGTGCGGGTAGGTGCCTGTACGCCACCCGGAGTCGCCTGTCCGCCAGCCTGTGCTGCCTGCTGCTGGCGTCTGCGACGGTCCCTGCGGGCCGGGCGTTTCCGCCGGCGAACCTCCTGCCATCCGCCAGCCTCCTGGGACTGCGCGGCATCCTCCGCCGGGGCCTACTCGTCAGATGATGGCGCCTGCTGTGGCGAGCCAGGGATGTCCGGTCTCTGAAGTGGATGGCCACCCCTCGGGACTCCTGCAGGGGGTCCAGAGGCGGCATAGCGTGAAGGATGAGTCCCCTTGCCGGGACAGGCGCGTGCGAGATGGCCCATCTCCCGACATGTGTAACACTGGCCGGGGAGGCCCGAATACTCCACGCGCTGTATCATATGACCTCCAGAAAGACAAGGGAGAAGGATCGTCTTCATGAGGGACTCCGGTGACGGAACCACAACCCGAATGGCCGGGAGTCCTGCTGCCCGAGCAATCACTGAAGCCGCTGTCTGAGGCGTCTCCACCACCTGCCCGAACGCCTTGCCAATGGATGACAAGAGGGGCAAGTACTCCCTACGGAGTCCAGGAAAGCAGTTAGTGACGGGGAAACCTGTCGCGCCTGCTAGCGGGTCAGAAGCGGGGTCGAAACCATGAGTCCATCGCGCCAGGAACGCCCGGGATGAGCGGAGGGCAATGGGGCTCCGAGCCAGCACCATCTGAGCTGCCTGTGGGGACTCGAAATCCACCTGGTAGTAGCCACGTCCCAAAAAATCTACGCTGACGATCTTGGCGGGCACGCCAACAAGGCTGCCTTGCAGAAGGTCGCGAAGCTCTCTCCGCATCGGACGGCTACCCACTATCTTGCAGACCAAGGAGGAGGCCTCAAGAGCGGAAACTGTGGAAACAAACAACTGAAGATCTTCAGCTGTGAACTCCAGACGGAGACCGGAATCGGCAGGGTTAGTCGGAGCGGCTTCCATGGAGTCCTCCAAAGGGAAAAAGCCAGAAACCGGGGTCACCAACGGGAGGGACACAACCCTGCGAGGAAAAAAGGAGGCGGAGGGCTACAGGATAGCGGGAGCGGGGCGGGGGGGGGGGGGGGAGAGAAGAGAGGCGGAAGGGAGGAGAGAGACGGCGGAGGGGCGAGAGGAGGGGGAGAAGGAAGGGAGGAGAGAGAAGGCGGAGGGGGGAGACGGAAGGGAGGAGAGAGAAGGCGGAGGGGGAAGAGGAGGCGGGGGAGAGGAGGCGGGGGAGAGGAGAGAGGCGGGGGAGAAGGAGGCGAAGGGGGTTAGAGAAGCGGAGGAAAAGATGACGGGGGAAGGAAGCAAGCGGCGGGGGGAATGGCTGGGCCGGCAGCGTGGAAGGTGGCGAAGGAAGAGAAGGCGGGGGGAAAGAAGGCGGAAACGAGGAGGGAGGCGGGGGAGTGAAGGCGGAGGAGGACGTGAGGCAGAAGGCGGGGGAGAGAAGGCGCAATGCAGGCGGACTGGCGGGGGGGAGAGGGGGGCGCGATGGCGAGAAGCAGCGGGGGGGGGAGAAGCGGAGCTCGCAGGCGATTCACAGCAGTTGATGCTAATTGTGTGGATCACCACCAGATCCTAGATCCTATCTACTAGCCCTTGGTGTAGACATAAGCCCCCTATCATGAGTTGCCAATCCACATGACCCTTGGTGTAGACTTAAGTCTCCTACCATGAGGTGTCACGTCCACACAATAGAGCCCACCGTCCATAGGTCAAAAGCGTAAAGAATGTCCAAATAGTAGGTTCTGAGGCTTTGACTGGCCAACGGTCGAAAGGCCGCAACAACAACAACAACAACAAGGGCAAGGGAAGTCTTCACAGTCGAAGTCTTCTAAGAAGAAGACTGACTCAGGTCGTGATGCTTTGAAGGTCAAGCGGACCTATAACCATTGTGGCTAGAAGGGTCATTATTGGACTCAGTAGAGCACCGAGAAAGGTGCAAATTCCTCAATTGCAGCCGCGAAAACTCCAGCTTTTGTGCACTTGGAGATTATGGACACTGCAGCTTCATCTTCTTCGAGCAAGGAGACAATTGGTCTCACCATTGGGGATACTCGCGAGTGGATTTTGGACAGTGGTGCTTCTAGCAAATGACTCCTTCCCAAGAGTTGTTACAAGACCTTCGGACGCAAACAGTGATAAAGTTGCACAATGCGGAAGCAAAACATAGGAGAGGGGAAGCAAAACATAGGAGAAAGAGGGAGACATCAAACAATGAACATCATGTTATGTAGCAAGGGGGTTTTACAATGGCAATATCAGCTATTAGCAAATGGTGTAGAACATGTGTGTGTGAATAGGTTAGATAATTAACAAGTGAATATGGGAGGACTCCTTATATAGTGATGCTGGGAAGTTGGCCGGCTGTCCCTAGGAGCTGGCCGAAAGCCCACGACCTACTAAATAGGAGATAAATGGATAAAACCTCATGAATAGGCATTCCCCAAATGCACAATTTCTAACACCCCCTTTGCAGCTCATAGTGTGCAAAGTCTGAAGAAGATGAGCTGATGAAGATGCAAACATGGACAGTCCAGTATTGCGCACTACCGGATACACCTCGAAAAGAGCACCCGCTAAACTGTTTCCTCGAAACAAAAATGCCACCACAAACAACAAGGAACTTTGCTTGGCTCCGAATTCCCACACAAGTGTGCAATGAACTCCAAGAATAAAATGATGAGCTGCTAGACACACCACGCCCATAATCCCCAACAATGGACTGTGAACACATCACGCCCCAAAAACCTCGAACAATGAACTTAGAACACATCCAGTCCATAATCTCTGCTACACCAAGCAATAGACGTGGAACACATCCAATCCATAACTCCAAAATGAACTTGGCTTGCCAGATAGTTTTAATGCTTGGAACTCCGACTCACAGATACCATGCACCAGAAATGGAGCTACTAACAGTCCCCTCTCCTTCCCACAAGCCTCCTTTGGCTGGAAGCACATGGGGGAGAACTATCTATATAACTATAGAAGCTCACCATCTAGGTCCTTCCTGGCTTTTGTAGCCTTGGGGACACTAGAAGTATCAGAGCCATCATCCTGTATATGATCATTGCCCTCTTTGAAAACTTGGTCCTAGCCTGGGGACTGTACCTTTGATCTTGCAATCTTTAGCCAAATGAACCTGCTTTCCGCCTGAAGAGTAGCAAGGACATTGTCCTGTCTGTTGCACTGTAGCGAGTGCCTGATCCTGTCCACTAGGAGGGAACCTTACCTACTCTTGAGAAACAAGGATAGATGCCTCCTCCAAGAGAGAATCCATATCCACGGCAATAGCAAAGCTCTGCAAGCAAGCCTTTGTGCCACTGATGATCTGAACACTCCACAACCAATCTCCAACACTACTCCAACGGAACGAGGTACAAGGAACAAACAGCCCCCTCTCAAAACTGAGAGAAAGGGGCTGGACAGTAGCAAACAGTCCACCAAAACTTGCCGGAAAACACACACAAAGTAGGTAGATCCATCGAAAAAGAGGCGGGCTTAAAATGCCACAAGTCCGTGGTGCTCCACACCCGAAGAAGAGGACCACCAACTGCTGTCCAGGGCTCTGCTCCAAACGCCAACAGCGTGAAAGCACAGGACCGACAGCCCCTTCTCAAGCGGAGGAAAGGCTAAAACACCATAAGAAGAAACACCTCCTCTGCTTCCCAAGGCTGAAAACGCAGCCCATGCACCACCAACAATGGATGATGGAGAAGATGGCATAGGGGAGAAAGAGTTGCGGCCACCACAAAAACGCAGCCACCAAACCTAAAGCAGAGCACCCTAGAAGAAAAACGCAGCCACCAATGTGAAAAAAACAGCCTTCAGGATGAAAACGCAGCAGCCAAAGGAAAAAGCAGCAGCCAAGTGGTGAGGAAAAACACAGCCACCTGGAAATTTGCACAAAACACAGCCCCTGCTGCATATGTAGCAAAAACGCAAGCCTTCTTCTGTTCCCAAAATGCTGAACTTCTTGCAATAAGGAAACTCGCCACCGCCGCCTTGAAGTGCCGGTCACCTAAGCAACTGATACCATGATAAAGTTGCACAATATGGAAGCAAAACATAGGGGAGAGAGAGAGAGAGAGAGAGAGAGAGATCAGACAATGAACATCATGTTATGTAGCAAGGGGGTTTTACAATGGCAATATCAGCCAACAAATGGTGTAGAACATGTGCCTATGAATAGGTTAGATGATTAACAAGTGAATATGGGAGGGCCCCTTTTATAGTGAAGCTGGGAAGTTGACCGGCTGTCCCTAGGAGCTAGCCGACAGCCCGTGACCTACTAAATAGAAGATAAATGGATAAAACCTCATAAATAGGCATTCCCCAAATGCACTGAGATGCACAATTTCTAACAAACAAGCCACATCTTCATTGGTGACAAGTCCACTATCCCGATTCACAATGAGGGCAAGTTTCGATGGCAGAGGGGGGAAGCATTCTTCCCCAGTTCTTTATGTTCCATCTCTTGGTTTTCACCTTTTGTCAATGCATGAGGTTTGCAAGACTAGCATGCAAGTGGAGTTTGATAAGCATTCAATTGCTATCCAAGACAAAGCAACAGGCCAAGTTGTTTGGGAAGCCGGAGTCGAGAATCAAACTCTCAACACTCCCAATGTAAGGATTATTCTTATCAGACTGTGAAGAGCTAACAAAATAGCCAAGCATAAAGACATTGTGGTATGAGTCCTCACTAATTGAGTTGCTCTACCCTTAATGTGATTCCGCTACCATAGATAGAGCAATGGTAGGGGTCTCACAACTGACATCAGAGATGAGCCATATTTAGACCATTTTAGATGTATATATTGTCGCTTCATCAGAGCTAGGCTTAGTCATTGAGTTTTGGAATAGAATATATATTGTTTTGTCCTTTGTTTAAATCTTGTCTTTTTTGGGAGTAATGTGTAAAATTAAAACGCAGCATGGCACAAAACTTGTCTTCTTCCATGGAAGGACACGTGAGCATTTAGTCACACTAACAAAGTGATAGCTACAAATTTCTATCTTAATCATTGAGAATATTATTTTGAGTGGCCTTATCAGTCATTCACTATTTATGAGGCGTCACTAGTGGGATGAGAACAAAGAAAAGTTTTTTCTAGTGATAAGACATAGATTAACTTCCATTCTATGCCTCAAATTTGAGCTTGGCCATGATTATGGAGTACAAAAATTTGAGGTAGAAGTATTTTTACTTAGATGAGTATTTAGCTAGGCTAAATCATCTTAGTATGTACCTCCCTCGTAGAGAGTTTGTAAATATAGGCCAATATTGTCATTTTCAACCCTAGTTCTTTTCCTGGCAATGTAATAACCTCATATTGTATCAAGGATAAATCTAGGTCATGGTTTCTCATGTACATCAGGGTTACTCCAGCTTTGTTAACCGCATTTTATGGGACAGCAGTTCTTTCTGCTTATCCGGAGTCTCACATAGAGCTCCTGTACGGACTTCATCTTTTATATTCACAACACCATTGCATACTGTGTGTTTTACTCTGATCTTTCATATATTTGGTCCTTTGGTCTCTTTTGCCCTCACATGGTATCAGAGCAATCGTGAGCAAAGGGATCGAAGACCTAGAAAGAACACACCATGGATCGTCTACCCTCGATTCCGGAGGATCAGCTTTCCATACCAGATACTGATTCCGATATAGATCACACAGAGGATGGAACTCCTTATTCACTGGAGAGCCCTGTTCGAGGTCTTTCATTGGGAGACGACCAGCCTACTTTTACCCACTCACCCTCTTCACCCTTGGCGTATGGTTTTTCTTCTCCAAGCTTATCAGCCGTCACTTCCAGAGGAGGTTACATGCCCACAGCAAGGGCGCCAGTATTGGACCCAAGTATTCAGCCTCAACTGGAGAGCACTGCTTCTCACCCTAGCCGACGGTACCATCAACTACCCTCGATCCCTAGAATTTTG
This sequence comes from Cibotium barometz, assembly GCF_041138505.1. Classification (NCBI taxonomy): domain Eukaryota; kingdom Viridiplantae; phylum Streptophyta; class Polypodiopsida; order Cyatheales; family Cibotiaceae; genus Cibotium; species Cibotium barometz. Next base: position 46,785,804 of record NC_141057.1, on the reverse strand, counting down.
TGAACCCTAATAGAGGAGAGTCTAGGAGTATTACTCATTCTCCGACTTCCGGTGTTCAAGGAGGTAACACTGTTTTCTCCTCTGGTTCACATTCTGTTCCAACTCCTAATGTGTTATAGAATACTGCCCAAATTCAAACTCAAAACCCTCCCTCCCAACCCATACCTCTTCCTACTAGTGTTGGCATGCAATCATCACTGCATGCACTTCTTTTGGGTCCTGCGTATGGTTTCTACCCATCCCAGTTAGCTTTTAACACGACGCCCTCTGTCACTACGGTCTCACCCGGCATTCCAGGGTATCAAGTGGTTTACCAACCCATCTCTGGCACTGGTGTTTTTCCCAATTATGTGCCCTCTCCAGGGTTCGTACCAACCTAGTATTCCTCCTATGCTGAGAACCCAAAACTTGATTCCCTCTTATGGAGCACCCTCAACAGGTCCTTCATCCATGCCTGGACTTGGTGGACTGTCGGGTTTCTCTCCCTCAACACTTACACTCTGGATATGGCCACTAACCTTCCTGGACTCCCCCACCATCTTCCTTTCATGCTTCCATGTCCAGAAATGCTTTCACTGAAAAGACTCGTTTTAACGGGTCTAATTATACAACCTCGGCTAAAGAGGTTGTATTGGACACAAGGGCCCCCTCTTGAGTGGAGGGAGAGGATGACTTCTTGGGATGAAATTGGTCATGCAACCTAGCAAAACGCAAGAGTTGGCATTCACACTCATATAGGTTAGGCATAGGCTCTAAACTAATGGTCCGTGTGACAAAAGTGAAGAAGCTAGGAGGCAACTTGTTTAGAAGAGTGATAACCTGATCTTCTTGGGACTTGGTAGAGCCAGTGCTGGCAAACTCGGCGTTAAGGCGCCGATATTCAGCAACTTTGACGGTTAGGTCATCCCCTTCTTTGATAGAGAAAACTCGAATTTGATGCTCAAGATCAATGCAACGCGTACAATCACGTGCGACATCTCTCTCGACGAGATGTGCCCATCTGTCAGAGACATAGGGGAACTGCTGGAGTTGAGAATGGAACTCAGGCAGAAGGCCTTGCATGAGCTCCACTATAGCAGTGGCATTTCTAGCCTCCCAATGGCTAATGACGTCAAGAGGTACGAGAGAACGGTGGGGTTTTGGGTCAAGGCCCTTTACGAGGTTCCAGGAACCTTGGGATGTGAAAACTTGTTCCATAAGAACTCAAAAAGAACAGCAAGGGAAAGGGAACAACATCTTAGGAAATCAAGGCAAATCTTCTGGCAACAACCACACTGATTCCAAAAATCCTGCCTCCACACCCATTCCCTACTGGTAAAATATTCCCAAAAAGAATAGATTTTGCACCTCTTGCCAAATACCTGGCCATGTCGATGATGAGTGTGTTTTTAAAACCAAGGAAAATAGAGGCAATAACTCCAACCCTACTACCTCCACCCGCCAAAACAACCAAGGTGGTAGCAATGCCCCAAATTGGCGATCTACACCGGTAGCAATCTAGCACCTACTCTACCAAGCTCCCCTCCAAGGACCCAACAACAAGGAAATGGTTCTGCTTGGCCACGTTCCTCCCACTGGCGAGCTAATAGTCAAGTTGCTCACGCCCCACCTTCCCAATCAGTTTCTTTCACCACTCCTGAAGAGATGTCTGATTGGTCTTCCCTCACACCTCATCCTGGCCCGTCAGCCAATATTGCTCAGGTCACACTTAAGATTGATTCCCGCCACAACTCCACAAAAAGGAAGAAACGAAGGCCTAAACAAGGCCATCCGCAAGGAAAGGCCTCTGCCCTCATTCAGATTTGTCAGTTACCTAATAATCCCTCCGTGCCCATTATTGAGGCCCATCCAACTCTTCCCTGTGGTCATCCTGTCACTTGAGTAGTTGACAGTGGCGCTACTCACCATATGGCATTTTCATTTCTCAACGTCCTGTTAAGGGAGAAGTTCGATGTGGCAACAACACAATGATGCCCATAAAAATCCATTGGCACTGTCTTATTTGACACCAGCACTGGCCCCCACCAGGCTACCTTGGACAATGTCTATCTTGTCCCTAATTTAGGTCTCAACCTTCTTTCTGTCTCCCAGCTTACCCAACTCAATCGTGGTGTCTACTTCAACAAACGAGTTGTTGAGGTAATTGATGAAACTACTGGTCTTGTTGTTGCCAAAGGACAAGCTCAAAAGGACGGTTTGTACCGACTGTCCACTTTTCTAACTGAGCCATCTTCTGTTGACTCAGAGTTTCATCGGGTTCGGGCCTATGTTACCCAAGCTCCTTCCGACATTGAACGACTATGGCACTTTCGCTATGGTCATTTACCCTATTCCACTCTCTATGAGCTATCTCGAGACAAGTTAGTTGAAGGTGTACCCAACCTCAAACTGACAAAGGATGTCTGTCAACCTTGTCAACTAGGTAAACAACATCGTACCCCATTCCCACAACACGCTACTCATCCGGCCTCGGGAATCCTCCGGTTGATTCATTTCGACTTGAGTGGTCAATCCCCAACCCCTTCCTTGAATGGATCTCTATACTACATGTTAATTGTTGATGATTATTCATGATTATTCAAGGTACATGCGGGTATATTTCCTAAAGCATAAATCTGACGCTTTCCAATACTTTTCCACATGGGTTCGGTTATGCACCAATCAAATGGGCGTCTCCATTGGGACTGCTCGTAGTGACAATGGGGGTGAATTTACCTCCCATCAATTTTCTCATTTCTTGCAAGATCATGGCATTCAACGCCAACTCACCTCCACCAACTCTCCCCCACAGAATGGAGTGGTCGAGCGCAAGAACTGAACGGTCATGGATATGGCACGCTCCATGCTTTTTGCAATTGAGCTGCCTGAACGTCCCTGGTCAGAATCGATCAACACTGCGGTGTATCTTCTGAACCGTTGCCCCACGGTTGCTATTCCCCACAAGATCCCATTTGAGGCTTTCTTTGGCGAGAAGCCAACCGTTTCCCACTTTTGTGTTTTTGGATGTCGAGCATATACTCACACTCCGAATGATACAAGGGGCAAGCTTGAGCCAAGGAGTGAGTTGCCATTTTTGTGGGTTACTCTTCTGAATCAAAGGCTTACAAAGTTTTTGATCCAAGATCAAACAAAGTTTTTGTTCGTTGAGACATTGTCTTTGATGAGCGAGACTTACTTCGCCTTCCACGCCCATACCAACTGAACAAGAATCTCAGACTGTGCCAAATGAACCCCATCAGTTACCTACAAATCCACCTCTTGAGGAGGCTTCCTCCTCTTGTCAACCACTCAGGGACCCTTTACCTCGCTGGTATCAACAAACCATGCGTGATTCTGGTATACTTCCCTTTGATATCCTTTGGACGGTCCTCGTCGGTCCACCAAACTCGCCCCTCGTGCCTCATTTGCCTCTGTTTTTTCCACAGACTATGTGGCACATGATGAGCCAACTTCGTGGAAAGATGCTATTAAAATTCCATCCTGGAAACAGGCCATGGAACTCGAACTTAAAAGCATTGACCGTAATGGCACGTGGTCCCTTGTGGATCGCCCTCGTCCTCATAAGAAGGTCATTGGAACCAAATGGATTTTCCACACCAAATTTAAAGCCAATGGTACCCTGGAGAAATACAAAGGGTGCAAGGCTTTCGCCAAAAAGAAGGCATTGATTTCGATGAGACTTTTGCTCCCATTGCTCGAATGACCATAATCCGTCTTTTACTCAATCTGGCTGTCCACCATAAATAGCCAATCTACCAAATGGATGTTAAGAGTGCCTTTTTAAATGGCATTCTTCAAGAGGAGGTCTATGTTGACCAACCTTCGGGATTCCCTCTCCCTGGTCTTGAGGACAAAGTTTTTCGCCTACATAAAGCTCTTTATGGGCTTAAGCAAGCACCTCGGGCGTGGTATCATCGCATCGACAAATTTTTTCACAGCCAAGGTTTTCACCCATCACACTGTGACCCCAATCTCTATATTCACACTCATCATGTGCTGGTTTGCTACCTTGTACTGCATGTCGATGACCTAATAATTTCAAGTTCCCATCAAGCCAAAATGATTGATACCATGGCACAGCTTAGACAAACTTTTGAGATGACTGATCTCGGCCTTCTCTCATATTTCCTTGGCATGGAGGTGATCCAACATCCTAATGGTATTTTCGTATCTCAACAGAAATACTGTCTCCAACTCATTACTTCCTATTTTCCTGATGGTGCTATCCCTGTGGCCACTCCATTGGATCCCACCGTTAAACTATCAAAGGAAGTGGACTCACCTCCACATGAAGAGCGAGCCTACCGGCAAGTGGTTGGGAAACTTATTTGGCTCACAAATTCTTATCCTGATATCTCCTATTGTACCTCCTATTGTACCTCCATTTTAAGCCAGTATTTCAATTCTCCCAAGGAGCCACATTGGAGTTCAGCAATGAGGGTTGTTCGCTATCTAGCATGTACCTATTTCTATGCACTTCACTACAGTCGCAGGATCTCCTTGCACGGTTACACGGACTCCGACTGGGCTGGTGACCTCAATTCCCGACATTCTCATGGTGGTTATTTGTTCTCCCTCGGATCTGCCCCTTTCTCTCGGTCTAGCAAAAAGCAGGATACTGTTGCAGGTTCTTCAGCAGAGGCCGAATACCGGGCCCTCTATGATCACCACTGAGGTTATGTGTCTTCGTCAACTTCTTTCCGACATGCGCGTCTCCATCGACACCGCCTCTACCATCTTCATCGACAGTCAAAGTGCGATCGCTCTTGCTGGCAACCCTATTTTTTCTAATCGTACCAAGCATGTGGGTGTTCATTTTCACTTTAACACGGAACAAGTTGAGCTTGGTACCATCCGACTCCAATACATTTCTACGGCTTCACAATCGGATTGGCATCAGGCCACCACCATCATCCTCCGCTCATTGAGAGGGGGATCTACCTCTCCCTTCATTTTTTACCATTTTTGTATAGGGCACATGAGTCAGTGAAAACCCCATGAGGGCATGGCTCCTGTGAAAACCCACTGCATTGCATTTTTTTTCATCATGCATTCCCTATGCACAGCATTCTATTTTATGTGTTTGGGGCGCATGTATGAATGAAAACCCAAAAATGGGCATTCCTGAATGTGAAAACCTCTTGCATTGTGGCATTCATTCCAGTACTTCTCAATCCCAGATGCCGTACCCTGGTCAAAGCACAAAAATCCTCATCTTCGACAACCATCTTTTTCCCCTCATCTTCTCTCATGATCCCTTTTTGGTCTGAGAGGGGGGGTGTGAAAATGTACCTAAACCATGCAGCCCAAAAAGGGCCGACTTCTTTGTTTGGCCCACATTCTTTGCTCGGCACTTCAATTCTCATATATAAATGAGACCCTTCGCTTATCCTCTATTCACAAACTGACATGCAGGTGCATCTGCGTTTTCTCATCATCGCAGCGTTCCATCGCTCATGTGTTGGTCGCCTCACATCAGCGCTCCAACACTTGTGCCCTGGTCGCCTCACGACTGTATCATCATTGCTTGCTGGTCAGCACACAAGTCACCACCTACAGCAGCATTAACGGTTACTGATCTGGGCGCCTACATCAGCTTCTCTTGCATCGCTTACAGCCAGTTCATGCGCTGATTTAACTGCAGCTTGATGCCGCCTATGTTAAAGTTATGCATCTCATGTGGGAACCACCTTTATAGATAATTAACTAATTATCATGTATAGGTCGGTCACCCTTGTGAGAGCATATAAATAAGCTCTATACCCACCATTGTAATCTTAACTTCATTGCTAATTAATATCAAGCTTGTTCGGCTATCTCTCTCTCTCTCTACGTGTGCGTGTGTGTAACGCTTCCGCAGCTAGATTCTTGACATGGTATCAGAGCCCTAGGCTCGTGATTCTCGGCAGCACCACGCAAGGAGCAGCAGGAGAAGAAGAAGAAGGCGAGGCACCTGGCAATAGGTAGCAGAACGTGTAGAAGGCGTTGTGACTCGTGAGCAAGGTCTGGCGGTTGCAGGCAGGCTGTACACCAGTTGCATGGGCAGCAGTAGCAGAGGCGGTGGTTGACGTCTTTCTTTGTGGTCCCGCATCTGGCGCAAGGCAGGCCAAGCAAGGCACAAGGCAAGCAGCGTTTTCTGTCTAGCAGGAGTGTATGCAAAGTGAGAGCAGCGTTTTTTTGTCTGGTGGCCAGCTTGGAGACACCAAGAGCAGCAAGGCTGAGCGAGCTAAGCTGAGCACAGAGGAGCGAGAGGAGCGCGTACAGTGGAGGCGGCAGCGACAGCACATACAGTTGAAACATCGTTCCCATGCACGTTTGGAAGGTTGACCTTGAAGAGTGGACCTCGATGGAGCGTTCACATGTTGAGCGTCGACAAGATTCTGGCAGGGGTACCTGGTGGCGATTCTCAAAGAGACTAGTATGTCTATATAAGTGGACCAAAGAACAAGAAAATCCGAGAGCCTTGATGAATTTTGGCAGGTGTTTCCTAGCTACAACTGCGATGGACTCTCCATGCATGAGCAAAGTATTTGATTTGGCTATGAAGCGACAAGGATATCTGTACCAGTGGACATGTGTACAACAAAGTTTCCGTGTTGTGGAGTTGGTTCCGAGACTCAGATCCGAGGACCCTAACCATCACTCTTTGGCAGTTTCCAATTACAAAGGATAGTTTTCCTGATAATCAATTGGTTGACATCGAGGTTGCGGATGATTTCCATGCTAACATCTTGTGGCAAGCCATTTGGACCAAGGTTCCCAGTATCCAGGAGTAGTGAGACTCTTTATCTTCTTCGGGCTATTGCAACAGAGGGGGATTGGGAGGTGTCAACTTCAACGTAACTATGGAGATACTCCCCTCACATGTTTCAGCCAGAGAGAGGCACGTGAGGGGGAGAGGGGGCTAATCAAAGCTTCCATCAGGTGTATTGGAACCGGGTGACGGAGTTCAAAGCACATGCATCTGGCGAGAAGAACGGCTTGACAACACTATGGACGTGCTTTTGTTTGCAATTCATTGTGGTAAGACTATGGACGGGAGGAGTTCTTGGTTCATTGTCAGAGAATTTTGGGCGTCATGTGTCGACAGTTCAATGTTCAGAGGATTTCTTGAACGTGTGTGTTCTCAGTTCAACAAATGGGGGATCATGAATGTGGAGTTGTCTACAATTCATTATTCTATGTGGCAGCTGAAGCTCAAGATGGCATTTTCTTGTGAAGACAGGTTGATTGGTGCATTTTCCGAGGTGTACTCAGTAGTTGCAAATGCTGAGGTGTCCATGGTTGCATCGTCATCGACTTGGATTTCCCATCTATGCCCACTATGAGCTGCAGAGGGCATGTTAAAGTTATGCATCTCATGTGGGAACCACCTTTATAGATAATTAACTAATTATCATGTATAGGTCGGTCACCCTTGTGAGAGCATATAAATAAGCTCTATACCCACCATTGTAATCTTAACTTCATTGCTAATTAATATCAAGCTTGTTCGGCTATCTCTCTCTCTCTCTCTACGTGTGCGTGTGTGTAACGCTTCCGCAGCTAGATTCTTGACAGCCTACAGCCAGCAGTCTCAACAGCAGCGTTAACTGCTATTGGTCTGGGCACCTACATCAGCTTTTCTGCATCGCCCACTTTAGGTTGACTTCGTCACCTTCATCAGGTTACCAGCAGTGTTAACTTCACCTACTACATCGCCAACACCAAGTTCACTTTGTCGTCTACATCAAGTGATCTTCGACGTGTGCTTCAGGCTTATATCAACGCTTACATCAGGGTTACTCCAGCTTTGTTAACCGCGTTTTATGGGACAGCAGTTCTTTCTGCTTATCCGGAGTCTCACATAGAGCTCCTATACTGGACTTCATCTTTTATATTCACAACACCATTGCATACTGTGTGTTTTACTCTGATCTTTCGTATATTTGGTCCTTTGGTCTCTTTTGCCCTCACAGTGTCTATCCTTACAAAGATGGTGCTAAATGCCCAAATTCCCAAAAAGGTGTGGGGATACCATGGGAAAGAGAGAGAGGAAAGAGAAGAAAACAAGGGTTATCTTTGTTGCTACATGGAAAAAACAAAGAGATATAGGTGCTGTTTCTGAATTTGCAGAAAAGCAAAGGGAAAAACGCCCAAAGATTGGAGATAAAAACTTTGAAATTACCCGTCAGTTGCAAGTGATTGCCTGCAGTGTCAAATTTCATATGGTTTAGAGTTGCAATCTTGAAGTTGGAGGTGAATGGTCAAATATAATAATTTAAAAGCCAAGCAATGATGCGCGTGATTGGTAGGTGCGAGGTCCCAAAGTTGCATGAGAATAGAGTTGAGAGAATGTGAGAGATCATAAAAAGGAGTAGCTTTAGGAAATGAACAAGGGAGAATCTAGCATGTTACAATCAACTCAACCTTTCCTCTCTTTAGTGATTGCAAATGGCTTTCTCATAACTCTCTACTGTTCACGCTACACGTCCACCATGAAATTATATAGCCAAAGCAAATATTGCAATTCTTACAATTGTCAAATAGTAACTCTCTACTGTTCACGCTACACATCCACCATGAAATTATATAGACAAAGCAAATGTTGCAATTCTTACAATTGTCAAATGGTAAAACTATGAACAAGAAAATCCATGCTTTTTGCTACACAGTTTGCCATCCAAAACGGATTGCCTAAGGGAAGACAAATTGAGCCACAACACAACAAATTCCTAACTTGGATAGATTATGAATCAGGAGATGAAAGACAAGCAGAAGAGGACCTCACAAAAGGAGCGTACAGGTCACACACCAAAAAATTTGTGGTAATGTTTTATTCTAATACCACGGAGAATAACAATACGAAATATGAAAAGCTTGCACCAATCACAATGTACTGATCAAACATGCAGCTGATGTATGAAGTATGGCAAAGAAAGCTCCAAATTCATTAAGAAAGAGTTAAAGAATATTTGGCTGGATCCAAATGAGCCAACACCCCTTTGTTGTGATAATGCTCACAGCATTCAGCTTGCATTCCCAAGCTAGAATATTGCCACTGACATTCATCGAGCTTTGTTGCCTAAAGGCAAGGCTGCCATTGGCAAATATTTACCAATGCGCATATACATTGAGAGGAGCCCACGGGGATGCCTACATCATCTTGGAGGTGATATACATTCGAGGAGCCCACAGGGATGACTACATCATCTTGGTGCTCTAGCATTTTTGCACATTCATTTTGCCTATAGGATAACTCTTAAAAGGGTTAAGGGACATGAATCCTGTTCTTATGCAAAGGCTCCAAGCAAAGAAGCTCATCAAGTCTTCCTACTCTAAGGTGACAACAAGACTCCATAGGGTGTGAGAAAGGCCTGCCTCTAATCAAAATCACAAGATATCATACTTTTATCGACGTGAATATCTAATTCACAAGTGAATATCTTGACCAATTAGATGCTGACACACGTCACCCACCCTATTAATGAGAGCTGCAAAGCTTTACGTTAGTTAAACAAAATAGTTCCAGAACAATGGTTTTCCCTTTACAACTCCATGTTTGGACTTTATGAATATATCAAAACATTTATTTTGGGACACAAGAGATCTAACATGTGCTATTTTGGTCACCCACTATTTGTTATCAATACAAAGCCGTGAGAAATATGAAGAGAACAACACAATGCAACTTGCAAAGCCACTTACAGTATTCTGCGGTGCACGGGTTTCAGACCATCTCGGGCATCTGGCAAGGCACGGCCTATTAGCACAGATATGGCGTAAGATAGGTAGGACTCTGATACCTCCTTGTGCAACTCTACAGGCTCTATTCTAGCATCCTGAGGCCTCGTGATGGTGCCTTCATTATAAATTTCTTCAGTAGTGCCCCCATTCAACACCGACACCGAGCCTTCTTCTTCCCCACCACCATACCTTCCCCTTATGGGACCGGAGATTCTGTGAGCATGTCGCCTTGAGAATCCACCATGATTACCATTCAGCTGCACACAATATAGCAGGTCTCTGTGTTTTCCTTGCAAGCTGGGATGATTTATTGTCCAGGCAGCAGCAGCGGGCAAGAGACAACTGCACAGCAAGGACCTAGTACGGTTGTACGGCGGAGAATTCGTGCGGTTATACGGTGGACAGCTCGAGCGGTTGTATGGCAGGTGGAGCTGGAGGCGAGCCATGGCTTCTTTGTGGCTGATAGAGGCGCTGACGGCATATGCCTCACACTGCCGCAGCGCAGAAACAGTTCTCACCGCTTCAGGCAGCTTCCATTTGGCGCTAGTCATCCAGCTTAAACTAAGGAAAATCAATTCATCCAAACTCCAAAAGCCTGTCCACTTCTGATAGCTGTGTTTTGCCTGTCCACTTTGCAGGTGCTTGCCTCAATGGCCTGCAAAGCGCAAAGGTAAAAACCAAGAGACAAACAGGCATAAGGTTCGCCGTGCGTTACACAGCATTTCCAACCCCTGCCATGGCGTGCAACAAGCGCCTGTGGTCGTCTGGTGTGCCTGCGGGTTGGGGTTCAAGCAATCGCCTGCGCGCCACGGTCTCTAAATCGAGGAGAGGTTTAGGGTTTAATCTACGCTAAATACTTTTTTGGTCCCCAGGCTTAGGCGCTAAATACTTTTGAGTTTTGTAAATTCAATTTTCCACTTCCCGTTTCAAATTATTGATATAGAATATGCTGATCTTTTCAAAACCATAGCTGTATCCAAAATAGTACTTTGCAAAACGATATCTTGCCACTTTGTAGTGTTATACAAACAATAAATGCTAATCAAAACATGTCCCTCACCAACTCCAGAAGCCAAAATTTTCAAAAACAAACAATCCTCTAACAGTGTCATAAAAAAACCGTCTACACCAAATCCAAAATTTTCAAAAACAAACAACCCTTTAACAATGTGAGAAAAAAACTATCCTTTAGTTGTTGACCCGCACACTTTATTGTTTGCAACTTCAAAAGAGACTTCTTGCTCAAACAAAGCTCACCGATCTCTCCCTTTAGTTATCTATTTTGTAATATTGCCTTTAAAAAATGAACTCACTCTCTTCCTTTCTCCCTTTCTTTCTCTCCAAAACTATATGTGAATAATGCGAATTAATCATTACCATGCTAAGCTCTACGAAGAAAGGAAGCTATGGAGGACTTGTCCTCCAACTTGTCAACAGAGCCCAGCTCCAAGTCGCCAAAAAGAAAAGAGAGGAGAAGAAGGGCATAGATCTACTACCCTCACTTAATGATGTGTGAACCAAAGGAGGTGGACACAATTGGTGGTGTGACGTAACGAAGGTCCTAATGTTACTCAATACAATGTTCCCAAGAGCCTTCCTTGGAATGCCCCAAATAGCGTCCCACCCTTGGGGCTTCCATTCCCTTGGGTCCTTGAAGTCAGATGAATACAATGATTTTTGGCCTAGAGTGTGGCCTTCTAAAAGGTAAATCTAAGACCTGTAAAGCCCTGACTCTTGACCTGCCCCAAAAGGAGGTCAAATGAATACAATGATTTCTAGCCTAGCCTTTTTATAGGCCCCAAGCATGCTAGTCGGTTCGCCCTTATAGCTGTCAATTTGCTTATTGACTAGTGACATCTGCATTTAATTACGTGCCTTCACACGTGTGAGCTTCTATTGCTCACTGACTATAGCCTATGCTAGCCGATAAGGTTATGGACTTGTCACATAAGGCTGCCCTAAGTGCTTCAAACCTATTGTTTATTTTTTGCCCAAATCATGGATTAGCCTAGTGGAGACCATCCATGTCCATGTGTGCACATGACATAAGGAGCCTAGGCTCACGGTCACCAAGGAGGACTTCATGTTGGTCCCTATTGTTTATTTTCTGCCCAAATCATGGATTAGCCTAGTGGAGACCATCCATGTCCATGTGTGCACATGACGTAAGGAGCCTAGGCTCACAGTCACCAAGGAGGACTTCATGTTGGTCCCGACTACACCCATGTTGTTGGTTGCAATAATGTTCGCTAGGAGGTGAGCTAAGCATGGTTACTTGTTGCATGGCTATTAATGTAATACATGGTAACCCTATGAGATACACAATGGTGCAACAATTGACCATGCACATGGATTGCTTAAGCTGTGGTGGCTGGGTCTTGATCTTAGTCAAGTTGATGTTCCGAAACACCGACCGCACCTAGAAGAGCTCTCATGTCACCTCCTCTTCACAAACACCAAGCATCTTGAAAGGCTTGTTGGTGTTCAAGGACCACGTTGCTAGGTTCATGCTATATGCCATCCGCCATCACTTGCAAGGCATAGATCTACGTCTCCCCTATAGCTGTAGTAGCTGGCTATGGCGGTCGTATCTCTCAGATTGCATGAACTAGGTGGCACCCACGGTGTCATCCGGCCTCTCGCACCACCTTCACCACAGTTTGCTCACACTCCTCCTCATTCTCTTTACTTCACCTTGTTCTCTCCTCAAGCTTTCAAAGACTGGGGGATGGGCTAGGCGTGCCTGGCATTTGGGTCTGGAGCTATGGAAGGACCGTGCTTGGGTGGCGGTGTGGTCGTTGGCTCAATGGAGCCACCATTAGCATGGCGACGGCGACGACGACTCAACCTTGGGTAGGGTTCACCAAGACTTAATGGATTAAGGCTTGAAATGATGTGATCAAGCCAAGGTTTTAACTTTCAAATTTAGCCTCTATGCTTGGCCTCACCCCCCCCATGCTTCCCTTGCACTTGTAGGTTGTCACATCGATTGCTCCTTGTTGTGAAGATCAAAATCATGTTCATCAAATATCAATTTGGCATTGCTTGGAGATTGTTATATTATATGCTATGCCTAATTACTCAAAGACAGTTGAGCAATTCACGACATGATTTGCATTTATGTGATACCTCCAAAGATGAATTAGAATTGCTTGGAGATTGTTATATTATATGCTATGCCTAATTACTCAAAGACGGTTGAGCAATCATGACATTATTACATTTATGTGATACCTCCAAAGATGAATAAAATCATGTTCATTGAAGCCCATATTTGACAAATATGAAAATGCACTATAACTAGTACATAAACGTATAATTAAAAGGAACAATCTCTCTTTAAGGAAGTGACATTAATCCCTCCCTCTCGAAGAACGTTGTACACAAAACGATCTTTTGCTCCTAGAGTCTAGAGTAAGCGAAACCACAAAAAAACAAGAATGCATTCAACCTAGGGATGAACACAAGAAACCAATTAAAACATAAATCAACACACCCAAACAAGTGAGCTAGAGAGTGCATCGATTTATAGCCAAAAGTTACAGCTTCATGCACCATCACACGTTCACACCTCACATACCACCTCATCACAATTGTGCCCACAAAGCTAATGACCCACATATCACATCTTACATCCACACACCATGACTGAATCAATTAGCTTTAGATCCCTTTGCACAGTGTCGTGCTTTTATCCTTTTGCTCTTGTTTCTCTTGGCTCTCTATCTTATTCCATGTTAGACAATGTTAGACTAGCAGTCCAACACTTTTTTGTGTCACTTCTTCATGTGTAGGCAAGGTAAATGTAGAGAGGGGGGAGGGGGGAGAAACAAGAAGAAATTTACACATTTGTGGCATTGTAATAATATTAATAAATATAAAGATTAAAAAAATGATTCCTTTGATTAATTTAAGCTTGACACGTGGATACCTATAATAAAAAATGGAGTTCTTTAATTAATCTAAGCTGGACACATGGATACCTTTAGCTTGCAAGTTTACTCAACCTTTAGCTTGTGGAGTTTGCTCCACAACTCCTTAAGTATCTTTTCAAATTCTCTCAATGTATCTATCGAAGTGTTTGGTTATGATTAGATAAAAGTATGAAATTTCTCTTTGAGAGAGGAGAAGGAGAAGAAGAAAAGCTCATAAGCACAAAGCATATCCCAAAACCATAATCCTAATTAGATCGCGCTAAAACTTATGCGGATAAAGGACGAAGAAAGGTGACCTTTGTAGAAGGTGACTTTGTATTCCTCAAGGTTCCTGCGCAGTCAGAAACCATGACAACGGGAAAGTGTAATAAACTTTCTCCGAGATATTGTGGTCCTTTTAAAATCCTTAAGAAGATTGGGGACGTAGCATATAAACTTGAGTTACCGGAGAGTTCTCAAGTCCATCCTATCTTCCATGTCAGTAAACTGAAGAAATCAGTTCACGGGTTAGAGAACGCAGTTTCTCCAGAGATTTTGGTGGACTTGATAGAGCCACCAAAGATACCACATGAACCTGAAAAGATTCTACAGTATCGTGATAGACAAACCCGACATAAAGTGTACCAGGAGGTACTTGTTAAATGGATAGATAGGGATGAGGAGGTACTTGTTAAATGGACAGATAGAGATGAGGAGGTAAAACTAGGAACGCCGTAGTGCAATTTCCAAAAGGTTTCCCCAGTTTGTTTTCGAGGATGAAAACTCTTCTTAAGGGGGGGTAATGTCACGTAGGCTGTAGTGCCCGTGACCGACGGCAGACCGGATGGCCATGTCCGGGGTTCAGTGGGAGAGGACGCCCATGCGGAGTCATGGGCGGCCAGGCTAGTGTGGACGGCAGGCCACACACTGGGATGAGGGGCAATCCTCATTCTTCCTCTATGGCTGGGTGGTGAGCCAGAGGCCGTCCCCTCTTGTGGTAATGCCCGTAGTAGCGGCGTTACGGGAATGTAACACCTCCCAAGAGTAGGTGATTGAAGGTGCATATGATCGACTACCTACGAGGCTTTTACAAGTGTTAGGCCTTTCTAGCTAGGCTCCTCATGCTATGATCTTGAAGTATAAGATGTGTGAACATCTTAAGCACACTTACAATGTCAAACAATGGGAAATATAGTATAATTAAAGATGCTCAGTATGATGTTTGCAAATGTTGTCGGTGAAGAACTATGTTAAAACCAACATGAGAGAAAATTGTGAGAAATATATGGATGTAAAAACCTCATATGATTGTAAGTTGTAGATGTGTTTATAATCCACTAATGCAACAAGAATACATGGAAATAAAGATAAAAATGGTTTTCTATAATGAGGAGTGGGCACATGTACTCTTGGTTTAGCATGTCCCTATGGTGCCATAGGTGGTCCTCTTTGGTCTAGGCATCCTTAGCTCACATCCATGTAACCCATGTTGTGGTTAAGATATGTAAGGGTTACGAGATGGCTTAAGGAGGGATTTACATCCATAAAAAAAGGGGTTTTTTTTAGAATTTAAGTTTGCATTTTGGTGAGTAGTGTTCATCACCGTCATATGTATTTTTGTGAGGTAGGTTTTCTCCATATCGGTATATTAAGAGAAGCTAAAATGTGCATTGAAACAAATTTTATTTGTGTATGGTGGTTATGAAAGGGAGAGAGGTGATCTAGATGCATATATGAGTCACATGTTGTGTGCTAGTCACATGGAGTTTGTGTTTAAGCCCATTTATGAACATGTAAATTAATGGAAATAAGTTTTATGCTAGTCAAATAGAGTTTGTGGTTGAGACCACACCAAGATTGTTTTCATTTATGATGGAAACAAGCGCGATGTGGGAGATCCTTCTTTGTCTCTCAACCCTAAACTCTCTTTCTCTCTCCCTCTCATCACTCCAACATGTCTACCTTCAGAAGCACTGTGAACGAACATGAAAGAAGACTTCACAAAGCTCTATTCTAAGCCAACGATGCAAGTCAGAGAGAGAGAAGAACTTGAACGTGAAATATCTAAGCGCATGCAACAGGGTCTAGACGCACAAAAGCTATGAAACAAACTCAATGAAGATAGTCCGTTTGAAGATGGAGATGTATATCAATGCAATTTGAAATTGAGTAAATCCTTCAACTTCAATCCTCTCCTTAAAGTTATAAATTTGCTCTTTCTAGTTAGAGAACTCTTGTTTGTATGGAGTTTTCTTTACTAAGGAAAAATTCATTGTGTACATGATTTTTTTATAGCAAGTATGGTATCGTTCATTTTTCCTCTCCTCTCCTTAAAGTTGTAAATTTGAATATACATATAGATAGGGAGATAGATAAATAGAGGAGCTTGGGAAGGTAGTGAAAGAGAAGGACACCTAGTTTAGTAGTGCTGAAAGTAGACCATGTAGTGTTACTGGCCGTTAATTGAATAAAGGAGAGTAATCATGGCAAATAGAATACGTAAATGTGTGGATTTGCTCTTTTTGGTTACTTAGAGAACTCTCGTTTGTATGGAGTTTTTCTTAATTAAGGAATGTATTTTTCTTGGAAAGCATTATTCATTGTGTACATGAATTTATTTGAGCAAATATGGTATCGTTTGTTTTTTTTTCCTTTTATATCTTTCTTCGCTTTAAAGTAATGAATTAGGGAATTTCCATATAGAGAGGTCGAAAGAGATAGAACGAGATGTAGAGAGAAAGCGAGAGATAGAGAGAATAACCATAAGGAAGAGAGAAAGAGAGAGACTAAGCATAAGGAGGATGGAGAGAGGGAAAGAGGGGGGGGATAAGAAAGCAAGGGAGAGGGGGGCTAGTTACAAGAAAGCGGGAGAGAGATTGGTGGGAACGATCCTTTTTTTCCTCTCCCTCTCCTTCTCTCTCTACGTACATAAATATAGAGAGGGAGAGGAAAGAGAGAGAGAGAGAGAGAGACATCACGAGGGTTCGTGTTGAAGGATGAAGAGAAATAGAGAGAGAGTGCGTGTAGAGGGAGAGGGAGAGAGAGAGTGTAGAGGAAGGAAGAGAGAGAGAGAGAGAGAGAGAGAGAGAGAGAGAGAGAGAGAGAGAGAGGGAGGGAGGGAGGGAGGGAGGGAGAGGGAGTGGGCTAGTAGACAGCGGGAGAGAGCGTACGGTGGTAAATGAGAGAGAGAGTGAGAGCGTACCTCAAGATACTCATACCAAATTTAAAAAGTTTGTTCCTTTTCGTAAGTTTGACATAGGTACACCAATGATACCAAAGGTGTTATTTCTAAAAACAATAATAATCATGGTGCTAACAATAACAACAAGAAGGGTGATGACACAAAGAACAAGCAAGATTCCGTACCTAGAAATGTGATATCATACCCAATTTCTCGAAGAAGAAGCAACCAACTGCACAACTCAATCATGAGGATGATGTCACTTCTCTTGAGCAAGGGGCTGATTCCAAACATGAGAATATTTCGATCATCTAGGTCTACCTAAACCTATTATAAAGAAAGGAGAGTTAAGTCTATAGAGACCAATCTAGTGGTTAAGCTAGCTCCTAGATTTTATGGAGCTTTTAAGATTATTACAAAGATAAATGGAACTACATTTGTGTTAGAGCTACCCTCCAATTGACATATCTACAATTCTTTTCATATTAGTCTTTTGAGACCTTTTGAAGGACCTCTATCCTCTCATCCTATATTAGAAGAAACTTTTGAAGAAGAACATCTTATGCCTGAGTCTACCATTGACCATGAGACTACCACTAGATGTATAAGCAACACTTATCTTAAGTATCTTGTGACTTTCAAGAATCATCCTATTGAAGATGCTAAATGGATGCCAGAAAAGTTATTTTGTTCTTACCAGAATCTTATCCACTCATATCATCCACGTACTTGAGATCAATTGCAATCTAAGAAAAAGGAAATGCTAGTCATAATCTATGTGGAGATGCCCATTATTTTATCGAGAATATTTTATTTTGGATGTGCCTTTCATTTATATCACCCTCCAAGATTAATGTGTTTAATCAGCTATGTGCGCTGGTATGATATAGTTAGAATTAATGTATTTAATCGACTTTGTGTGCTAACTAATATTATTTTAGATGTAGGTGATGATTGGTGGGTGGTGATCTATTTTGTTAGTCGCGGCGGGTGGAACATTTGTTGGACCACAATGAGATATTTAGGAAGACATGTGAACACCTATAATGGTTACATATTTCAGTATTAATATTTTTTGAAGAGTAAGGCCTCAAACCTTTGTAGATACCAATTAGTATTTATACTTTTGGTATGCCCAAGACTTGATAATTGTTGCTTGCTATATTTTTGGAAGAGCTTTTAAGCTCAAAAACTCAACTTTATTTTTGGATTTGTCTTTTTAAAAATCAAGCTTTTAATATGGATGAGTAGTACCATGGGCCACACTCATTGAGGGAAGATTAAACCCAATCTTGTGTCAACAGTGATCTCTTTCTTATTTTCAAGCTCTTTTGTTTATGTAAGGTTAATGCTTTTAATTTGTTCCAAGTCTATGGTTTGCTTTAATTTTTGTGTTTGCGAAATATAATTCTTCTCCAAGTTTCATGAAGGTCCTGACACTATATCACAACCCCCCAACAACTGACAACCTTCAATGTGCAAGCAACGATTCTAAAAGAGAGAAACACAAACAGGGTTGATAATTAGCACAACAAATAGGACAACAATACATTTTTTTAAAGCCTTACCTCCAGAATGTCATAAACAAAGTGGCATTCCTTGCTCCTCCAAATTATGTAGGAGCTCTCCAATTCCATGACAGAAGGCATAACAATATGCATCATTGGTTGACCAACCACCACTGACTCTTATTACACACAACCGCAAATGCATCAAGTCACACATTACTTGCAGAAATAAAATCAAATGACAAAAAGCCAAACATTACTACAACACTTACACATTTTAGTTTAAACTAGCCTCCCACCACTTCAAATTCTATGTGCTCTAGTTCTATGTAGGTGTATTGCTATAGTTGCAACACTATGGATCAAACTAGTCTCTACCACCACTCCCAAGTCTATGTGCTCTAGTTTTGCATAGGCATACTATTGTAGATGGAGAATAGAGAAGGTTTTTCTCATGTGAAATCCACTCCCAATCTATGTAGGAGCAGTTGAGGTTTAGGTTCTCGAGATCTCTTAGCTTTCTGAATATTGGACTCGTGATGAGATGCATGCCCACACATGCCATCCAATCATCTCACCACAACCTGATGTTAATAGGATGAGGGGATTCACAATATAGTTGGTTAGATTACATACTTTTTAAACCTAGATTCCTCCTTCCTCCAATCCATGATAACGTCCAAAAATGACAAGT
The DNA here is from genome assembly GCF_041138505.1 of Cibotium barometz. Lineage (NCBI taxonomy): Eukaryota > Viridiplantae > Streptophyta > Polypodiopsida > Cyatheales > Cibotiaceae > Cibotium > Cibotium barometz. The sequence goes on along the minus strand of NC_141057.1, from coordinate 46,766,781 downwards.
AACAAAGCTACCTCATGAATTTCAAGGTTCTTGCACCTACATCATCCCTTATGACAACCCCTCTTTGATGATCTACACCATAGTATAGTCATAGGGCCACATGTGATGGAGGTGTAATGGCTGTAGTCCATGGAGGCATAGTTGTCGCAAGCATAGTGGCCACGCACAATGGAGGTGTAGTTGTTTGCAAGCATAGGCCGCCATGCAATGGGGAGGTGTAGTGGTTGTAGGTAGCAGCAGGTTGCAAGAGTAATGGCCCCAATCACGATAGAGGAGGATGAGATGAGGTACATCAACATGGTTGTGGTGAGATAGGAGATGAGCCACCACTGCAATACTCCCCACAACCTCCCCTTTCACTTCTTGAACCATGTTGTGGTTGGAGGCAGGGAACACTTTGGTGGAGGTGGGGTACATTGTGGTTGTGATGACTCTAAAGATGAGCCACCCATGCAACTCCTAAAATAAGATCATCCACCATCTCTCGTGAGCCAGCTAGTATTAGTGTTACAGGACCGTGGTACATAGAGAATTGATTATTCCACAAATTAAATAATAAAAGAAATAAACCATAACATCATAGCATAAATCAAGAGCATGAAAAATCAAAGAACATGAGATTGGGTACAATCTCTCTCTCTCTCTCTCTCTCTCTCTCTCTCTCTCTCTATCTCTCTCCCCCCCCAACATGTGTGGCTCCACTCCCACACGTGGTATTTAAATCATATTCGTAAATTTAGCCCTTGGAGCCATAAATAGCATAGCTTTTCCAAAATTGGGCTTTTACCTTAGTCCAATGCTTTAAAAGCATCTCATCAAAAATGAACATTGCCCAACATATGTACAATAGGCCAAATCATACAAAATCAAATATTTAGCACACATGTGCTCGGTTAGATAATCTCGTCCAATGTCCACCTTGGCCCGTCCCGAACTCATCATCTATACTCAATATAGTCTACAATGTTAGGTCATAATTACTTTGGAAACACTCACAAGAATAATTCTAACAAATGGAAATCATTCACTACCATGCTTCACACGTGAACCATGCATCACACATAATTAATTGTATTCATTCCCATAATAAAATATTCTGAAAAATCTCACTCCCGTGATAGTCCTCCCATTTGAGAAGACAACCGTCCTTGGTTGTAACTATCAGCACACACGAGTGATCAAACACATTCCACATTGGATTCACTCCTAATGTCCTCACACGCATCACACGTGTCTTAAAGTTGATCGGATTCACTCACGATCAAACTCACAGAACCTTTACACGTGTCTTAGAGTTGATCGGATTCACTCACAATCAAACTCCTACATTGGATTCACTCACAATGTTTTCATACGCATCACACGTATTCACAAAGTATACCACACGTTTCATACGTGTCACAGCTAGTTGGATTCAATCACAACCAACTAGGATCACCCTCATTAATTCAAAAGAGTTGATTGGATTCACTTACAATCAAACTCACACATTTCTTACATGCGTCACACATGTCACAGTTGGTTAGATTCACCAACAACCATATTAATCACACTTGGGTCAGCCAAGATATTCTTTTTCACTTATTGGATCACCCAATAATAAATTAATTACCGTAACAATTAGTGTACCAATGCCCCTAGAGTGCATAGAACCATCGCTCCGTGTGATAAGGAGCAAAAGGAAAGCATGATGGGCTAGAGTTAAGTGCTCAAATATATTCATTACCTCCCTCTTCTCTTCATTAATAGGCTGTCATCGGCTTGATCGAGAGGTGACACTTTCACCAGAGGAAGAGTTTAACATTCCTAAAGGAAGGAGGATTGTATTAGTTGCAAAATAAAGAGAGCAAGCATAGACTTTGAGATTCTCACATACATAGATCTCTATGCATACATTATAGCTTTTTAGAGAGCTCCATGTATGCATAAAGCTCTACATGCATAAAGCTCTCGAAAAGCTAGGTGGAGAATCACATGAAGATATGGTACTAGTACTAAGAGGTGTGCTTGGCTACTTGTGTGTTTGAAAGGAGAAAGAATCACATGTTCTTGGGTTTAGGTTTTTGCAAGTCTCACTATTTGGGATGGTTTTGCGATGGATCAAGGTTTTTTGTACAAAATAAAATAAGCTTCAATAATGGGCATTGTTCACTCATTTCCTTAAAAAAATTATGCCTCTTATTTTACAGATGACAAGTTCACAACGTGACTCATGGCATTGATAAAAAGTACCATATCCATGTAATTGATGCAAACACTCGATAGTGTTTGATCACATTTGTTAATGAGAAGAAGTATGGGATGCTTGAGCTCCCAATAGAATATGACTTGGCCTAAGGATTGGTAACTCATTCTATTGCAAGGTTGGTTTTTAAATAGATTCACTCTTTTTTACCATGCAGGAGGAGGGATATATGAGATTCAACCTCATTGCAGGATTTAGGAGAGGAGAGGAAAGGTCCAACATGGACACGATGTTGCACAATAGCCAAACACAACCTTGACATGGAAATCAATGAAATGGATGAGATGATGGAGGTAATGTTTCATGTGGAGCATATCATGGGTGAGAAGGAGGCCTACCTTCAACAACTATAAAAAGGAGGTAATGTTTCATGTGGAGCATATCATGGGTGAGAAGGAGGCCTACCTTCACAACAACTATAAAAAGGAGACAACAGCCTATGAAAGGACTACCTTCAATAATTATAAAAAGAAGGCAACAATTGTATGAAGGTGCAACCACCTCTAAGTTGTGAGGTTGCCTTTCATTGTTAACCTTCAAGTGGCCTATGGATGGGGTGAATCCTCTTTTTGGATATGTATTAGAGCTCTCTGATATCATCATTAGTATCCAATTAAATACAAACAACATCAATGACTCCATTGTTCTCATGTTGCACCAAACTACTCCATAAATTACTTCCTCTAAACAACATCAATGACTCCATTGTTCTCATGTTGCACCAAACTACTCCAAAAATTACTTCCTCCAAACAATTTTATGCCCACTTCTAGACAAGAGATGTGGAAGATGTTGATCTCATTGGGTATGGATTACAATGCTATCCCTGTATGCTAAAATGATTGTATCCTTTATCTTGGCATAAACGTGTGGGCACTATCTCATGTGTTGTATGTCGATATAGGAGGACTTGCAAGAGATTTGAGACACTTTCCTACCATACTCTACATATGTGTGATCCTTTACAAGTGATGGCCTTGCTGGTAGGAAACCACCATCAATGAAGGCAAGTGATTCGATCAAGAGTGATGAGTAACCACCTCAACGGATGAAAAGGTTATCATCACCTCCTATATCGAGGGTCACTATTAATAGATCCTGTGCATATTTTTCTAGAATATTGGTAGTGAAATTTGGATTGGCAAGCACAACGATACATTTAGGTCAAGAGATGTCCTAAAACAAATAAGAAAATTGGATCATTTTTGGGTTCCCAAAGCACCAAGGGTGCTAATCAAAATTTAGGAAGATGTGGTGTAAGATTTTGAACTTTGACTGGCTCTATACATTGTGTCGGATGCTCTCACCAAGGATAACACTCTAAGTGGTTTAAAATCATACAAATGGCACACATGAAAACTTTTGAGCCTCTCAACCAATCAAGAATTGCATTAAAAACATCTACTTTATTGTCTTGCTTGTGAATTAATTTATGGTATATGCTACCAACTTTAATAATAACAAGTTTCTTGATAAAGGAGATTAGAGATGGAATCTACAACTTGCTTAGTTTGGTAAGAACGCCTCTTCTTGATAGAGGAGAATAGAGAATAAAGGCATTAATATCAAGCATATTCTCCACACATGAAAGGCCCAAGTTATATAAGCACACATATAAAATGAAAGATAAATATAACCTCCCATGCATCAATTTTAACGTATTATGTATGGCAAATTATCTAAAGTTTAAGTAAATAGAAAATCTTCTCTTAGCTTTTCTATATCAAGCAAAGAAGAGGAACCCGTACCTTTCAATGAGAACAATCTAACAAGACATAAGAAGTGCAAGAAAGGATCGTGAGGAGGGTTCTTTTTAAACCTTTAACTTCTTGTTATATTTTGTTTGTTTGTTTGTTTTTGGTAGTGGTGGTGGTGGTGGCGGCGGGGTGTGTAGTATCCTAGAGCTTGATGAATTTAAGAGGAGAAGGAAATTGTGGCCTCCAATTCTTTAAAAAAATAGTAGTAATTGGATGAAATTATGAAGAAAATGCTTGCTCAATTGTTTTTTCCTCTTAATAATTGGATGAAATTATGAAGAAAATGCTTGTTCAATTGTTTTTTCCTCTTAATAATTGGATGAAATTATGAAAAAAAAATCTTGCTATTTTGTTTGTTTGTTTGTTTGTTTTTGGTAGTGGTGGTGGTGGTGGTGGTGGTGGTGGTGGTGGGGTGTGTGTAGTATCCTAGAGCTTGATGAATTTAAGAGGAGAAGGAAATTGTGGCCTCCAATTCTTCAGAAAAATAGTAGTAATTGGATGAAAGTATGAAGAAAATGCTTGTTCAATTGTTTTTTCCTAGTGAAATTATTGAAAAAAATGCTTGTTTTTCAAAATTGCTTTTTTCTTCTTCCTGTCGTCAGATAGATCGTTTAGGTCTCTTGAGATTGTTGCTATACGACTGTCAGATAGATCGTTTAGGTCTCTTGAGATTGTTACGATACAATGATAAAAGCTTCTCTCTTTTGCAGAGATGGTGAGAAGGATTGATGTGCTAGCAATTGTCTAGCTTGTGCTACCAACTGAAACCCCACCGGTTTCATTTCATTGGTTTTTTTTTTTTAAAAAACATCAAGTTTTTGAATATTGAAATGAAAATTCTTGTCTGATTGCGAGTGTTTGTAAGTAGGTGGGAAGGGCCGGCTGCGTATGCCTAGGAAAGCTCGTCAAGGAACGTGATGTGTGTGTGTGTGTGTGTGTGTGTGTGTGTGTGTGTGTGAGAGAGAGAGAGAGAGAGAGAGAGAGAGGGTTGCATAATGCAAAAGGAAGAAGATCAGGTAGACGTCTATCTAATTCAATAGCAGCTGTTCTAATATTATAGAGCCATGCACTCCTCTTCCTCCCCCTCTGCAGCAGTCGCCTTCATCGTGTGCCTGCTGATAATTCTCCTGTATCCTCCATCGCTGAACCTGCTTCATCTTGCTTCTGCATATGGCGATTCTCCGTGCTCTCATAACGCATGCGCGTTGGATCATCCATACAAGATGCAGGGAAGCGTAATGCTAGCGGCGGCAAGCAGTAATGGGAGCACAAATGGGTACATAAGCTATGGAGCCCTTAACCAAGACAGGGTGCCTTGCGCCGCAGCCGGGGTCTCCTACTACAATCCTTCCTGCAACAGCTCGGGCCCTGCCAACCCTTACACCCGCGGCTGCACCACCATCACCCACTGTGCTAGAGATACCGGCTAATACCACCACCTTCTGAATCCTAAACGTTTGATTAGAGCTCGCTAATGTTAATCCTAAAATTTATCGAGGCCTCTTGGGTTGAGTATACAAGGTGGTTGTCTTTCTCCTGTACTTTCTATTAGTGGCAAATCCCATGAATTAAGTTTCTATTTAAACCCTTGTAACATTGGGGTGACCTCTTTAAGTCTTTTCCATTTAGAGGTTAAGTTATATATCTCATAAGTTAAGATTGAATCATCAAAACTTGGTGAATTAAGTCCACCCTCTTGGGGAAAACTCGGTTAAGGTTATCTCATAAGTTAAGGTTGAATCATCACAACTTGGTGAATTAAGTCCACCCTCTTAGGGCAAACTCGGTTAAGGTTATCTCATAAGTTAAGGTTGAATCATCAGAACTTGGTGAATTAAGTCCACCCTCTTGGGGCAAACTCGGTTAAGTATATCTCATAAGTTAAGGTTGAATTAAGTCCATCCTCTTAGGGTTGCTTCTGGCTCCTTACCATTTTTCCAAGAATTATTAGCGTGAACAACTCTGTTCTTTACATCGTGAATTGAACAAGCATCGTGCACCTTTATCATCTTCAATTGATTATATTGCACACATGACATGAGTAATAATACCTCAAACTCAAGTTCACTATGTTTTTAAAGAAAGTTCTTCCTATGTTTTTTTTATGACGATTTTGTAAGTTGATTTGAGATGGATGTTCTTTTCTCTTATTTTTATATGTGTTCACAATATTTTTTAAACATTTCTATTATGTTAGAAACAAACCCACTTTAAGAATCATGGGGTCTAAAATTCAGGTGTCCCGAAAACGTGGAGTTCGCAAAAATCTCCTCTTGCCACCTCATCTCCTCAAGATCTCATCTACATGAAGATCAAAAGATATGGTGGAGGAAAAAATATAACATAATAACGTGATGGAAGAATGTATAGTGTAGGTTCCTTATTTCAACACTTACTATTGCTATAGTTAGTATGACATCAAATGGACCATATAATTTGCCTCTAGAAGCATTGGAGCCCTTAAAAGTGACTTACTACTACGCATGGATAGTGAGCCCCTAACGTGCTTCTTTCGAATGAACATGTTCTTTTGTGTAAACAAGCATCTATAATAGAATCCTACTTATCCAAAAATACTTATCCAGCAATGAGTGACATCTTTACCTCCAGCATGACTCGTATCATCTTTGAATACCCTTCTAGTGTCCAAACTAAGATTTTGGACCGTCTAAACTTGTCTTCCCCTTCTAGTAGTCCACACTAAGAGTTTGGACTACTCAAACTTGTCTTCCCCTCATAAAACTTATCTTTAAAATATGAGCAAGCATGAATGTAAAAAGAGGGTAGTGGGAGGGGATACCTCCCTCAATACTAGTGGGGTGGGATGTGAAACCTCCCTTAAAAGATTTAAGCAAACATAAATGTGGGAAGATGATAGTGGGGCGGGATAGTGGGATACCTTCCTTAATTATGCATGATAGTGGGATACCTCCCCTTAATAATAGTGGGATACGGACTCCTTGCTGCATGATAGTGGGATACCTCCCTATGCAACGTGATATTGGGCTAGGATATCTCCCTATTGTGACATGATAGTGGGGTGGAATACCCCCTTGCTAGCATGATAATGGGATGGGATATCTCCCTACTAGCATGATAATGGGATGGGATATCTCCCTACTAGCATGATAGTGGGGTGGGATTTATCATCTTCAATTGATTATATTGCACACATGACATGAGTAATAATACCTCAAACTCAAGTTCACTATGTTTTTAAAGAAAGTTCTTCTTATGTTTTTTTATGACGATTTTGTAAGTTGATTTGAGATGGATGTTCTTTTCTCTTATTTTTATATGTGTTCGCAATATTTTTTAAACATTTCTATTATGTTAGAAACAAACCCACTTTAAGAATCATGGGGTTTAAAATTCAGGTGTCCCGAAAACGTGGAGTTCGCAAAAATCTCCTCTTGCCACCTCATCTCCTCAAGATCTCATCTACATGAAAATCAAAAGATATGGTGGAGGAAAAAATATAACATAATAACGTGATGGAAGAATGTATAGTGTAGGTTCCTTATTTCAACACTTACTATTGCTATAGTTAGTATGACATCAAATGGACCATATAATTTGCCTCTAGAAGCATTTGAGCCCTTAAAAGTGACTTGCTACTACGCATGGATAGTGAGCCCCTAATGTGCTTCTTTCGAATGAACATGTTCTTTTGTGTAAACAAGCATCTATAATAGAATCCTACTTATCCAGCTTATCCAGCATGACTCGTATCATCTTTGAATACCCTTCTAGTGTCCAAACTAAGATTTTGGACCGTCTAAACTTGTCTTCCCCTTCTAGTAGTCCACACTAAGAGTTTGGACTACTCAAACTTGTCTTCCCCTCATAAAACTTATCTTTAAAATATGAGCAAGCATGAATGTAAAAAGAGGGTAGTGGGAGGGGATACCTCCCTCAATACTAGTGGGGTGGGATGTGAAACCTCCCTTAAAAGATTTAAGCAAACATAAATGTGGGAAGATGATAGTGGGGTGGGATACCTTCCTTAATTATGCATGATAGTGGGATACCTCCTTGCTACATGATAGTGGGGTGGGATACCCCCCTTAATAATAGTGGGATACGGACTCCTTGCTGCATGATGATAGTGGGATACCTCCCTTAATAATAGTGGGATACGGACTCCTTGCTGCATGATGATAGTGGGATACCTCCCTGCAACGTGATCTATTGGGGTGGGATATCTCCCTATTGTGACATGATAGTGGGGTGGGATACCCCCTGCTAGCATGATAATGGGATGGGATATCTCCCTATTGGCATGATAGTGGGGTGGGATATCCCCCCTGTTGTTGGCATGATAGCGGGATGGGATATCTCCCTCAATGATAGCCCAAGATCATCATTGAAGTCGATCAAGATGATGCTTCAAGAGATCCCCCATGATCATGGCCTTTTTGAAGAGAAACTCACTTTCTCCATCCTTGACAAGATTTCCCCATAACGTGATATTAAAGTGCTATTCGCTCCATGCAAGTATGAAAATAAGGATCCTTTGCAATGTCCATGCAAGTATGTTTATACATAGTGTAATGTGATAACTAATCCTCCACCACTACACATATGTACCCAAAAATCTGCATAGGCCATAATTCGTCTCTAGATGCCAGAACATGTAACTTTGTAGACAATTTTCGTATACAAGAGTGTTGATTTTAGATGGTTTTGATTGATGCAAGAATGTACTCCAAAAGAAAGTCCTTAGTAGTAGTCCATTTTATTTGCAAAAATCACAAAAATGGTGAAGGTTTTTCTCGTGTGGTGATGCCACACTTAAGCATTCAATTATTATGCTTAAGCACATGCATTTCTACCCATATCTTAAAAGTTCTTGAAACTGAAGTAACATTATAAAACATACGCTTCACTAGTTCCTAGGTTACTACTCTAACCTCTAACTTTCTCGCTCATGGCCCTTCTCTCCACTCATTGGTCTTTTGACTCCTTCTATGACTCTCTTATAAATGCTCCATAGTCTCATTTGGCCATTTTCATATTTGGATGCTGACTTGGGCTAATGCCCCACAATCCTGATCTGGTATCCTCTATTTGTGAAGGATTCCTGGTCAACTTTCAAACTAGAATCCCCCCCCTTCTCAATTTTCTCTACCGTTTGACAGATTTCTTGGATTTTTGTGCATCTCAATATTCTTTGTCGAATTTGGTCACTACATGGCATTTTGGTCCCAAGGAAAAACCCAACAGGGTGGACTTTGGCACCATGATGATAGATTCTCCATTGGCCTTGCCAGTCCCACTGGTCACTCCTCTCAAAACAAGCACATCTTTAGCATCTACATATCAAAATCCCTTACCCTATGCTACTACTGCCATCACAAATGATTTTGTCCAAGAATCGTACTAATACAATAGTACTCGGTTACTCTGCTCACATAAACAGAAAACCCAGAACAAGAGAGCTATATGTCTTATGAACACCCAGACCCATAGAATAGTCTGATCCCTATGGGTATTAGATTTTTCAAAGAAGAGGGTCATGCACCATGAACTTGGGAAGGCCTTACATGAGAGAAGCAAGGCTGGTTCATGATTGGGAAACCAATCACATTTATATATGCAAAAGAAACCAGTCCTTGAAGATAAACCCAAAGACAGGGAAGACTTGTCCCATGGGGATCAAGGCATTCTCTCCAATGAGTCTAACACAAATATCCAAACTGTATCAGTGAACATGTGTAAATGTTGAACACATTGTTAGATAATAATTATGAGAACCAAGACTACATACCTCTCCCAGAGCGTGATGACTCTTAGGACAAGGTCAGCATTATTTGGAACAAAGGGATTTTTGAGCTTGAATGCTTCATGTAACTCGTCTGTCATGCTCATAAGTTAATTGTACAAGGGCAAGACACTGGCCATTAATAAGGCTAAGACCTCCTTAAGCAGATTTAATGCATTATCATATATGAAAGGGATATGCATCACCATGTCAGGCTTCATGAACACATTGAGAACATGATCCATCTTTGCCTACATGGATTTCATTACACAATGAAATCAAGGATGAAAAAGACCAAGAGCTACATTTGCATTAAGATCTACATTGACATCAAGAAGATCTTCATCAACATTTTGGTCATTGAGGGGGGATTCTCCCTTTATTTCTATCTTATTTTTTGTATAAGTCTAGGGTTCTTTGCTCAGGTTGTCCACCAAAATTTGAATTTTTTTTTGGATGTCTTTTGGAGCCATTGTAAATGCCTTGATGCTATAAAAGGCAAAGATGTATTCTTATCCTATTTAGGAGTCACCGGGGGTAACTAAGTGATAATCTTAGCTTCAGTCATAAATTGATTCAGGGAACTTGGGTCCTTCATTCACACAATGAGTACCATTCAAGTTGTGCAATCTCTCTCTCATACTTGAGATCTATTGCTTCTCTCTCTCTCTCTCTCTCTCTCTCTCTCTCATCACCCTTCCATGTATATGCACTCACCCACCATTCTTTTTTGCAATCATAGGATGATCAATCACGGAGCTATGGAGGATGAAATCTCTCTCTCTCTCTCTCTCTCTCTCATCACCCTTCCATGTATATGCACTCACCCACCATTCTTTTTTGCAATCATAGGATGATCAATCACGGAGCTATGGAGGATGAAATCTCTCCATGATTGAGGAGTGTGAAGAGAGAGTCCCATCACCCTTCCATGTATATGTACTCACCCACCATTCTTTCGGTAATCACAGGATGAACAATCACGGAGATATGGAGGATGAAATCTCTCCATGATTGAGGAGCATGAAGAGAGAGAGAGAGAGAGAGAGAGAGAGAGAGAGAGAGAGAGAGAGAGATGTAGTGGAACTTAAGAGAGCAAGAGATTACATCACTCAAATGATACTTTCATGTTATGAAAAGAACCACCCAAGTACATGCTTTTATAGGCACCTCTATTCACACACCAAAGATAGAAAAGACCTTTCACATCACCGAGGCTCAAATAATTCTAATAGTCCATGTCTTGGCAACCATGGACACTCTTCCATAAAAGCTTGGAATAAGGTTTGCACGATTGGACATGATGGAGATAACCTCCTTGTTCATGCTTAGTGTACATTCCTCTTAGGAGCTAACTCTGTGATTTCAAACTCTTTAGTGCAACATCCATCGTATCCCTCTTAGTGTAGCATCCCTCTTGAGAGCTAACAATGATTTCAAGCTAGGAGTAGCTAGCAATTCATCTCGTGAGAGTAGAGATCAACTTATGCATTGCCCATATTAGCCTAGCAAAAGAAGACCCAAACACTGGGAGCTATGCTAGCAGCCATATTTAATAAGGGTTATCAGGTTGTGCAGGCTTACATGCCAGTAGGATCTGGCTCGAGATAGATTGCAAGCCCCCTCGTTTGGCTGCTTGTCCACGGTGCCCGGTGCCCGGTCTCGTTGTCCACGCCCCCCCACCCTCGTTTGGTTGCTTGACCGTGGTAGCTCTGTTTGGCTGCTTTGTCCATGATAGTTGTGGTGTGCCCTAGTCTCTTGTCCATGGCCCCCACGTGTGATGGATCCTAACCTTGTGTGCAAGAGAAGGGGAAGAAAATGTTGGGGGTGGAAAGGGGTCCCTTCACATTTTGTGTAAGCCTCTTACACCTTAACAGCTACCTTCTTTATTGCAAAATTTGAATTTCAACCAATCAGAGTGGGTTGCACCTTTTGTTGGGCCAATAAATACAGTCACAAATATTCGAAGCACTTCTCGACATTCCTCATTGCCTTGTGCATGTACATGGATATGCTATTTTTTAGATACGTAAGTTTAAAGGAGAACTTTTAGATGTTATGTTTCCTGATACTATTATCTATTTCTAATTCTTGATTATGGAATTAGGAGTAGTGGTATGATGTTTCTTGAATCAGTATGATTAGTTTATATCTGTTTCTAATTACACTCATGAAGCTGGTGCTACAAGGTAAAAAGAGTAATTTGGAGGAGGAGGATGAATCACCCCCGTAAAAAAAACAAGCATTTTTCACATTTAGTGCTAATCTATCCTAGCTAGCCAAGGAATTTCATTCCAAGTTCTTCTAATGAAACATCACATGCAAAGTTGGGCACCTAATGATGGATAATTAAAAGTCCTTATTTTCTTTTGTAGAGAGTCAATGTAGACCTTATGTCTCGGATTTAGACTACTAGATAGTACACCCTTAAAATGCTAATGATTTTTTATATCTTAACTTGTATGAAGTTCCCACTTTCACATTGTCACAAACCCACATAACATGTAGCTTAACTTGATTTATCGATCATTTTTGTTGTGTTTTTCTATTTTTCATAAATATTTCAAAGCATTACAAGTGTTTAAAAATACACTGTTTTTGTCCACATGAGATCTACTACATGAAATGCTCAATTTTATGGATCGAGTGATTGGAAGATAGAGGAAGGTTAATTGGATTACAAATCTAATAGTTGGATTTTTATAGATCTCTTTTGCTAAATTCTTTCATATTGTGAGAAGACCTATAAAAGTTTTATACTTCAATTATAGAGACTATAATGTTGATGCAAATAAGGATTAATGTACTTGTAATTATGAATCTATACTTCAAAATTGGAACAAGTAAGGAAAAGTCATCATTTTGTATCCACTATTCTCTTTCAAATATAAAACCAAGCCAAGCCTAAAGACCTTGCCATATGTGAGCCCATATAGCTTTTGAACCCATGCATGCACACGTGGTGTTCAAGTCAAGATCTTACCTTAGCCTTTGCCGAAGCATGTGCAGTTGAATCTTGCCTTAGAGACATAAACTACAACTTCCCTATGTGGGTGCACTAGCTCGTCCCCACACCACATCCTCACTTCATTGTTGTCACATTGAAGTGCTCCTTTGCCCAAAGGGGTGAAGGGAGAGCTCTCTATGCCTAGATGGAGGCAACAAGAGATGGTCCTTCACGATGGTTTTCTCACAAAAGGTGGGGAAAGAAGAAGCTAATGGATGAGGAGAACCTACAATCAAACCACTTCAAACAAGCTAGCATGCAAGGGTCCCAATATCATGCAAGCAAGAAAGAAGAGGAAAGAAGGGGAGCTCACAAGAAAACTATTGTAAGCGAGTGATTGTGTATTACTTATTGTCAAAAACGACTTATATACAAATGACTGATTTTTAAATTAGGCCGACCAAACTTAAAAATGGTATGGCCTCTATTACTAGTCTTAAGAAACTACATACACGGGAGCTCGTAGACTATGTTCTAGCACCGTCTTATAAAAGGTAAGTTTCCATTCGAGTGGGTAAGATAGCAAAGCGTCTTACAATAGTAGGTTAGGTGGGTGACATGATGTCAACCTACAGGATGGTTACCATATCCCCCTTCCTAATGGTGGTGACCATGTCCTCGTGTCACCCAAGTCGATGGGTGGTGAAGCTGTTACTGAGGTGGAAGCTATGGATTGTCTAGGATATGCCATGAAGTTGGCAACACAAAGCAGTCGAGGTTAAGTGGTATGGTTTAGAACTGATGTAGGGCAAAGTGGTGGAAGCTTTGAGTAGCCCTGATGGTAGGAAGCTTATTGAGGCAGCATGATTGTAACACTTTGCTTTCTTTTACTCTTTTTGGAGGAAGCTTGTGGGCGGTGAAAAGATGCAGGGGGGAAGAGAGCTTGAGCTCTTGCAAAGCACACACACACTCACAAAACCCTAATAGAGAACACACAAGGTGAGAGGCTGAAAATCTTCTTCTTCTTCACTCAACACTCAACACACCATATACAAAGATAAGAGTACACATATTTATTAATATGAAAGGTACTCAACCAATACATACAAGGGTTCCTATACTGTGAACCCAACTAAATGAGCTGGCGCTATAACTATGCCAGTCTCTAGAATGGCTGTCACAGAGCCTATCATCCCACTGGCCGCATATCACCCATGATCTCACCAACCATGCCAGTGGTATAAGTGTGGGGCCTATCCCCCAGGCGGGTCATCAGTGTCCACCGCCTCATTAGATGGGCTCGATATCTCAACACTCCCCCTCGAGCTCAACTCCATCTCATGTACACCAACAAGCGAAGCCCTGAATCTGCGGAGCTTCTCTGTACCCAATGCTTTGGTGAAGATGTCAGCTACTTGATCCTGTGTACTAACATAAACAAGGTCAAGGCCTCCTGCCAAGACCTTCTCTCTGACAAAATGATAGTGGACCTCTATATGCTTCGTGCGAGCATGAAAACTGGGTTCCTGGCCAATTGTATAGTGCTAATGTTGTCACAAAAAATGACAACTTGTCTATCCACTGATAGACCCAAATCTGCAAGTAGCTTTCTCAACCAAGCTACCTCACATGCTGCCATAGCAGCTCCTCTGTACTCGGCCTCTGTACTGGATAGAGCAACCATAGGCTGCTTCTTGCTGCTCCAAGTCACAGCAGCACTCCCCAAAGAAAACATGAAGCCACTGGTAGATCTTCCATCTGAGATACTACTAGCCCAATCAGCATCTGTGTACCCATATACACATATCTCTGTCCCAGTCTCATAGAATAGTCCACAATGCAAAGTAGACCTCACATACCTCAGTATGCGTCTCAATGCATCCAAATGCGATTTTCGTGGAACCTGCATAAACTAACTCACCAACCCAACAGCATAGCTCAAATCTGGTCTGGTGATCGTCATATAGATCAAGCTTCCTACTATGCGCCTATACATAGTAGGATCCTCCAAAATCTCTCCTGAATCTGCACTCAACTTGCCATTCTGATCTAATGGCACGAAAATACGCTTACAGCCTGTCATACCATACTTAGACAACATGTCCAACCCATACTGTCTCTGCAGTAATCCGATACCATGTGGTGACCTAATCACCTCAATGCCCAAGAAATATCTGAGCTCCCCCAGATCCTTCATCTCAAACTTCTGTCTAAGCAAGATCTTTTTATCAAAGATCTCTGCATCATGGTCCCCCGTAATGATCAAGTCATCTACATAGATGACAACAAGCACAACCCCTCTATCACCATGTCTCACATACAGCGAGAAATCTGCATTGGCTACATGAAAGCCAATAGTGACAAGATTTTTAAAAATCTTGTCAGACCATGCTCTTGGTGCTTGTTTTAAGCCATACAATGCTTTCTTCAACCTGCAAACATGCTCGGGGTGACCCACATCCTCATAACCAGGTGGCTGCAACATATACACCTCTTCTTGCAAATCCCCATGCAAGAATGCATTCTTTACATCCATCTAATGTAAAGACCATTGCTTTGACGCAGCCACTGCTATCACAACTCTCACTGTTGCCATCTTGGCAAACTGGGCTGAAAGTTTCCTCATAATCAATGCCATATGTCTGCGCATATCCTTTGGCTACCAACCTAGCCTTATACCTGTTTTACTTTGTACACCCACTTGCATCCAATGGCTTTCTTGCCTTCAAGCAATTGCACTAAATCCCAAGTCTCATTTTCATATAGTGCATCCATCTCCTCCATAGCTTTCTCCCAACACACATTTCCAACAGCCTCATCAATGCATGTGGGCTCTACAACCTGCACAACCTTTGCCATATATGCATAATGATGTGCCACATAACCATCATAGGTAAACCTCTGCACAGGGTTTTTTACTCTCCCAGATCTTCGCAGCTTTTCATTCATGGCTTCCATAGCCTTCTTTACACCAGGTGTTCTCATAGCTGCTAGGATCCCAAGCTCCTCATCAAGGCTCATCTTTGAGCCACTAGACTCTCCATCAACATGAGAATGCCCTTCAGAAATGTCAAGCATACCAAGGGGCTCAACCACTTTCTCTTTTCCTTTACTACATGATGTACTAATCACATTTGCAGGACTGGTATTATGACGTAGCCTGCCACTCCATGGTCTATCAATATACCCACCACTAGATGAGGACTCTCCTGGTCCACTCAAAGACTGTGATTGCTGACCTGCATTCTATGCAACCACACTTCCACTCACATCAGCCCCCCCCAACAGCTTCTTTTTCAGCAGCATACCAGCTGCTCATCTCATCAAAGACAACATCCCTGCTTATCCTCAACTCACGTGTAGCAGGGTTATAACACCTGTATCCCTTTTGCTCAAGGGAATATCCAATAAACACACATTTTCAGCTTTTGGATCCAGCTTAGTTCTCAGCTCATCTGGCACATGCACATATGCAATGCATCCAAAGACTTTCAGATGAGACAAATCAGGTTTTCTGCCAGTAAACCTCTCCTCTGGAGTTACATCATGTATGGCTGCAGTTGGAGTACTGTTCATGATGTATACTACTGTAGAAACAGCCTCAGCCCAATAGCTATGCGGCATATTCTTCTCTTCCATCAATGCTCGCGCAATCTCAGCAATGTGCGTTTCCACTCAGCAACTCCATTTTGCTGCGGAGTGTATCTACATGTAAACTGTCTCCGAATACCATTCTTCTTCAAAAATTCAGAGAACTCATTGGAGAAGTACTCTCCCCCTCCATCTGACCTTAGGCACTTTACATATTTCCCTGTTTGTTTTTCAACCAAAACTCTGAATGTCTGAAAGTGAGTGAACACTTCACTCTTCTCCTTCATGAAATATACCCACACTTTCCTTGTGTGTCATCAATGAATGTCACATAATACCTGCAGCCTCCCATAGACATGGTCTTCGTAGGACCCCATACATCTGAATGCACAACATCTAGTGCATTTCTGCTCACATATCTCTTACGTGGAAATACATGCTTTGTTTGCTTTCCAAATTGGCATGCTTCACATATTCTCTGCATACCTTCCACTTTAAACTTTGGCAGCCCTGTCACAATTCCTTTAGTCTGCATAGACTTCATTCTCTGCACATTTACATATCCAATTCTTTTATGCCAAATGTTTGTGTCTGCAACAATTCCTGAACCATTTGCAAACATCGCAGCACTCATTTCAGGCATGTCTACATGCAACGTAAACATTCTGTCCACTCTGTTGCCTTTTGCAACCAACCTGCACTTGTCTTTAAAGTCTTCAACATAACAACCATCAGGGTTAAACCGAACCTGCAAACCCTGCTCAATCATCTGGCCAACTGAAACCAAATTCTTTACCATGTTCGGAACGTGAAGTACATCTGCAAGGTACTTCACTTTGCCATCCTGCATAGACAATGGCACATCTCTAACATGGGCAATTGGATGAGCAGTGTCATCCCCTGTTTCCACAAAACCTGGTCTTTCAAGGTTTTTCATCTCCTTAAACCACTCCCCATGACTTGTCATGTGGTTCGAAGCACCTGAATCCACATACCATACATCATCTTTTTGTGCTGCTTCAACATTTTCAGACATGGCATTCACGACATGCTGTATAACAAACAACCTTTCATTATCCTCATTGTTTCTGCTTGAGGATGCATAGTTGTTCTGCTGCACTTTTCCATTTTGCATGTCAGCCCTATTTTATAACATTCTGCCTGCACATGTCCAGGCTTACCACACAATAAAAGCATTCACGTGCATCATTATATTGCCTTTGCCAATTTCCACGGCCTCTTTGACTTCCCCTGCCTCTGAATTTGCCTCTTCCACATGTGTGTTGTTGATGTTGTTGTTGTTGTGTATTCTGGGACTGTTGTTGTTGCTGCTGCTGCTGGCCATAATTGTGATTACCTGTTCGGCCACCTCCTTGACCGCGCCCACGGCCTCCTCTACCTCATCCTCTTCCTGAACTTGTGTAGAAGGCCTGTTGCTCTTTTGAATTGTTTTTGTTTTGTGAAGACTGTTGGTCTTCACCCAAGCTCTTCTCTTCTATAATCAGCATAGACACCAAATCTGTAAAATTGGGAATGTTTTCCCGAGTCTGAATAGACATCTTGAACGCCTTGTATTGTGGCCCGAGACAACATAGACAGACTTCCACCTTATCATCATCATCTACTGAAACACCAATAGATGCAAGGGATTCCACAATACCCTTTATCTTCAATGCATAGTCATTCACAGACATGCTCTTTTTCTCCACAGTATGAAGTTCATTCTTCAACTGTATCTTACGTGCCTTGGTATTTGTTTCATAGAGTTTTACCAAGGTGTCCCACGCCTCCTTGGGGGACTTGGCATCCTGAATGTGCCCAATCATGGTGTCCTGTATACTAATGGAGAGCCAATACATAACTTTCATGGCTCCTTAGTTCCAGTCTTTAAACTCTTTCACATCTGTAGCAGCAGTCGGATTTATGTCCGGTATCTCTGGTGCCTCTTCATGCTCACCTTCTATGTAGTCCCAATAGCCCTTTCCCAGCAGCAGGAAATTCGTTAACCTGAACCTCCAAGCATGGAAGTTATTCTTATCAAGCTTCTCAGCCACAATCTGGGTTATGCCATCATTTGACATCTTGCCAAACACACAATTTTACCAGAAACAGCACCCTGGTTTGTCCTGCACAAACTGCTATATTTCTGCAGCGATACTGTAGTACTCTCAAATGTCACAACCAGTGACCTCAATGTGCATACATACACCCAATGGCAATTGTTGACCTCTTTGTAGCACCCACAGTGTCTGCACAACCAATCTGTCTTCCTGCAGTTCTTAAAACAGAGTTCTGCAGAGAATCGATGACTTACCCACAGTCCTCGAAATCGTCTGCTTTCTGAAAAACGGAGGTCCAGACGCACCCGAAACGCGTTTTTGGCCCTGAAAAATTAGTCTGATATAGGACAATATAGTTGCCCTATAGCTTTACTCCCGCGAAGAAAGCTCCTCAATCAGAGATTATTTGCCGGTGCCTCTTGTAGAGCTCCCGACAAGGGTGTAGTCACCAACACAAATAGGGAAGAGTAGTTGAAGCTCTTACCCTCGTACCGCTTCCTGTGGTTCTCTTGCTTGCAGCTCAGCCCTTAGCATGAACCAGGCTCTGATACCATGAAAAGATGCAGGGGGGAAGAGAGCTTGAGCTCTTGCAAAGCACACACACACTCACAAAACCCTAAGAGAGAACACACAAGGTGAGAGGCTGAAAATCTTCTTCTTCTTCACTCAACACTCAACACACCATATACAAAGATAAGAGTACACATATTTATTAATATGAAAGGTACTCAACCAATACGTACAAGGGTTCTCTATAGTGTGAACCCACCTAATTGAGCTGGCGCTATAACTATGCCAGTCTCTAGAATGGCTGTCACACAGCCTGTCATCCCACTGGCCGCATATCACCCGTGATCTCACCAACCATGCCAATGGTATAAGTGTGGGGCCTATCCCCCAGGCGGGTCATCAGTGTCCACTGCCTCACCAGATGAGCTCGATATCTCAACAGGCGGTACCCCAAAACAAGGGTTTTGTATCCAAATATGGGCCCATAAACGATCAAAAATGGGCTCGACAAAGACATAGGGGGTGAAAGCTCTTTGTCAATGGCATGGCAATAGACTTTGGTGAGCATATGTACGCAGTATACCTTGCCTACCGAGTTCTTGCAAGATCTTAGGGTTTTGTATCAAATATGGGTCCGTAAAGGATTGGAACTGGGCTTTGTAGGCAAGGCATAGGGGGTGAAAGCTCTTTGTCAATGGCATGGCTATGACTTTGGTAAGCGTATGTATGCAATATACCTTGCATGGCTGAGTTCTTGCAATATACCTTGCATGGCTGAGTTCTTGCAATATCTTTAGGGCTCAACAAACAGTGAAAGCTTTGGCCCAATTTGTCATTTTTCTAGAAATTAGCTTAGCAAGGATGGTGAGAGACACCTTGTTGTGTGGTAATGCCGGGCCTTGGTAACATTCTGGCAACCCTAAAGAGGCTGTCAAAGGGGGTTTTAACTTGGGCATGGAGTGGGCAGCCTCTCTGATAGTGCATAGCATTTTAGAGTCGAGGGAGTACGAATCATCCAGAATGGTGAGGAAAATTTTGAAATGAATGGATCTAAAAGACCTAGAGGTCTCTTTCTAGGCTCCCTACATAGGGGTCATATTGTGAATGTAGCACATCCTACCATAATGTGTGCACACAGGTTCCTTGTGCACAATGGATTAAATTCTTAGTGTTTAAGTGCACGGTCATTACACGAGCATTACTGTGTTAGTTCTAGTTGTGCGTGACATGGCATGGCGGTGTGTTTGGAAAGGGTTTTGGATTAGATGGGTGGAATTGTTTGGACTTTTAAGAGATTGTTTTTGCATTGTCTGGGAGGGTACCTTCAAACAAATGCAATTGTACTAGCTCTACCCTTTGTGGGGGGCCAAAATAACCAGTAAAGAAGGGTGAGAAGTGTTTTACTTATTATTAGTTGTCCAAAAGAATGATGAGAAGATTTTTTACTTGTAATTATCAGATGTCAAAAAGAAAAGTGACGTTGGCATTGCAGAATGTTGTGAGCAACCAAATGAGGTATGTCTGATGGCTTCGTGTCGATGGTGGCGGCGTCACGGTATTCCTATTGCGGGGCTTGTAGGGTTATCAATGGTGTGATGCCGGCTCTTAGCTTTGGTTGGTGTGTCAATTTCTTTGCTTTGTTGGTGGCAGCTTTTATTTGTGCCAACAGCAGCAGGGGTATGCCAATTGCTCAATGAGCCGAGGATTATGTTGGGGAAGAGGGCCAAGTTCTTGTGGTTATAGTGACGTGGAAAAATGCTTCATTAATTGAGAGATTTGAATGGAGTAACAAAAGCACCTCTAGTGATAAGATTACTTTAAAGAGAGAGAATCCTCTAACATGTCTTGCTTATCTTGACCAACATCGTGTTTACAAACGAATTATCACCTTGTGCATGGTTGGTTTAAAGACATTAAAGGCATCTCTTCTTTATGACACAACAAAGAGGGAAAAGCCTTAATGCTCTCAATCTACATCCTTCTCAATCATGGTTGAGGTAAGCTAACTAAAGTTTTATTAAATTACCTCTTTTATTTAGTAGATTTACAGTCATTTCAATAATAATAAATGTCATGTTATAGTAAACTGTTAAACTCATTTTTAGTACTTGTCTTAATTCAGTAAGATAATCTTTAGTATTTTTACATATAATAAACACTTAGGTTTCTCACTTTATTACATTACTTCTCTTTTGGCCTATCATTTTTTGTACTTGTCTTGTTTTAGTAAGATAATCCTTAGTATTTTTACACATAATAACACTTAGGGTTCTCACTTTGTTATATTACTTCTCTCTTGGCTTGTTATTAGTGTCATTCTCCTTCCTAACAAAAACAACGAACAAAGTTCTAAAGGGATGAGAAAAGATCTTGTAGCGTGGCTGCTCAAGAAGGACGAGTGACCCATCACTGAGAATAGAAGCGGCTCTATTTCTTTTGACAATGTGATGTATATTGGAAACTTGATTTCAATAGGTGCACAATTGAGATCTTAAAAAAGTGCGATGTTTTTATCTATATTTGTAAAAAAAAATCAACTATTAGTTAGGGTTTGCATCACTTTAAAAGGGAGGTTAGGGTTTGCATACTTCGGGTTTGCATCACTTATACTTAGGGTGTGACGGAGGCGTGCGTGCGTGCTTGTGTGTCTGTGTCTCTCTCTCATCGACGTGGTTCGGTGACCCCTTTGGCAGGGGCGCCGGCCGAGCGCTTACCAAAGGAGCGGCCTCACCACTCTGTGCCGTAGGATCCTGCGCTAGCGTGGTGCATCGATACCCTCTCCTGCATAGCAGCCGTGGATTGACAGAGCGATGCCGATGCTCTAGCTTCGGTGCCTCTCTTGTCTCCGGCTGCACGTGCGGGGCGTGTGGGGGGCAGCATATTCCATCGCCTTGGAGAGCAGCGTCGCTGCTATTACTCTTTGGGACAGACCATGCTACCCATATCTCGGTTGCAGTTGTCGGTACTTAGGAGCCTTTGATAAGGTTTAACAGATCTTAATTTAATGCGAGATCCATAGTTTGAATGTAGAACTCGATGCTCCCTATTTATGCTCAATGTGAGACATATAGGAAATTAGGACTGTAATGCAAGGATTAAGCATGCTTGATGAAATGGTAATGGAATTGTATGTGTTTCATCCTAGCTTAATATGCTGTTGTACTTCATGTTGTTACAATGTATGATAATTACCTTCATGATATCGTCTTAAATCATTAAGTAGTTTCCTTAGCTAAACAAGCCTATTGAACCTTATAGGTGCTCCTCCTTACTTTGCCTCTGGCCAGGTAATGTAACTATGGGTTATTTCTTGTTGCTCCAACGTATAGAAACACCTACCGAGTTGACTTGTTGCAAGCACTCTTGTCCAATTTGTACATGTATAACTATTCACTATCAATTCCTTTTCATGCTCATAAAATAGACCATCATGGGACGTTGTATTCACATATCTCCATATCTTTTGATAATATTTAAATGTGGCTTTAGATTGCATAAATTGATAAATAACTCATTGTATAACATGAATTCAATCTATTAGTAGTTAAGTAAATGAAGCACACAACCATCTCTTTGTACACATCAATGTCATCTAATTCATTACCAGTATCAGACCTCAAGCTTTATCTTCAATGTCATCTAATTCATTACCAATATCAGACCTCAAGCTTTATGTTTTCTTGAGAGGTATTGTCATAAACTTGGATTGAAAGTATTGTCAATGCACTGGATCCCAATCATGTCACACTTTGTTATCAAGTCCAATGCATAGTATCTTTGCATAAACTTTTTACCATGCAGAATTCTTGATAATATCTGAAGAGAATTGAGCATTCTAGAGTCAATTTAAGAAAAAGGAGAGGAGCAAGAACTTAGCTCAATGGATTGGTGACCTCATGAATAGAATGTTTGAAACAATGGATGAGGTGTGTACTCCATTGGAAGATGGGATTATACACATGGTTAGGAAAAAAGAGGAAGCACATAGATCATGGAATGTAGGTAGCAGCCTTAAAACATTCTCACGTCGTGAGAGGTGGAAATACTTATTAGATCCTTGCTTCGTAGAAATCCTATCTTATGGAGGGATGTAAAAGAATGGGTTTACGTATTCCTTTGATTGCTCCATAAATATCTCTTATTACAACAATATTTCATGACCTCATGAATAGAATGTTTGAAACAATGGATGAGGAGTGTACTCCATTGGAAGATGGGATTATACACATGGTTAGGAAAAAAGAGAAAGCACACAGATCACGGAATGTAGGCAGCAATTATATCATTCTCATCGTGAGGAGAAAATACCTATTAGATCCTTGCTTCGTAGGAATTTTATCTTATGGAGGGAAGTAAAAGAATGCATGTACTTATTCCTTTGATTGCTACATAAATATCTCTTATTACAACACCTCATTCAAGAATGTGTTCTTAACATACATTTGTTGCAATTTGAATTTTTATATGTGGACAATGAAAACATAGATATTACAGTAGCTTTTTTAGCTAGCGGTCGAAATGTCTCATCATAATCAAGCCCATGAGTTTGTTGATAACCTTTGGCACTGACCAATGTAGTACTCGCTTCTATTAATGGGTTGAGTTTGTGTAGGACTTCATACGTCACTATGCACAACTTGAGTGGTCATTTGATCTTTTTAACAAAATGCTATAATAGTTTGTTTCTCAAATTGACATGCATCACATATATATGTACTCCCATCATACTTGAACCTCGGTAAACCACTAGCAATGTTGTTTGTTTTCATTGTGTTCAGCTTTTGAATGTTTATGTCTAATCATTTTATGCTACATATTAATGTTTTACACAATGCCATGACCACGTGAAAACATGGTTATCTTCAATTCTTGCATACTTGCATTCAAAGTAAAACATGAATGTAACAACTTAGGAAGTTCTATTTGTAATGTTATCATTGATCTCATTGGGTAGTAGTGTGCCTACATAAAAATGGTTGCTTTTGCTCAGCACAATAACCATATATAGCGTAAAGTTGATCATCTAATCAAACATTGTCCATACAAGTGAAGTGGGGAAGTTACAACTTTGACCAATCCAACAAACAAGCCTAGGTCCACCAGTTGAATAAAGATAAGATGAATGCTCTCTAGTTTTCTACCTCTGGAAAAGGTGGGAGGATATGACTAGAGAAGGTAGGCAAATGGTCGTTATCCAAGATCTTTATCGAGGAAACCATAGAAAAAAAGATCAATGGGTTTTGGCCTCAAGAGTGTTCTTAGTCAAAAATCCCCTAATAAGCAAACAACCGTGGAAAGGCCAACAATCCCAAAAGGTGTGGGAAAATATCTTAATGCAGAAAAATAAATTGAGAAACTTGAAAAGTAGCTAAGGGTTTAATTAGAGAATTCTAAGAAGAATTAAACGAAAGTGAAGTAGCTTTCAAACTCTTGAGAGAATGTATCCATGAGAGAACATAAGCTTAAGAGAAGTAAAACTCTTGAGACTTTATACCCTTCAGAGAACATAAGCGAAAGAGAAGTAAAACTCTTGAAGTACTACACCCTTGAGAGAGCATAAGGCAAAAAAGAGAATTGAACATTCTAGAGTCAATTTAAGAAAAAGGAGAGGAGCAAGAACTTAGCTCAATGGTGGACGGGTGACCTCATGAATAGAATGTTTGAAACAATGGATGAGGTGTATGCTCCATTGGAAGATGGGATTAAACATATGGTTAGGAAAACTGAGAAAGCACACAGAACACAGAATGCAGTTAGCAGCCTTATGACATTCTCATCGTGAGAGGTGAAAATGCCTATTAGATCCTTGCTTCGTAGAAATCCTATCTTATGGAGGGATGTAAAAGAATGGGTTGAAGGAATTTCATAACCACAAGTTAAACGAGGACATGAGCTAGAGGCTGAGACCTCACAACTTCCATTAAGGGAAGAGAGTAATACTCCTAAAATTACACAAATTTGACTCAATCAATTGTAAAATTACTACAAAAATGATGACACAAATGTAATATTTCCTACGTAGCACAATGCATAGCAGTGTCAATGGTTATCTTGGATGATAGAGCAAGAGTGGAGCATCATCAAAAAGAAATGATGGGCAAGAAGGGAAAAGCGTACCTTAGAACGACAAGATCTTATCATGAAAATTGTCGATGAAACATTTGCAAGGTCCATGGGAGTCTTGCACTAGACTACATTGAAGATCCTTTCATTCTAGTACCATCACACATTTGTAGTGAAGAATTTCTTGTGTCAACTAGATTTATATGATATATTTTTGGAAGACCATTTATGAGGGAGGCCAAGTTGGTGCACAATTGGGCCTTAGATCAAATCTATTTACAAAAAGATGACCAAGTTCTAAAGATGTATTTACAAACTTGGAAGACTCATCCCATGGTGGGTAACCTATTTGGAAATGACTCTATCATCACTAATTGCACTATGTTAGTGTAAGTGTGTGAACTAGAAATTGTTCCCAACAAGGATGAGGAGGAGGACCTAATGTATGCATCACTCCCACCTTTAGATTTTAATGAAAACTAGGTGCATGTGTTATTAAAATTTTATGTATTTCCTAGTAGAGGAACCAAGTACATGGATTTGGACTCAATGAAGCATAATCCTTTAACTCTTATCTTGATGTGATAATAGTTGGGACTATTTCCAATGTGTTAGAAATAAAGTTATCAACATACATTGACATTGAATCATCACCAAAAGTGAAGTGCATTAGAAGATGGTTAAGGTGAAAGTGCTATCAGGCTTGACATAACATGTTATGAAAGAAAATGGATATATGTATAGTGGCTAAGATACATCAAGGCTACAAAAGTGCACAAGGAGTTTTCTAAGAATCAAGGCAAAGAGTTAGGAAAGATTACCATCTTTAATAAGATACAAGAGGAAACCTAGGCCCCAAAAAATTGAAACGCAACTTTCTAGATCAAAAAGATGCAAGAGAAACAAAGCCTTGGAGGGACATAGCAAGAAGTCAACAGGATATTGGCCCAGACAAAAGAGAAAGAAGACAATGCAATAGACTTAAAACCAGTCCCTAAGCACTTTAAATCATATATGGAGGGTGAACGAATAGTTGTTTTCCCTAGAGCCCAATGCTCTAAGGAAGGACAAGAAAGACTCTCATATGACAGACCCACTGAGATCAAGGAGGTAGACTTAGCTGAACCTGGGGAGGAGCTCAAACCAATTTTCATTTGCTAAGGACTTGTCTCAAAATGAGGAAAAGGATTTGATAGACATTCTAAAAGAATTTAAGGATTACTTTGCATGGATATACATGGATATGAGGGGAGTGCCACCTGAGGTGGTGGAGCACATGATAGATCAAATGCCTCATCAGATAATTTAAATGTTATCTCTCTACTCTTTCTTGCTATGAAGTATTGTCATGAATGTCATATAGAGGATTACCAAAATCTGAGTGGAGCGAGGCTCTCAATTGAGCGCCATCAGATCAAGCGGGTCAATTATTTCTTGATTCAACATAATAGTTCAATCAAAATTAAGTTGACATCTTGAAGTTTTCTTCTACTCCAAACCAACATGTCCACATCACACGGTACTTTAAAATTAGTACACGTCAAATGTACATACACACATACATACATACATAAAACTATGGTCACTAACTATGTAATCATATAGTTAACATATATGGCATGTATCTAATATATATATTGATAATGTAGTTAAATACAACTATCCATATACATATATAAATATATTTAACCAGCAAAGTTTTTAGTGTCCCATCTATCCATAGTCCATTTAGCTAAATGCATATCTATCCACGTATGCATTTATAGAATGTGGGTGTATTTGTATTAAAGTGGGATACCTAAAATGTGTTCTAAGAAAACAATTGTATGAATGCTCATAAGTATGTTTCAATCCAAACTTGTGCATCTCTTTCGATCTTTGAGCCTGTCCCATTGAATGATGTAGGCTGCATTCGTTTAAGCAAGAGCTTCTTCTCCTGTGTATCTGTGTATAATGCATTGGGAGTAAGAAGCTGATGACCTAGTGTTCTTGTACAATGCAAGATTAAGTTTAGAATTATAACACTTAGGCTACCTAGTCTTAGAACAATCACAAGAACACTAAATTTGAGAATTCCAGATCCTTTGTTCTGAGCTTTAATATTTACAAGTAAATCGGCTGATTACAAGGATTGAGTTATACAATTCAATTCTTATTTATTTACATGGTGAGCTTCTAGTAAGATTGTGAGGCATTTGCATTGAAAAAGAAAGGGGGATCTGTCAAGGTTTCTAAAATTGGATAAATCTCTAGCAAGGGGGAGGCAAACCATGAGTTGAGCTTTGGCTGACAACTACTCTATCAGGAGGCAAAACCTTGTCACTTTGTTGTAGACCCATCGATTTTGTAGTATATACAAGTTCCATTGATGATTACATGGGTATCATTTTCAGGAGTGCCGAAGAACTATTTCAATATGGCTGCAACACAGGCTAAGCTACCCACTTTCCTTCATTGTTTTCCACCTTCA
The DNA here is from genome assembly GCF_041138505.1 of Cibotium barometz. NCBI lineage: Eukaryota > Viridiplantae > Streptophyta > Polypodiopsida > Cyatheales > Cibotiaceae > Cibotium > Cibotium barometz. Next base: position 46,739,374 of record NC_141057.1, on the reverse strand, counting down.
CTTTATTTTTTTGCACCTTCAGTCCGTGTACATCTTTGGTTTGGAAATAACGTTGTGCTACATTGTGTTCAGAGTTAATGTTTCTTTGTATTAGCTCTTTATTACTTTTAATCTATACAACACGCTACACTGCTGAGTTTATTGCCTGCCCTCAGGTTCTAGCGTCACCTTGAGAGTATTTCAGCTTGGCGATTTTATTTATGGTGTTTTCTTGCGATTTCATTTATGATGTTTCTAGTGAAATCTTATATGATTTCAAGCTTAGTTGTACTTTCATAATGTAGTTATGATATAGCTTTTTCTGTAACTTTTATGCTTGTTAATACTAATCTTGATGTTTGTATAAATTGTCTCATAATACATATGTATACAAGGTAAAACTTATATAATATTGCTTAAGTCCTCTCTTTGAAGTTTCATTTAAATACCAATCAACATAAGTACATAATTCTCTCTAATGTCCTTTCTATGGAGTTTTATTTTAATACTATTTAGCATGATTATATTGCTACTAATAGTTTTAACATTGTTTTACTAACACTAATGGTTCTAACAATGGTTTAATAACTTTAACACCAATATCTTACCTAAATGTTTTACACTAACAATGTTTCATTTCTCACTATGGATTCACACACACACACACACACACACACACACACACACACACACACACACACACACACACACACAAGAGAGAGCAAGAAAATAAGAAAGACTCAATTGGCACAAAAGGGGATTGTGTGTTTTTATTTATGAGAAATTAATTTATATATAACTAGCCGCCGCCGTCGTTACTCACAATTGGGTGCACAAACTTAACTCTTATCTACTAACCTTGGTCATTTGCTAGCTTTTCTTATAGTATATACATCGCTTTATAGTAGTGGTGTTACATAACACTTAGTATGTAACTCTTGGTTATAGTAGGAGTGCCTTAATTAAGCCCAAAATGGGGTTGCTATCCCCCCCTTTGATGGATGTTTCATCCTTAAAACATTTCTAAGGCTAAAAGCCTTGTCGCGCCAAGCTTGAATTTATAAATGACTGAAGGTTGCATAATGTATGTTGGAAATATGGATGGGGTATCTAAAAAGAGGTATTGATCATGTCTTCAAATGTGATGTGTATGTAACCGGGAAAAGAATCTTAGATGATGATAATAACATAAAATCACCTACTCTTTTGGACCCCTATTTATGTTAAAACATGGCACTTCTTTGTCAAAATTTTATACCGCCTTCTTTCTTTGATCCAATAACACCACAATTAGTTTCATGAAGCACTACCATGGCTGGATTTGAGATTCTCCTCTAGCTCTAATCTATCAAAAAAGGACTTTCCTTTGACTTTCTATGTTGTCAAACTATGTAGGCTCACTGGGAAATTGAAACAGGCATGGGAATCCCTTTTTTGTTTTGCTTTATAAATGCTATTGGGTGAACCACTTATTTTGATTAGCATGTATAGAGAGGGTGGTTGACTTGTGCCTATAGCCTCTTGGATTTTTCTTCATACGTCAGAAATTCCAACACCTTTTTATCAAGTTTTGATTTCATATTATCAAGGTGGGTATTAATATCCTCCACCATGACTTGATATTTCTATTGTTGTTCTTAGAGTTCCTACTCAATTGTTCCTCTACTTCTTCAGTAAACTTTTCTTTTGTACTTTGTAGCTCATCCTCACATGCTTCTATCTTTCTTTTATGAAGTGATTGGTTTTCAAGAGTAAGGATATAACTTGTGAGCATGTGGCAAATTTTGGCTTCCATGTAGGATCCCACATTTTTGTACTTCTCTCCCTACTTCTCTGACTTCTTTTCATCTTTCTTTTCTTTGGTCTCTATTGCCTTACCCTCTATTGGTAGATCTTTTTATGGTGATGTTATCTCAACCTTTTCTTGCACCATGGGATGAATTGGCTTCTCCTAAGGCTTCTTTCGAACTTCCATTGGTGCATGTACAAATTTTACATGGAATAAGAGATTCATGTTCTTGTATTAGTTATGGAGGTTCAATCATTAGGGGAAGGTTGAGGTCTATAGGGGCCTTTAAGCTGCCATATTATGATTTTAATGACTTATGATTGTGTCATGTTGAACCATCACAATGAATTTTCCAAATTTCTTTGTTTTTTCTTGAGGAAGTGTAACATGTCCATCTTCATTAATTAAAAAAAATGTCCCTATAATAGATGAATTTATGAGTTTTTATGGTGTAAAAATCAATGATTTTATTAAACAACCCATTTCCACTTAGAATCTTCAAATTTCGAGTCCAATTTTGGAATCTACATGTGATTTTATCCTATTATAGGATTTTATAGCATCCGAAATGGACGAATCAAGCTTATATGTGAATTTTAGTTATTTTGATTTTAAAAAATGATGACCTTTAAACCTTAATAAATGCACGACCGGGCGTTCGATTGACAGACGGTCTGCACCACAACGACTAGGGAAACATCTCAGACATTTTCACTGTAAAAACATTTTCACCCCTCGGGCGCTCTGGCACGCAAATCGAGGCCGATGCCTTAAATTTGGGGATCCCGTCCCAAAAAGGCCCATACACACTCACTAGGGCACCCGTACAATGGCCGTGTGAGGACCAAAGGCCGACCACCCATTGTATGGTACACATGTACTGCCATGTGGACATCCATGCTGCCTTTGACCGAAAGGGTATATGCATGCCACACCTTTGCCTATGCGCCACCATCATACCTTTCCCCAAGCTCATGAAGACTAGTAACCGGTACACTTTGATGGTACACCGTCCTTTCACCCGCACTTTGCTCAATACCCACAACCGTACCCTGCAGCATATAAACCCCAAGGTACTCCATGGCCAGCACCTCATTGCGTAGAGTGCACCTCTAGGCTGCACCCTGCACAAGGCCGTACCACCAGTCCATACCGCCACTCTGCGCCTGCATACTGTACCTGCAACCATCTCTCAGATAGGCCTTTTTTTAGTCACCCCACCCTTGTGAGGAGAGGGTGTCCTTAACTCTTCTCCCCCCTCGCCCTGTGAAGCCCTCACCCCTTCAAGAAAAACGTTTTTGTCTTTAGGACATCTCGCAATCCCCCCCCTTTGCGTAGACTTTAGCAAGAAGCTTAGAGGAGGTTCACACACTGTGGTTTTTTTGCTCATAGAGTGAGCAAACGATCTCGAAATCAAGATCTGACTGAAGCACTGTGATTGCATCATCGAGCACTACGAGGTGGTGATCAAGTTGGTCCCATCCCGGAAATGCCAAAATGTCACCTCGAGAGAAGCACGCAACAATGAAATTAGAGAAGATGCTTCTAATGTGGCTCCAACCCTCCCGTTGCAAGCTCCACACAACAAGGGAATGGTGGCCAGGTTAGCTTGGTTATCATTTAAAAAGAGTTTTAAATTATTCTTTATTATTAATATTAATAAATCAAAAAAGAAGATGTAAATTTTTTCCATTGAAAAATGTTAGAAATTCTATGAAGCTACTATTTGAAGTGATGTATTTTGTAATCAATGGTTTGTATTGAAATTGCTATCTTTAAGAGAGAGTACAGGTATTTTTTTTCTCCTGGCTTTGACGCTAACTCCGTTTCCGTGCTTGTGTAGCTGGCGGCATCGTTAGCAAAGCCTGGGGATCGGCCCATGGTATCCCTCATACCATTGGGAGAATGAGGTTTGCTGATTGAGGTGAGTGATTATGATGTTGTCTAGTGTGAAGGGCCCAGGCTAGTGCGGTGAATAAGCCCACCCTAGTGTGTAGACATCCCTCTGAAGGAGTGGGAGGATCGAGCAACAGAGCCTGAGGGGGCGATAGGCTGGCTTGAGTCCTCGCCAGCTACCGAGACGACGAGGTGTATGGTCCTGTAGGGTTTTGCCTAGCATGTAGAGGCTGGAAGGCCAAATTCTAAATCATCGGCAGTATAAAGGAAAACAATAAGAGAGCCGATTTGGTTTGTATGGAATTGATTCTTGTATAAACTTTTTTTTCTATAAATCTTGTCTTTGGCATTATTATAGCATGGAAAGAGGCTGTTTTAACGAACCTTGTGAACCTTGTGAAAGGGCCTTAATTAAGGAACATGTTTATTTATGTCAAACAGTGTGGTAGGATTAATTAGAAAACAAATTGACGTGTGAGTAGGGTGGAAAGTGGGAGGATGGAATGCCCCGACGGCACCATCCTACGGACAAGTGGACCCGATTAGTCGAGTAGCTTTCCACCAACAGATTAAGTGAAAGCCCTACGCTAAATAAATAGGTTCTCGGGCAACTCTATTCTAGAAGACTAGGCCAGTGGTGGTTGTGCCTTGCATGGATGATGAAAAAAGCGTTGTGTCTAGGAATCAAGATTAGTAGTTGCCCAAATTATGATCACTTACCCTGTGGGTGATTTGATTTTTAGAAGACCATGCTCCCCTTGTGGGATAGAACTAGGTCTTACCTACAAATCGTATCTTTGAATCTTTGCATGGTCAAGGTGTCGACAAGTAGGAAATTTTCTCTAAGTTAAGACTTAGTAGACTATCTTAAGTGTTTCTCCTATTTTGGAAGGGGGGGAACCTTAAAGGAAGTATACTCAGAACTTATTCCTATAGTCCTTGGTCAATGAAAGGAAGTAGAAAGAACCACCTAAAGTATGGGCATATATTTCCTACATAAGTCCACACAAATAAGCAATTAAAGAAGAACACATGATTAAGTTAAAGGACCACTTAAATTATGGACATATATTTTCCTGCACAAGTCCACATGAGTAAGTTAAAGAACCACCTAAAGTATGGGTATATACTTTCCTACACAAGTCCACATGAGTAAGTTAAAGAACCACCTAAAGTATGGGCATATACTTTCCTACACAAGTCCACATAATAAGTAAGCTAAAGATGGTCCATGGAGCCTTAACTTGGCATAGAATGGAAATTTATTCTTTCCAATGAAATAAGCTTCCTAAACGCTCAAAAAAATGTGTACTAAAGGCTAATGAAAAATAAAATCCTTTACATCTCTATTAATTTTTGATTACCATGAGCACACAAATGTCTTTTCTATGGGTAAGCAAACTAACTATGGGAGATATTACACTAATGTGGCAAAGCTTAGACACCCTAAGATATTTTGTTGGTCTACAAGGTCTAGAAGCTCCTCCATCTTACTTGTTTTAACAAAGGGAGCTACACTTAGCTAAATTTTTGTTCCTTAACTACAAAGTTATACCTCATACTACTCCATCCACTCACTCTTTGCAACCTAGTGTCATGGCTGTCAATGGAATTTCTAATGGATCTCACTCTTGAAATAGGGATCTTTTGAACATGGAGAAATTCATCAAGTCATATTCATTTTTATATCATAATTAATGGTTCCAGAGTGGGACAATGATTTTGCACTTGAACGGTTCCTATTGTTGAACATGGGTCCTAGAGTGGGACAATGATTCCGCACTTGAATGGAATTCCATGAAAGCATGGTGGCTCCACTAAGAAGGTTATTAACGATTTGTTCATCCATCCCTTTGTGGTTAATTGGGGAGGCCTAATTACCACTATGTTCGTACCATGACACTTGGATGATTTCGAATATTCCATGTATAGGATATGAATTTAGGGATGGCTCAAACTAAGTGTTAGATTTAATGCTTATGTGTTGTTGTGTAACTTTAGCATGTGTTGCTAATGTGTAGCGTGTTTGAATGGACAACTTGTAGGTTGGTGAGATTGACGAGCTTTGTGCTCGTAAGCCGGTATGGCTGGGACATGATGGTGGTGATATGGTATGAGCTATTACCAGGAAGGTTCTCATTTTTTGTATTTTGGTCGTAGTATTTACTATGAGATATTTTGGTTGTAGTATTTACTATGAGATATTTTGGACGTAGTATTTACTATGAGATATTTTGTATTGTTGTTGGCCTCCCACTTTTGTTATACTTGGGCATAGACCTATTAATTTTGTTGCACATGAATTAGCCCTTGGGGTTCTTTATGTATTTTTCCTTTAGTGGTTTAGATAGGAAGGATTTATCTAAGCTTGTGATAAAAGCAACTCCTATTTTTGTAAAGGGCAAACCCATGCATAAGCATGCAACTATTTTTGGCATGTGGGACTATTTTTATTAATTAAGACATAAATACCCAAGAATTGGAAAGATGCTGACAATTCTTGGGAGGGGGGATAGATTACACCCAATACTCTCTCATGTGTTTTTTTTTAAAGTTATGGTTTATGCTATCTTGCTTGTGGTAATAATTGAAGTTTATATGTTTGAATCCGTATGATAGTAAGTGATGTGTCTCCCCAAGATCCAAATTCATGTCCGCAATATCAGACGTTTGGAGAGAAGATGAAAAATATTTAGCAAAAGAAGAGAATGAATTTTTTAAAAAAACTCCAAGGCTTCAAAGGGACTTCAAATTCTTCACGTCGTGACCAAAAGAAAGTTGGAAATACAAGTGCAAGGAAGGCAAAAAGAAGGGCAAAAAATAAAGAATTCAAATCGAGCTTTAACTAAGTCTAAACACAAGGCTAGTACAAAGCTAACTCTATGCTATTTAATAACCTCTACAAAGTCTTCACAAGGCAAAAAAGCTGGCAACAAGGAAGAAGAAAATGTAAAAGTGCACAGCCGGCCTGCTCTTGAGCCCTGGAATTTTGCAAACTTTGTCGAAATCCCTATCCGATCCGTTGGATGCATTCGGAATCGTCTCTTGCATAAAAGTTGTACCCTCTCTGCACACTTTTGTCAAGGATCCAGTGATTTGAATTTGCAATGATGGTTGTAAGCCTGTAGAAATCCATGGTCTCCATAATTCCCATCTTCTTTTACTGATAAAAAGCTTTAAAGCTAGGAGGAGATTCATGTGTGGAGCTCTTTTAAGTCAAAAACTCGTCAAAATTTGCCCAAATTTATTCGAATTCGGTCCGGCTTCAAACTGAAGTAATATTCAATGTCCCACACTTGTTTTAAACATAGAATTATAGCAAATCAAAGTTTTGAGAATTTTCAAAATTGGTCACCATCATTCACTCTTTTGAAGCTCAAATTCTCTTTCAATACTCAATATTTTTCCACCGACAACCTTTTGATGCTTCACCACTACTACTTTTAGATATTTTGGAGATCGCATTGGACAGCTACATCACTCTTCTATTTTTTTGTGGGTCACACGAACTTTATATATATTATCAAGAGTGGGAACTACTATAAGGATTTTTGAACTTTTGCTATTTTTCTTTATTTCTCATCATTCATGCTTGGTTTATGCCTGGTTTACCTGCATCCCTGTCTATTCAAAAGCAGCTTACTGCTTTGCAAGCACAATTGGTCACTGAACGCACTCATAGAATTTCTTTAAAAAATCAATTAAAACTTCAAAAATGGCACAGGCATGATATTAAAAGCGATAGTAGTGACGAGGATTCTATTTGTCAAAATGTCAAGGGAGTTTGACTACCAAGGATAAATGGGAGCCTTGCATTCCATCATTTCTCTAAAAATTATAATCTAAATACTTAAAAGCTCTTCTTAAACAACTCTCAAAAGATCCAAGCATTCACCATTGATTTTGTTAGACTCTGTGCTTTGAATCAGGAAATGTATTAAACATGAAATTTATAGATAATTTTAAACAAACCAACTTTAGTTTTCTAAACCTTTTCTAGTAAGGTTTGTGCAAGGTATCATCGTGACGTGCCACGTGAGATGATTGTTGGGCTAGACATCGATGTAAAAAATGACCTCATGGGTGAGGCCCCTAAGCAATTTTTGAATTTTGCATCAACCCAAAGATCCACATTATAATGACCCTACTGGCTTCTTTCTTGCTTCTCCTATGCGTTAAGACGTTCTTTTCTGATAGGTGCATATTCATTCAAGATGCGAATATGCAAGTCTACCTTCCTCACTCATGATGAATTTGAGGTGTTTGTTATTTCTTTGAGTGCCATAGTAGACACAATGGAAGACGGTAGGTAGCTTGGATCCCAAAGAGAAGCTTGAAAGAGAAAACTATTGCAATGAGAGAAGGGCTTGGGGGGGAGAGAGAGAGAGAGAGAGAGAGAGAGAGAGAGAGAGAGAGAGAGAGAGAGAGAGAGAGAGAGAGAGAGAGAGAATCTTTTAGTTGTTGAAACGTACAGAGAGGAGATGTGATAGTAATCAATGAAGAAAATAGTTTTAGGTGGGTTTATGTTTTATGCATTTAAAAGTGAAAAAATTAAAAAAACGTAAGTTTTCCTTGTCTTTTAATGACTATTGATTTAGAATTTGTGGAAACTTCAAAAACGCAATGAAAGTGTATTAAACGAGATTGTATTTTAATGACTATTGATATGGAATTTAGAGGGAACTTCAAAAACACAATGAAAGTGCATTAAATGTGATTGAAAGTTATTTTGAGACAATTATTTTGAATTGTAAGAAAAAATATTTTTGGGGCCCCTATATGGACGAGATTGATGATGTTTCGAGAGTTTTAGTGGCTAGAAAGAGAATCCTAGAGAGGGAAAACTAGAGAGATCCCCTACTTTTAGGGCCAAAAGTAGGTCAAAAAAATTAGTCTTAGTTCCTTAAAATTAGGGATTCTTACAGGGCCCTTTTTAAGCTCAAATGCCCCCTAATGTGAGATTCTCAAAATGGTTAATTTCCTCTCAAATTACAATGAGAAGGTTTTCAGTCCGCCTCAATAAAATGTATTGCCTTGTTCTCTTTCTCTATCTCTCTAACTCTTTTCTCTCTCTCTTTCCTTCTATCTCTCTCTCTCTCTCTCTCTATGAATTTTTGCTAGGGTTCGGGAAATGAAAGGGTAGACTCAGCCCATAACTTATTCAAATTTGTGGGAGATGGAAATGAGTCCTCTTCAAAATTGTTATATTTTGTAAAATTATATAGAGATATCTTCCTCTCTCTCTCTCTCTCTCTCTCTCTCTCTATAAAATGTTTGGCAGGTTTTTGGAAAATAGCTGGGAGATGGAAATGAATCCTCTTCAAAATTTCCCTTGTTCTATTTTGTTTCCCTCTATGTCTCTCTATTTTGATGATGTGGGTCACTTTATTGCCCAACTTAACTTCCAACATAAGCAAATCATGTATGAAAGAGATAGAGACAATTATAGGCATTGCACGGACTAGGGTTCCAACAACTAAGGGCCTCCAAGCCCTCTACCTGTATTTGCTTATATTGCTCACTAGAAAAGTTTGTTATGCTACTACATAATCAAGTGCTACCTATAGACTTGCTTGATGGTAATGTGGGTGGTTGAAACTTCAGACCTGATAGCTTGTAGATGGGATGTTCAGACCTATCTTTATTAAGCTGCTCTAAACTACATGCATAAAGCAAGAACTAGTGGAACATGCTGGACAACAATCAAATAACATTATACAACTTGTGTTTTTGATGCATATAGGGTAGAAGACTAAGCATGGAGGGTAAGCTACTAATTTGACACTCAAAACATGCTAGGATATGCAAAGCAAGTTTGCGTGTAGGGCTTTAGTATACACTAAAAATCCCACACCCCATTATTGGGCTTTAGTAAACAAACACATGGGGCATGGGTTACACCCATGGTGCTCCCCATTAGATAGAGAGAGCAATTAAACTATGATGGAGCCCGCGATGGTGGAGGTGATAGCGATGATGGAGGCGATGATGGCAGCATGACCCCTGCATGAGTGGGTGCTCTGTGGGCTCTTGGGGAGCACCATGGGTGCACCCCATGAGGTCTTGTGCCATGTGTATGTACAGAGTTCCGCTCAATGAGTCATAGGCTTTGTCGACATCCCACCTATTGCTTAGAGTGTTCATGATGTGTGTCTTGGCTTGTGTATGCTCAGAGTGTCCATCTCTTGGCTCGTGTAAGCCTAGATTTATACATGTCATGACGCATGTCTTGGCTCTTGTAAGTTTAGATTTATGCATGGTGCCAAAATCTATGTGACTAAAAGATGACATCAATGACAAGCAAGGCTGCCCCAAGTTTTGCATGTAAGTCTCCCTCTCTCCACTGAGGTGCACCCACCATGGTGCTCCCCAAGAGCCTATAGAGTGCGGGGGTGCTCTATGGGCTCTTGGGGCATGGGTGCACCCCATGCCACATATATGAAACCTTTCGTAGCTGCTTGGTAACTCAAGCTCCTTATTCACATCATTAATGACTTTGGCATGGGAAAAATGACCAAAGGTTAACAAGAAGAGTCTGGCACTTCTATCAAACATGCTTAAGTTTGTGTTTAGTGATACTAAATTGACTCGTCTACTTTGTATTTTAGATTTTGGCAATGGCGATCTTCTTAGTGCTTGTAAGTGGCATGTGCATTACTAGTGCATTGTTTTGGTTGATTCCATCATGTGTAATAGTCAGGAAGATTGCATGATAACCATTCAATCTTGTTCATTATTATTTTAAATCTTAGTAACTTGGACTAAGTAAAGTTTTTAAGGTTTTTGACATGCTAGATAATTGAGGCAGTTGTTGGTTGTTGTTGTGGGTGGTTAAGCAACTAGAATTTTTGGAGCAATAAAGGGAAAATCACTTCGCCCTTCCTTGGATGTTCTTGTTCTTGAAAAAAGTCAACTTCTCTCCAAGGTGATTTCAATCCTTATTTTGGTGGTGTATGCATTTGAGTTGATTCTACATGGTTAAATGCTGTGAGTTGGAATTTCAAAAGTCTCATAATTTTTTGATCTTCATTCAAAACTTCAAATGCTAAATTTGACAAATTCCAAAGATTGATGGTTATGCTCTTGTATGAATAGAGTTCTTCTTGCTCAGAAATACAACTTATCAGTCAAGCAAAAAACATTGTGACACTATGCTTTGCATATGTAACTACGAAGCCCATGTTGGGTAATACATGACATATCAGGTTTGTGTGTGGCAGGAGTTCACCCATATGTATTTGGCATTTGTGGTTTGAGGGAAGGTCTGTGTCCTCCTAGTTTGTTGTTGGAGGCAAGGATTTTCCCACATTAGAGGTCTGGGGAAGCACCATGGGTGCAATAGAGGTTTGGGGGATATTATTCATATGTATGCCATGTTTACTAAACCATGGAACAACCTTTGAATACCATGCACATGTGGGCAATAGGGGCATGGATGGGTTTGTGAGAGGGTACTCCAACCTGCCATTTGATTTGTCTATTGTCTCTTTCTTGGTGTAACTAAATTAAGGATTTTAATGCCAAGAGTGAGAGGTGATCTCTATCAAGAGAGTATACATGATGTTTATATGTGATAGTCCAAAATATGGCATCAAGAGAGTATACTCTCTATTAAGAGAGTATACATGATTTTTATGTGATATTCCAAAAGATGGCATCAAGAGAGTATACTCTCTATCAAGATGGCATTGTTGATGTAAGTATGTGATAGTCCAAAAAGATAGTATACATGATGTATGTATGTAGAACTGCCCCAAGTTTTACATGTATAATGGTAATTGGGGGACTGAAGGACCATGCATGAGAGATTCATCACTTGTAGTCTTTCTATGCTTCTCCATGTGTCTTTCCCTAGGTCTAGTCCCTAAAATGTTGCCCCATGGCATAGCTGATGGTGGGCATACAAGAGTGTTAAATAGCCAACATTTTGTTCAAGGTTCCTGAAAGTGTGTCTGAAAGCACTGACTCTCTAGGGAGGCTAAGAAGGCATGTCTGTGTGCTAAGGCAATCTATGGAAGCTGTAGTCATATAAAACTTTGGGCCCATGAAAGAGACCTCGAGGTGGATATATCTATTCACAATCACTACTGGGGACTCTCTAAAAGAGAACTTAGATAATCATGATGTAACCATGTGATGTAACCATTGGAGGAGAGAGAAATAATTACCATCTCTTGATAATTTCTTTGCCATAAAAATCCTCCCCATTATTTGCATCAAGATATTTATCTCCCTCACATGAAAATAAAATAATCGAGCATAAAAAGAATAAGCTAGCAAAGAATAAAATACTTACACATTAGTGGTATCCACCAATGCAAGGTTAAGTTCTCCTTCTTCTTTTTTCTCACCTCAAGCATAAAAAGAATAAGCTGGCAAAGAATAACATACTTACACATTAGTGGTATCCAATGCAAGGTTAAGTTCTCCTTCTTCTTTTTTCTCACCTCTATAAACTGGCAATGCATATAAACATGGTACTCTTCTTGGTCGAAGTACATTATGCCACCACAAACATAATCAAAAATTTAGGACCACAAACACATTGTTGTACCACATATACTTAGCAAAAAAAATAGAGAATTAAAGTAGATACTTACAATCTACAATCCTATTGCATCCATGTCTTCAAACGGTGGTTATTTTCCCACACAAAAAACTTCCTCCCACTCAACTATACCCATTCACCTATATGAGCTCTCTCTTGAATTCTTCAATATGCCTCCTATAAATTGGATCCCATCCATCAATAGTCTATGGAGAGATAGGCATTGATTCACCGTATGGACCTTTAATTGACACAATAAAAAACCCCATGGTTTCCCTGTAGCCGCCATGTAAGATCCCTGTCCCCCACCGCGCAACATATTCGGGGTGCTAGGAGCGGAAGTAGTACATCTAGTGTGGGCCAGGGTCCTACACTCGGGGCCTCGCGCGCCCACGGATATCCGAACAGGTGACTAATTCCTCGATTCTTCCAAAACCGAACTCGGAAAAACTTCTCTTGCCCGGAAAGCATAGGCGATTCCTCTAGGATAAAGTTTTACTCTAACGTAGCCAAGATCATTACTGACTAAACTGATCCGACTGCACCTATAAAGATACTCGGCCAGATCAAGGAAGAAACTTGCACTTGGATCATAGAGATCAACGCTTTTTTCCCATCAAGAGGCACAGCCGTTGATTCCTATCCATAGAACAATTACTATCCGGGATTTACTTCATCTATCGTAATAACAAAAAGGAGTCTCATTTTACGGATCCCTCAGTCCAGCCTAACACCATCCAGTCCCATGGGTTAGCCAGCCACTGTAGTGATGAGATCCAATTTAGAATTTGGTTAGGTTTTGTCCCGGGTACCAGGGAAAAGAGTTCCCAGGTCCCCTAGCCGGATATTCATGCAAATTTAACACCGGTCATGCCACTTACATACCCAATATGAAATTGCCTTTTTCACAGATTCAGCCATCTTTAAAACAATCACAGATCCAGCCATCTTTAAAACAATCATTTAATGAAATCATAGTATCACTGATCACAATCTTCCAAAGTATCCGGTTGAATCTTAATTATCATTCATTCATCGGAGTATCTATGGCATCATTGGCAACCAGAACGCTCACCACCTGTCCACTCAGGGGCCTTTTCAATAGTTCCTAGCTCATAGTACCTGGCAATATAATCACTTATAAAAATCAAGATGGAATCTCCGTTGAAGATCAACAAGATCAACCAATAGATCCATATAAAAGAGCCATGGACTCTTCCGTTGAGGACCAGCAAGGTCAGTCAACCAGATCCATGCCTGGTTCCAGAAAACAACTCTTACTCCTTGTTCCAATATCTTCCACGATGCACGTGTGGGTATATTTGGGTCGGCGACCCAGAGCCCGAGCACTGTATGGTCAGCACCCTCTAGGATCCTTCGCAGGTCACCTAGCACTTCACTCATAGGCCGCTTCCTTGGTCCCTCATCCACCGTGCCGGAAGCTCACCATTTAAACTGAGGCTGGTCAAGACCTGGGCCGACCTTGCTACGTGAGACGTCCTCCGTTGACTCTCCGTCACAGCAGTTTGCAAATTTAACAGTTAGGTCTCCACGACCTTAATCACAAGATGATCAAAATGCTTCCCCAGCATTCTTGACATAAAATAGTCATTTACAAACAGGTCACAAATACAGTTTCTATAATGAACTCTCGTCTTTCCACATTATCCCTCATCAGTCCACATTACTTATTCCACATTCCATTCATATGTGTACTCATTTTCATCCAATCACATCATTTTCCATCTCATCACCTCAGATTCATTTACATCACATATCATTTATTCACATCCCAATTCACATGTCATCACATCTCATCCATTCACTCATATCGATGTCACATCATTTCACATACACATTCGTATTCATTATTCTACATACACATCCACATTCGTACATCCACATCCATACATCCACATCCATACATCCACTTCCACATCCACATTCGTACATCCACATCCATACATCCATACATCCACTTCCACATCCGCATTCATACATACACATCCATACATCCACATCCACATCCATACATCCATTTTCACATCCACATCCACATCCATACATCCATTTTCACCTCCACATTCATACATCCATATCCATATCCACATCCACATTCATACATCTACATATCCCCATTCACATTCATACATCCACATCCACATTCACATCCATACATCCATTTTCACATCCACATTCATACATCCATATCCACATCCACATATCCCCATTCACATTCTTACATCCACATCCACATTCACATCCATATCCACATTCATATCCACATCCACATCCATATCCACATTCATACATCCATATCCACATTCATATCCACATTCATACATCCACATCCACATTCACATTCATACATCCACATCCACATCCACATCCACATCCACATTCACATCTACATCCATACATCCACATTCACATTCATACATCCACATCCACATTTATACATCTATATCCACATCTACAACCACGTCCATACATCCACATCTATATCCACATCTACATTCATATCCACATCCACATCCATACATCCACATCCACATCCGCATTCATATCCATACATCCACATCCATACATCCACATCCACATCCACATCCACATCCACATCCACATCCATACATCCACATTCATACATCCACATCCACATCCACATTCACACATCCACATCCACATTCACATTCATACATCCACATCCACATCTACATTTATATCCATACATCCACATCCATACATCCACATCCACATCCACATCCACATCCACATTCACATCCACATCCATACATCCACATCCACATCCACATCCACATCCACATTCACACATCCACATCCATATTCACATTCATACATCCACATCCATATCCTCATTCGCACATCCACATCTATTCTTTTATAACACAACCATTATCATCCTATCACAGCCCATACACATCTTATCACATCAGATACACTTCTTACCTCATCCCATACACATCTTATCACATCCTATCACATCCCATACGCATCTTATCACATCCCATCACATCTCATACGCATCTTATCACATCCTATCACACATCCCATACGCATCTTATCACATCTTATCACATGTTATTACTATTTAATAGCTTTTTTCTAGATTGATACCGATAATAAGACTTTTTTTTCTAATCTTCAATCTCACTTGCTTGGTTTAATTTAAAGATTCTTTTCTGACGACTATTTCCATATTGCTTCTCAATTCTTCAATTGAATTTTATTTCATATTCTTCTTTTGAATAAAGGAATTCATGGGATTTATAGAAATTAATTCTACCCATATTTCTTCATTTGGTAAAAATAACCATAAATCAAATTTATACTAAAATTTTCTCTTCTTTCCATTTAATTTCTAGGTTTCCAATTACCATGGAAATTCCTCTTTTTGCGTTTAATTAATTACATTCCAATGTTCTGGGAATTGCTCTTTTTCCATCAAGTATTTCTCATATAATAAATTCATCTAAATTAAAATATCCATTATTTCAATATGTTAGAAATTTCTCTTTGTCGGAATTCCAATTGTCATAAGAATTCCTCTTTTGACATTTAAATATTTCTCATAGATAAATAAATTTATCTAAAAATTTCATCTTTGAAATTAAATAGATTATCCCATAATTCCAATATGATAAGAATTTCTCTTTTCTCATCAAATCATGGAATTCCAATTGTAATGGGAATTCCTCTTTTAACATTCAATTTCTCATAGATAAATAAATTTATCTAAAAATTTTATCATTGAAATTAAATAAACTATCTCATAATTCCAAAATGATAAGAAATTCTCTTTTCTCATCTAATCATGGAATTCCAATTGTAATGGGAATTCCTCTTTTAACATTTAATTATTTCTCATAGATAAATAAATTTATCTAAAAATTTTATCATTGAAATTAAATAAATTATCTCATAATTCCAAAATGATAAGAAATTCTCTTTTCTCATCTAATCATGGAATTCCAATTGTAATGGGAATTTCTCTTTTAACATTTAATTATTTCTCATAGATAAATAAATTTATCTAAAAATTTTATCATTAAAATTAAATAAATTATCTCATAATTCCAAAAGGATAAGAAATTCTCTTTCCTGATCTAATCATGGAATTCTAATTGTAATGGGAATTCCTCTTTTAACATTAAAAATTTATCTATACAAAAAGATAAATTTAACTAAAATCTTTCTTTAATTTTTTTTACATAAATTATACATAATCTTAGCCTTCTAATTCTTTTCTCTAAATCAATGGAATACATGGATTCCCAAGTTCATGGGGATTCCTCTTTTAATATAAAATTTAATTACTAGAAATTCCTCTTTTTCTAAAATCAATAATTATGCATAAACATAAAAATCAATTTCTCCATGATTACTATGAAAATCTTTCAATTAATCTACGATGATAATTCCTAGAATATGGTAGGAAGTCCTATTTTCATACTTTGAATGAAAATATTTTATGTGTAAATTTTACAAAAATTTTACCATAGCTCCGTTGCTATTACTGATAAATCTCAGTTTATTTTAAAAGAATGAACTTTAACATTATAGATACGATTAGAATGATCCCTAATTGGATCATTAACCCATTATGGATTGAATCATAAATTCTCATGAAATAACTAACTTAAAAGCATAAAAAAGCCATTAATTTGGCCTCAAATTAAACAAGCATAGAATTTATTCTTGGATTAAGGAAAAGCTTCATTGAGAAGCTTCATTTGGATTGAGAATCGGTCATGGGAATGACCATTCTTTGAGTGAGAGAGAGAAATTACATAAAAACCATTAAAATTAAGCATAAATAAAAATTTATGTATTCCTTTACTACCATTCACCAATTAACTTCAATAGCATTCAAAAGCCATTCCAATTAAGCTTCTCAAGCTTGAGAGGGGTTGAGAAGAGAGAAACATTGAGAAATTATGAAAAAAGACTAAAATTCTCACTTTACCTTACAAATTTCTTGATTCTTTGATCACGGTAGAGGCCCCCAACCAATCAATTGGTTTGGTATGTTGATGGAGCCACCAATGGAGATTGAAGAAAGAGGGAAGCTCCAATTTCTTCAATTTGGAGAGAATTTTAGAGAATAGTAAAAATTATCATTATTTCAGTAAAATTCGAGCCTATTTTTTTACAAAGACTCACGTTCTATTTATAGGAGACGGAGGCTCTAACCAAGACCAACTGATTTCCAGAATTTTCTAGATTTCAGTTTGGTTGAATTTGGACCAGATTTGGACCTAGTTTGGTTCCTTTTTGATTCGGTTTGAACCAAGAGAGAGGAGAGATAAAAATATCACATTGTTTTTGAGTTTAAAACTCATTCAAGCATGTGAAGTAGGCACCTCCTTGAAGGGACCCCCTTTCCTTACACATGTGTCAAAATGGAATCATTATACCCAAAATATCACATTTTTTTAGTAATACTCATAGTTTTTTACTAATAAACCTTGTACATAGTCAACTCTTCATCTTATGTGGGTATTTACTCATTTTGGGGTATTTTTCTTTTACAAATTGAATTTATCTCCTCTCCACACATGGATTGATCTTATTGGCCCATAGGAACCTTAATTGGACCATAATCCAAAAATTTCTGAAAATCTAGACCCTTAGGCTAAAATCATTTATACCCATTTCCAATTAATTCCAATTGCACATTGGAAAGTTTCTTTTTGAATTTTTGTTTTAGGGAAATTCATTTTAGACACTAGGAGGATTTTTATATCAAAAAATATCTCAATTTTGGATTACCTCTCTCTAGACATTCTCTCTCTAGGTCAAAACAGGGTAAAACATAATCTTTCTTTTATTTCAGAGAGGGAAATAATTATACGATCAGAAGGGGAGGTTCTTACACCTGCACACCTCAAAAAGCTGGAGGGAAGAATCTTACACGTCACATCAAAAAGGGGATGAGCCATGCAACATCATTAACGGCTGGTCTGATAGCTTCATTGGCAATTGAATGGCAAAGAGGCACCAAGGGAGGCTCAGTGGTCCACCTCACATAGAGTTATCCAAAAACATCTCCCATAAGACCCAAAGGGACTGTTTTACCCATTTGATGACAATGCTTCATATCTCCATCGCTCGGGATCTATATCACCACCAGTCTCATCAAGGCCTACATCTAGTGTAGTGGCTAGACTCCTTGAAGCCATGGCAGTAGTATGGCTAGGAGAACCAATGACATGGACTGGTGCTACTATTGCACTATGAGACCTAAAGAGCAGATTTGAATCTCTCTGCACTTCCGTCTCAACCTCAATATGGACAATGCCTAGCCCATCCCTCATTTCTTGAGAGGATTATTTGCCATGATGCGAGACGAGGCCTCTTGGTGTGTGTGTGTGTGTGCACTCGGTGTGGCTAGGCGTGATTACCAGACACGATATCCTTGTGGTAGTCCATGGAGTAGATGAGGGTAGTGGTCTGCTCACTTTTTCTATTGGAGCCCATGGTAGACTAGAGAGATCAGAGTATCCCTTGGAGGATTTCAAAAGCTGCACCTTGTAGAGGGTGAGGGTGATTGGTTTTTGGGCATGGGAATGACACATAGATCCAGCACTGACCAAGGTGGCCAGGGAGAGACTATGGAAGCTATGGATTTGGGAGAGCCACGCGGCTGCAGTGGGACCCTAGAGAGTGGGACTTGGCAAGCATGATTCTGCCGCAATCGGGAGGAGACTTTGGATGCCCCCTTCTTTGCATATATAGCGCGGCTTGGTCTCGCAGGATCTAGATGCCTGAGATAGATGGCACATGGCAGCAGCAACATCACATTGGTAGTCTCAGGTCTCGCAGGATCTAGATGCCTGAGATAGATGGCACATGGTAGTAGCAACATCACATTGGTAGTCTCAGGTCTTATCACAGCGCTTCCTTTCAAATTTTTGGAAGAGGTTTTGGGATAGCTTTCGACCAAGGAAGATCACTCTCTTTCTTTGGCTGATGACACACATGAGTGGCAGTCGGTACTTGGATGGCAGAGCTGGAGGTTGGCAGCTTCCCCGAGGTGCAGTCACCCGCAGAAGTCTTAGTGACGTTGCCTTTGGGATTAGCAGATTTAGAAGCGGATTCTCTTCATCTTCGCTATGGACAGGGCATCGACCCATATCATCACTTGGGCTACTGTCGCTTGGCACCAAGAGGGGTCAGGACTTATGAGGAATATGGGGGAGGACTAGCCCCCCACCATTGTATTATTGCAGTAGTACTAGTCATAGCCCCACCATTGTATTATTGTAGTAGTCATAGCCCCACCGACAGGGGACTGGCAAACCAGGCTCATGCTAGAGATGGGAGACTTGCAGTAGCATAGCAGCCTGACACATATGGCGTGCTAGATGCAGTGAGGCCATCGAGGGTACACACTCCGCCAGTTAAGACCATCAGGAACATATGGCTTGATATCATTCACACCCTCCGCAGTTAGTGGGGAAGTTGCAACAAGGAGGTTCTGACCACATGCAGAAGCAGCAGGAAGCCTTCTTGAAACTTTGGAGGCATGGCCCTCTCCTCACAAATAGAGGCCGTGACCCCATTTGGCATTACAGAACACCTGTATGGTTGTTCCGCCCCCTCCTTTGGAGGCATGGCCCTTTCCTCACAGATAGAGGCCGTGACCCCATTTGGCATTACAGAACACCTGTATGGTTGTTCCGCCCCCTCCACCTATATGAGATAGCCTTCTTCTCATAGAGCGGCCAGTCGGAGGAGAAGCATCTCTTCCCCCTTTGATCATTTATTTCCTACCTTTATATGAGGCAAGCTTGTATCTAGCCTGTCGTGGTTGTACCGAGCCCTTTGCAGGTTGTTTTTCTTTAACTAATTGAAGGATCTTTTTCTCAGAATTTTTTTTGAATGTGTGTGTGTGTGTGTGTGTGTGTCTTAGTGAAATTGAATGTGAACTATATGTAAACTGTGTGTGCGTGGGAGTGATATTTTGAATGTGTGTGTGTGTGTGTGTGTGTGTGTGTGTCTTAGTGAAATTGAATGTGAACTATATGTAAACTGTGTGTGCGTGGGAGTGATATTTTGTGTGTGGGTGTGTGTGAAAGAGGATTGGAAGGAATGAGAGGGAGGAAGGACATTTAAGTGATTTATGTGGTGCTTATGTGATTTGTGTGTTTGTTTGTAAGGGTTTATTGAAGAAAAACCAGAAGTAAATTTGAATGTGAGCATCATCTTGCCACCCACACAAAATGAAATGGTGGGGAAAGAAATCACAAAGAGCAACAGTTTGAGGAAGGAAAAGGGAGCCCTCACATGATGTGACCTTGGAGACATCTAAAGGAAATCAAGGAGATAAAGAAACCTCAAAGGAGAAAGAAATGAGAAAAAAAGTAATAGAGGAGGAGGTCCAGAGAGTGAGTGATAACATATACATAAGGAGGGAAACAAATCTCTTATGGGACCACAACAAACAAGAGCTTCTCATCTATGGTGGCTGAACGGTTGACTTTAGAGAGACTTATATTTTATTGTTATGCAATATGATTGACAATGTAACAAGCTTTTTCATTGTCTTTTCTTATAGTTGGCTTCACTTTTGTAAAGGTTTTTAGTATGTGACTATTGTGGGATGCTCTTTTGGTTGATATTATAGCCATTGATGAGTTCGCATGAGAAAGGTGAGAATTTGTCTTCTAGTTAGTGCATATAATAATTTTCTTCACTCTATTTACAATCTTAAAGAGTTTTTGCAAAGAAGCTCTACATCTATTTACCACTACCATGGTGCACCCTCCAAGGAGGTAGCTCGGCTCATTTTTGCCAATTTTCCCACTTCTATGTTGGTCTAAGGGTTCCATGAAGTGTCACGAGGTAAAATCTAGGTTATTGGTTTGAAATGTTGAGAAAGCTACATGATTGTTTAATTAATGATGTATCACATATATATTAGCTTTGATGTTTGTCCTTTGTCACATATCTCTTCATAAATGAATGCGATTGGTTTTATTAATTAATTGATTTCATGGTCCTCTTGAATAGAGGGTCTTAAACAAGAGATCCCAGATTGGAATGTATTATCCACTCAATTAGTCAAGTTATATCTTGCAGATGAGGGATTTCTTGCATTACTTTATGCCTTGCCGGCAAGGTATTGAAGTTTGTAAGTAAAGCAGGCTTGCAACTCCATTGTACATGGACTCTTATGTGCGATGGTGGTTACATGCATCGAGACACTCTAGAGTAGGTGTGTATGTTGCAATATAGTAATTTGATTTATCCAAAGTGCTCTTGCTACAATGTTATTGAATCTTGCTTATGTATAGGTCACTGATCTTACCATTGGCCTATTCTATCATGTGGATATGCATATGCTTCACTATGACAGAGAGGCAGGTGAGAGTGTGTCATTCCTCATGTTTCCAGCTACTAGGAGTTGTATCACAGAGAGGCAGGCGAGAATGCGTCATTCCTCATGTTTCCAGAGCTACTAGGAGCTATATCACAGAGTGACACGCACAATCTGATGTTGATTGCCAACTGAGGTGGATGGGGTCCCAGTCAGAGGGGGTGCTAAATGCTCTCGTGCATTTTTTAAAGGTTTGTGCCTATCTAACTCATATGAAGCTTTTTTTTCTCATGCTAACTATGTAAGTGAAAAATATATGCCTTTTATTATTAATGGTGATTTTGCAGATGGTTGCTAGCAACATTCACATAGGAGGCAGATTACATCATTGACGTATTTGCTGGATGCAGTGGTTTGGGTGGTGCTAGTAGTTCAGAGGTGATGCATCATTGCTTATAATTGGAGGGGGATTTTTATGCTTATAGTGAGTGCCTCACAAAGGTGGTATGTGGCCCACCTAGCTTCAATGATGTAGTTTAGACATAGATATGTACTTTTCTGGTGATTTATATGCTTTACATTGATGTTTTAGTCTATGTTTTGGTTTAGACATAGCTATGTATTGGTGTAGTGTTATTTATAGGACATGTAGCATGTTGATCTATGTTTTGGTTTATGTATTGGTACAACATTATTTACATGACATGTTACATTTGTGCTTTTTAGTGATTTATATACTTTACATTGATGTTTTGGTTTAATTATGAGACTTGTTGGGATGGTTAATGCATGCTCAAATATCTATGGCCATGTGGAAGTGGCTTGTAAGTGAATGCTCAATTGTGGAAGTAAAATGTTTGTATTATAATTATAAGTAAATGCCTAGATATGTATGCTTTACATTGTTTAGTTACACTTTGTTAAGTGCTTGCAACAAGTGTATTATAATTGTAGTAAATTCCTATATATGTATGGTCATGTGGGTAAGACACACACTTTTCAGTCATTTAGATGCTTGTAAGTCTTCATATGGTAGTTTGAAAACTTCATTCAACATAGTAAGAAAACATATATTGCTCATAGAGAGGAGTACTGATACAATATGTAATAAATGCAATCAAGAAAGGATCATTTATACATCTAAGGATTATTTATACATCTATACTCACATTTTATAGTGCTCAATAAAAAATTGCCACCCTTAAGTTAAAAAGCTCAAAAACATGTCAAAAAGCTGTAAATGAGAAGCTCACAAAATTATTATCCCCACCATGAGTTTGCCACTTGCATTAATTATATTTAATGCATTTAAAGCAATAATTACACTTAATGCACACTTTCCTAGCTAGATAAATTTAATGCACACTTTCCTAGCTAGATAAATTTAATGTATCATTAATTACACTTAGTGCGCACTTCCCTAGGTGGTTGAATTTACACATAACATGGTCAACTCATTTTTATTTTAATTCTATTCTTGCCACCGTTTTAATCAATATGTAATGTGTAACACCCTTTTTTCTTGTCTTCTTCTTCTTCTTCTTCTCTACTACTTTGTATCCAACTTTTCCTTCTCCTTTTAAACACTATAAAAAATTGTAGAAAGTCAAATTTAAGGTACTGTGACACGAAAAAATTGATATATTTCATTTTCAATTTTGTACATATTTTGATGGTTTCTCAATGGTAATAAGGTGGAAGTTGTCCAAGAAGATTGCGGTGCGCCCACAATGGAATAACGGCGTGGTGATGCGGCGGCTTGGCGGCTACCCTCATAATAGCATTCTATCTTTAAATATAATGGTTGTACTTGATTTAGGGTGCACACATTGTAAATGCCACAAGTATGCTATAAATACTTTGGTATGGTAGATAGGCTAGTGATGTGGAAAATAAAAGTGGGCCTTCATGCTCACATGGATTGTGATTGTATTATTAATATAGTATTCACCATAAGGCTACAAGTTGGGGAGTGTGGAAGGCATGTGGAGGAGTGTATGTAGGTGCATAATTGGGAAAGATTCTTCTAGAATGCCTACATGGAAGAGGAGAATTCTGCCATGTGTAAGTGGGATCTCCACCTACATGTCACTTAGACTTGGCTATTATCTCATCATACTTTCAAAGTAAAAAAGTCTTCAATTTAATAATCAATAGAAGACTTAGCCTAAGAGGACAATTGATGGTGACATCTACTCTTATGTCACTGAAGAGTTGAAGATTTTTATGTTGTAATTTGTAACAATGGAAGAGAGGGTGATTCTCCACCTATAAAAGGAGCCCTCCTCTCCCTTTCAAATCAATGAATGAAGCCTTCTCAATTGAGCATTTTCTGTCATTGCCATTCTCTTATCTTTAAACCCTTATTCAAACACTCTCTTTGGTTGAAGTGGCCATGTTCTTCAATTGCCCCAGCATACTTTAGCCAATGGGTGTCTGAATCGTCAGGGAAGACATATCGTTCTGGCCCAGGGAACCCTCGGGCTTGCGAGTCCTGTGGGAGCATGATTTCCTTGATGGTTCCACTTTAATGGTCTATTCAAGTTCCTGGGTGGCGACATTAGGTAGGTATGTAGTGCCAAGCATGTATAGAGATGTGATCTCCTGCCCATCTGCTGTATAGCAAACCTTGTTACCATGGGTCTAGGAAGTATGTCTAGGGTGGTAAGGATATGCATCCAATTCTCAAAGTCTTATAGCTCTGGAAGAGGTGCACATTCCTCATTATCCTTTTTATCATCTAGTGTCTTGTGGCACGTTTGACACAGATGGATTTTAGTGTTAGCATTAGCTCCTCATGCTTAACCCAATTTTGGACTTCTTTGATGATTCATGATAAGTGGGATAAGGAGTTATTATCTTGGTGGGCATGTGACTTCTCAAGGTAGCCCTTGCCTTATTGCCGCCCTCCTTTGGAGGTACCAATGGTTTTATCGGTAATGAGCATGTGGAAAGACTTTGGGGACCATAGGTAAATCTTTACGATTGTCCACTAAGCAATGTTAACCCTTACCCTCTAGCTTGAATCATGAAGGAGATGAAAGGCAAGAGGCTATGTGAAAATTTAGGTTTCATGCAAAGAGAGGGACGTGCAGTTTTTGTGGTCTAATATCCAAATTTCAATCGGTAATTACTCATCACTCAGGTATTGGTTTCTAAAATTGATCATATGGCTAGGAAGCTCTTTATATGCTCTTTCCACTCATATAACTAATTTCTTAATCCTTTACTTCATTGATGATCAAAATTTCTCCCAAAGTTGCTAACTTTTAGGCGAATTTTGGCAGTTTTATAGTCTTGTAGTAAAATGCTCATAACTTTTCGCTCGGTTGCCCGTTTTTGAAAGTTTTTATATAGGCACAAAGCTCTCTTCAAGCTCTACGTACATATGTAATCCTCTTTTGTATAGTCTATATGGATTTAAAATTGCAATTCTCTGTGTATCTCTGTTTTTATAGACTTTTGGCTATTATTTCTTTTTAATAATGATTAATTCCTCTTAATCTCTGTTTTTATATAGGCGCAAAGCTCTCTTCAAGCTCTACGTACATATGTAATCCTCTTTTGTATAGTCTATATAGATTTAAAATTGCAATTCTCTGTGTATCTCTGTTTTTATAGACTTTTGGCTATTATTTCTTTTTAATAATGATTAATTCCTCTTAATCTCTTATCAAAAAGCAAATCCCATGTATCTTATTCTCTTGTAAGTGATTGCTATATTCTTTACTTTAAGATGTTCTATCCAAATTGCCCCATTCGAACGGATGAACCTTACCAACATTCTCTGTATGTTTTCGTTCACATAATCCTGAGGAGTCGAAAGATTTTCTTCCAACAAAGAATCGCCCTCTTGTTTGGAGCTGCAAGACTGGCAGAAATTCTTGTTTCTCCTGAGCCTTTCATCTTTCCTTCCATGAATTATGATCTCACCTTTGATGTGTTTATCTTTATCTTTACCTAGGGAGAGAAAGGGAGGTGAGGAGGCTGTGAGGTTTCATACAAGTGTGTTTTGATTCTAAGAAGTGACCGAAGTCAAAACCCCAACTTTGTGTCACATCTTTTGGTGGAGACGGCGGGCAGGTTTTACTTAGAATTATTCTATTTTAACCTCAAGGTCCCGCATGATCAAAGAAAAGTTATTTTAAAATAAGTAAATTTTCCTTGTTGTTGCTACTCATCTTTTGGTGCAAGATGTTCAACATTCCGGTGTTCCAAGGATCGGAAAGAGAAGACCTGGGGAGTTATCTCCGAGAGTTTAACCGAGCATGCTGCTGAGACACGTTGGTGAGGGCAGAAATACTTCCAGATTTCTTAGAGGGTGTGGCCTTAGCTTGGCATGAGGCTTTGCCAGAGGAGTCCAAGAATGATTGGAAAAGGTTGACCAAAGCAATGAAGGAGAGATTTGGGACAGTGGAGTCACCAAATGCCTTACTATTGCAATTGGATCAGATTTTCCAAAAGGAAGAAGAGTCAGTTTCTACCTTTTCAGTGAGGTATGAAGCCTTGTTCATCAAATATGAAGCCTTGTTCATCAAATATGAAGCCTTTTCAGTGAGGTATAAAGCCTTGTTCATCAAATATGAAGCCTGTTCTTTAGCAATGGAGCACCTTAAGCTGAGCAAGTTCATGGCTTTGGATCCCCGCTTGCATGGAAAAGTTCTTAGCAAAGATCCCACTAATTTTAAAGAGGCTCTTCGTATTGCTTTGAGAAGAAGGAGGCCACTCTTCATATTGAGTCCACATTCCAATCTTCTTCGAGTGTGCCGACCTCACCACACGAGTAGAGATAGCCTCAACATCTCAGGTACAAGCTCCATCCTTGGATTATAACATTGCACAACTTATGGCAGAATTTGCTGATTTAAAGTTACACTTAGTCAACGCAAGGCCACCTAGGGTTCCACGAGTTGAGGATAAACCTAGGGATAGAAGTAGTGTCACATGCTATGAATGTCAAGAGAAGGGGCACTATCGCACCACTGAGTGTCCAAAATTGAGGAAAAGAGAGCACTTTTAGAGGAAACATGCTCAGAAGAAGAAGAGGAAACATTGATGCCATTAATGGCAAAAGGGGTCGTAAAACTAGGAGCCAAGAAGAAGAAGAACAAGAAGATAAATCTGAAGAAGAGGAGAAAAATAATAATAATAAGAAGTCGTCTAGGAGAAAAATTGGACAATCTGACTTTCCTCTTGGACAAGGATCTCTTAGTTATGACCTTTTAACAGATCTTAGGGAGAAAATGACACAAATCACATTTGGGCAGCTTTTGGCACTCTCTCCAAAGCTCAGAAAGGAATGGGATAAGCTGGCTACACAAGGGAATCTAAGAAAAAGAAGAAGAGGGATAATGGGACTCTTATGGCTCAAAAGTTGGATATTGATGTAGGAGATGATGTGCTTGTGTGATTGATGTCATCATTGAGGGGCAAACAATTTCTAATGCATACATTGATGGAGGTGCGTCAATCAATGTCATGAGTGAAAAAATAATGAAAGATGCCGATTTAAAGTTGTCTTCTACTAACTCTCCCTATCGCATCAAACTTGCTAATAATACTAGGGTGAAAACCTTAGGAATTGTCAGGAATTTAGGAGTGGATGTATGTGGTATTTTTGTGCCTACAACTTTCTAGGTCATTTTTACAAAGCCTGATGCTAGGGCTTACCCATTGATATTGGGTAGCCATGGCTTTGCCAAGTGAAGGCAATTCAAAAGTGGGAGACATGTCATCTTATTCTACAAGGTGAGAATAACAAGGTCCACTACAACATCAAGAGTCGTCTCGCAACAACAAGAAAGTGGTAAGAGGTGAACCTTCAACTTCCAAAAGTTCAGAGTCAGAGTCATCCGATGAAGAGGAGACAAGTGGTAGCTCCGAGGATTCCATCTCAGAAGGGGAGGTGGAGGGAGTTGCATTTGGTCTTTCCTTGGGGGAAGGGATCAAGGGGATGCTGAAGACAATGGAGCCTTGGAAGGGGAAGCTTCTTCAACCATGTTCAAGAAAGGAGATGTGGACCTCACTAGTCTTCACCAATAGAATGAACTTCTTCTTGATGAGTCCATAGCAGGTACTGAAAGGGAGTTGCATTTGGTCTTTCCTTGGGGGAAGAGGGATCAAGGGGATGCTAAAGACAATGGAGCCTTGGAAGGGAAAGCTTCTTCAACCATGTTCAAGAAAGGAGATGTGGACCTCACTAGTCTTCACCAATAGAATGAACTTCTTCTTGATGAGTCCATAGCAGGTGCGCTGAAAGGGAGAATTACTTAAAAATGTTGGATGGATTTCCTAACCTTTTTACACAAGTACGCCAAGTCACCCTAGTAGAGCACAAGATTGATCTCAAGCATAGCTACTCACAAGTACGCCAAGTCACCCTAGTAGAACACAATATTGATCTCAAGACCCAAAGTAAGCCAGTGGTACAGCGGCTAAGGTGTTTGGGAGTAGTGCAAGCAGAGGTGCTTAAGAATGAGGTGCTTAAGAATGAGGTAACTCATTTGCTTGAAGCTAGATTTATTTTTCTAGTAGAGAATTCAGAGTGGATTTCCCCAGTTGTAGTCACTCCCAAAAAGGGTGGAAAATGGTGTGTGTGTGTGGACTTTCGCCCTCTGAATGCATGCACAAAGAGAGATTATTATCCTTTATCCTTTCAGGATGAGATTTTGGATCAAGTTGCAGGAGGTCATGAGTTGTATTCAGTGTGTGATGGATACTCTGGATACTTTCAAATCCGGATTTATGAAGAAGATCAAAGAAAAACCTCATTTATCACCCCTTGGGGAGTGTATGCCTATAGGGTGATGCCATTTGGCTTGACCAATGCACCAGCAACTTTTCAACGCTTCATGAGTCAGGTATTTGCACCTTACTTGGAAAAGTTTATAAGGGTCTTTTTGGATGATTTTTGCATTTATTCAAGCCGCCTGGATCACTTGGAAAAGTTGAGGTTGGCCTTGCAAAGTATTGATGATGCAAAAGGGTGTCTTAATCTTAGAAAGGGTGATGCCATTTGACTTGACCAATGCACCAGCAACTTTTTAACGCTTCATGAGTCAGGTATTTGCACCTTACTTGGAAAAGTTTATAAGGGTCTTTTTGGATTATTTTTGCATTTATTCAAGCCGCCTGGATCACTTGGAAAAGTTGAGGTTGGCCTTGCAAAGTATTGATGATGCAAAAGGGTGTCTTAATCTTAGAAAATGCTGCCTGGTAGCCACCTACCAATGTAAGGGAGGTAAGGAGGATTTTGGGTAAAACAAAGTATTACCAACACTTTGTTGACATGTTCTCTGAGAAGATGTATCCTATAAATCTGTTGACAAAGAAGAATGTTTCTTTCCAATGGGGGCCCGATCAAATTCAATCTTTTTGTTTGCTCAAGGAATGCATGAGTCAAAGTCCAATTGTGCAGCCTCCTAGGTGGGGGGAGAACTTTTATGTGAACCCAAGTGTCTCATCACATTCAGTGGGTGCAATACTCTTGCAAAAGGGAGAGCAAGGGCATATGCAAAGAGTGTATTATGTAAGCCGACAACTCACTGATGCCGAGGAGAGGTATGGTGAAATGGAGAAAGGTGGTTTGTCTCTTGTTTTTGCAGTAAAGAAGTGTTACCTCGCCCTTTTTTCTTCCTCACATCTCAACCTTGTTTACAATCTTGGTCCGCAAACCCAATCCTATAGGAGGGAAGTTTGCAAAGTGGATTTGTGAGCTTCAAGAATTCTCTTTCACTTTTATTACTACAGAAAACACCACTAGGGCCTCTCTTGTAGATTTTCTTACAACGGAAGGAAGAGGAAGAAGAAACAGGAACAAAGGAAGAAGTATATGAAGATTTGGAGACACCACCAACTGCTTTCACTATGCATTTTGATGGAGCCTTTAGCCCTTCCAGGCAATGTGGGGCTATGGGGATAGTTTTATTTGATCTAGAAGGAAAAGAGGTATGGGCCAAGGGTAGGGAATTTCCAAAGGCTATATCAAATAATGTGGCTGAGTACAATAATGCATTAATTTGGGGATTAGAAGATTGCATAAAAGATGGAATTAAAGAGATAGAGGTTAAAGGGAATTCGCAATTGGTCATCCGACAAATGAAAGGAGAATATAAGGCAAGGAGTTGTAATCTCCAAGAATTGTATAAAAGGAAAATGGAGTTAAAAGAAGCTTTTGAGTTTTGTAAATTTGTGCATGTTAACAGGAAGGATAATCAAAAGGCTAATGAATTGGCTACTAAAACTTTGGCTTCTTTCAAAGTAGCTATTCTTGCATTAATGGATATAGGTTGGCCTGAGCTCAGGCCTGAGCTCCAAGATGTTCAACACTATTTAGATACAGGATACTTCCCTCCTTGATTGAATCCTCAACAGAAGCAAAGGCTTACAAGGAAAGCTCATCCTTACACAATTCTAGGGGATGTTCTTTACAAGCAAGGTAAGGATAAGATTCTTAGGAGGGTAGTGAGCCTGGAAGAATCTAAAAGGATTATGGAATTATGTCATGAATATTCAGGTCACTTTGCCTCAGCCAACACAACTCGGAGCATCGTTAACACAGGTTATTATTGGCCTCAACTCAGCAAAGATGTCTATGAGTGGTGCAGAAGCTGTGAAGTATGCTAGGCATATGGGCATAAGCAATTGGTTCCTAGACCCTCAAACCCTATCCTAGCATATGGTCCATTTGAAAGGTGGGGATTAGATTTTGTGGGCCCACTTCCTCGTTCCTCACATGGAAAGTATTACATATTGGTGGGCCACAGATTATGCAACAAGGTGGGCAGAAGCAAAGGCCATGGTCAATAATAAAGCAGTGTGGCTGTGGTATCCTTTCTGAGGGAATACATATGTGACCGATTTGGGTGTCCATTAGAAATCCTTACGGATGGGGGGAGGTCTTTCAGGAATGACTTGATTTGAAGCTTTGGTGCAGAAATTAAAAATAAAGCATGCTATGTCAACTCCCTATTATCCGCAATGTAATGGTTTAGTAGAAAAAACTAATGGACTACTTTGTGGATCTTTGTCTAAGCTAGTGGATATTATGAAGAGAAAGTGGGATGTGCATTTGTCGCCACCAGAGGTCCTATGGGCCTATAGAACAACTCACAAACTTTCTCTTGGTTTCATACCTTTTCAGTTAGTTTATGAAATGGAGGCTATTTTGCCAATAGAATTGGAAATCACAAGCCTTTGCACATCTTTTGCACGCTTGAATAATGAAGAAACACATGCCCAACGCCTAGTACAACTGGAGACCTTGGATGAGAGGCGACTTCGGGCACTTCAAAATTTGGAGGCTGCATAACAACGGTGCAAAGCAAGGCATGACACTCTCACGAAGAAAAAGAAGAAGCCAAAACTCAAGCAAGGAAGCTTAGTCTCATGAGGTATGATGGCCGTGTGGAGAAACGGCTAGATCAGAAGCTTCTTTGACGCTGGGATGACCCCTTTAGGATAAAGCAAAAGTTCAAAAATAACACCTATCTTCTAGAGGATGCAAGTGGCAGAAGGTTCCCGGATGTGCTAATGAGTACCGGCTAAAGATATTTTACCCTCGAGCACCATGGCCAACAGACCCCCAAGACAAGCATGGAGGATCTGCTGGGGGGAAAGATGTGACATGAAAAATTGATATCTTTCATTTTCAATTTTATACATATTTTGATGGTTTCTTAATGGGAATAAGGCGGAAGCTTGTCCAAGAAGATTGTGGCACCCACAATGGAATAACGGCGTGGTGATGCGGCGGCTTGGTGGCTACCTTGATAACAGCATTCTATCTTCAAATATAATGGTTGTACTTGATTTAGGGTGCACACATTGTAAATGCCACAAGTATGCTTGATAAATACTTTGGTATGGTAGATAGGCTAATGATGTGGAAAATAAAAGCGGGTCTTTATGCTCACATGGATTTTAATTATATTATTAATATAGTATAAGGCTACAAGTTGGGGAGTGTGGAAGGCATGTGAAGGAGTGTGTGTAGGTGCATAATTGGGAAAGATTCTTCTAGAATGCCTACATGTAAGTGGGATCTCCACCTATATGCCACTTAGACTTGGCTATTATCTCATCACACTTTCAAAGTAAAAAGGTCTTCAATTTAATAATTAATAGAAGACTTAGCCTAAGAGGACAATTGATGGTGACATCTACCCTTGTCACTGAAGGGTTGAAGATTTTTGTGTTGTAATTTGTAACAATGGAAGAGAGGGTGATTCTCCACCTATAAAGTCATTGCCATTCTCTTATCTTCAAACCCTTATTCAAACACTCTCTTTACATGTGAATGTAAAGAGAGGGTGATTCTCCACCTATAAAGTCATTGCCATTCTCTTATCTTCAAACCCTTATTCAAACACTCTCTTTACATGTGAATGTCTCATTTAGCATTAGCTCCTCATGCTTAACCCAATTTTGGACCTCTTTGATGATTCATGATAAGTGGGATAACTGGAGTTATTATCTTGGTGGGCCTGTGACTTCTCAAGGTAGCCCTTGCCTTATTGCCGCCCTCCTTTGGAGGTACCAATGGTTTTAGTGATAATGAGCATGTGGAAAGACTTTGGGGACCATAGGTAAATCTTTACGATTGTCCGCTGAGCAATGTTAACCCTTACCCTCTAGCTTGAATCACGAAGGATATGAAAGGCAAGAGGCTATGTGAAAATTGAAGTTTCATGCAAAGAGACGGAAGTACAATTTTTATGGTCTAATATCCAAATTTCAACCGGTAATTACTCATCACTCGGGTATTGGTTTCTAAAATTGATCATATGGCTAGGAAGCTCTTTATATGCTCTTTTCACTCATGTAACTAATTTCTTAATCCTTTACTTCATTGATGATGAGAATTTCTCCCAAATTTGCTAACTTTTAGGCAAATTTTGGCAGTTTTATAGTCTTGTAGTAAAATGCTCATAACTTTTCGCTTGGTTGTTGCCCATTTTTGAAAGTTTTTATATAGACGCGAAGCTCTCTTCAAGCTCTACGTACCTATGTAATCCTCTTTTGTACAGTCTATATGGATTTAAAACTGTAATTCTCTGTGTATCTCTGTTTTTATAGACTTTTGGCCATTATTTCTTCTTAATAATGATTAATTCCTCTTAATCTCTATGTATCTTTGTTTTTATAAACTTTTGGCCATTATTTCTTCTTAATAATGATTAATTCCTCTTAATCTCTTATTAAAAAGCAAATCCCATGTATCTTATCCTCTTGTAAGTGATTGCTATATTCTTTACTTTAAGATGTTCCGTCCAAATCGCCCAATTCGAACGGATGAATCTTACCAACATTCCCCGTATGTTTCCGTTCACATAATCCTGAGGGTCGAAAATTTTTCTTCCAACAAAGAATTACCCTCTTGTTTGGAGCTGCAAGACTGGCAGAAATTCTTACTTCTCCTGAGCCTTTCATCTTTCCTTCCATGAATTATGATCTCACGTTTGATGTGTTTATCTTTATCTTAACCTAGGGAGAGAAAGGGAGGTGGCTGTGAGGTTTCATACAAGTGTGTTTTGATTCTAAGAAGTGATCGAAGTCAACAAAACCCCAACTTTGTGTCACAGTACCAATGGCCTTCTTTCCATCATGAGGTAGATCTGTCAAATACCAGGTGTCATTCTTGAGTATAGAGTTATACTCATCCTGCATAGCAGCATGCATCCAATGATCATCATCCTGTGCTTCCTCAAAGGAAATAGGTTCCTTCTCATTACATAAAGTAGAAATCAGAACATGATCCACATGAGAATAAAGTATAAATGAGAACATGATCCACATGAGAATAATCTGCATGATGAGAATCTACACAAGTTCTGCTAGGTAAAGGAGCTGCCAACTTGCTATCCCTTAATGTCTGCACAAGCCTTTTTGGCATACGCCTAGATTTTTCTATGGCTGCTCTCTCCTCATCCACTACATCCTCAATAATTACCTCATCAAAAGGCTAATTTGCAGGCTGATTTTGCACCTGCAAAGGCTAAATTTCAGCACTTGGTTAAGCATTCAATTACTCTACATATAACTGCCCTTCATTAAACAAAGGTAGGAGCGAATCAAACATGTCCTATGAGCATACATTTTGTTGTTTTTTCCATGAAAGCATGGACTGAACTAAGTTTTTGACAAAACAACATCTCTACTTACCAAAATCCGCTTTGTGGCCGGGGATGGTAGAGTCTATATCCCTTGCTTTCTAAACCGTGTCCCACAAATATGCATTTAATTGCCTCATCATCAAGCTTATTGAATTGTTGCTCAGGCATAAGAGCATAAGCAAGATAACCAAAAATATGCAATGAGCCACATAAGGCTTCCTGCCATGCCAATCTTCATAAGGAGTTTTAGACTACAAGGCCTTGGTAGGGCATTTGTTCAACACATAGTTCGTGCACATACTTGCGTCGAACCAAAAACCATGAGGTAACTCTTAGACTTTCACCATACATCGTGCCATCTCCATGAGAGACCTGTTCTTCCTCTCAGCCCTACCACACCATTTTGCTGAGGTGTGTCTGGCATTGTACATTGATGCCTTATGCCCTTTTCAGCCATATATGCATGAAATTCCTTGGGCATATACTCCCCCCCTCGATCTGAATAAAGGGTGCCAACTTTACATTCACATGCATTTTCAGCCATGGATACAAACTGCCTAAAGCACATAAAAACCTCTGACTTTTGCTTTAATGGATACACCCAACTATATCTAGAGTAATCATCAATAAAAGTGATGAAGTAGAGATATCCCCCAATAGATGGTGTCCTCAGAGGATCGCATACTTCACTATGTATAAGCTGTAATTTCTCAATAGCTCTCACAGATCCATCATTTGGAAATGATGGCCGATGCATTTTACCAAGAATGCACCCCTCACATGCATGTTTAGCAGGGGTCTCAAGAGTTGGCAACTCAGATATCATATCATGTCTTTGAAGGCATAACAAATTGCCATAATTTAGATGGCCAAATCGTGCATGCCATAATTCTGCATCGCTCATAGCACGAGTCGTAAAGACTGAGCAAGCATCATGCTGCAACTTCTCAAATGCATCCATCTTGTATAGGTCATGAAACAAGGTACCTGAGTAATGATAGAATAACCATCATTTCTATCCTAAACTGTATATCTGTCATTCACAAATTTCACCATCAAGCCTGACAAGGCTAAGGCTGAAACTGATAGCAAGTTCTTCTTAATGCCTGGCACATATAAAACTTTAGAAAGAGTAAATGCGTCCCCATTTGTAGCAGTGAGAACAACTCTACCAACTCCTTTGACAGGATATGAGGAACCATTTGCACATGTGACGGTTCCTGGACTTGGGATATATTCTAGAGATGAGAACAAATTTTTTGTGTGAAGTAATGTGCTTACTAGCACCATTGTCAAAGTACCAAGCATCTTATTCTGCCAATGCATACGTCATGAACAGAAGGGTCATAACTGCAATGCCCAATCCATGCCCAATCATCTTGAGCAAAACTTGCAGATTCCTTCTTCTCTACACTTTGGTGCAGATGCATCAGCCACATCCATGCCCGATTCTTTCTTTTTCTCCTTCTCTAGCCTTTTCTTGCACTCATTTATGTAGTGCCATGGTTTTCTACAATAGTGACACCTACCCTTCTTTTTAGGCTTATCACCTTCTTTCTCTGTATCCTTACCTGAGGATTTTGATTTTGGCTTATAGCCACCATGCGAAGAAGCTTTACCTTTACCTTTTTGACTGGCAACAAAAGCTTGGTCACCAACTTGCATAACAGATCTATTTTTCCTAAACTGCTCTTCTTGCAAGAGTACTGAAACTAGCTCTTGGATTTGGAGGCACGGTGGTAGACTACATTTATGGGGTCTTTGGAGGCATCACAGCTTGTCACCTCATTCTCCATCCCACCTTGTCCTATTAGGGCAGATCATACATACTTGGCATTTTCACTAGCCGGATCACTAGTATCACCAGCCCTCCACATACTGACGCCACACACTACCATCTACTTCACACATGACATGGCAGACATATACACTGGTAGAGTAGAGGAAGGGCTCCTACTCATGGATCCCCTAGCACCTATGGATACCATTACAGCCCAGCTCTGCTGGCATCACTCCTACACATGGCTGTTGGCATCGTTCCTACACACGGCTGCATTACAGAGCTTCCCACATCGTGTCCACTCAGGAGAGCCTGCGAGATTTGGGACTATGCCCTAGAACAGATGGTATGATGATGAGTGCAGAGCCCTATACTCACGGCTCCGCATACAGAGAGCCTTGGGAGCCATCACAGAGTAGGAGTCGAGGAGAGACATGAGGAGACTTACTCGCCGCAAAAGGCGGGCCTTCACAGAGATACAAGAGCTAGAGATCTTCCATAGTAGAGATAGCCCTATCTCATGGCGGAACTTCAGAGAGCCCCGGACACCCACACCCATTGTAGACCCACAGACATGGCACACATATGCAGAGGGCCTATACCATGCCCCACAACTGCCACCTATACCTCAGCCCATAGGAGCCTCGACCTACCATAGCTAGCTTCTTTGCCCACTCGATGGTAAAGGAAGCTATCCGCTGCCTATACAGTATGAACGGGCCACTGACCATATGGGCCTACAGGGTGAGCATCTCATATATGTAGTAGATTCTTTGACTCCTTTTCTTGCACACCTGTTTAAGAGGGCACTAGCAGAGGGTTTGCCTGTGGGTTCATCTGTAAACCATAAGGTGGACTGTATAAATCACCTAAAGTACAAAACTAGAGAAAGAAATGCCAACAAAAGATCCAAATTTCCTTAATCTGAACATAATAAGATAAACTCGTTGAACTCTAAAGAAAAAGATTTCAACAAGTGAATATGCCGACGAGATTACACTCATCAAAACATGCAAGCTATAGATAAAAGAAGTTTATCTAGAGAATGCCTATACTACAACTTCAAGTGAAGTCAAAAAATGAGATTATCTTTGAATGTTGAGGTCAACATGCCAAGTGATGTAAGCAAAGCAACAATCATGAGCCCAAATTATCCCATAAGATAATATATGTGAGGAATCGCTAGCGTCCCATACCACCATGATACCACCCATACATACCTTAACAATTTGAAACTCCCTAGTATGCCGTCTAGGAAATATGAATAAAATCTTGTATATAAAAGGAATAAGATGGCCTTATCCTAGACTTTCACATACTAAAATCTGTCTCTATATACTTGAGACCACATTAAGGAATAACTCTTTCCGAGTACATCATTAGAAAATAATTTGAATTATTGGCGCCTTTCTAATGATAACTACCATTGCTACACATTTACACCTTACCAAGAGATTCAACTATAGTACTACTTCTCTGAGGCATTTAGTGTTTTTATTCATATGATTTATACATTTTGTAGAGAACTCACGTTCATGCCTTACCTAAAGATTCAGCCAGAGTACTACTTCTTTGATAGCCATCCAATATTTCTTTGGGGGGGCTATTGGGGCAAGTCTAGCCCATGGTACGACCCATCACCTCCTCAAAATAGGAAGAGCCTTCTGTGGCCTTTTCTTTGACCACACCAACTCTTGATCCACCTTGCCTCTATCCTTAGTGCTCGCTAAATACCTAAAACCATAGAGGCCATCTATCTCCATTGCAGATATGGGCAAAGCCTACTACCATACATCAATAATCTAATCATCTTGACTGCCCCCCAAGAAATGGGATGTTGAATAAATGTCAAACAAAGTAGCAAAGAGAGTTGAAGAAAGCAACTGAGTTGGAAAAATCTTTGAGTTGAAGGATTACAAACACACGGGAAAACCTTTTGCCCATTGCCCATGCACGTCACTTGCATATTCACTATGGGTATCACAATTTTTTTCACATCTCGCATCTCATGGCAACACAAACATATGCGCCTGCAACTAACCTCATTAACACCAACCCTTTGAGTACACACATAGAGACACACCTTTCACCCATTACCCATGTACATCACCTACATATTTCACTATAGGCATCATAATCTTTTTCACATATCACATCTTAGGACACACATAAACACATGTATTTGCAACTAACCTCGTTAATGCTAACCCTCCATGTATATTTTTGATGGGGAGACCATGGCATACATAATAAGGGTGGTATGACCCATCACGTGGAAACCCATCAACTTTGTAGGTCCCTCCAAAGAGCTTCAATGTAGGCTACCTCTACTTTAACTTCATTTCCATACACTTAACCTCGTCTTAGATGATGTGTAGCCCACCCTCAAGGAATTATGCTATGAGATCCATGCTATGAGATCAGGGCATAATATCTGATCGTGCCAAGAATATCCAGACTATCAGTAACTATGAAAATCATTGCATGGTGGTCTTGTCACTCATTCCACAATCAGAGGGCATGGGGGCTACTCCTACCAACCACCTGAACTTGAAGGGCCCAAGCCATGTCCACAGTAGAATGAGACCTCGCATGAAAAACTTCTACATTGTCTATATCTTTCATGCTACATCAACAAGCTACCCACTACCCCTAGGGCTACCTAAAGCTAATCACCATCTACCTTTAATATTGCCTTGACGAGCTACCTACTACCCCCCCAGGGCTACCTAAAGCTAATCACCATCTACCTTTAATATTGCCTTGACGAGCTACCTACTACCCCCCCAGGGCTACCTACTACCCCCCCAGGGCTACCTAAAGTTAATCATAAACATGCCTCACATTTGGCTATGCATCAGTCTCGAACCATACCACTTAACCTTGGTCACCAACTTTATGGCATACCGTGGACCATCCACACCTTTCCATCTAGCAACTACTTCACCACTGACTTGGGTGACACGAAGACATAGTAACCATTAGGAAAGGGGGTATCTCACTTTGTAGGTTAACATAGTTTTGCCCACCCAACCTACTGTAAGGCGATTTGCCATCTTACCCAGTCAAATGTGCACTTACGTTTTGTTACCTTTTGTAAGATGGCACTGGAATCTATAAAGTAACCTTACCTTGAGCTTAATGTCAAATAGGGAAAGTCTAAGGACTTTGTATATGTACTTGCTTAAGACTAGGAATAGAGATTGGACCATTTTTTAAGTTTGGCCGGTCTCGTGTAAAAACTAGTCACTTGTATATGTCATATTTGACATAAAGCAATGGACAATCACTTATTCACTTGCAATAGAATACTTGTCAGCTCCCCTTCTTCCCTATTCTTGATTGCTTGTATGCCATTGAACCTTGCTTCTTGCTTGATGGATGCATGCTAGATTGGTTTGAGGTTTCCCTCTTGCATTAGCTTCTTCTTCTTTCCCTTTTTTTTTGTGAGAGAGAATCACCACGAGAGACATTATCTTTTTGCCTCCATCTAAGCATAGAGAGCTCTAGATTTTACCCAATTAGCAAGGAGCATTGAGGATGCGATGGACAAGCCAGTGCACCCACCTTCATCCCATTAGCAAGGAGCATTTCGGTGTGACAACATAGTGAGTGAGCTAGCACACCCACATCAGGACGTTGCAATTGTGGCTCTACAGTGTAAGGCCCGATGACATATGATTCAAAGGCTAGCTCTTGACTTGAAATATCCTTCTTGTAGTTGTTCTCTATTGATTAAGCTTAACCCTTCTTGATTAGCATTGCCAATTATAATGGAATCAATATTAAAATATACTTCTTGTTGTTGTTCTCTATTGATTAAGCTTAACCCTTCTTGATTAGCATTGTCAATTACAATGGAATCAATATTAAAATATACTTCTTGTTGTTGATTAAGCTGCTTAACTCTTCTTGATCAGCATTGTCACTTATAATGGAATCGATATTAGAGTTTAAGCCTCCTTAGATCCAACTTTCAAGTTGGTATCAAAGACTTATTAGGATGTCATTAGGGTTTACTTAAGGGCTAGCCTCATTAGCAAAGTGATTTAGGTTTAATTATTTCTTAAGATATTAGATTATGAGTTGTCCTTGATATTCTTAGTGCTCTTAGGGTTTCTACACCTTGAGAGAGAGAGAGAGAGAGAGAGAGAGAGAGAGAGAGAGAGAGAGAGAGAGAGAGAGAGAGAGAGAGAGAGAGAGAGAGAGAGAGAGAGAGAGAGAGAGAGAGGGAGAACAATCTCCTCATCTGATTAAGGTTGAGGATGAGAGAGAAGCCTACAAAGTGGTAGTTTGCACCCTTTGTTAAAATATAAGCCCAACATTGTCCCTCAGCCATATATCAAAAGGGGCATAGGATATGTACAAGCCTAAGGTTGTGTGTAGCTCCCAATGACATAAGCAATAATGTCAATCCACTCATGTATCCAATCATATGGGATGTATCTCGCAAGGCTATTTATACCTCATGTAGTTGTTCATTTAAAGAGGATCAATGATATGAATGTTATTAACTCTCTTTCATCCCATGAATGGCTCATTCACTTTCCCGCCCCTAAATCTAACATGGTATCAAGAGCAAAATCCTAGGAAAAATAGGGTGATATTCTCCCCCTTGAAGAGAGGATCTCACCTTTTTTTCACCAACCCCCTGCCAGTGGGAGGACTCCCAGCAGAGCGAATCCAGGCTGCTTTAGGGTGTGATTTCAACTAGAGAGTTGCTCATTAGGTCTAGGCACACTGTTTTGTACAGTTAATGCCTGGCATACGAGAACAGCAGCCGTGGCATTAGCAGAAAAGTAGGCCGGCACATTGTTTTCCCTAGCTTGCTAGTCGTACCACAAATACGCCTCGTAGAGTGTCTCCCTTTGCTGCCATTGCCTCAGGGCTTTTGAAGCCCTGTATCTGAAGACCCTTCACCTCAGTCCTTAGCCCAAAAGGAGATGTGACACGGTCGCTACATCAAAAAAACTAGGCGGGATATGAAAGCTCATTCCAAAACTTCATTTTAGTGTTTTTTAACACTAATCAAGTGTTAATTAAACACTTGCTTGGCCCTCTTCCTTCATGAAAGATTATTTTCTCTCAGGAAGCTCTTCTACATCAGCACTTGAAGCACTCCATCAATCTTTCAAAAGCTTCATCAACACTTGAAGGGCTACATCAACACTCCAACTTCATCAACATTTGCAAGTGCTCTCATGAGCATCTTTTTAAAAGGTGAGAAGAACACAAATTTATTTTTTTCCTTATTCCTATGGCATCCAATTTTGTTATGACCTCTCATTCTAAATGCCCTGATAAGTGTATTGTGGAAAGAACAACCATCCAACTCACAAGTGCTACTGTAAAGACAAGGCCAACCTTATTGTTAAAGAAAGTCACTTTATAGAAATGAAAAGTTTTTGTAATGGAAGATGAATCCTGTGCATTGTAAAATGTTGTTCACTCTTGTTTTGGTTAAAGCCTTTTTATTGTTATGGGGACACTTATTGTATGATGGAACTTGTCACAAATGTGGTCCAATCATTGTTGTGTACACCCATTTTTCCACACCTTGATGTTGTAGAGAAGTAGTTGTTCATTTGAAAAGGATCAATGATATGAATGTTATCAACTCTCTTTCATCATGAATGGCTCATTCACTCTCTCGCCCTAAATCTAACACCCTTTCAAACAAGAGGTCTGCGCATCTAACCAAAACACTCACCTTACGTCTCTGCAGCACCACAGCTGACTAAGCCCCTCATCAAGGTTAAGGTCTAAAGAAGCGCAGCTTGAAGCAACTGCCAACACAAGGGAGCAGTGTATTCTGAGCTCACAACCATAAAGAGTGCACAAGGTATGATCCTTATGTCCTTGTCTCGAGAAGATAGTCACCTTCCATGAGTCAACTCATCCTCAAGCTCTGTTTTGCAGCTCTCCTCTCAGCAGAGTGCATTGCAAAAGCAAGAAACACCCTCTCACGGCTGTTGTGCTCTAAATATCCACCAGCTCTCAAACGTGTCTGAGCTACAAGTAAATCTCATCAATCGGGTGCACGAAGAACAATCAACGTCTATTGCAGAGCCGCCTGAAGAGAGCACGAAGAATAGAGCTACCGCCACCATAAAGCCTTTTTTTCCCATTTTCATAAAAGGTTTTTGAAACGTTAGGACTATAGTCCTAAGGTTTTTGAAACCTTATTTGTCCCTCTTGGTTATTAGTCCTAAGGTTTTTGAAACCTTAGGACTAATAACTCTTAGTGTAAAAGAGCTTACTCACATGGGAAAAAAAAAGCCTTTGCACACAGTTTACAGGCTCATTTACATGCAAGAGAGGTCCATGCACCATTAAGGGGATATGTCCACACACTTTGGGTTTTGAAGAGAGATAAGACCTCCCATCATTCTTTGTGTCATCTAGCACCACGGTCACTCCACTCTTCGGCGAGAAGTTTAATGGGGATGGATTTCACAGTTAGCTAGTGAAAGTTAAATTCGCACTTATGTGGGAAAACCTTGGGCCTTGTAAGCAAGATTGGCATGTCCTTTGTTGTGAGGAACAAAATGCTTGGAAGGCTAGGGGTGAAAGGGCCTTATTCATAAATGATTAATTTATTCATCACATTACATCCACAATCACTGAATCAAAGGAAGCTTGCAATTCTTTAAACAAATTATTTGGTTTAAGGGAAAACACTCAAAAGCAAATTATTTAGGTTTAAGGTAAAGCACTGAGAAATAAGTTTATCCATCACATTGCATCCACAACCACATCAAAGAAAGCTTGGGATTCTCTAGAAAAATTATTTGGTTCCAAGGGAAAACACTCCAAAAGAAAATTTAAGGTCTAGTTTTTTGGGCTTAAAATGGAGTTCACAAACATATATGCTTCCCACGTTTGAAACTTAAAAACTATAAGGCAGCCACTGCACCTATAGAGGAATATTGTGAAATTGTAAATATTTTGAAGAGCATGCTTAGGGACTTCCACAACCTTGTGTGAATACTGAAAAAATCTTC
Organism: Cibotium barometz; assembly: GCF_041138505.1. Classification (NCBI taxonomy): domain Eukaryota; kingdom Viridiplantae; phylum Streptophyta; class Polypodiopsida; order Cyatheales; family Cibotiaceae; genus Cibotium; species Cibotium barometz. The sequence goes on along the minus strand of NC_141057.1, from coordinate 46,696,925 downwards.
CGATCCAGCTTTATAGGAATTAATGGTATTGCTAAAGTGCTTTTGCTTCTCATCCTTCCTTTTGGTCCAGCAGTAAGGGCCCATTTTTCCCATGATATCTGCACTTCTTCAACTACTTATGTTTGTGATAGAAGTGCTTTTGCTTCTCATCCTTCCTTTTGGTCCAGCAACAGTAAGGGCCCATTTTTCCCACGATATGTGCACTTCTTCAACTACTTATGTTTGTGATAGAAGCCTCTTTCTTTCATTATCAAAGTTTATCCCTCCTCGTGTAATGAAGCAATTATATATGCACATGCACATTTATGGGTATGGGCCTAGGCACATGGACCTTGGGTCCGTTGAGCATAGATTTGGGGCATGGGTATATTGATTAGCTAGTGTGAAATGGTCAAGCACTATATAAGTGGCCTTGGTCTAGGCTATTATACCTTTTATCACTTTAACCGTTTTATTATATGATATAACTTTTTTGGAGCTTTCATGGCCTTCTTGGCTATTGCATTAGGATGGTGACCTACACCCATGCCTACTCCATGCCTTGAGTATCGCCTTAGGATGGTGACCTACACCCATGTTTACTCCATGCCTTGAGTATCGCCTTAGGATGGTGACCTACACCCATGTTTACTCTATGCCTTGAGTAGATCCACCCCAATATCTCAGCTTGGTTATGTTTCTCTTCCTTGCATTTGTGTAAGAGCCATGGATTCTCTTCATTGCATTGGTATTAGAGCCATGGATTCTCTTTCTTGCATCGGTATATTAGAGTCATGGATTCTCTTTCTTGCATTGGTATCATAGCTCTTGGGTTAGATCTTAATGTTTTGATTAGGGAGTGACCAGTGCTTATTTTTGGATTAGTACTTTTACATAGTTTTTAGATTTTCTATTGATTTTGTTTTGAGTGGATTAGTAATGGGATTAATGATAATCATTTTTGGGTATATGCTAATCACAAAATTTAGAAACCCTAATTCTTGCATAGATTTAAGAGAATATTAACTTTTTGGATTTTTGAATTAAGGTTTTTAACCATTTTTAGAGTGCTTTTTTGGGACTTCTCTTGCTAATTAGTGCTTCTTTTCATCAAATCTACTTCTAAACCTTAGTTTCCTTCTATATTTGACTAGTTTTTCACAATACTTGCTTAGTTTCCTTCTATATTTGACTAGTTTCTTGCAATACTTTTGGTAGTTTTGGAGGATATTGAAGATTGTTGTGCAGTTCTTATCAAGAATTGGTGTAGATTGAGGATTCTATACAGATTCCAGTGCAGTTTATAGTTCTCATGTATATTGAGCAGATTATAGTGCAGAGTGCAGTTCTATTGAATATGTTGTGCGGAGTGGTGCAGTTCATAGTTGTGTAGTAGATCTATGCAAAGTTGCTGTGCAGAGTACTGCTTACAAGTTTCTTGGTGCAGATTTATAAAGAAGTGCAAAGACATTATAGAAATCAAATCTTGAAGCAACACTGAGTGATTCTTGATTGAAACTTTCTTAATCTTGATTATTTCTTGTTAGAATTATGTTTCTTTAAGAGATAATAATTAAAACTACAAGAAATTAAGAAATATTAAAAAGTTTAACACAAGATATGTGAAACTGTGGTGTTCTTGCTTAATTTGATGCAAGCAAGCAAGATTATTGAATCTTGTTGGAAGAAATGCAAGATTATGAAGTGATCATGATAATTTTTTGACCAAGAAAGAGTTTATAGCATTGATCTCTCTTAATTAATGTGATTAGTGATCAATTTAGATGAAGTTTGATTTCTTATCAAGAAACACAGAACATAGATAATGCACATTTGCAAAAAGTAGGATAGAAATAATTAACAAGTTTTTAGCAAGAAATTTTAGTGTGAGCCCTACTGGGAATTGAACCTAGTCAATTGGTGTAATCCAGCTTGCACCATACACCATAAGGTTTGTAACTTGCAACTAGGTTATGACATTATTTAGATGAATGCTCAACAAACTTAAGTAGATGTAAGTAGGGGTGGCATCATGGAAGACATGGTTTCTACTTGTTAAAAACAAGGTAAGGGCTTGTGTTGGTGAAAAGCAGCGGGCAAATTTCTTTGGGGCTTATGTGTTAACTTGTGCACTATGGTGGGGGGTGAGAACCGCATAGTAGAAAATCAAGAAGATGCAGCCGAAGATAGTCATTGCTGCTCCACAGGTTCCAAATTCCATTGATTTGGTGGCATGTGAAGAAGCGGACTCTGAGCCTAGGAGTGTGAGTGGAAGGGGTACTTATCTGCCATTAGTAGTGCACATCCTGTGCAACAAGCCTTGGGAGCTAGGTAGGTGCACAAGCATTGGCTTCATCTCGCCATTTGTCCAAGACTCTTGTCCAAGACTCAACTCATAGCTTAGCTTCTTCTCTGGCTATGATCACCGCATAGTGGTAGCACCACTACCAGAGGGTTGATGAGCTCAGGGTGGCTCTCTTAGGTTGCCATAGCCACAAGTGTGCGCTTAGCCATAGCCACGATCAGCCCAGCGAAAGAGATTGTCTTGTTTTCTCTCCCAGGTTGCCATAGCCACGATCAGCCCAGCGAAAGAGATTGTCTTGTTTTCTCTCTTAGGTTGCCATAACCACAAGTGTGCGCTCAGCCATAGAAAGAGATTATCTTGTTCTCCCTCTCTCCCCCCCTCTCTCTCTCTCTGGGGCTTCAGCACTTATCAACATAAGTGCTTCATCGCCCATAAGGCTCAGTGTACAGAATTCCAATCTTTAGGATTCCGTTAGACACAACTTCATGATTCCAATGACTTCCGGACACTTTGCTTGACACAGCTGTAGCAGCACAATAGCTCAACATCTTTGTAAGCCTAGTATAGGCCAACTCGACCCGCAACAAAATTTCAGTGCAGATTATTAGATGCAGGAGCAAGTGATGCAACAAAAGGTTCAATTTTTTTCGTTGATCTGAGTGTTACAATGTGAGGGGCAAGTTTTGGCATCGCATCGATGGCATATTATTTCTTTTTCATTGTTTGCATGCAAGAACAACATAGTTGCAGCTTAGCTTAGCTTCATTTCCTTCCTAGAGGCTCAGTGCAGTGCAATAAGGAGGTCAGGCAAGCATTCATGATCAAGAAGTGTAGATTTTTTTTTTCCAAAAAAAACTAAACTAACTAACAACTTCAATAATAGAAAAGCTTCATCACCTTTTTGCCTAAGGCTTAGCACATAGCACTATTGAGGAATCATGGAGCTCTTGGAACTCTCAACAACTGGCTGCCAGCGTGTGAGAAAGAAGGAGAAAGGATACAATAAAAAACACACAACCAAACAACATTTTGATAGAGATAAGGTTTTTAGGTTTTCCTTTACCTTTTCACACCAACCATCCACACATTGGACTTACTCGAAGGCTTTGGACTTTCCATATTTTCCTTGGGTTTTCCTTGGCTCCGTAGCAGCTCCCTTTGCTGCCATTGCCTTAGGGCTTTTGAAGCCATATATCTGAATGCCCTTCACCTTAGTCCTTAGTCCAAAAGGATTTGCGACACGGTTTGCTACATCAAAAAAACCAGGCGGGATATGAAGCTTTCCATGAAAGCTCATTCCAAAACTTTATTTTAGTGTTTTTTAACACTAATCAAGTGTCAATTAAACACTTTCTTGGCCCTATTTCTTCAAGAAAGATTTTTTTCTCTAAGAGGAAGCTCTTCTACATCAACACTTGAAGCACTCCATCAATCTTTCAAAAACTTTATCAACACTTGAAGGGCTACATCAACACTCCAACTTCATCAACATTTGCAAGTGCTCTCATGCGACTTTTTTTGGGAGGTGAGAAGAACACAGATTAATTTCTTTCTTCATTCCTATGGCATCCACTTTTGTTATGGCCTCTCATTCTAAATGCCCTAATAAGTGCATTGTGGAAAGAACAACCATCCAACTCACAAGTGCTACTACAAAGACAAGGCCAACCTTGTTGTTGAAGAAAGTCACTTTATAGAAGTGAAGAGTTTTTGTAAGGAAGATGAATCCTATGCATTGTAAAATGTTGTTCACTCTTGTTTTGGTTAAAGCCTTTTTATTGTTATGGGGGGGGACACTTATTGTATGATGGACCTTGTCACAAATGTGGTCCAATCATTGTTGTGTACACCCATTTTTCCACACCTTGATGTTGTAGAGAAGAGAGCACACACCCTTATGTTATAAAGGGAGGCCTCTATCTCATTCTTTCAAGGAGGGATGTTGTTAGGCAAAACCTATTGTTGAGTGTCAGTTGTCCATGTTTGGCTTAAGGAGGGTGTTAAAATATAAGCCCAACATTGTCCCTTAGCCATATATCACAAAAGGGGCATAGGATATGTACAAGCCTAAGGTTGTGTGTAGCTCCCAATGACATAAGCAATGACGTCAATGCACTCATGTATCTAGTCATATGGGATGTATCTCTCAAGGCTATTTATGCCTCATGTGATTGTTCATTTAAAGAGGATCAATGATATGAATGTTATCAACTCTCTTTCATCATGAATGGCTCATTCACTCTCCCGCCCTAAATCTAACACCCTTTCATATAGGAGGTCTGCGCATCTAACCAGAACACTCACCTTGGGTCTCTGCAGCACCACAACTGTCTAAGCCCCTCATCAAGGTTAAGGTCTAAAGAAGCGCAGCTTGAAGCAACTGCCAACACAAGGGAGGAGTGTATTCTAAGCTCACAACCATAACGAGCGCACAAGGTATGATCCTTATGGCCTTGTCGCGAGAAGACAATCACCTTCCAGTCAGCTCGTCCTCAAGCTCTGTTGCAGCTCTCCTCTCAACACAGTGCATTGCAAAAGCAAGAAACACCCTCTAACGGCTGATGTGCTCTAAATATCCACCAGTTCTCAAATGTGTCTGAGAGCCGCAAGTAAATCTCATCAATCGGGTGCACAAAGAACAGTGTCGACATCTTGCAGAGCAGCCGCCACAAAGAGAGCCCGAAGAATAGAGCTACCGCCATAAAGCCTTTTTTTCCCATTTTCATAAAAGGTTTTGAAACCTTAAGACTATAGTCCTAAGGTTTTTGAAACCTTATTTTTCCCTCTTGGTTATTAGTCCTAAGGTTTTTGAAAACCTTAGGACTAATAACCTCTTAGTGTAAAAGAGCTTACTCACATGGGAAAAAAAAGCCTTTGCACATAGTTTACAGGCTCATTTACATGCAAGAGAGGTCTATGCACCATCAAGGGGATATGTCCACACACTTTGGGTTCTGAAGAGAGCTAAGACCTCCCATCATTCTCTGTGTCATCTAGCACCACGGTCACTCCACTCTTCGGCGAGAAGTTTGATGAGGATGGATTTCACAGTTAGCTAGTGAAAGCTAAATTCGCACTTATGTGGGAAAACCTTGGGCCTTGTATGCAAGATTGGCATGTCCTTTTGTGAGGAACAAAATGCTTGGAAGGAAAGGGGTGAAAGGGCCTTATTCATAAATGATTAATTTATTCATCACATTACATCCACAATCACTGAATCAAAGGAAGCTTGCAATTCTTTAAACAAATTATTTGGTTTAAGGGAAAACACTCAAAAGCAAATTATTTAGGTTTAAGGTAAAGCACTGAGAAATAAGTTTATCCATCACATTGCATCCACAACCACATCAAAGAAAGCTTGGGATTCTCTAGAAAAATTATTTGGGTCCAAGGGAAAACACTCCAAAAGAAAATTTAAGGTCTAGTTTTTTGGGCTTAAAATGGAGTTTACAAACATATATGCTTCCCACATTTGAAACTTAAAAACTATAAGGCAGCCACTACACCTATAGAGGAATATTGTGAAATTGTAAATATTTTGAAGAGCATGCTTAGGGACTTCCACAACCTTGCGTCAATACTAAAAAAATCTTCCGATCTAGCTTTATAGGAATTGATGGTATTGCTGGAGTGCTTTTGCTTCTCATCCTTCCTATTGGTCCAGCAGTAAGGGCCCATTTTTCCCACGATATGTGCACTTCTTCAACTACTTATGTTTGTGATAGAAGCCTCTTTCTTTCATTATCAAAGTTTATCCCTCCTCGTGTAATGAAGCAATTATATATGCACATGCACATTTATGGGTATGGGCCTTGGCACATGGACCTTGGGTCCGTTGAGCATAGATTTGGGGCATGGGTATATTGATTAGCTAGTGTGAAACAAGCACTATATAAGTGGCCTTGGTCTAGGCTATTATACCTTTTATCACTTTAACCATTTTATTATATGATACAACTTTTTTGGAGCTTTCATGGCCTTCTTGGCTATTGCCTTAGGATGGTGACCTACACCCATGCCTACTCCATGCCTTGAGTATCGCCTTAGGATGGTGACCTACACCCTTACTCTATGCCTTGAGTAGACCCACCCCAATATCTCAGCTTGGTTATGTTTCTCTTCCTTGCATTGGTGTAAGAGCCATGGATTCTCTTCGTTGAATTGGTATTAGAGCTAGGAATATCTTTCTTGCATTGGTATATTAGAGTCATGGATTCTCTTTCTTACATTGGTATCATAGCTCTTGGGTTAGATCTTAATGTTTTGATTAGGGAGTGATCAGTGCTTAATTTATTTTTGGATTAGTACTTTTACATAGTTTTTAAATTTTTTATTGATTTTGTTTTGAGTGGATTAATAATGGGATTCTCTAGAAAAATTATTTGGGTCCAAGGGAAAACACTCCAGAAGAAAATTTAAGGTCTAGTTTTTTAGGCTTAAAATGGAGTTCACAAACATATATGCTTCCCACATTTGACACTTAAAAACTATAATGCAGCCACTGCACCTATAGAGCAATATTATGAAATTGTAAATATTTTGAAGAGCATGCTTAGGGACTTCCACAACCTTGCGTCAATACTAAAAAAATCTCCCGATCCAGCTTTATAGGAATTGATGGTATTGCTGGAGTGCTTTTGATTCTCATCCTTCCTTTTGGTCCAGCAGCACAGTAAGGGCCCATTTTTCCCACGATATGTGCACTTCTTCAACTACTTATGTTTGTGATAGAAGCCTCTTTCTTTCATTATCAAAGTTTATCCCTCCTCGTGTAATGAAGCAATTATATATGCACATGCACATTTATGGGTATGGGCCTAGGCACATGGACCTCGGGTCCATTTTTATCACTTTAACCATTTTATTATATGATACAACTTTTTTGGAGCTTTCATGGCCTTCTTGGCTATTGCCTTAGGATGGTGACCTACACCCATGCCTACTCCATGCCTTGAGTATCACCTTAGGATGGTGACCTACACCCATGTTTACTCCATCCCTTGATGAGTAGATCCACCCCAATATCTTAGCTTGGTTATATTTCTCTTCCTTGCATTGGTGTAAGAGCCATGGATTCTCATCATTGCATTGGTATTAGAGCCATGGATTCTCTTTCTTGCATTGGTATATAAGAAAACACCAAGATTAGGGAAGTTTCAATAAAGAATCACTCAGTGTTGCTTCAAGATTTGATTTCTATAATGGCTTTGCATTTCTTTATAAATCTTCACCAAGAAACTTGTAAGCATTACTCTATATAGCAACTTTGCATAGATCTACTACACAACTATGAACTGCACCACTCCGCACAACATATTCAGGAACAGAACTACACGCTGCACTATAATCTACTCAATATACATCAGAAATATAAACTGCACACTGGAATCTATATATAATCTTCAATCTACACCAATTCTTGATAAGAACTACACAAAAATCTTCAATATCCTCAAAACTACCAACAAGTATCGTGGAGAAACTAGGCAAATATAGAAGGAAACTAAGGTTTATAAGTAGATTTGATGAAAAGAAGCACTAATTAGCAAGAGAAGCCCCAAAAAAGCACTTTAAAAATGGTTGAAAACCTTAAGAAAGTCAAGATTCTCTTAAATCTGTGCAAGAATTAGGGTTTCTAAAATCTGTGATTAGTATATACCAAAAAATGATTATCATTAATCCCATTACTAATCCACTCAAAACAAAATCAATAGAAAATTTGAAAACTATGTAAAAGTTCTAATCTAAAAATAAATTAAACACTGATCACTCCCTAATCAAAACATCAAGACCTACGCCAAGAGCTCTGATACCAATGCAAGAAAGAGGCTCCATGCCTTGAGTAGATCCACCCCAATATCTCAGCTTGGTTATGTTTCTCTTCCTTGCATTGGTGTAAGAGCCATGGATTCTCATCATTGCATTGGTATTAGAGCCATGTATTATCTTTCTTGCAAGAATTATGTTTCTTTAAGAGATAATTATTTAAACTACAAGAAGTTAAGAAATATTATAAAGTTTAACAAAAGATATGAGAAACTATGGTGTTCTTGCTTAATTTAATGCAAGTAAGCAAGATTACTGAATCTTGGAAGAAATGCAAGATTATGAAGTGATCATGATAATTTCTTGACCAAACAAAGAGTTTATAGCATTGATCTCTAATAATTAATGTGATTAGTGATCAATTTAGATGAAGTTTGATTTCTTATCAAGAAACACAGAACATAGATACACATTTGCAAAAAGTAGGATAGAAATAATTAACAAGTTTTTAGCAACAAATTTTAGTGTGAGTCCTACTGGGAATTGAACCCAGTGAATTGGTGTAATCTAGCTTGCACCATACACCATAAGGTTTCTAGCCTGCAACTAGATTATGACATTATTGGGAAAGGTAGATGAAGGCTCAACAAACTTAAGCAAATGTAAGTAGGGGTGGCATCATGGAAGACATGGTTTCTACTTGTTAAAAACAAGGTAAGGGCTCGTGTTGGTGAAAAACCGCAGGCAAATTTCTTCAGGGACCACTTATGTGTTAACTTGTGCACTATGGGTGAGAATCACATAGCAGAAAATCAAGAACATGCAGCCGAAGATAGTCGTGCTGCTCCATAGGTTCCAAATTCCATTAATTTGGTGGCATGTGAAGCACTAATAAATGAAGTGAACAATGAGCCTAGGAGTGTGAGTGGAAGGGGTACTGATCTGCCATTAGTAGTGCACATCCACCAGTGCAACAAGCCTTGGGAGCCAGGTAGGTGCACAAGCATTGGCTTCATTGCCTTTTGTCCAAGACTCAACTTGTGAGAAGGCAACAAGGTTGCAATTCTTGGGAGCTTGGTCATCTTGCAAGCTTCTCATCAGATCTCAGCTACCTTCGCATTCATCACGTAGTTGTTTTTTTAAATTAAGCATAGGAAGAAGCAAGCTAGGCTAAGTAGGCACTAGCCTTGAGAGCTATTATGCCATCAATTGTTGTTATCTACAAAGCTAACAAGTCCATTACATGTTGGTCTTAGTTCTAAGTGTTTCAAGCATCATCGAGCTACACATAATATTTTATCATGCTATGATCACCGTAGAGCCATAGGAGCTGTAGGCGGGAGGGTCATGCTTAGCCTCTTCTGTGGCTATGATCACCGCATAGAGGTAGCACCACTACCAGAGGGTTGAGCTCTTTGTGGCTCTCTTAGGTTGCCATAGCCATAGAAAGAGATTGTCTTGTTTTCTCTCTCAGGTTCTCATAGTCACAAATCAGCCCAGAGAAAGAGATTGTCTTGTTTTCTCTCTTAGGTTGCCATAACCACAAGTGTGCGCTCAGCCATAGAAAGAGATTATCTTGTTCTCCCTCTCTCTCTCTCTCTCTCTCTATGGCTCCAGCGCTTATTAGCATAAGCGCTTCATCGCCCCATAAGGCTCAGTGTACAAAATTCCAGTCTTTAGGATTCCATAACTTCATGATTCCAATGATTTCCGGACACTTTTCTTGACCTTGAGATTAGCCCCATAACACAGTTGTAGCATAATAGCTCAACACCTTTGTAAGCCTGGTATAGGCCAACTCAACCCGCAACATGGCATCACGTCCATTAAAAATGCAGATTATTAGATGCAGGAGCAAGTGTGATGCAACAAAAGGTTCAATTTTTTTCATTGATCTGACTGTTACGGTGTGAGGGGCAAGTTTTGGCATCGGCATATTATTTCTTTTTCATTGTTTGCATGTGCAAGAACAACATAGTGGTGATTAAACCAGCTTAGCTTAGCTTCATTTCCTTCCTAGAGGCTTAGCGCAGTGCAATAAAGAGGTCAGGCAAGCATTCATTGATCAAGAAGTGTCCCAAAAAAAAACTAAACTAACAACAATAGAAAAGCTTCATCACCTTTTTGCCTAAGGCTTAGCAGCAGATAGCACTATTGAGGCATCATGGAGCTCTTGGAACTCTCAACAAGTGGCTGCCAGCGTGTTAGAAAGAAGGAGAAAGGAGGATAAAAAACACACAACCAAACAACATTTTGATAGAGATAAGGTTTTTAGGTTTTCCTTTACCTTTTCACACCAACCATCCACACCTTGGACTTACTCAAAGGCTTTGGACTTTCTATATTTTCCTTGGGTTTTCTTTTAGGTTTTGAGCATAGTGGTTGCTCACACACACGCTAGTCACTCTTTCATGCATGCTAGTGACTTTTTCATGAGTGGTGTACCCTTGGGAAGTATTTTGGGGCCTTCACACATTATCAAGCTTGTGTGTGGATCATTGGGGTTTGGTTGCTGGTGATTTTTGTTTATGAGTTTGTTATGGTCTACAGTTGCTCCCAATAGGGAACTCCACACAACCCCAAACGAGAGAATCAATAGACACAACAATCGTTGGGTACTTACCAATGCTTCAAGCTCACTTTGGAAGCTCTACTTCTATAATCTCCACCTCCACGCTGTCACCGCGGAGTCACCGCACCACGATGCTAGGAAATCTACCTCTCACTCTCTCACACACATGCATGAAAGAGGAACATGCACTAGAGTACTCTCTCTCTCTCTCTCTCTCTCTCTCTCTCTCGACAAAGACAAGAGCTCTCATAGCACAAAGGGGGATTTTATCATTTCATTATGAGAATTTGCCTTTTATACATCTGGCCCTTATTCACATTTGGATGCCCAAAACTTACTAACTAAGGCCTTGGGTGCCCAAAACTTACTAACTAAGGCCTTGGGTGGCCATTATCTCAAAATGTACAACTTTTATAGTGCCTTTACATGACATTTATTAATGTCCTCAATTAGAGGAGAATCTTTGCTAATAAAAAATGGGATTAACATCCCCCCTACTTGATATAGGTTCTGTCCTTAGAACATTTACCTAGGTCGAAAGACCTAGTCGTCGAACTCGTGTCTATAGAAGTTGTGGCAGGACTGAAGCTTTTGAAGGGTTCTTCAAAATGCTGAGTGAGAAGTCCAAAACCCGGTGTCGACCATGCCTTTGAACGTGACATGCATGTATCCTGGAAGACACCTTAGGCGATGATAGTAAAAGCACAATGCCTCTTTCATTTGGCCCTATGTTCATGTTGAAGAAAAGGTACTCCCTCTCAAATCCATTATGTCTTTCTTTTGGTTGATCGATGAGGACCAATGATCAACTTCAGAAATCTTACTGAGACAGCTACTATATTTAGATCTGAGATTCTATGCCATGATCTTATCCATGTGTCTTTGACTTGTTATATCTTGGAATGTTGATGGCCAAAAGTGCAGGAAGTTGTAGCACACACATGAGTATCCCTTTTCTTGGCCTCTTGGAACTGTAGTGGAGTCAGTCACCTTTTGAGTGGCATGTATAAATAATCGACCCGTAGTGCTGGCGGGGAGCTCTAGTACTGATAGCTATATTTGGGCACTATTAGGTACTCTTTCGCCATTCTGCCTGTATGCCAAAATTTTCCAAATAGGGGTTGCTATCTTCTGTGTGGATAGTCGTGTAGCCTCCCCTTATATGCACTAGGTGTTGCTTCCACCATCTACAGAAATAGTACTGATCATAAATGTGACAATTCTAATTTCCAGAGTAAGTCAGCTAATTGCGGATTGGCCAGCTTTGTGTGAAGAGCCACATTTTCCCATAATGTCCCTTCTCCACCCATCGGTAATAGCTCCTCTAAATCTGGCATTGGGGCTTGGAGAGGGTATGGAATGTAAGGCTGCCTCCTTGATTTCGTGGTCAAGTATGCATCCAGCAATGCTCTTTTGGTGGTAGGCTCGAAGGGTGTGATTTGCATCAGCACCTTAAACATGAGTTTTGGTTTTAGTAGCAACTCCTTGGGGGCGAGTAGGAAAATCAGCTCTGGGAGAGAAGAGAAGCGAGAGAAGATGCAATCTGCCTTAGTCTTATTAGTTGGAGATACATTTATGATACACTAGTTAGATGAGAACACTAGATAAGTATAAGATGAGGAGGGTCTTTGTGTTTCTTCTTAACCCTCTCTGGAGCTTGGGGATGGAAGGCTAGGCTTGTTAGTTTTCATAAATTCCTGAAGATCATTTATATCATTGGTGGTTATATGAGGATAGGTCCTCATTACCAAGGAAGTGATCCACAAATCACTGTAGCTACCACCACAAATACCAACACATATCCATACCATCAATCAGATGCCTATGGAGGATATGCTAAAGAGGGTCTCTTACAACTCAAATGGAGTAGAATACATGAATATCAGAGATGAAGTGGATGAAAAAGCTTGCAAGGCGATGTCAATGATCATGCAAGTCAAGCTGGTTTTGATAGGTATAACAGGGTCCCCATCAAGAGAATAGCCAAAGTCCGTGAAGAAAAGTAAGAAGAATGGGCTTGGTACATCCATCGGGAGATGGATAATTACTTAAAGTCACACCAATCAAAGGTGTGTAATCCCTATTTTCTTACCAAAGTGCTCAGCCATGCAGCTCATCTACCTACTCCTGAAGACACGCAGGAGGCATGGGCATCCCAAAATGAAAGAACATTGGAGCCCTCGACACATATTTCAGAAGAGGTGTAGCAGGGTCAGGCAATCTTAAAAGAGACCAAAGAACTCATTCAAGAACTAAAGGGAGCCAAGAAATCCAAGAAAGTTAAGAAGATGCAAGCAGCTTACAACAATTAGAATCTGAAACTCAATGTATGGAAGAAGAGGTAGCACAAGATATCACATCTTTTCAGTAGGTCCTGGTGGAACAAGAGGCCAAAGATAAAGAAAATATTAGCATGATAGCACAAGTAATTCTATAGTCAACACAACAGATGCCACCGTCCATCCCTCCTCACATGGTGTGTGAGATCCATGTTCCCACCGAGCAACAGATTTGGGATACTAGCAGCGGAAGTAGCACTTCTCACGCGGGACAGGGGTTCCACATTCGGGGCCTCACCCCCCACGGATATCTGGATAAGAGACTAATCCGTCGGTTGTTTCAAAACCGAACCTAGAAAAACTTCCTTTACCGGAAAGCACGGGCGATTCCACCAGGATAACTTTTTACTCTAACGTAGTCAAGATCATTTGGTTAGGTTTTGTCCCGGGTACCAAGGAAAAGAGTTCCAAGGCCCCTAGCCAGATGTTCATGCAAAAACAAAACTAGTCACACCACTCACACACCCAATATGAAATTGCCTTTTCACAGATTCAACCAGTTTAAAACAATCCTTTAATCACTGATCACAATCTTCCAATTTATCCAGTTGATTCTTAATTTTTCCATCATTCCTTCATCAGAGTATCTATGGCATCATTGGCAACTAGGATGCTCACCACCTGTCCACACAGGGGCCGTTTCCTAATCCCTAGCCCATAATACTCGGCAATATAATCTCTTATCAAGATGGACTCTCGTTGAAGATCAGCAAGATCAACCAACAGATCCATATAAAGAGCCATGGACTCATCCATTGAAGACCAGTAAGGTCAATCAACCAGATCCATGCCTGATTTTAGAAAACAACTCCTACTCTTGTTCCAATATCTTCCTCGATGCACGTGTGGGTATCCTAGGCGACCCAGAGCCCGAGCACCGTATGGTCAGCACCCTCTAGGATCCTTCGCAGGTGACCTAGCACTTCACTCATAGGCCGCTTCACTCATAGGCCGCTTCCTTGGCCCCTCATCCACCGTACCGGAAGCTCACCATTTTAATCGCACCGAGACTGGTCAAGACCTCGGCCGACCTTGCTATGCAAAATGTCCTTCATTGACTGTCCGTCAGCAGTTGCAACTTTATCAGTTAGGTCTCCACGACCTTAATCACAAGATGGTCAAAATGCTCCCCCAGCATTCTTGACATAAAACAGTCATTTACAAACAGCATTTACAAACAGTTTACAATACAATTTCTATTTGAACTTTCATTTTTCCACATTATCCCTCATCAATCTACATTACTTATTCCATATTCCATTTATATGTATACTCATCCCATCACATCATTTTCCATCTCATCACTTCAGATTCCTTCACATCACATATCATATATTCACATCCATACATCCATATCTACATCCATACATCTATTTTCACATCCACATCTACATGCACATTCATGCATCCACATCCATACATCCGCATCTACATGCACATTCACATCCATACATCCACATCTATATGCGTACATTCACATCTACATGCATACATCCACATCTCTATGCATACATCCACATCCACATTCACATTCACCTCCATACATCTACATCTACATGCATACATCCACCTCCACATTCACATCCACATCTATACATCTACATCTACATGCATACATCCACCTCCACATCTACATCTACATGCTTACATCCACCTCCACATCCACATCTACATCTATACATCTACATCTACATGCATACATCCACATCTCCATTCACATCTACATCTATACATCTACATCTACATGCATCCATCCACCTCCACATCCACATCTACATCTACATCTACATCCACATCTACATCTATACATCTACATCTACATGCATACATCCACATCTCCATTCACATCTACATCTATACATCTACATCTACATGCATCCATCCACATCTCCATTTACATCCTCATCTATACATCTACTTCTACATGCATACATCCACATCTTCATGCATACATCCACCTCCACATTCACACTCACATCCATACATCTACATCTACATGCAAACATCCACATCTCCATGCATAATAAAATTCTTTTAATTAATCTAGGATGATAGTTTCTAGAATATGGTAGGAAGTCCTCTTTTTATGCTTTGAATGAAATTATTTTATGCGTAATTTCTATAAAAATTCTGCCATAGCTATGCTACTATGACTGATAAATCTCAATTTTTTCTAAGGGATAAGGCTTATCATTAAGGAAATAATTAGAATGGTCTCTAATTGGATCATCAATCCAATTATGGATTGAATCATCAATATACATAAACTAAAAGCATAGAAAAAAGCCATTAATTTGGCCTCAAGCATAGCTTAATCTTGGATTAAGGAAAAGCCTTATGAAAAGCTTCATTTGGATTGAAAAGGGTCATGAGTATGACCATTTCTTAAGTGAGAGAGAGAAAGACCATTAGAATTAAATATAAATAGAATTTTATGTAATTCTTTACTATCATTAATTAATTAACTTCAATAGCATTTCAAAAACCATATCAATTAAGCTTCTCAAGCTTGAGAGGGGTTGAGAAGAGAATCATTGAGAAATTATAGAAAAGATCAAAATTCACTATACTTATCTTATAATTTGCTTGATTCTTTGATCACGGTAGAGGCCCCCAACCAATCAATTGGTTTAGTATGTTGATGGAGCCACCAATGGGGATTGAAGAAAGAGAGAAGTATCAAAAACTAGTGAATTATTAAAGAATTCACAGTTCTTGGCTTAGGTAGAGTAGAGTAACAATGCATAAGACACTATATCTTTTTCAACAAGGGAAGTCTTCTATTTATAGGAAAAATTGAGCTCCTAATCAAACAAACTGATTCTAGAATTTTCCAAGTCAGTTTGGTTGAATTTGGACTAGATTTGGACCTAGTTTGGTTAATTTTTGATTCGTTTTGGTTCAAGAGATTTGGACCTAGTTTGGTTACTTTTTGATTCGATTTGGTTCCATTTTGATTTGGTTTGGTTCAAGAGATATGAGAGATAAAAATATCACATTATTTTTGAGTTTAGAACTCATTCAAGCATGTGAAATATGCACCTCCTTTAAAGAACTTCCCTTCCTTACATATGTGTCAAAATTCTATTGCTCATAGTTTTTTTTACTAATAAACCTTGTACATTTTCAACTCTTCATCTTATGTGAAATATGCACCTTCTTTAAAGAACTCCCCTTCCTTACATATGTGTCAAAATTTTATTGCTCATAGTTTTTTACTAATAAATAAACCTTGTACATTTTCAACTCTTCATCTTATGTGAAATATGCACCTTCTTTAAAGAACTCTCCTTCCTTACATATGTGTCAAAATTTTATTGTTCATAGTTTTTTACTAATAAACCTTGTACATTTTCAACTCTTTATCTTATGTGAGCATTTACTCATTTTTGGGTATCTTCTTTTACAATTTGGATTTATCTCCTCCCTACACATAGATTGATGCTATTGGCCCATAGGAACCTTAATTGGACCATAATCCGAAAATTTCTGAAAATCTAGACCCTTAGACTAAGGTTCTTTATACCTATTTCCAATTAATTCCAATTGCACATTGAAAAATTCTTTTTGAATTTCTATTTCAGGGGAACTTATTTTAATAAGATGAGTTATTTTTCTATCTAAAAATATTCATAATCTGATTATTCTCTCTCTAGAATAATTTTCTCTCTCTAGGCTAAAACAGTTAGAAACAAGGTCTTTATATTTCTGAAGAGGGATTGATTACAGGGGAAGATACTAGACATCAAAAAGGGGTTTGGGGGAGGAATCTTACATTCTACCCCACTTAAAAAATGTGAGATGTCCTCATCTCGCAAACTGGGATAATTTCGCAAGATGCACGAATATGAGACTTAGAGAAAAATTTTACTCAAGATTAACCACCAAGAAAAGTCTTAAAGAAAGCAAGATAAGAACAAGATTTAAACTTTATTCATTCTCGGAACTTATATAGTAAAGATAGAAGAACTCTTTACACTTCCATAAGCCCGTCCATCATATGGTCACAAAAGCAGCACTCACAAGCTGCACAAGTATAGGGTAACTCATCTATGGGAATGATTCTGCTGGTTATTGCCGCACCTATCTCAGTGGTATGAGGTGATCTAACAAAAGGACCTCTGAGAGGCAAGCCAAAAACGGGGTAAAGGCATATCTTCTCATGAGGAAGAAAACACGCCAGTAAGAAGACCCGCTCAGAAAACCCAAGATGCCTTGATCTCATGACGCAGTAGTATCGGGGACCCAAACCCAAAGCTTCAATAACCATGGCCAAGCGGACATTGTTACGAAAGTGCTGCTGACCCCAGGGTGTTACCCTAGTTATATTTTGATAGGTCCGCCATTTGGTCTGAGCTACCGAAGTTCCTAGGTGAGGAAAAAGTGAGCGCTCATACTGTTCTATAAAGTCTTTCTTCACAGACTCTCTTGCGTCTTGAAGGTGAGAAATCATCAGGGATAAAACTAATTCATGTTGCCAAGCCATGAAGGAGATTAAGAAAGAAAGGAGATTGATGGGAGTAAGATTACTGTGAGCGACAAGTAAAAGTTACGACTTATATAAAGGAAGGAGCTAGCGTAACCTAGAAGCCAACGGTAACTTGCCACTGAAGTTTTACCGTCTTTCCATGATTTGTGTTTGACATATTTTTCTATAGAAGGCATTAAGAATTTTGAGATGAGGAGATAAAAGAAGCTTGTAGGCTGTCATATTTGCATTGAATTCAGATATAAGGGTCATAATATCTGGGGGATAACTTCTTATACTCCCCAAGAGATAAAGAACTTCTTTTGGGCCGTACTCGAATGAAAACCAAAACCTTGGTATCCAAAACACCAATTCTCACTTCTGAACTCATTGTTCTAAATCCTTAAAATAGGTGGGACTCCTGAGAAGTATTCTAGGGAAAGGGTCTTTCTTTTTTAAACAGAAACTTTCTTTTATTTTAGAGAGGGAATAATTATAAGATCAGAAAGGGAGATTCTTACTCCTGTATACCTCCTCGAAGGTTGGGGAGGAATCTTACATTCTACCCCACTTAAAAAGTGCGAGATGTCCTCATCTCGCAAGGTAGAGGACAGCTCTTTTTCTTAAGATCCAATTTTATTCTGGGGTTCCTTATATTCTAGTCAACCCAACAGAACACTGGGATAAATATCCCTTATATAGAACTCATCATTAAATAACAATTCATTCAGATCATGTCATTCATATCTTTAACATGATAATGGTCCATTAGACCGAAAAGTTTCCTTCGGAACATTCCTCCACGGAAATTTCAGTCAAGCAAGTTCTCAATTTGACATCCCTTAACTTGATCTACCAGTCAAGTATTAACAGTAGCAATCTGACAGCACAACCCACTAATCTCATAGTGATTTGCTGAATTCGTTATCATCATTCTAGTTATGAATATCATCACAGGGACTCATCCCATTCCCCCTCATTGTGGTTTCATTATATTTCAACTAATTTTTAAAAATCATCATTTTTCAATAAGAATCCAAATCAATTCATCAATTCTCAGACAGAATTAAAAATCATATCAATCACATTCGAAATCATCATCTGGATAGCGTTAATGCTTATAATTTCAAGTCTTAGATTTACTCGTATATACTGTCAGTAAAGAGCTGCAGTATACTCTCGGTATATACGGGTAGTCACTGCCCTTGGAATTATAAGGTAAATACTATCATGTCTAGGCCTCAAGCAAGTCAGGAATTCTATATAATTGCGGCACTTCCATCTGAAGACCCAATTACCAAATTACGAATTTCAGTTTGAATATCAAATTGTATGAATTATCTCACACAATTATAACCTTTTTGTGTTTCTTGATAAATTTTTGATATATTTGTCTTCTCAGTTGATCTTTATTTACCAAATGCTCTGATACCAACTGTGAGATCCCTGTTCCCACCGAGCAACAGATTCGGGATACTAGCAGCGGAAGTAGCACTTCTCACGCGGGACAGGGGTTCCACATTCGGGGCCTCACCCATAAGAGACTAATCCGTCAGTTGTCCCAAAACCGAACCCGGAAAAACTTCCTTTACCGAAAAGCACGGACGATTCCACCAGGATAACTTTTTACTCTAACATAGTCAAGATCATTTCTGATCGAGCTAATCCAATTACATCTATAAGATACTTGGTCAGATCAAGGAAGAAACTTGCACTTGGATCATTGGGATCAACGCTTTTTTCCCCATTCAAGAGGCACAGCCGTTGATTCCTATCCATAGAACAGTTACTGTCCGGGATTTATTTTATCTATTGTAAAAACAAAAGTTTGAGTCTCGATTTACGGATCCATCAGTCCAGCCTAACCCCATCCAGTCCCATGGGTTAGCCAACCGCCCAACCACTGTAGTGATGGGATCCAATTAAGAATTTGGTTAGGTTTTGTCCCGGGTACCAAGGAAAAGAGTTCCAAGGTCCCCTAGCCGGATGTTCATGCAAAAATAAAACTAGTCACACCACTCACACACCCAATATGAAATTGCCTTTTCACAGATTCAACCAGTTTAAAACAATCCTTTAATAAAACCATAGTATCACTGATCACAATCTTCCAATTTATCCGGTTGATTCTTAAATTTTCCATCATTCCTTCATCAGAGTATCTATGGCATCATTGGCAACTAGGACGCTCACCACCTGTCCACACAGGGGCCGTTTCCTAATCCCTAGCCCATAATACTCGGTAATATAATATCTTATCAAGATGGACTCTCGTTGAAGATCAGCAAGATCAACCAACAGATCCATATAAAGAGCCATGGACTCATCCATTGAAGATCAGCAAGGTCAATCAACCAGATCCATGCCCGATTTCAGAAAACAACTCCTACTCTTGTTCCAATATCTTCCTCGACACACGTGTGGGTATCCTAGGCGACCCAGAGCCCGAGCACCGTATGGTCAGCACCCTCTAGGATCCTTCGTAGGTGACCTAGCGCTTCACTCATAGGCCGCTTCCTTGGCCCCTCATCCACCGTACCGGAAGCTCACCATTTTAATCGCACTGAGGTTGGTCAAGACCTCGGCCGACCTTGCTACGCGAGACGTCCTTCATTGACTCTCCGTCAGCAGTTGCAACTTTATCAGTTAGGTCTCCACGACCTTAATCACAAGATGGTCAAAATGCTCCCCCAGCATTCTTGACATAAAACAGTCATTTACAAACAGCATTTACAAATAGTTTACAATACAATTTCTATTTTAACTTTCATTTTTCCACATTATCCCTCATCAATCTACATTACTTATTCCATATTCCATTTATATGTATACTCATCCCATCACATCATTTTCCATCTCATCACTTCAGATTCCTTCACATCACATATCATATATTCACATCCATACATCCATATCTACATCCATACATCTATTTTCACATCCACATCTACATGCACATTCATGCATCCACATCCATACATCCGCATCTACATGCACATTCACATCCATACGTCCATATCTATATGCGTACATTCACATCTACATGCATACATCCACATCTACATGCGTACATCCATATCTACAGCCATACATCTATTTTCACATCCACATTTACATGCACATTCATGCATCCACATCCATACATCCGCATATACATGCACATTCACATCCATACATCCATATCTATATGCGTACATTCATATCTACATGCATACATCCACATCTCTATGCATACATCCACATCCACATTCACATTCACCTCCATACATCTACATCTACATGCATACATCCACCTCCACATTCACATCCACATCTATACATCTACATCTACATGCATACATCCACCTCCACATCTACATCCACATCTACATCTACATGCATACATTCACCTCCACATCCACATCTACATCTATACATCCACATCTACATCTACATCTACATGCATACATCCACATCTCCATTCACATCTACATCTATACATCTACATCTACATGCATCCATCCACCTCCACATCCACATCTACATCTATACATCTACATCTACATGCATACATCCACATCTCCATTCACATCTACATCTATACATCTACATCTACATGCATCCATCCACATCTCCATTTACATCCTCATCTATACATCTATTTCTACATGCATACATCCACATCTCCATGCATACATCCACCTCCACCTCCACATCCACATCTATACATCTATTTCTACATGCATACATCCACATCTCCATGCATACATCCACCTCCACATTCACATCCACATCTATACATCTACATCTACATGCATACATCCACCTCCACATCTACATCTACATGCATACATCCACCTCCACATCCACATCTACATCTATACATCTACATCTACATGCATACATCCACATCTCCATTCACATCTACATCTATACATCTACATCTATACATCTACATCTACATGCATCCATCCACCTCCACATCCACATCTATACATCTACATCTACATGCATACATCCACATCTCCATTCACATCTACATCTATACATCTACATCTACATGCATCCATCCACATCTCCATTTACATCCTCATCTATACATCTACTTCTACATGCATACATCCACATCTCCATGCATACATCCACCTCCACATTCACACTCACATCCATAAATCTACATCTACATGCAAACATCCACATCTCCATGCATAATAAAATTCTTTTAATTAATCTAGGATGATAGTTCCTAGAATATGGTAGGAAGTCCTCTTTTTATGCTTTGAATGAAATTATTTTATGCGTAATTTCTATAAAAATTTTGCCATAGCTACGCTACTATGACTGATAAATCTCAAATTTTTCTAAGGGATAAGGCTTATCATTAAAATAATTAGAATGGTCTCTAATTGGATCATCAATCCATAATGAATTGAATCATCAATATACATAAACTAAAAGCATAGAAAAAAGCCATTAATTTGGCCTCAAGCATAGCTTAATCTTGGATTAAGAAAAAGTCTTATGAAAAGCTTCATTTGGATTGAAAAGGGTCATGAGTATGACCATTTCTTAAGTGAGAGAGAGAAAGACCATTAGAATTAAATATAAATAGAATTTTATGTAATTCTTTACTATCATTAATTAATTAACTTCAATAGCATTTCTTGGAAGCCAAATTGCCGTTGCACCCTCATAATAGCCTTGTGCTTTAAGAACATGTTTTGGGACCCATCGATTAACAATCCGAGGTTTAGGCTTGGAAATGATGTGCTTCTTAAGAGGCTTAGCAACTGGACTAGATGGTACAAGTTTGTACGCATCTTTGGGTAGCCACATTGATAATTCCTTCTTACCTGGCCTTCTTTAAGCAGCAACTAGAGTAGTTGGAACATGCCAGCCATGGCCCTCACTTGAGTACTCATCAATTATCCACATCATTTGTTTTGGAGCTTCAAGAGCAGATTTTGATTGTGGGTTGGGTAAGGTAGAAACATTACCCCTTTGACACGATAAAGCTCGTGGAGTAGCAGATCCCAAGATGCAATCAGAATCAATTTGCAACTTGTATTGTCTATTCTTCCAATCTAATGAGCAATTGGTAGCACTTAACCACGATCTACCGAGAACAACCTCTACTACTGCCTTGGACTTACGTGCCACATAAAAGGGCACTGACATCTGGTGATCCTGAATGGTCATCATAATGACACATTTTCCCTCTATAGGGTTATCTTCTCCGGAGAAGCTTCGTAGGTCCACAGGAATTTGCACAAGTGGTGGTTGACCCAAGGCTATCCAGGTGTCAAACAAGAGAACATTATAATCTGTACCAGAGTCAATTAAGGTAGAGACAAAGTAGGTAGTCTCATGAAGATGAAGGCACACTTGAATATTGAATGGTTCGACATATGGCTCATCAGTAGCCAACTGTATGGCTAACATAGAAGCTTTGCGACGCTCCTTGGCTTTTGCAACTCTAGCTTTAGCCTCCTCTTGAGCCTGACGTTTAAGTAGGTCAATTGCTTCTTTCCGTGTTTGTGCAGCATGCATCTGTTGAAGCATGGCTTCTGTTAATGGTTCATTGTATTTCTTGAGACGACTTCCATTCATAAAGTTAGGCATTTGCTCACCGTCTAGTGTCTCTAAACGTACTGCACCACTTGGAGTAAGCTCATTAATCACAAACGGTCCTAGGCCACGTTTTTTGAGCTTTTTCTTATGCTTCTTAAGTGTGTACAAGAGTACCAGGTCTCCTTTTTTGAATCGGCCAGTTGTTACATTTCTATCATACCATTGCTTTTGTCTCCTCTTCTCGGCATACATCCCCATTACCGCCAATAAGCGGGTCTCATCAAGCTTTTCCAATTCGTCAACGCGTTGTGAAAGCTCATGACCAGTCCAATCCAATTGTCTAGCTACTCGTAGAGTAGGTACAAGAAATTCAATGGGAAGAATTGCATCCAGCCCAAAAGCAAGTTCAAATGGTGTTGTGCCCACATATGTTTTATAGGCTGTCCTATATGCCCAGAGAACTGAGTGCAACTTTTGCTCCCAATCAGTCCTATGTCCCTCAACAATCTTTGTGAGTGCTGTGCAGAGAATCTTGTTAGTACTCTCGGCTTGTCCATTGGTCTGGGGATGATAGGGTGCAGAACGCTTGTGAATTACCATAAATTCTTGAAGCAAAAATTCTATGACTTCATTTACAAAGTGTACACCTTGATCACTAACAATCTCAATTGGTAAGCCATAGCGTGTAAACACGTACTCATACAAGAACTTGGCTGTGGTTCTGGCATCATTTTTGACTGTTGCCTTTGCCTCAACCCATTTGGTCAAATAGTCGGTTGCGACTATAATATATTCTGCATGCGTGTTACGAGCTGGAGGTTTAATGGGACCGACAAAATCAATACCCCATTTTGCAAAAGCACGTGTGCTTAACATAGGTCGCAATGGCATATTGTCCTTTGTGATGGGAGGTTTGGTCCTTTGACAATCGTCACAACGTTTCACATATTCTTCGGCATCCATTTGTAAGGTTGGCCACCAAAGCCTAGACCACCTAATCAACTTAGCTGTGGTATTGCCAGAAAAGTGTCCACCACCAACACCAGCATGTGCATGAGTTAAGATTTTCAGATAGTCAGCTTCACATACACACATGCGTAAGTTGCCATCCTTGCCCCTCTTGTAGAGTTGGCCCTCTATCGACATATAGTTTGCCGCTTCAATTTTAATAGCCTGCTTTCGATGTTTAGGAATTGTTTGTTCCAAATGACCATGCTGAAGATAGTCCACAATATACTTACTCCAACTTGGTGTAGTTGAAATTTGGAATAATGTGACATTATGAATTGGCTTCTGAATTTTACATGAAGCACAGTTACAAACAAATGTTTCAGCATCTGCATGCATGGTAGGCCACCATTGCCCATCTTGAGATATACGTCGCACACAAGTAGTAGCTGATGCATGGATTCCATCGATACCCGCATGTGCCCATTCCAAGATCTCCTCATATTGGTCGGGGTTAGGTATAAGCCTCAACACTCCATCATTACCCTAACGATATAATCTCCCTGAGATTAGCTTGAATGGTCGCCATAGGTCCACATTAGGACCTGCTAGTTGTATTTGCCCACTTGTCAAAATTTCTAAAATGGATTCAGACCATCTAGGAGCTGTCTCTACAAGGAAAAGTGTTGAATCTAACATATCATCATCCACACCCACAGGAGCTTCGCCAGAGGTGATTCGAGACAAATGATCTGCCCTTAGATGAGTTGTTCCTTTTCGAACTGCCACTTCAAAATCAAACTCAAGAAGGATGATAAACCACCTTACAATCCTTCCAGTTGCACAAGGTTTATTCACCAAATATAGCAATGCTTGATGGTCCACAAAAAATATGAATTTGTTTGCCAAAAGGTAATGGCGAAACTTTTTCACTGCATATATCATGGACAATCCTTCTCTTTCTGTTGTGGTGTAATTCCTCTCAGCATTGTTCAACTGTCGACTAGCATATGAGATTGGGAAATCCTTATTGTGTTCTCCCGATTGAGCCAAAATACATCCAATTGCAAAGTTGGAAGCATCAATGTGGACATGAAAGATTTGGTTCCAATCTGGTGCCCGTAAAATGGGTGCAGTCACTAATGCTTGCTTCAACTTTTCAAAGGATTCCTCACACTCATCAGTCCAATTAAACTTTACAAGAAGAGCATATAACGGTCTGGCTAGGACAGCATACATGTAGATGAATCTACGGTAATAGCCACAATGTCCCATGAATGTTTGTACCCCCTTAGGGTTGATAGGCCGAGGTAATGAGACAATGACATCAATTTTATCCATATCTGTTGAAATCCCATTGCGAGAAACAATATGGCCCAAAATTTTCCCTTGCCTTACTTTTTAACATGGTATCAGAGCCTAGCCTAGAATCCATCAAGTTTATGAGCCCATTATCTAACTAATTAGGATTAGTAGATGATTAAGAAATAATCATTTTTTAAAGTTATTTTCAAGTAGCTCACTGTACCACCAGCCCCACCAGTGGAGGGGCTTGATCTCCCTCCTGAAAGCAACATTAGGGCAAGCCCTTCTAGGCATGCATAGCTAGCCACCCCACTGTACCCCCAGCCACCAGTGGTGGAGGGGCTTGATCTCCCTCCATAA
The DNA here is from genome assembly GCF_041138505.1 of Cibotium barometz. Taxonomy (NCBI): domain Eukaryota; kingdom Viridiplantae; phylum Streptophyta; class Polypodiopsida; order Cyatheales; family Cibotiaceae; genus Cibotium; species Cibotium barometz. The sequence continues at coordinate 46,671,333 of NC_141057.1, read as the reverse complement.
GCAACATTAGGGCAAGCCCTTCTAGGCATGCATAGCTAGCCTCCCCATTGTCCAGCCAAGCAAATCGGCACAACAAACCGCCCTCTACAGCTCACGTTCTACGTGATTCTGTAGAGGCGCATTATTTTTGAAGAAAATTTGCTATTTTTGCTGCTCCAGATCAAATTGTTCTAATTCCTATTGGCCCTAGGGGTTTTCAAGGGTGCTCTACAAGTTGGTGAAGTCAGAATTTGATTTGATCAAGTCTACAGTGAGATCCAAGCTCTTCATCAAATCTGCAGGTGACTTTGGTAAAACAGAGATTAAGCATTCAACGTTTGGTCAAATCTTGTGTTTCTTGGCTTAATCCTCTACTAGACTAATTGCTATTGATGGCCTTGAGAGGATTTGAGCTCATTTGAACTCTAAGGCCTCAGATCTAGGCTCCCCGCATATTCTATTTTTTGCATACAAAATAGAGGATTAATTTGCTTAATCAAACTAATCACTATTTTTTGGTACAATTGAGGGTTGAAATTAACCATTAGGTATCTGATACAGATCTCTATAACTTCAGATTGCAATTCGGAGATGGTTTGATACTCCAACCATTCCGTACAAATTGGTTACCCTTGATTTAATGTAATTTCTAGTGATTTTATGCTGATAAATCTGTTGTAATCATCTCCTAAACACTAGATTGAGTTTTAAAAGGGTAGACACTACCCTTAAATCTTGAAATTGGATCAAGAGGTAAGACCCCCTTCACATTATCATGAGTACGGCACAAGAAATAGCCAAATTTAATGGGGAGCAGTTTTACACATGGCAGACAAAAACCATGTATCTACTCATGAGGAAAAATCTGTGGGGGCTAGTTGAGGGAAGAGATGAATGCCCAGAGGTGAGAGGAAAAAATGAGTGGAAGAGCAGGAATGAAAAAGCATTGGGACTTATCGCACTCAGTTTAAATGATGAAATCATTCATCACATCACAGGGATATAATGGGCAAAAGATGCATGGGATGAAAATAAATTATTTGGCTCACAAGCTAAAAATTCAAACAAAATCTGTTAATGCAATTTTACAAATTGATAATGAAGGAAAGTGAACCTTTAATCACACACTTGAACAAATATAAAAGCATTAAGCAACAACTGGCAGCTATTGGCAAAAAAGTAGAAGATGATGAGGCACTAGCAGTGCTTCTGAAGAGTGTGGACATAGGTGAATATGAAAACATTGTAGCAACACTAAAGAATGTACCTGAATTAAAGCTACACGAGATAGAAGGAGCTCTACTAGAGCAAGAGAGCAGAGGCAAAGAGAAGAAATGGCTCGACTCAACAGCAGGAGAAGAAAAAGCATTCTTCACCCCCGAGGAGGATTCTCTCGAGGACGAGGACGAGGCAGAGTAGGAGGAAGGACCTTCACTTGCCACCACAACTGTGGAAAGCCAGGACACATGGCAAGAGACTGGTACAGCAAACCCAGTGGAGAAGGAACGACATCGGCAAACCCAGTGGTGGAGAAGGAACGACATCGGCAAACTTCATGGAGGCTCCTAAGGAAGTGGAGTCAGGTCATCTTTTCTAAGAGAGAGAGAGAGAGAGAGAGAGAGAGAGAGAGAGAGAGAGAGAGAGAGACCCCACAACCCAACGTAACCTGTCCCAAAAGAGTAAAACCACCTCTGAGCCACCGATGATGTAGGCCATGTGGTAGATGTATGTATGAGCACTTTAGTCAAGGTCACGGGCACTTGTAGTAGCCTTGGATACAGAGAGACAGAGAGAGAGTATCAAGGACTATGAGTTTAGGGACTTGAGACACTGGTCGCGGACTATCAAGTAAGAGGGAAACTTGATAAAGGGTCCAGGTGTGCTAGGAGTATTCACTTGAGGGGAGGTGTTGAAATATACAAGTGAATAGGGTGTGTGCGGGAACAAGCCCTTGGCTAGAGGCTGTAAAAAAGAATCTGTAAATATGAGAGAACCTGTGAAAAGGTGAGAAGAATCTACTGGGAGAGAATAAAGGGTAGCATGAGGAGATTTAGGAGGTGTGGAGATATTCTGGGAGAGGTGGAGAGAATCAAGCAAAAGAGGTGGAGTGAATCAAGGAAAAATCAGTGGGATTGGATGCTTGGATGTAAACTCTATAAATTGAGGCATTGGCCTAATGAGAATTTGCTGGTTTTTTATTATCCATGCCTACATTAAGCTATCAATTAATTGCTCACTAATCACATCTTAATTATTGTCTAATCTCTTTGTTAATGATGTTGATTCTAGCATTTGATCCACCATAGCTCATCACATTCCTGTAATTTTAACACATACACCTCCTCATGTAAATCACCATTCATGAATATAGTCTTAATGTCCAACTGATGTACATTCCACCCATGATGTGCTGCCAAAGCAATGAGACACCTAATGGTAGCCATACATCTCGAGATGTGGGTGCAAAGGTCTCATCATAATCAATGACCTTTTGTTGGGCATACCCCTTTGCAACAAGTCTGGCCTTGTAGCGATCAATGCTACCATCTGCTTTGCGTTTTAACTTGTAAACCCACTTAGTACCAATGGCATTCTTACCATGAGGTAGATTTGTCAAATACCAGGTGTCATTCTTAAGTATAGAGTTATACTCATCCTGCATAGCATGCATCCAATGATCATCATCCTGTGCTTCCTCAAAGGAAATAGGTTCCTCCTCATTACATAAAGTAGAAATGAGAACATGATCCACATGAGAATAATCTACATGATGAGAACCTGCACGAGTTCTACTAGGTAAAGGAGCTGCCAACTTGCTATCCCTCAATGTCTACATAAGCCATTTTGGCATACACCTAGATTCTTCTATGGCTGCTCTCTCCTCATCCACTACATCCTTAATAATTGCCTCATCAAAAGGCTAATTTGCAGGCTGATTTTGCATCTGCAAAGGCTGAATTTCAGCACTTGGTTGAGCATTCAATTGCTCTACATATGGTAGCCCTCCGTTAAACAAAGGTAGGAGTGAATCAAACATGTCCTATGAGCATACATTATGTTGTTATTTGCATGAAAGCATTCAATTGCTCTACATATGGTAGCCCTCCGTTAAACAAAGGTAGGAGTGAATCAAACATGTCCTATGAGCATACATTATGTTGTTATTTGCATGAAAGCATGGGCTGAACTGAGTTTTCGACAAAAACATCTCTACTTACTAAAATCCGCTTTGAGGTTGGATGGTAGAGTCTATATCCCTTGCTTTCTGAACTCTACCCCACAACTATTCATTTAACTACCTTATCATCAACCTTACTGCGTTGTTTCTCAGGCACAAGAGCATAATCAAGACAACCAAAAACACGCAAATGAGCCACAGAAGGTTGCCTGCCATGCCAAGCTTCATAAGGAGTTTTAGACTGCAAGGCCTTGGTAGGGCATTTGTTCAACACATAGTTTGGGTATATAGTTGCCTCTAACCAAAAACCATGAGGTAAATCTTGGGCTTTCACCATACATCATGCTATCTCCATGAGAGACCTGTTCTTCCTCTCAGCCACACCATTTTGCTGAGGTGTGTATGGCACTGTACATTGATGCCTTTTTCAGCCATATATGCATGAAATTCCTTGGACATATACTCCCCCCCTCGATTTAAACGAAGGGTGCTAACTTTACACTCACATGCATTTTTAGCCATGGATACGAAGTGCTTAAAGCACATAAAAACCTCTGACTTTTGCTTTAATGGATACACCCAACTATATCTGGAATAATCATCAATAAAAGTGACGAAGTAGAGATATCACCCAATAGATGGTGTCCTCATAAAAACCTCTGACTTTTGCTTTAATGGATACACCCAACTATATCTGGAGTAATCATCAATAAAAGTGACGAAGTAGAGATATCACCCAATAGATGGTGTCCTCATATAGGACCACATACATCACTATGTATAAGTTGTAATTTCTTAACAGCTCTCATAGATCCATCCTTTGGAAATGATGCCTGATGCATTTTACCAAGAATACACCCCTCACATACATGTCTAGTAAGGGTCTCAAGAGTTGGCAACTCAGACACCATATCATGCCTTTGAAGGCGTAACAAACTGCCATAATTCAGATGACCAAATCATGCATGCCATAATTCTACATCACTCATAGCACTAGTCATAGAGACTGAGCAAGCATCATGCTGCAACTTCTCAAATCTCCATCTTATATAGGCCATGAAACAAGGTACCTGAGGCAATGATAGAATAACCATCATTTCTATTGAAATATACATCTGTCATCCACAAATTTCACCGTCAAGCCTGACAAGTCTGACTGAAACTGACAGCAAGTTCTTATTAATGCCTGGCACATATAAAACTTTCGAAAGAGTAAATGCACTCCCATTTGCAGTAGTGAGCACAATTCTACCAACTCCTTTGATAGGATATGAGGAACCATTTGCACATATGACGGTTCCTACACTTGGGATAAATTCCAAAGATGAGAACAAACCTTTTTGTGAAGTAATGTGCTTACTAGCACCATTGTCAAAGTACCAAGCATCCGATTCTGCCACCACTGACATGCATACATCATGCTGCAATGTACAGTCCATGCCCAATCATCTTGAGCAAAACTTGCAGATGCCTTCTTCTCTACACTTGGTGCAGATGCATCACCACAGCCATGCTCGATTCTTTCTTTTTCTCCTTCTCTAGCCTTTTCTTGCACTCATATATGTAGTGCCCTGGTTTTTGCAATAGTGACACTAACCCTTATTTTTAGACTTATCACCTTCTTTCTTTGCATCCTTACCTGAGGATTCTGATGTTGGCTTATAGCCACCATGCGAAGAATCTTTACCTTTGCCTTTTTGATTGGCAACAAAAGCTTTACCTTTGCCTTTTTGATTGGCAACAAAAGCTTGGTCACCAACTCGCATATTAGATCTGTTTTGCCTAGATTGCTCTTCTTGCAAGAGTACTGACACCAGCTCATCAAACGTAAGGGCATTTGGATTTCCCTTCATCATGAGTCTAAGGGTAGAGGAAAAACTTTGATAAGAATCTGGCAATGCATTGAGAACTGTGGACACCAATGTACTATTAGGATATATCTCATCCACACTAGCAAGCTGCTCCTTAAAATCTTTGATCTTGGTCAAGAAGCTATCCATTGAGTCTCCCTCATTCATGTGCTCAGACTCCAACTGTTTGCGCAGATATGCAACACGTGCTACATTGCGCACCTAGTATGATGCAGCAAGTGCATCATACCATGCCTATTTTGAAGTCTTACATGATCGAATATGGAAAATAATGCTTTGCTTCACAGAAAGTGCAAGCAATGCACCATGCCTATTTTGAAGTCTTACATGATCGAATATGGGGAATAATGCTTCGCTTCACAGAAAGTGCAAGTAATGCATGTGCCTATGCATCTCTTCCATCCCATCTCGTTTGAGCAGCAGTGGGAGGTACTGGTGGTGCATGTGGAGGAGCCACATCTGTATCAGATTCTACTTTAGATGTACCTGCAGCACCTGGTTGCACTGGTAGTTATGAAATAGGATGAGTTTCACTACCACTGACCACATTCCAAAGGCCTTTAACAACCAGTACATGCCTCATCATATAGGACCATAATGGGTAGTTAGTCTCATCAAGTTTGTCCTCAGCAGACATGTTGAATACATCACTATTGTGAGCCATGACTTTCTACCAAATACGAAATCTTTCAATACACTGCAAGTACTCTTCAAGATGCAACCCTGGATGGCTGCGAACTGATTGAATCACCTGCAAAGTGTATGAAAAATAACACAGAGTAGAGAATAGAGTGTTATTGGCAAAAGTATGATGGTTGATGTTGTTGAAGACACTGTAGATGCTCCTGCACACCAAATCTTTACCGCTACACTGCCCAAACACCTAAAATCGAGCAGAACCAATCCAAAATGATGCCTCTCCAAAACGTTTACAGAAACCTTGCGGTGCCCGAAATGCGCCCCAGGCCCTGAAAACTCTATGTACTTCGTATACAACACCCTACAGTATACACCTTCTTCTCCTAAGAGGATATCTCAATCGAAGACAAGAAAAATAGGGTCATGTGAGGAGGGAGGCAAGCTACTAGATCAAGTGTCAAGCAAGCTGGCTCTGATACCAATTGTTGGAATTAGGGTTAGGGTTTCAACAATGCACACACACAAGATAGAAGCTTGAGAGCACACAAACTCACTAGACTAGAATAAGCAAATGTGTGCCAGATACAAAAGATAAGTACACACCCCAAAATGAGTAGATAAGAGGGTGCACATACGCGTAGGGGAAAAAACCTCCTAGAGTGAGGGAAAAATGCCCCGGCGGTCCTAAGTGTGTTCACATACATCACTACCATATAATGCTGCACATCATGTGCTAACCTTTCCTTATCTATAGGTTTCTTTGCACAATCATGAAAAAAACATGTGGTCACTTGCAATGAAAGTATATGACCTCTACCTCTTCCGTACATCTTTATGTATCACCTTGTAGGCCAATTCTTGGTGTGCTTGTGGTATCGTAAATATGGTGCACTATGTTCACACGACTGACATTTTTAAGTGGAATGAATAGATCGTAAAGAACAACGTTTGATAACAGCGTCAAGGCTAACTTCATGCAAGAAAGTCGATCAAGTGTAAGTGACATAAATGTCGAAGTTGGCATGCTTGATTATTGTGGAACCACTCAAAACATCATCAAGGTTGCTTTTAGAAGGTTTGACATGTTTATCTTTGATGTGAAGTGGTTCAAGGTCGTAAACAAATGGACCAAATACAACCGTAAGGAAAGACAAGAGTGGGTTTCGTTAAGTTGACTCCATGAAGTTTTGGACCGACTAGAGGGACACCTTTGTGATACCAGAACATTGTGAGAGCAAGTCATCTTTAAAGCATATCGGAAGGATCCAAGATGGTTGTTTGTAGTCCAAGTTACTTCTCGTAGGCAAACACATTTTTGAAAGCGAACAACTAGAAGAAGAACCAGAGAATCACAATGATGAAGTTGATATTGTTGAAACTCAAGAGCTAAATGATAGAGTTGAGTTGATGTTGAAATCCAAGAGCCAATTTGTGATTAATATAGTAGCTGTGGATACTAGGCCCGAGGGATAGATTCAAGAGCATATGGAAGCAAGGTCATCAAGTTCTAATAGAGATCCAAGTACATCCCATAAAGGGGAGCAAATAGACGATCTTGATCATAAAGAAGAGCGAGACATTGACCAATTGGTTCAAAATTCCTTAAGTGACATTGTGAAGAGAATGCAAAAGCGTTCCTTGAAATTGATCTTTTTGGAAGAAAGGTCATCTAGTTCTAATAGAGATCCAAGTGCATTTGATAAAGGGGAGCAAATAGATGATCTTGATCATATAGAACAGCGAGACATTGACCAATTTAAAAAAATAGGTTAAAGAATAACCAAATTATATTTAAAAAAAATGATGCATTCTAAGCATATATTAACCTATGTGGATACTATATGAAATGTTAAGACCAATCTAAAGACAACTCGTATCCCTTCATAATAATGAAAGAAATCAAAAGCAAAATCAAACAAAAACACCAATTGACAAGATTTTCCCCACAACATTCCATGGTCTTCACCCCCTTTAATGCAAAAGAAAATAACTTTTTTGGAAAAAAAATCAACATAAAAAACACTTCTTTTCTGCACACACACATACTCACTCACACTATTGTAAAATGCACCTCAAGTGTGCTAAAACAGCAAACTAGAAAACAAGGCGTTCCTTGGCAATGACACCAAAGATATTACTTCCCACCTTGGTCTTAGCTAGAATGAAAATGGAATTTACCATTGGGAAACTTACTTGTTACCCACACCAAGCTCTGCTCCAAGGTGCTCTATTGTTGCATGCCAAGTTGCATGTCTTTCGGGATCACCTTTTTTCCTCTTCCACAAAAAGATGAATTCTTCTCCTTTAAAACATGTTATAGATACACGATATCTTATAGTTTTGCCTTTAGTTTTATTATCTTTTATATGTTAATATTGAATTTATTCAGTTTAATTGTGTTGGTACAAGTAATGGAGAGATCTTAGATAATGTTGTAAGGCATGGTTTACATGACACTTTTAGTGTTTGATCATAGTGTGTTTTCTTATGTTATGATTAAAACCAATAATTGCAACAATAAGGTGATCATTATGTTGTCACTATAGTCATGCTCTTTTCACTAAGGCCTTTAAATCAATGCAATTTTTGATTAAGGTCAATATATAACACTTTTGGTATTATGCTTGTGAGCGTAATGTGTCTACTTATGTTGTGATTAAGACCAATATCACAACAATGAGGTGACTTATGTTATCGCCATGGTCATGTTCTTTTCACTAAAGCCTTTAAATCCATGCAATTTGATAGAGATCATATCTTATCTAATGAGCGATTACTACTAGAATTATATAAGGTTTTAGTTACCCTAAAGTGGTTAACCATGAAAGACACATGTGTTTATCATGACATAAGGATAGGATTTTGGAGGTGTCATCAACTATTAAGTGGTTAACCATGAAAGACACGTGTGTTTATCATGACATAAAGATAGGATTTTGGAGGTGTCATCAACGATTAAGGCTTAAAATATATGGAGTGAGATGAGAAAGTATAGATAAGATGTGAATAAAAAGGGCATTGCAATTACAAGAAAGAGATGAGAAATTTGCATAAGAAAGAGATGGGAACACTACTACATATCGTTGGGTTACCGATGGTCAGATACCGACGACGCAAACGATAGGCATTGGTATCTATAGTGTTAAATTATGGTAAAGGGTGCTGGTATGTGTGCTAGTATGTGCACCTGTATGTGTGCCATTAATAATATAGGAAAAAAAATAAACAAGGGTGGTCATATTTACAATTAAAATTACGAGATTTGGTCCTTTTGAGCTCATTTGCAATATTAAAAATGTGTATTTCAATGTGAAAAATAAAAATACTAATATTTCTACACCACAAGGGATTAAATTACCAATAAAAGATGTTGTGCAAGAGTGTCGACGATGAGACAGTAGTGAAACCTTGCATATGTATACTAAAATAGATGAATATTACAAAGTCATATCCTCGGCTCGATCCATGGCCCCAAAAACATCAATTTCAAGGAATGCTTCTGTATCCTCTTCAATGTCACTTAAGGAAATTTGAACCAGAGAACTAGAAACCTTTGTAATTATCTCTTAAGTAATAAAAATTACCTTTTTCTCAATCTTTTGTTTTTCTCAGTGTTGTGTAGTGCTCAATCTTGTCTTTTGATTAGTTTTGCAATTTTGTCTTTTGCTCAATGTTGTGTAGTGCTCAATCTTGTCTTGCATTAAATTGTATTCATGTTCTTCTTATGCTATTTATAGAGTATTCATGAATATTCAAATGCTGTCAAATTTTATGATTTTTGGATTCAAGATTTGAGGAAATCAAAACAATAAGAATAAACACCACTTGGTTTCCCTAGCATGGTGACCTTCTAGGTATTAGATGTAGATTTTGATTTTGAGCTGACATAGAGTCTAGTTTTTAAAAAGCAAGGCCAGGGGTATAAAAACCCGCTAGAGCGCGCACGGGAAGCCTGGACAAATTTCCTTGTCTAGGCTTCCCGCGTGCCGTGGCGGTTTTTTATTTCTTGGCCTAATTTTTAAAAAACTAGATTGTATGTGTGACCAAAATCTACATTTGATTATGAGAAGACCCTCAAAACTGAAGTTGCACCCACCCATATTGACTTGGGTGTAGTATGACACGATTTTCTTGATTGGAACGCGTGTGACATTTTGCTGAATGTCGGTTCATATACCACTTCCAAGATCATCCTCGGTGGAGAATGATCTCATCCGGGACGTTCAAGGGTTCTGGGATTCGCTTTGTCCATGAGGAGGAAGGCCTTGCCCATAAGGAAATTTCTCCGTTCTCAGTTCCTCTTGGCCTTAGTTAATTCAGTCTGTTGGGATGCAATCCAACGTCTAGCCTAACATAGCTAGGAGTGGCTCTACAATTTTGAGCTTGCATCTAATTAGTCCTCTACATTAACCTAAAGAGAATTCTTCACGCCATACACACAGAATCTCCTTCATAAAAGCTAGTTAGCAACAACCATTGATTGTCACTGGTGCTCATGTGAACCACCCACTATCTCCATGATGTGGTAAAGTGGGCAGCTTATGGGACACTGGTTGGCATGTTGTGAGCCACTCATTTGTGTGGAGATAGGTAGCTCCTATTAGCTATATAGGGTGTGGTTTGAGTTCGAGAATGATTAATGCAACGAGAGTGTGAATTCCTTCAGGCTTTTAATTGTGTTTTTAAAAGTCTTAATGAGGTGTTCTTAACCTTAATAAAGTGTGGATTGTATACATTTTCTAACCATGATTAGGATTTACTACGATCCTCCCTAGGTTCCTACAATCCACTCTTGGTATTAGAGCCTGGTCTTAGCAGTTAGTTTAGGGTGTCCTCTTCCGTCTCCGTTTCTCCTTGCGTTCTCCTTGCCCTTTGATAAGTAGTTAATGAAGTGAGAATGAAAGAGTAATCCCTTGTGGTGGGCAGTCGATTCTTTACAATCTGTGTGGAGAGAGAGAGAGATTGCCATTGAATCTGCAGAGTTTTTGAAGCTTAAAAGGAGTCGAAAACTTCTGAGAGTAGCTGTAAATGGCAGTAGCATACAACAACGACATCTAGTTCAGCACGCATCAAGCACCAGCACATTGTAGCTCTCAACAGCAAAAGCTTGGTTGCGAGGCAATCTGCTTTTGATTCACTGCAGGATCTTCTACCTTCACCGCATGCTTTGTCTCAAATCTTGTCTTAAGACATTTTTGTTCCAAGGTTTAGCCATTCTGCATGGGAATGCCTACACCAATGAGATTATGCCATGTGGGTGTATGTGCTTCTCTCTCTCTCGTGTGGTCACATTCCGTGTGGACACACCCTTGCACATTAGTATGTCATGACTTATAATCCTTCATTACCTGCAATTGCTTAGTACTAAATTCCACCATTTTACCTTGCAAGTTTTTTTTGATTGTGCTCCACTTGATAACCAAGGCTATCTTTTCATAATATTCCACTATAAAATGGTGCTATACTTAAACAAGGTTGTCCTTGGAGGGGTTAAAAAAGACTAGTATGGCACCCGTGATGCTGCGGCACTATTTGGAATAGCATATATATCGCGTTCAATTTATGTGTTTTTTTACACACATAAAGTAACCGCAATGGTATGTGCATTCAAGAACGCAAGTGTGAGTGAGTGAGTCAAAGACAAATAAAATGCTAATGACTTTAAGAATCACCATGCATAGTTGGCAGTTCAACAAAGATTCTGGCGGTTGCTCCACGGGTTAGCTTCTCAACCACTTGGAATTTTCAGTTAATAGATGGATAACATGAGAGCTCAAAGGGAGTGCTCTTTCTTTCCACACGAAAATTACAAAGGGTTGTTTCTATGAGAAGAGGCAAGTTTGTAGTACTTGTGTAAGAAAGTTTTGTTGAGATCTCAAAATCCAGAAGGGTTTTTAAAAAATACCTCATATAAATCCTAGTAATATTGCTCATTTGTGTGCACATGTCCCAATTTCAAATCTTGCAACCGAACCATGTTGTCTGTGCATGAGATGTGTGTGCCTATCACCCTCCTTGAACATGCTCATGCACAAATCTCCATCCATTAGAATACACTGTAGTTTGATAAATTGGGCCGAATGCGAAGATCGCCGATGTCACAAAATGATTAGGTTATACTATGCATTCCATTCATCGAAATAATATGAGTTGGCACTGCATATAATTCAGAGAGGTTAGAACTTAGACCCCCCCCCTCCCCCCAAAAAAACTTATTATTGATAATTAAAAAAAAGAACTTAGACCCCACCAAAAAACTTATTATTGATAATTAAAAAAAAAGAACTTGCACCCCCCCCCCCCTTTTTACCACCTTCAAGGGGGAGAACCCAAGGCCCATGATGAGCGAGTTGATGACGTGGAGGAAGATAGGCCACACCGACACGAATGTAGATGATGAGAGGGGGTACTAGACGGCTGGGATGAATTGAGACTGTGCATCGGATGGTTGAGAGAGAGAGGCCTGTGTTGTGTTCTTTTCTATTGTTTATCTGTGTGAGCACATTGTTGTCTTCTTCTCGAAGCTTCGCTCATCTCAGCTTCCATGGCGAGATGAACTGCACAGCAGTTTGCTTTTTCTAAGCTTCTGGTCCTACCCTTTTCCGACATTGCATTCTCGTCATCTCAGAGAAGCTGAGGCTCTTAGGGGCTTGTCCAGGTGCTTTTTACCCTGTGCTTTTTCGGTCTTGCTTTTTTTTTTTTGGGGCATATTAGCGATCTGATCTGATTTTGTGTTTTCTGCGCTTTTTAGGGCTTTCTTATCTGCCCTCTTTGCTTTCTAGGGTTTTTCTTTTTCTCCCCGTCTAGGGTTTGCGTTTCTGCTTTTCTGTGCGGCTTGCGCAGAGATGTTGTCCTGCGAGCTATCTGAGCCTCACCCGCCTGAAATTCTAAAGTGCCCTCGCTGCAATTCGCTGGAGACGAAGTTTTGCTACTACAATAACTACAGCACTGCGCAGCCCCGTCATTTCTGCAAGAATTGCAAGCGCTACTGGACTGCTGGGGGATCCCTTAGAAGTGTGCCTGTTGGCGGTGGTCTGCGGAAGAACAAGAAATCGAAGCTGCCGAAGCAGGTGAAAGACATACTCTCCTTGTCCTCTCCTGATGAGATTTTTGGTGAAATCCTAACAATCCCTAACGCATCGCATGCCCTTGCAAAACCTAGCTCCGATGGGTTTGCCTACAGTGCTAACCCTGCCCCTTTGCTGCAGGCTAGCCCTAGCTCCTCTGCGGATGGGGCCATTGATGAAACCTTAGCAAACCCTAGTTCATCGCTCTTGGCATACCCTACCTCAGGCAATTTCAGGTGCTTAGATTCCGCAGCAGATAGCCATTATACAGGTGATTATGCCACTTCCGGCATTGCTCTACCCCATTTCAACTACATGGATGTGAGGAATTTTACTCATTTTAATGGGGGCCACGGTCATACATTGCCAGTTGAGAGTTTGCAGCAGCAAAAGGATGCACCATATGAGGGTTGTAAGCGCCGCCATGGGTTGGGAGGATTGGATCAAGCCCAATCAAACAGTGGACAGATCTCTGAAGTGGCATCTGATCCATCTCAAGCAAGCTCAGAAGCTGTAAAGGACCCTCAATCAGGGCTTCCCATAGGTTTGTATCACAGGCTCAATGGCCATCATAGGTACCAGGAGCCAGGACACCTAGCCAATGGAGAAGAAGGCACAGCCATTGCCATGGGCTGGCATCAGAGATTTCGTGAGCCTGACCATCCACAAGGGCAAGACAATTCGCAGTTTTCTGCAGAGGAGCTTATGGTCTTACAGGATAGCCAAACCAGGGACAGATCAGCGACAGAAGACGAGGATGAAGGGCTTGGCAATGTGGTTAATGTGAGGTACCCATATGATTGGGAGCAAGTTTCAGAAGTCTTGTTTGGAGGAACACCAGATTTCTTCCACTTGCCAGGGTTTTGATATATGTTTACGCTTGCCCAAGGGTATGCTTTGTCTAGTGGTTTACAATGTTGAACAGGCTTCTGCTTGATCTCTACGGCGTCTAACAAACAGACCAGCACTAGCCAAACTATAAGTTTTGCTATTATGGTCTGCTCGCTTTGCTATTTAGACTTTTGCCTGGATATGCCTGACCCTTTATTGCTAATTAAGTGCTACATCAACTGTGGGGAGTTTTCTTTTTGGGTGGAAATATTTCCTCTCACCATTCACAAAGGTCAAGATAGCTTCCAGGTGAACCGAGAATTTAAAGGTCATTTATAAGTTCTGTGGATAGGCCATCAAAAGCCAAGAGGTGGAAGCTTCAGTCTGTCGGGATCTTAAACTCCTATGACTTGCAGTTTCCCTCTTTGTAGATTTATACAATATCTTGATGTATCTCGAATTAAGTTCACAAAATGTGTAGCAGTTGTAAGTGAGCAAATTTGGGGTCATAAACACAATAAATTGTCTTTTATTAAGCCTTTCAAGTCTTCTTCTTGCTGAAGTGATTATTTGTTTGTGATTTGTGTGCTCTCCTGAAGCCGGCTCAGCTTTTGTTGTCTCGAATTTTTGTTCCATTGGACTTGGTTGTTTGGATCTATGCTTGAAATTACACCCAAAAATGGGCAAATAGTATAGGAACTCATGCACACATGCCTGTGTATGAATCAGCAAGTGGAGTTTGGGAGAGGGGGGGGGGTGGGTGGTGGTTAGAGCCATGGTCAAAAGTGTGCATGAAATTCAGATGTTTTAGGCATTCACATTGTTATATTTGAACAGGATAAATTGCTCTCTTCAAATCAGGTATTATCATTGGGAGCCTCTAGTAACTGAGGGAAGGGGAAGGGATCTCGTGTGGGAAATGCAGTTCTTCAACAAGGTCTGCAAGCGCATTAATACTACTTTGTACTAGACAGCAATTGGTTGGGAAACTTTTACCCAGGCTTACTATTGTAAACACTTTTTTGAGGTGTACGAGTAAATGGAGTCTCAAGTGCAATCTTTCATGCAAAAGTTGTCACCGGAGCATTGTGCGAAGTGGCGGATCGCAGGCCCAAGGCTTGCTGGCCAAGCAATCGGTGGATTAAGAGTGCATCTAATTATCTTACTGCACCTCATCTTTTCTCCCCTCTTCTTTTTGTGGCCTCTATGGGAATGCACAGCTTCACCTTCGAGTAACCAGGAGCTAAGAGTGCATTGTGTCAATCTATGCCCTAAGCCAAGCACGTCTCCACTTTGATGGTGCGCAATCATAGGACTAATATTGGAGCTTCCTGCATATGGGCCCTGTGCCCGTGGTGTTGCGTCTTTCCCACTTGTGCAGAAAAGCATGTCCTCATGCTTCTTTATTCAGGTGCAGGGGGCATTGGTATGTAAGCTGAATGCATTTCAGAACGTACTTTTTGTTGAGCTTTGCAGGTTGGAGGAGCAGATGAGAGTCATGATTCTCTCTCTCTCTCTCTCTCTCTCTCTCTCTCTCGTGTTTGAACTAGAGTTTCCTATTGGTGGTGTTACAAAGTTGTGTTGTTTGCAGAGCAAGGAATGGTGCTTTTGCTACGGTGCAGCTCACCTGAATAAGCTTTCGAAGGTGAGCTTCCTTGCCAAAACTCTACAAAGACCTGAGTTATTGGTGTGGTCAGTGGCTCAGGTGATGTCCTGATGGTTGAACTAGATTGGGCCAATCTGATGGAGACATTCAGTCATCAATTTTGATCCACTGTTATGGTGTACCATATGAATCAGAGAGATGTTAACGATTGGCTTACACAAATCTTACTTAAGTTCTTAAGAAAGACAGCAACGTGCTACGAGAGATTTGAACAATTTAGGTTTTGGCAATCTTAGTGATAGTTTTGCAGATGTAGTGAAGAATGCATGATGATGAATTCAGGTCTTGAGGTTTGTGTGCAGGGAATGGTTTTTTTTCTTTCCGTAATATTGGATTTAAATGACAGATTTGAAGTGACTTGAATGTGTGGTGGAAGCGACTAACAAAAATGAGTGATGTATGGAATATGCATTAGTCAGACATAGAACAGATGTGATGGGCCCTTATGCATTATGAATGGGGTGAATACTGATGTGGTGACGGAGTTTGATTGACTAGGTATATAATGGAGCAAATGGATTCATTTTTCGGTTTACATTGCAATTTTGTGTACATCGTAGTCATCTTCACTGTGCTACTACTATGAAGGAAATGGAAACACCCCACATGGCAGTTTGTGGCATGCCGCCATTTCCTTACTGTTCATCCATGCATAGCAACATCTGAAGTATCAAGCGATGGGTGGCATTGGGTTGAGTGGCAGTGATCATTTGCATGTTTTAGGCTGGTATGAAAAAGCTGAGAGATGTAGGAATTCCAAGTTAAATAAAAAGTTATCTGGTTTTGCATGCACATTTTGCAGTTGCATGTCTTAGTATAGAAAGAGTTTGTCTGTAATGTATTATATTGCTTGAGAATATTAGGAGGCTAGCATAGGTTAGTAGCAGCAGCAATGTGCAAGAGTAGTAGTAGCAGAAGCAGCAGCAACAGTAGCAGAGGAACATGCAGAAGAGTAGTGCAAGAAGCTGAATTGTTCGAAATGAACGTAGATGTTCATAACCCTCAAATGGTCCGGGCAAGCGCCAAACTTATAGAGGAACGGAGACAACAATTGGTAGGAATTGTCGTAGTCAGGATACAAAGATGTGTTTGCTTAAAGTTATGCAAATATCTGAAGGGCATTGATCCCAGCTTTTGAGGAAGAAGTAGTTCCCATTTGGCTAGCAGAGGTAACAGATGAATCCGAATTGTGCCCGGCAAGTAAAAGAAGAAATTGATAAATTGCTTAAAGTAGGTTTCATTTATTCGATTGACAAAGCTAATTGGGTGTCTCCAATTGTCATTGTTCCTACAAAGAATAGCAAGCTCTAAGAAGAATGGTAAGTGGATGAGGGTCTTTGTGGATGACTTCAATGTCTTTGGAAGGTGTTCGTAGATCTCCAACCCTTGATGTTGTGTTTGTAGAGACGCTGTGAAACTAGATTGAGTTTCAATCCAGCAAAATGTGCTTTTGTAGTAAGCAATGGAGCCTTGCTTGGCCGCATTGTTTCAGAAGATGGGGTAGTAGTGGATCCTCGGAATGTGATCATTATTGTTCGATTGCAAACATTGCATAATACTAAACAATTGAGCAGATTCTTGGGACATATTAAATGGTGTTACATCACCATAGCCAAAGAGGGCAAGGAGCTCTAGTCACCACCCAGCCATAGAGGAGAATATGGATAACACCACACTCACGGGCACTTATAGAGTCCTGTCCGCCCATAAGCTTGCTCGGCCACCCAAGTGCTTCAACTTGGGCGCCCTCACTTCCAGATCCCGGATGCACTTGCCATTGCACTCCGGCATATGGACTTCGCATTCGGTCGAGCTCCCACGTGCTGTTACAAGCTACGTTACATTAGCCCCCCTTCTAAAGAGCTTTCGTCCGCGTAAACAAATTGGGGAAAGGTGTTGGTAAGAATATATAGTTGTTCTCACCTTTTTTGAGCAATCCTTTCACTTAACAATTTCTCATCGGTACACAGTACACCTCGTGTTCCAGTCTTTGAACCTAGAATTCTCCTTGGTTCATGTGGAAGTGCGGTAACTCCAAGGACACAACTTTAAGACAAACTATGTTGTCTTGGTGATACATTGTTTTCACATGACATTGACATGAAAAACTAGGTGTACTCGAGAGCTCTCCAGCAACTCAAGTTTGTATACTACGCTACCAACCATTTGTAGACTATGCTACTAAATATTTGTAGACTACACTACCATGCTATGCTACTAACTTGTTGACTCTTCTCCTTGCATAGCTTTATGGCCGTAAGAGATGTAGACTTGAGTCCATAAAACAATGTAAATGGAGCAAATCTAGTCATGAGTAACAAAAAACATATTCCAAAGGTGAGAGGTACTCCTCTTCACTATAGATTATTCATCTATGCACAAGCATATGCTCTAGAATCTCGTCGGGTTTTTAATTTGATCACCATCAATCTACGGATGGTTGACCTCACTCTTACTTAGAGTGATCTTTGATCATGCCATATAGTTTATAGAGATCTTTGATTGAGTCTTTCAAACTCAGATGTTTTCACATTTTATTAGTTGGTTAAATATTAACCTTTTTACTTTTCCCTTCAAGAAGAGTTTTCATCTGTGAAAACAGTTTAGAAAGTTGTAAACAGTGTCTATGTGTAGACCATATGGTCATCTACGTTAGTAGCTTCCCTAAGCACTACGACAAGGAAAGTAAGACACAACACATATTGTCCTTAAGTACTATGACCAAGGAAACAACACTCGTGTTTCATGTGGAACACCAAACCATAGTTGCCACTTGCAACTATGAAAGATGTTAATAAAACACAAATTGCTGTTGAGGCATCGAAAAACATCATGTCTTTAGTATACGCCAGAAGTCCTCAAATCCTCAAGAACTTCATAATGAATGTGCTCCGATATTCAAGGAATTCCTTTGCATGTTCTATGACATCAAAGATGTTCTCCTCTTGTGGTTAGAAACTACATGGACTTTAATTCAACAAATTTGCGCAACTGTACAAGTCTTTAGGCAAATTGCTCTATAATGTGGTAAAGTTCAATTGGCCACAGAGTTCAAGGAAAGCTACACTTTCCTCTCTCCAAAAGTTTTTGAGTTCTTCCAAGAACCGTTTACACAAATTTGCGCAATTGTTACAAGTTTTTAGGCAAATTGTTCTATAATGTGGTAAACTTCAATTGACCACAGAGTTTAAAGACAGCTATACTTTCCTCTCTCCAAAAGTTATTACGTTCTTCTAAGAACCATTTACACATCTTGCACCGAAGATGATTTCCACATAGAGAATATCTATGTGATGTATAGCGTCTATGCACTATTAGAAAATCAAGAGTGACATGCACTAATGAGAGTACCACTCTTAGTCCACGACTAGATACATGCCTATCCACATGTTTACTCCTGCAACCACTTTGGTTGCTTGGCAATATGTATCTATGTCTCTACGGACATGTTTATGGGCTATCTATGGTCACATTTGAAAGCTAATAGCACCATCCAAACACACCTTTTCGGTGTGTGGCCTCATTGGACATCTCTACTATGTGAAAGACTATTGTAAACCATTTCAATTATGGGAAACGTAATGTAGCAAAACTAAGGTCCAAAATATGTAAATAATGGGCCATGGGCAAGGCTACTATAAATAGGGCCTTGGGTTCATTATAGGAATCTTTATCATTCATATCTTGGACACTTACATGTAATCTTGGCTCCTTTCTTGGAGATGCCACTCATGGTCTAGGGCTCATGGCAAGCTTGATAGCCATCCTCTTGGTGGGAGGTTAACTCACTTAGGCATCATGGCTATTGTATGAGATTATCTTTAATCTTGTATTAATCCATGATGATTTGTTCTTAATCTGAGCTTTATGATTACTCCATTTCAATTGGTATGAGAGCTTTGATTTTGATCCACTTTCTTGGATTTTTTTTGAAATTTTTGGAGTTTTTTATTTTCTTGATTAAGAAGATGGAAAATGATGAGGTTGCATGAATTTTGCTTCATGCAAAAATTTTTCTAAGGTTTTTAGGCAAGAATTGGACATTGGATCAATCTTTTGGACCAAATCTGAGCAAAGGACCAAATTTTCAAAGATTGTGGACCAAATTTAAACTAAGTGGGAGTAATTAGTGGTATTTTTTTGATAATCACGTTTTTACTTTCTCTTTCACTTTTCTTCATGCTTTCCATGGCTAGGGTTCATCACACAGTAGCCATTTTCACACACAACCCTGGGGCTTTGGTCGGGCACACCTTTAGCAACACACATAGAGCACCATTTTGAGATATATTTGAAGCTGGGAATTTCTAACTTTTTTTCTCTCTCTTCCCATGAGCCAAGAAACCCTAGAAATGGTGTTCTCAAGCTTTTATAGGGCTCAAGATCCATCACACTCACCATATGCTAGCATTAGAGCCTTGTATTGAGTATAGTTTGTGTGATTTTCTTCTTCAAAGCTCCATTGAAGCTTGTGGTGATTTTTGCATGAGGAAGAGTCTTTTGTGTTTCCAATCAACACTTGGTGCAAGGTTTGAAGACTTCCATAGCTTAACAATAGTATTGGGACCTCAAAGAAGACATTCTTGATGATTTTCATGGAGATGGTCTTCATGATCTAGGGCTCATGGGCAAGCTTGATAGCCATCCTCATGGTGAGAGATTAAATCACTTAGGCCTTATGCATATACCTTCTTTGCTACATGTGCATGTGGATCTCTTCTCTTTTTATCATAATCACATGGATTTCTTATATGTTTTTGATGCCCATTAATGGATGCTAGATTTGGACTATGTGTTGATTTCTTTGATATTTGGTCTAGATCCATTTAAGGAAATGATTTACTATAGAGTAATAAACGAGAAATTGTTTATTGCTTACCCAATTTGTATATACATAGTCTACGATATGTGGATTAGGTATGCCTTGAACACTCCTTACACTGATAAACAATATCAATCTCTGTACTTTGAGACTGCTTTGACATGAATAACACAACATCCAATTTGTGTTCAATACCGATATAAAGTCTGGCGTATAACAAATATTTGTTGCCTCCCATGACAGTGGCAATGCACTACCTACATGTATAGGTCGCAATATACTACCCAGCTGTAACCGATGTGACAACAAAAATTAATGGGTCCTTGTACGCACTTCATAAACATATTACAAAACACAAATGTGTATGTTATTCTTTTTCCTATTGAAATAAATAGGAACAACATCTGCTTTACCCTATCTATCAAAACACCAAATCTTTCCCTCAATTTGGTTGAGTAACTTCGTACTCCTCTAACAGTAACTATGTACCCATGAATATACCCTTCTCAAGTTGAAATATTTAGAGAGCCATCTTTAACAAGACGCTCGAGCCACTTATTGTGCAGTTCTCATCTAGAGTGACTCAAAACCTTTGGCACTACGCCACAAAGTACTAGGCATTATTGTTGATCCAACATCTAATCAAAAACTATGCCAATCTCTGAACTCTCTGGTTCAGTATCTAACTATGAGTCCCACTAGGCAGTGATAGAGGCCTTAGACGCAGCTTCAGTGTGAATATGAATAGCGAAGTTCTTTAAGAACTTGTCCCAAATATTTGTGGATCCACCTCATGGCCAACTGCCATGCCCGAGCATAGCGTGAAAGCACTTCCATGCCTACCCAAAATACACACTGAACACTCTTGGCAATTTGGCCACACCAAATTGATAAGGTCAGGGCTTTATCTATAATATCAAGCACCTAAGGTATGTGACTTTCCATAAAATTTGAGCTCATTGGAAGTCAACAACAAATATCGGTTAAAATATACTATCACTTTTTTCCTCGACAAGTTTTATCACCCCCATTTGCTTGACACAAGGTCAAGCGGGCATGAGGGGTCCACCCCTGAGTGCTTCGTCTCATGACATTAGCCAAAAGATTCATGTGATCACTTTGGATCAGTGCTCACTCTTCTTCTTGTAGAAACCTCGACTAATCTCTCTGGATTAGCACACCTTTCTAACGGGGAAGGCGATAATTGTTAGAAAGTGTGCACACATACAACAATACCATGCCAAAGTATAAAAAACGATCACGATAATTGCTAGGCATTCCGTACTAGCATCAAGATCAAGATTTATGGATCACTCTAGATTAACACCAAATCTAGTGTGGTTTACCTCTAATCTCTCTGGATTAGTTTCAAACCTTGAGTTTACTTCTGAACCACCATGTTCAGTCCTAAACTCGCTAGACATGTTAGAATACTCCGCTAAGCTCTCCTGCTTAGAATTCTTTCTAACAAACACAGTCATGGTTTATAAATCTATGTTGGATCCAATGATAATAAATAACCATGCTCTTCTGGAGTGAAGTACTTCTCACTTTAACCAGGTAGTACCACACTAAATAGCCCAAGAAAACTAAGAGATTACTTTTTAAATTTATGAAAGTCACTCCATACTTCCATAATTTGTACGATAGAATCCAAACATGTGCTAAAAAATGAACACCAATGTTGGATATAGGCAAGATTACACTCCCTGAATGTTCTAGGGCGTCCCCCACATATCACAACCATCCAACTATACTAGTCTTCCTGCTCACCAATGGTTCTATAGCATTCTCAAACTAGAAACCACTCTGTCAGTGCTAGTATTTAATCATGGCTATGTTACACAGAACTTCTCTGAACCCTATCGTTGGATTTCATCCCAACAAAAGGCTATAAGTGAGTCTCAAACTCAATCTTCTCCAAACACTTGATCACGACAGAACAAGCATACAACCAATGAAAGGGTCAACCTTTGTGTACGAGCCTTGGTATCCTATACCACCAATAGCACAATGACCTTCATAAACATTTGATGTCCCATACCATCAAATGAGCATGAAGCTCACTGAGACACATAAGCAAAATCTTTTTCTCTCCTTGAGAAACAAAATCTCAAGCATATGGATGACTACGCACCCATGAGTGTTTGCACTAGACAAACCACGCACAGTCTGTTCCAAAGTTCAACATGGCTATAATTTTAAGAACTATATCAAGTTCCATAGCCTTAGATACTCAATCTAGAGTATTTATGAGAACAATCCGGCAACTTCCCAATGGCCCACTATATAAACTACTGATCAAGCTAGTATATGAAGTAACAAAGGAAGGTATAAAGACTAGCCATAAGGTAGCTTTTAGAGTAAGACCTCTCAGGGACACTCCCATCCTATCAAACGAAAGGAGTAATGACATACTCCAAAGGTGGGTAGAGTAGCTCCATACTCTATTATAAGCCGTGTTGAACAATTAGACCGTTAACATCATGAACATCCAGGTTTCGATGAACTCCGAATTAAAAGATCACTACGGACCTCACTCTAAGATTACTACAAATCTTAGAATAATAGACCTCTAGGACCATGCACAAGTGCTTGCATCTCTACGGACCAAGCATAATACACTTTGGTTGTTAAGCACAACACAACACTGCGGTTGTTTAGTACGTCCTGATCCAAGAGATCATCTCATGATTCTAGGACCATACAAGCAGTGTCAGACTATATCACTAAGCCTCAAAACGGGCTACGCTACAACAGAATTGCTGCTGCGTGTGGCTACACAACCGCGATCCAAAGATAACTCAATGTCGATGTTGTGTGTAGCCACACACACAGTATCTATGGCAATAACGGTGTTGCGGGTGGCTATGCACTCACGACATGTATGTCAATGACCCTATCAACTGCCCTCCTTCATGTGTAGCTCCGCACACATGAATAATCACCTATGGACTCGCTTGTATCCTTTTGGATGTCCACGGGCACGCCTACGAGAGATCGGCCACACCAATGTGGAGAGTGCAAACCTCACGCTGTTGCTGTGTTGCAAACCGCATTCTCTTTGCGGGATCCTTGGCTTTGGAGGGCTGAAAAATGAACTTGCAGCCACAGAGAAGGCTTCCCGCAACCCCCCATTTCCCAAGCTGCCCAACACACACATTTAAAGCGTGCGAGGAGGTTTCTTTCCGTGGGAGCTTCCCCAACATTTAAAAAAAAAAAAGGCAAAAATTCAAAACCTTATCATCATCCCGGTGCTCGCGTGAGGCAGCTGCTGGCGCTTGGCAAGGATTGGTTTCTCGCACATTTGTGGTCCGCGCCCGTCTCCAAGCGTGGACTGCGTTTCAGGCCGAAAACAGAGCAACGACAACCCCCCTCTCCCGGCGGTGGAGGGTTAACGCAGCTCGGGCTGCTCTGCAAGTGGCCTCCACGGGCTGTTGCGACCTCCATGAACCCTAGTCCCCCATTTTTCAGCTCGGGTTGTGCTGCAAGCAGCCTCCACGTCAAGGTGAGCACGTACACCCACCCTGTTGCGCCCTCGTGAGGGATGCTCGCAACGAGTAAAAGCGAGAGAGATAGAGAGCTTGCGCTCTCGCGCGAACAGGAACGCAGTCACAATATTGCAACGACCACAAGAGAGCCACGCGTGCAGTCTCGCGAAGAAAGTAGCCTGTTGTTGCTTCCCCCCGAATGAGGGTGGTATTGTGCACGGTGATACTGTTGTTGCCGGTCGTCTGTGGCTCTCTCGCCCCCTTCTTTATCAGACAGAGAAAGGCCGTCTCTCTTTCTCCCTCTCATTGCTTGATAGCCTGGCGGCTGGGGCTACGTTCGTTGCCTCACACACAACCTGATCTTCTTTCCCAAACTATGCTCTCCCACTCAAGAAAAACCAAAGATCCCATCTCTTCATTAAACTCAAATAAACCGGATCTTCAAATGCACACAAAGGAGGTCTTCTCCCCCTTATTTGACAGTGAGAAAACAGAAAATGAGATGGCAAAATACACATCCGCAAAAGAATGTAGATATTTTGGAGCCTGGTCCCGCGTGCAGAGAAGCGTGGGAGAGGCACATCGCGTGCAGCAGAGAAGCGTGGGAGAGGCACATCGAATCAAAATGCACTCTGATACCAATGTTACATCACCATAGCCACCACCATAGCCAAAGAGGGCAAGGAGCTCTAGTCACCACCTAGACATAGAGGAGAATATGGATAACACCACACTCCCGGGCACTTATAGGGGCCTGCCCACCCATAAGCCTGGCCGGCCGCCCAAGCGCTCCTCACCCCTAGACCCTGGATGCACCTGTCATCTGCACTCCAACATACATACTCCACATCCGGTCGAGCTCCCACATGCTGTTTACAAGCTATGTGACAAATGGCGTACAAGGTTTCTTAGATATCTGGAACGTGTGGCACTCCTACTATACTTGCTTACAAAGAAAAATACTCCGTACATCTAGAATGAACAAGCATTCCGGCACCTAAAGATGATGTTATCTGCAGTACCAATCGTGCAACCTCCAGATTAGGGGAGGCTATTTCATGTTTTTGTGGATGCATCAAATGTTGCCAACCATTGGTAGTGCCTTAATCCAAACAAGCCAAGGTTGGATGGTTTCGTCCGATTTACTATGCTAGTCGGATGATGTTTGCCCACAGCAGCAAAAGTTGAGAAGAATTACTCCATGATAGAGAGAGATGCTCTGGGCATGGTGTATTCTGTCAACACGTTTAGGAATTATCTTTTGGGTAATCGATTTGTTTGTCATATCACCATGCATTAATTTATTTGGTGAGCAAGCCTAATCTTACAGGCAAACTTGCAAGATGGATGATGTTGTTGCAGCAGTTTGACTTCACCATCGAACATAGACCTAGAAATGAGCACGGATCAGTTTCTGGATGCATACCTGTTTATTATGGATATTCCACCAAATAAATGGTATAATGAGATGCTATTGTTCTTGATGAATGGATCATTTCGAGAAGGTATGAGTAGAGATCATTGAAAGAGGCTTGCACTACAAAGCATAATGTTTATAGCTATGGCTATACAGTTGTACAAGATGGGAAAGGATCAAATCTTGAGGCGGTGCATTCCAAATCATGAGAAGATAGCAGTAATCACAGAAGCCCATCAAGGCATTAGCGGAGGGCAATTCTTTGGAGAAATTATAGACCAAAAAATATTACAGGTCAAATTAAGGTGGCCAATAGTGTTGAAAGATGTATGGCGATTCGCCAAAGGGTGAGGAAAAGATTAGTAATGCATACATACAAAAGCTTATGCAAGCTATGCTGCTATGCAAGCCCTAAGCCTTATGCAAGCTATGCTAAAGCTTATGCATAAAGCATGCATGAGGCCTTATGCATAAAGCTTTAAGCATAATGCTTTATGCATGAGGCCTTATGCATAATAAAGCTTTAAGCATAATGCTTTATACATAAGGCCTTATGCATAAAGCACTATGCATAAGGCCTTAAGCATGAGGTCTTAAGCATAAAACTATGCATGAGGCCTTATATATAAAGCTTATGCATAAGCTATGCATGAGGCTTATGCATAAAGCATTATACATAAAGCATGCATGAGCATTATGCATAAAGCAGCTTATGCATAAAGATTATGCATAAAGCTTATGTGCAAACCTAACAAATCACCAGCACCCACCAAGGATACAATAATAATAGAGGAAAGATAGAAAAGCACTTACCTCTTTTTCGTGATGTTGAAGAGAGGATTAGAGGACCTATAAAACCAACAAAAGGGTGAGTAAAGGATTAGTAATGCATACATACAAAAGCTTATGTACGCTATGCTAAAGCTTATGCAAGCTATGCCGCTATCAATCCTTATGCAAACTATGCCGCTATGCAAGCCTTATGCAAGCTATGCTAAAGCTTATGCATAAAGCATGCATGAGGCCTTATGCATAAAGCTATGCATGAGGACTTATGCATAAAGCATGCATGAGGCCTTATGCATAAAGCTGTGCATGAGGCCTTATGCATAAAGCCTATGCATAAAGCTGTGCATGAGGCCTTATGCATAAAGCTATGCATGAGGCTTATGGATAAAGCACTATGCAAGCCACGCTAGCCTACAATCTCTCTTGCTGCTCTCTATTTTTTCCCCCACAGCCATGGTGGAATTTGAGAAGCTCATTGTTGTCTTGGATGTAAACATCACCTTTAACCATGTTTGGTTGGATAAGGTTGGCCTGTGCAGTTTGTCTCTCTCCCATGGAACCCTTAGACACTTGGCACAGATGTGTTGGAGCAGTTGGCCGGAGGTGCAGAAAAATGGATTCGTGGAAGACAACTACACAGGGCTGCAAGCTGTTTTCTCTAGAGTATGTGGCTCAAGTATTCCAGTTGTTGCCACCACTGGAAGGTGGGGTGGATATACCTACAGCAACCGATGCTGACATAGAATTTTATTTTGGTCCCAAAGAATACAAACTCACAAATTAGAAGGATTCTCGCAATAGGTTGCATTTCAGATTCATCATTGAAATGATCATACTTACCCACACAAGCTCACATGCATGTCCAAAAGGGAAAGGGTTTATATTTGTATGCATCAGCTGGAAAGCATGTTGCATGGGCTCACATTCTTGTCCATCAATTTACCGGCAAAGCTCAAGAGTATAGGTCCATAGTCAAAGACAAAGATAAGACTATATCTATAGTTTCTACATAATGGAGTTCCCAATAGTGTGCCAAACCCACTCACAACATTAGGGGCACAAGGGTTACTCTCAGGAGAGAAGAAAATGAAGAAAATCCATGATAAAATGACTCTGGATACATTCACTAGAATCGAAGAAGAGATCCAGAGGGAAGAACAATAAGCTTCTGGAAATCTAGAGGAAATCTAGAGGTGCTTAGTTTGAGGTGCTTAGTCTAGGAAAGTCAAAACATGATTGAAAAATGGCTTCAAGCTCGTTAGGCTATTAAAACAGTATATCCTAGTGGGAAGACTACCCATAGACTATCACAAGGGAAGCCAAATGGGTGAACATGCCAGAGACTATTTTCAAAGAACGCAAAGTGAGGGTGAAACTGACTTGGAAGAAGAAGGAAGGACTGACCTATTCTCAAGGATGTTTGATGAAGGAGGGCAATATCCTCTTTATGACTTAGGAAATCCTATTCTAAACTCATTTATTAATATGAGGTTGGTCTAAACTAAACACCCAAGGATGTGGCTGATATATTTGCATTTCTCTCTATAGAGATCAAGATGACAATTGGATCAACCTGGATAAGAGGAAATCCCATACTATATAGAGGACTAATCTAAAATACTAGATGGAAGGCAAAATGCAGGCCGATCCTCTAATCAAAGAAGGAAAACATTGGTTTTTCCAGCAGTGGTGGAAGAGGTGGACACATATTTTTTAAAGTCAGTTTATCTATACATATCACAATGTCCACCAAAACCACGAATGCAGTTGCAGTTTTAACAACTTAGAAGGATGCCTTTCATAATTAATTAAACTTATCTAAAGTTGAGCTGCAACAAACTAAAGCAGAGTTAACAGGGCTCTCTACAGTTCATCCAGAAAGTGCAGACCTTGAAACAGATTATTCAAACTTTGATCCCTGAAGTCAATTAGGCAAATCAGGATAAAGAAAAAATGCAAGAGCATATATAATGAATCTTGAAAGAAAATATCCATATAACTTAAAGGTCAACATTTATTAACTCAGCATAATTTTTCTATGGATTAACACAAAAGGTAACTCAAGCAGATAGAACTAGTCTTCAAATTTTGCAGAGCCGGTTTATGCATTAGCTACCAATGAAGACTTAGAGATTTATGAGATGTTTAACAATGATGTTGACAATTATGAAGTCAAAATTTGTGAGCTCACAAATTTTTTATATGTTGGTTATACAAAAGAATTTCAATGTATAATTGATGCCATCCAGATCAACTCCGAAACAACAAGCCAGATGATCAATTCGGAGGAGGAGGATCCGGAGAGAAAACTAGATGCGGACACACTTTGGAGGAACTATAGATACCATAGGCTGGTGATGACAGGCCAATCATCTGACAAAGGCAAATAGGTTATGTCAGAGCTGGATGAAAATTTCCAAAAGCTTCAAAGAGAGTGTATTATTTTCAGAGAACATGCTTGTGCTTTTTACCACAACTTAGAGAAATTTGAGAATAAAGCTGAAGCCTTAAGACTTGCCAACAAATTAAGAACTTGAAGATCAAAGAGTTCAAGATTTGGTAAGAATTAAAAATTAAGAGAAAAATTTACTGGTTCTACATAATTGAGGGATGCAATCAGAAAGCTTGATCAATATGAGGAAGATGTTCAAAGGCTTTAAAGTTAGCAATCTAATGGAAAGTAAAGAAAAACTTTTGGAAACATAGGTAACTAAACTGAAAGAATCTGTTCGTATCTTAGAGTGGGAGGTAGAAAAATGTTCCACTTGCATTCTGGATATGCAGTGGAAACCTTGCGGTCCAAACAATTGCCGCTTCCAGCAAATCCGCATGTTGTTCAACACATAGTAGCTCATTTCAGCAAAGAGGTTCCGCCATTGGACCATGACCATGCTATGAAGAGTCGTCAGTAGAATCCAACTTATGCTTCAAAGTCAAGACCTTCAGAAGAGAGTCTTCATCAGCTTAAACTCGCTCACAAAGAAGAGGTGTCAAAACCTGACTATATGGTCAAGGTAACAATCCGGATGTAGAGCAAATTGAAGAAAATGTACAATCGGGATGTTCAAAAATAACCTGCCACCTTAATCTTATATCCTATCTTAGGGGTACTTTAGGAATAGGATTACAACAGTCACGTGTCATTCTATTTCTCGAAGCTTATAAGTATATACCTGCTCACAAGCGCTCATTGTAACCATGAATGAATGAAGAATGGAAAATCAACTATCTGAGCATTGAGAAATATAGAGTCTATTTTTTGTCATTGTATTGTCTTTGCAATATCATATGTAGTAATCAAATGTCTGTTGTTTAATTTTGCCATCATGTTAAATGTTAAATCTTTCATTATTGTGTTGGTTTATCCGCCCCAACATGTGTAGACAACTTCGAGCACATCGCTCACCTTAGCCTTCTATTGATGTTGCCACCCATCGCTTTTTCTATAAAGTTTTATAAACTTTATAAAAAACATCACCGTCAACACATCAAAAGGTTTAAAAATTAAATAAGGCCTTCTTAAAAAATCAAGATAAAATTCATCTAATTAAAGCTCCTCTACTTATGAAGATTTAGGGCATTTGGCAAAATCAACAAAATTGAAACCTTTGCATTGAAGAAAAATTGGGAGGAAAAAATCTTAAAATTGAAGCTATTGTAGTCGGTAAAAATTGGGGGTTTTCTCCAAAATCAATAAAAATTAGCTAATTAACCCCTCTGCACACGTCTAAATTTGGGGGTTTTTGTCCAAATTGACCAAAATTGGTCAAACAAGACCGCCATTGGATGCATTGAGGTATTCATAAGGCCATGGACGGGTCCATAGCATCAAAAAGACGTTGAAAAAGGTGACACCACTGACATTGAGGGGGGGATTTTACCCTAATCTCCTTGGAATTTGTAATTTTTGTGTTATGTGTGTGAGGAGTCAAGTTCTGTACTTGAGATGTCCCCCAAAAATTGAAAAAAAAATCATGTGTGGTATGTTTTTCTCGTATTTTTTATAGTTTACCCCCCAAATAGGATCCAAGGAGGTGACTAAGTGTTATCTTTGCTGCCTCAGCCTTACTTGATAGGAGGGGTGACTAAGTTTATCCCAAATAGGAGTCAGGGGGTGACTAAATGGTGATGGCCTTGCTACCTTGGCCTTACCTTGATAGGAGAGACTACCATGGCATGGAAGGTGCAGATGGTGGTGAGTCTAGCTATGAGGGCAGGGTGGATGGGGCAGGTGGTAATAACTTTTTTGCCTGAGGGTCTCACCACCTTCACTTCAAAGGAGGGTTTGTTGAGTATTTCGGAGTCTCTTGTGTCATGTATGTCCACCCGATGTACCTGTCAATGTGTGTAGCCACCTATATGTGTTTATATAGGTGTGAACATTTGTCAGTGGGTGTGTAATAATCTATATGTGTTTATATAGGTGTGAACACCTATATATATGTGTAAGTGTGCCTACATGCATGTGAACACCCTCTTATCTGGATAAGATAAGTGTGTGCCATGTGGCATATCCCCCCGATGTACCTGTCAATGTGTGTAGCCACCTATATGTGTTTATATAGGTGTGAACATTTGTCAGTGGGTGTGTAATAATCTATATGTGTTTATATAGGTGTGAACACCTAATATATGTGTAAGTGTGCCTACATGCATGTGAACACCCTCTTATCTGGATAAGATAAGTGTGTGCCATGTGGCATATCCCCATATGTGTATGTGATATATGTGAGTCAAAAGATAAGGTTTTCAACCTATAAAAGCATGTAATTAGTGTACTTCAAATCAATCTACATTGAGTTGTGCAATATCATCCGTCTACATCATTATTACATTCTCTCTCTCTCTCTCTCTCTCTCTCTCTCTCTCTCAATAGAGATGGAGAACCACCCTCCATAGCTATTCTTGTTAAAGCCTAACCCTAAGGCTTGTTGCCTTCAATATAAGGAATGTCACATTGAAGCATGGTAATTATGCCTCGATATAGAAGTAGAGAGAAAAGAAGAAGATAAACATAATTTGCTTGATATGTGACATCGGCAAGTGATAGAGTCTTAGAAAAAACATAGCAAGTGATAAACATAATTTGTTTTCTATGTGACATTCATGAGTGAAAGAGTCTTCGAAAAAAGACAAATGCGATACACAGACTCCACATGTACAAACCATGTGACTCAAAGAGAAGACTTGTTTGCTTCAAAATAAGAAGTTACTAAGAAGATGAGTGTATCTACTAGAGATGATACACCACACCTTGCTACTCACATTGGGAGTACTATTGGTGGAGGTTCTCAAAGGAGGTGTACAATATTTGAGCAACCTTCTTTATATTCCGAGCATTAGAATGAACTTAGTATGAGTTGGATAGATTAAGGAGAAAAATGTGCAAGTGATAATGAACCTAGATGGGTGCATTGTGCAAGACTATAACTCACTTAAAGTTCTTGCAAAAGGTGAAAAAGTTAGAAGGATGTTTACCTTGGATGCAATGCCCATGTCAGAGGCATGTGCATATACAAGAATCTCATCTACATCAGGGGTTAATCTTTGGCATAAATCTTCAAGTTTGCCACATTAGGCTTTTGTCCAATGAACTTCTCTTCTAGAGTTGTATTTGGATCAATCGATGTGGGAGATGATTAATTAAGAAGACTGTATAATTACAAGCCTCTTTCCCAATAGTAGTCTGGCATGTTTTTCTCATATAGCATGGCTCTTGACATCTTTGTGCCAATTCTTCCTTTCTACCAATTCATTCCTTTATGGTGTGTATCTTGGAGTCAACTACCTTTTGATACCTTGTTGCTTAGGTATTTGTCATTCCCATGACATATACGCTCCTCCACTATCACTTCTCATGATTGTGATCTTGAGACCACTTTGCTTTTCTACCTATGCTTTGAATTGTTGAAAATTATCAAAAGCTTCACTTTTAGCCTTCAAAAAGTATATCCAAACCTTCCTTGAATAGTTATCAATGAAGTTTATGTAATATCTTGCTCCTCCAATGCTTTGCGTTTGCATTAGATGCTTGTGTTATCCACATGTTTCCACATGAGATATGAACAAAGCTTGACCCGAAAGCTTTGAGATGTGTGTTCATTGGAATTGATTTGCAAAAGAGTGTCTACAAGTGATATGACCCCACAAACAAAAAGATGTATCTGATGTTGACTTTGATGAGATGCATGGAAAGTATGATAAGCATGAGGAAATCCTTGTCAAATATGAGCCAAGGTCATCCCAAGCGCTGCACAAAGTGTGAAAAGAGGAAAATGGTTACTATAGACTTTGAGAGAGAACACTTCCATTTGGTTGGGCATTGACTAAATACTTGAAAATAAATACTAGAGTATTTTTATGGATGGGTTACCATAGACTTTGAGAGATAATAATTCCATTTGGGTAGACATTAACTAACTCACCAAGCTAGCAAGTTTATTCCTACCAAAGAGAGAATGTTAATTATACAACTTGCTAAATTATTTGTTGAGAAATTATTTAGCCTTTATGGCTTAAGTGTTAAAATTATTAGTGATTGAGATCTTAAGTTCATTGGACATTTTTAGTAAAAAGTGTTCAAGAAATTAGATAGGTGAGTATGAGCTTGTTTGATTGAGCCTAATGAGATAAATGGAGCAAGGTGGGCATAAATATATATACTTTGCACAAGTACCCATCTAGCATGCATAGGATTGATGGTGGGAGCTTGCAAATTGTCCATGGTGTATAGACTTCCCAACTAGCCATGTGTTGACAAGAGAGAGATATATACGTCCAATAAAAAGGTGTTGGATTCACACATTGACAAAGCAAAGAAGGGGAGATCTTCTTGCCAAACAAATCCACCCACCAACTAAGAAGAAGGTGTGTTTTGTTTCACGATAATAGCTGTACTTATGTGTAGTTTTGTTTCATGATAATAGCTATACTTATGTGTAGTGTTGTTTCATGATAAAAGCTGTACTTATGTGTATATTTACTAAAGCTATTTCAAATTTAAATGTAGATACTCCAGTAAACATAAGCTACTATTGTTTTTCTAAATTTAAATGTAGCTATTCAGCAAACATAAGCTGCTATTGTTTAAGTTTTTTTAAGTAAATAAAAAAACCATTAAAAATATATATTCATCATTGATTTGTTCTTTAATGTGGTGATGCAAATTTTAGTACTAGTTATGTATGATTTATATAACTTTGCCATGAATTTTTATTTCTATTTTTAGACCCAATATGTTTATTTAAATTTTATCTATCAATAATTATAAGTAGTTTATATTCATAATTGATTTGTTCTTTAATGTGGTGATGCAAATTTTAGTATTAGTTAAGTATGAATAACTTTTCCATGATTTTTTATTTTCTATTTTTAGACCCAATATGTTTATTTAAATTTTGTTTGTCAATAATTATAAGTAGTTTAAACATATTCCTTAACTTCTTATAACAAAGTTATTGCAAATATAAATATATTTGTAAATGATTAAATGGAAAAATGTTACAAGAATGTATAGGTATTGCATCATTAATTGTGATGCAATCGTTATGATGACAAACATAAGGATGGACCACAAGGATGTGGTTTCCAGTCCCAAAGTTTAGAATGGTTTTTCTCCGGCACTTGTGGCCTTAAATATTTACTTTAAAATTGATGTAGTGGATTGCCAACCACGCAAAGTATTTTCACCAAGGATATGGAATTTGCACTGGTTAGAGAAAAACACAAAAGGGATTGAAATAGCAATAGATAATGGGGTTGATGTAGTAAATTGCCAACCAGTGCGCAAAGTATTTGAACTACCAAGGATATGGAATTGACATTGGTTAAAGATGAGAAAAACACAAAAGAGAT
This sequence comes from Cibotium barometz, assembly GCF_041138505.1. Classification (NCBI taxonomy): domain Eukaryota; kingdom Viridiplantae; phylum Streptophyta; class Polypodiopsida; order Cyatheales; family Cibotiaceae; genus Cibotium; species Cibotium barometz. Next base: position 46,637,729 of record NC_141057.1, on the reverse strand, counting down.
TGAAATTGCAATAGATAATGGGCTTGTTGAGGTTTCAACTATAGAGCTTTGTTGCGATGTTTAGTTTCCTAAAGGAGAGTGTTAGTCTGCATCAATTGGTTGGTGATTTGTTTGATGGTCTCACTTTTGAGCTTCTAAGGGTTAATAGAGGACGTATAAATGTGTATCACTGAGACATTCACTTTGGTAGGGCTTTCACTATTCATGGTTGCAAACTTATACTTGTTAATGAGGAGGTTAGCAAAACAGTAGATACCTTAGAGAGTCTTCATAATGGGGAGGGTAGTAAAGCAACTAGTACTGGTGATTGTAATACCTTGAGAGAGGAAGTAAAAAGTAATGTTACTAACATTTAAGGGATTGTGAGAACTAGAAAGTGTTATGGATTATTTGCAATATTTTAACCCACTATGTTTAGGTTTGCAAAGATCCAAAATGTAGAATGAGACTCATTGGGTTGGTTGTACGTTGAAGGTTTGTCTTGGTGAGAGTGTTGAAAAATATGCTACTATTAAATGTTTTTTCTATTCAGAGCCTCCTAAGTGTATTTCAGAGTGCTCTTGCAAACTCGTACTATGTTGCCATGACAATGTTGGTGGTAGCAAAGTGACTAGGGGTGTAATTCATATTGGCTTTCACAAGAGGGTGCTACTAGGATTTCAATCAGTGATGTGAAATGTAAGATGGAAGACATGGTAAGGAAAGACCTAGAGGGAAGACCCAAGGCATTACAAAATATATGACAGAGGAGATTGTGATAGAGTCTATCTTATTGGGTGACACAACTAGGAAGGAAAAGTTGTCAGACAAATATTTGAATGACTTTCTTGCAAAAGTTGCACCCAATTTGGACAAAAGAAAACTCTCTAGATGGAAAAAGAAAGCCCAGATGGAGAGTGGAAAATAGTTTAGAGACATGGATGCAATTCTAAAATTGAAAAATCAAATTTGTTTCGATTTCTTTTAGAGAATAGTCTACCTTGGTCAATTAGAATTCATTTCATTTTTAGTAGATGTGTGATATAGCGAGGACACGCAGCTGACGAGAGAGAGAGAGACACCTTGCTGAAGGCTGCAGGCAGCAGACGGGTCTGAAGAGGAGAGTAGCCGGTCGGTGCTCGAAGACCGCTTGGAGTGTAGCTGCAGGCGAAGAAGGTTTGGTTTATATTCTTGTTGTTGGATTCAATAAGCAGGTTTTCAAGAGATCAAAATCTCATCTTCATATGATGAAGCTGGCAAAAAGTGAAGTATGTTATGTGAATGGTTACATGTATATGGGAATCTTTTGAAGATTGTGCTATGCCTACATGTGTTATGTATGAAGCATTTGGATAAAGGGTCAGGAGATCTATGCTTGGAACTAGTCATGTTCTTGACACATAACTTATGTGCAATCATCAAGTTGAATTTGGGGATGTTTTGAAGTGAATTGGCACATGTACATGTCATCCAAAATGGAGATATATTATGCCTCTTGAAGAGATATATATTCTGTTTCCTTGCTGGTATTTGAAACGACTCTCACAGCCAGCCCACTGTTGGGAATAGGCTCGGCCTACACAAATCATCCAACGTCCATGTTCCACCACCATAAACATACTCTTTTATAATGAGAACCTTAACCATGAACAAATCAATACCAGCATATTTAATGTTGATTAAAACAAGCCATCGAGAGACATGCCTACTATTGATCTACAGCAACAAACCAATATCCACCTTCTAGGGGCTAGGTAATGGGGTTGAGCTTGTCAAAAAAATGAGTCCCGGAGAGCTTGGGGCATGCTGGATATTCATTGACTTGTTAAAAGAAAGCTGGATCGGTCAACAATGGCTTGCCATGTTTACAATCCATTTGTGCAAGAGACACACACAATTGCCACTGGTGATTTCAAGGTGGAGGACACAAATGCACATTCACTATTTTGGGAGCTTCTGAACAAGATCATGGAAAGGGAAGGTTAAAAAAAAGAAGGCACAATTTAAGGGATTTATGGGTGATGAGGCTCAAGAAAACTGGCACACCAACTGATGCTTTGGGCAAAGGTTCTGAAAGCACATTGGTCGTATGTGGCATAGGTGGCATAGGTAAGGTATCCCTATGGGTATCCCATTGACTACTATTGGTAGGCTCGTAGCTCTTCATTCATGACTATATGGTCTCTCGATTTTCCATGCTTCTTGAGATGGTAATTTGGTCTCTAAAGGGAGTGCCTACCCTTGCATTTTTGAGAGGTATTGCCTCTCTTCGGACAATAATATTTTTCTCTCGTCCTTCATGTGTGCGGGGGGTAGCTATAGAATGAGAATTCTTTCTCCTCCCGCTAGACAACCTCTTCTTGAAGTGATTTCCTCTTGAGAGGTTCTTCCTTCACTTCCTCTCACTGCTGCTATCCTTTCACTATGATAGGCTATGGGTGGTGTGATTTCCCTTGCATAGATCTTTCTATATTTCTTACCTCCTCACAGCAAAGCTTGGGGTATATGTGTTACCTTCTTCATCGACAGCAAAGCTTGGGGGTATATGTGTTACCTTCTTCATCGACATACGTCGTTTGATTCGTGGCTTACTGGTAGAACTTGCTTACTAGGAGTGCTTTTGGAATCAAAAAGATCCATGCATATCCTTAGGAATATCCATGATTGTGTAGAGGTTGGCATCCTCATACATCATCATTCCTTCATTGTTGCCTCCAAGCCTCCTTAAGAAGAATTTTTCAATTACATTAGGAAGCTGAGTCCTTACCGGCTCTGTTTGAGCTCTGGTAGGCTTCTTGCAATTTTTTGGGCCTTTCTATCTTAACGGACATGAATAAAGGTCTAACATTCTGGATGTCCCTTGTTGGGGTATACATCATTTATTAGGAGTCTAGATAGAACTCCTCGTTCCCACTAGTCGAGAATACCACTTGTGCAAGTTGTCTGAGAGGTTTGGCTCCATTTCGTGCACTGACGGCATTAGCCATCTCTTTCAAGAGTATTCTGTTCGTATCAATGAAGATGCATGCACTCGGTTAGTTGTATGGAAGTCATAACGTTATAAAACATACGTGTTCCTAGGTTACTACTCTAACCTATAACTTTCTCGCTCATGGCCCTTCTCTCACCCATTCGTCTTTTGGCTCCTTTGATGACTCTCTTATAAATGCTCCATAGTCTCATTTGGCCATTTTCATGTTTGGAATGCTGACTTGGGCTAATGCCCCACAATCCTGATCTGGTATCCTCTATTTGTGAAGGATTCTTGGTTAACTTTCGAACTAGAATCTCCCCCCTCTCAATATCCTCTACCGTTTGACAGATTTCTTGGATTTTTGTGCATCTCAATATTCTTTGTTGAATTTGGTCACTATATGGCATTTTGGTCCCAAGGAAAAACCCAACAGGGTGGACTTTGGCACCATGATGATAGATGCTCCATTGGCCTTGCCAGTCCCACTAGTCACTCCTCTAAAAACAAGCACATCTCTAGCATCTACATATCAAAATCCCTTACCCTATGGTACTACTGCCATCACAAATGATTTTGTCCAAGAACCGTACTAATACAATAGTACTCGGTTACTCTGCTCGCATAAACAGAAAACCCAGAACAAGAGAGCTATATGTCTTATGAACACCTAGACCCATAGAATAGTCTAATCCCTATGGGTATTAGATTTCTCAAAGAACAGGGTCATGCACCATGAACTTGGGAAGGCCTTACATGAGAGAAGCAAGGTTGGTTCATGATTGGGAAACCAATCACATTTATATATGCAAAAGAAACTAGTCCTTGAATATAAACCCAAAGACAGGGAAGACTTGTCCCATGGGGATCAAGGCATTCTCTCCAATGAGTCTAACACAAATATCCAAACTGTATGAGTGAACATGTGTAAATGTTGAACACATTGTTAGATAATAAGTATGAGAACCAAGACTACATACCTCTCCCAAAGCCTCACGACTCCTAGGACAAGGTCAGCATTATTTGGAACAAAGGGATTTTTGAGCTTGAATGCTTCATGTAACTCGTTTGTCATGCTCATAAGTTAATTGTACAAGGGCAAGACATTGGCCATTAATAAGGCTAAGACCCCCTTAAGCAGATTTAATGCATTATCATATATGAAAGGGATATGCATCACCATGTCAGGCTTCATGAACACATTGAGAACATGATCCATCTTTGCCTACATGGATTTCATTACACAATGAAATCAAGGATGAAAAAGACCAAGAGCTACATTTACATTAAGATCTACATTGACATGAAGAAGATCTTCATTAACATTTTGGTCATTGAGGGGGGATTCTCCCTTTATTTCTATCTTATTTTTTGTATAACTCTAGGGTTCTTTGCTCGGGTTTTCCACCAAAATTTGATTTTTTTTTTGGATGTCTTTTGGAGCCGTTGTAAATGCCTTGATGTTATAAAAGGCAAAGATGTATTCTTATCCTATTTAGGAGTCACCGGGGGTAACTAACTGATAATCTTAGCTTCGGTCATAAACTGATTGAGGGAACTTGGGTCCTTCATTCACACAATGAGTACCATTCAAGTTGTGCAATCTCTCTCTCTCTCTCTCTCTCTCTCTCTCTCTCTCTCTCTCATCACCCTTCCATGTATATGCACTCACCCACCATTCTTCTGCCAATCACAGGATGATCAATCACGGAGCTATGGAGGATGAAATCTCTCCATGATTGAGGAGTGTGAAGAGAGAGTCCCATCACCCTTCCATGTATATGTACTCACCCACCATTCTTCCGGCAATCACAGGATGAACAATCACGGAGATATGGAGGATGAAATCTCTCCATGATTGAGGAGCGTGAAGAGAGAGAGAGAGAGAGAGAGAGAGAGAGAGAGAGAGAGAGAGTGGAACTTAAGAGAGTAAGAGATTACATCACTCAAATGATACTTTCATGTTATGAAAAGAACCACCCAAGTACATACTTTTATAGGCACCTCTATTCACACACCAAAGATAGAAAAGACCTTTCACATCACCGAGGCTCAAATAATTCTAATAGTCCATGTCTTGGCAACCATGGTGGACACTCTTCCATAAAATCTTGGAATAAGGTTTGCACAATTGGACGTGATGGGGAGATAACCTTCTTGTTCATGCTTAGTGTACATTCCTCTTATGAGCTAACTTTGTGATTTCAAACTCTTTAGTGCAACATCCATCGTATCCCTCTTAGTGTAGCATCCCTCTTGAGAGCTAACAATGATTTCAAGCTAGGAGTAGCTAGCAATTCATCTCGTGAGAGGACTCCCCCGTAGAGATCAACTTCTGCATTGCCCATATTAGCCTAGCAAAATAAGACCCAAAGACTGGGAGCTATGTTAGCAGCCATATTTAATAAGGGTTAGATTGCAAGCCCCCTCGTTTGGCTGCTTGTCCACGGTGCCCCAGTCTCGTTGTCCATGCCCCCCCACCCTCGTTTGGTTGCTTGACCATGGTAGCTCCGTTTGGTTGCTTTGTCCCACGATAGTTGTGTGTTTACAAACGAATTATCACCTTGTGCATGGTTGGTTTAAAGACATTAAAGGCATCTCTTCTTTATGACACAACAAAGAGGGAAAAGCCTTAATGCTCTCAATCGACATCCTTCTCAATCATGGTTGAGGTAAGCTAACTAAAGCTTTATTAAATTACCTCTTTTATTTAGTAGATTTACAGTCATTTCAATAATAATAATAAATGTCATGTTATATTAAACTGGTAAACTCATTTTTAGTACTTGTCTTAATTCAGTAAGATAATCTTTAGTATTTTTACATATAATAAACACTTAGGTTTCTCACTTTATTACTTCTCTCTTGGCCTGTCATTTTTTGTACTTGTCTTGTTTTAGTAAGATAATCCTTAGTATTTTTACATATAATAACACATAGGGTTCTCACTTTGTTATATTACTTCTCTCTTGGCTTGTTATTAGTGTCATTCTCCATCCTAACAAAAACAATGAACAAAATTCTAGAGGGATGAGAAAAGATCTTGTAGCTTGGCTGCTACAAGAAGGACGAGTGACCCATCACACTGAGAATAGAAGCGGCTCTATTTCTTTGGACAATGTGATGTATATTGGAAACTCGATTTCAATAGGTGCACAATTGAGATCTTAAAAAAGTGCGATGTTTTTAACTATATTTGAAAAAAAAATCAGCTATATAAAAAATATTATTTTTTGAGTAAGGTATTTAATTATGAAGTGTAAAAGAAGCTAATTGTTTTTCAAAAAAGTACTATTAGTTAGGGTTTGCATCACTTTAAAAGGGAGGTTAGGGTTTGCATCACTTTAAAAGGGAGGTTACGGTTTGCATATTTAGGGTTTGCATCACTTATACTTAGGGTGTGACAGAGGCGTGCGTGTGTGCTTGTGTGTCTGTGTCTCTCTCTCATCGACGTGGTTCGGTGACCCCTTTGGCAGGGGCGCCGGCCGAGCGCTTACCAAAGGAGCGGCCTCACCACTCTGTGCCGTAGGATCCTGCGCTAGCGTTGTGCATCGATACCCTCTCCTGCATAGCAGCCGTGGATTGACAGAGCGATGCCGAGGCTCTAGCTTCGGTGCCTCTCTTGTCTCCGGCTGCACGTGCGGGGCGTGTGGGGGGCAGCATATTCCATCGCCTTGGAGAGCAGCGTCGCTGCCATTACTCTTTGGGACAGACCATGCTACCCATATCTCGGTTGCAGTTGTTGGTACCTACTCAGATTAGGAGCCTCTGATAAGGTTTAACAGATCTTAATTTAATGTGAGATCCAAAGTTTGAATGTAGAACTCGATGCTCCCTATTTATGTTCAATGTAAGACATATAGGAAATTAGGACTTTAATGCAAGGATTAAGCATGCTTGATGAAATGGTAATGGAATTGTATGTGCTTCATCCTAGCTTAATATGCTGTTGTACTTCATGTTGTTACAATGTATGATAATTACCTTCATGATATCGTCTTAAATCATTAAGTAGTTTCCTTAGCTAAACAAGCCTAAGCTCCTCCTTGCTTTGCCTCTGGCCAGGTAATGTAACTATGGGTTGTTTCTTGTTGCTCCAACTTATAGCAACACTTATAAAGCTAAATACTTCACAAGTGGTAACATGGGTTGTTTCTTGTTGCTCCAAGTCATAGCAACACCTACCGAGTTGACTTGTTGCAAGCACTCGTCCAATTTGTACATGTATAACTATTCACTATCGATTCCTTTTCATGCTCATAAAGTAGACCATTATGGGAAGTTGTCTTCACATATCTCCATATCTGTTGAAAATATCTAAATGTGGCTTTAGATTGCATAGATTGATAAATGACTCATTGTATAACATGAAGTCAATCTATCAATAGTTAAGTAAATCAAGCTCACAACCATCTCTTTGTATATATCAATGTCATCTAATTCATTACCAATATCAGACCTCAAGCTTTTGTTTTTCTTGTTGAGAGATATTGTTATAAACTTTGGATTCAAAGATATTGTCAAAGAATCGGATCCCAATCATGTCACACTTTGCTATCGAGTCCAATGTATAGTATCTTTGCATAAACTTTATACCATGCAGAATTCTTGATAATATTTGTCAAAAAGTATCTTAATTCTCTCAAATCATTCATGTCAAATTGGTAGATTAATGATACATTTAAATTTAAGGTACTTGGTAATCTAGTCACTCCATGCACTTTGAGCTTGCTTCAGTCCATAAAATGCTTTCTTTAATGCATATACATTTGGATCAATATGGATGTTTGCATGCCATTGATTGCTTCATAAATATCTCTTTTACAACACTTCATTCAAGAATGTGTTTCTACTATTCATTTTTTGCAATTTGAATTTTTATATGTAGCCATTGCAAACCCAGATGTTACGGTAGCTTTTTTGGCTAGTAGGTTGATGTCAATTTTTTGCTACATATCAATGTTTTATACATTGCACGACAACGTGAAAACGTGGTTGTCTTCAATTCACACATACTTGCATTCAAAGTAAAACATGAATGCAACAGCTTAGAAAGTCATATTTGTAATGTTATCATTGCCAAGGATCTCATTGGGTAGTAGTGTGCCTACATAAAAATGGTTGCTTTTGCTCAACACAATAACCATACATAGCATAAAATTGATCATCTAATCAAACATTGTTCATACAAGTGAAGTGGGGAAGTTATAACTTTCACCAATCCAACAAACAAGCATGGGTCCACCAGTTGAACAAAGACAAGATGGATGCTCTCTAGTCTTCTACCTCTGGAAAAGGTGGGAGGAAATGACTAGAGAAGGTAGGCAAATGGTCGTTATCCAAGATTTTTGACGAGGAAACCATAGAAAAGAAGATCAATGGGTTTTGGCTAGAAGAGTGTTCTTAGTCAAATATCCCCTAAGCAAACAACCGGGGAAAGGCCAACAATCCCAAAAGGTGTGGGGAAATATCCCAATGCAGAAAAATAAATTGAGAAACTTGAAAAGTAGATAAGGGTTTAATTAGAGAAGTCTAAGAAGAATTATACGAAAGTTAAGTAGCTTTCAAACTCATGAGATAATGTATCCATGAGAGAACATAAGCTTAAGAGAAGTAAAACTCTTGAGACCTTATACCCTTGAGAGAACATAAGCGAAAGAAGTAAAACTCTTGAGACCTTATACCCTTGAGAGAACATAAGCGAAAGAAAAGTAAAACTCTTGAAGTACTACACCCTTGAGAGAGCATAAGGCAAAAAAGAGAATTGAACATTCTAGAGTCAATTTAAGAAAAAGGAGAGGAGCAAGAACTTAGCTCAATTGACGGATGACCTCATGAATATAATGTTTGAAACAATGGATGAGGTGTATCATTGGAAGATGGGATTAAACATATGGTTAGGAAAACTGAGAAAGCACACAGAACACGGAATGTAGTTAGCAGCCTTACAACATTCTCATCGTGAAAGGTGAAAATGCTTATTAGCTCCTTGCTTCGTAGAAATCCTATCTTATGGAGGGATGTAAAAGAAGGGGTTGAAGGAATTTCATAACCACAAGTTAAACAAGGACATGAGCTAGAGGTTGAGACCTCATAACTTCCATTAAGGGAAGAGTAATACTCCTAAATTTACACAAATTTGACTCAATCAATTGTAAAACTACTACAAAAATGATGACTCAATCAATTGTAAAACTACTACAAAAATGATGGCACAAATGCAGTCATTCCTATGTAGCACAATGGGTAGCAGTGGCAATGGTTATCTTGGATGATAGAGCAAGAGGGGAGCATCATCAAAAAGAAATGATGGGCAAGAAGGGAAAAACGTACCTTAGAACGACAAGATCTTAACATGAAAATTGTCGATGAAACATTTGCAAGGCCCATGGGAGTCTTGCACTAGACTACATTGAAGATCTTTTCATTCTAGTACCATCACACATTTGTAGTGAAGAATTTCTTGCATCAACTAGATTTATATGATGTTATATTTTTGGAAGACCATTTATGAGGGAGGCCAAGTTGGTGCACGATCGGGCCTTAGATCAAATATATTTACAAAAAGATGACCAAGTTCTAAAGATGTATTTACAAAGAAACGCAACTTTCTAGATCAAAAAGATGCAAGAGAAACAAAGCCTTGGAGGGACAGAGCAAGAAGTCAACAGGATATTGGCCCAGACAAAAGAGAAAGAAGACGATGCAATAGACTTAAAACTAGTCCCTAAGCATTCTTAATCATATATAGAGGGTGAATGAATAGTTGTTTTCCCTAGAGCTCAATGCTCTAAGGAAGGACAAGTAGGACTCTCATATGACAGAGCCACTGAGAAGATCAAGGAGGTAGACTTAGCTGAATCTAGGGAGGAGGAGCCCAAACCAATTTTTATTGCTAAGGACTTGTCTCAAAATGAGGAAAAGGATTTGATAGACATTCTAAAAGAATTTAAGGACTACTTTGCATGGATATACATGGATATGAGGGGAGTGCCACCTGAGGTGGTGGAGCACATGATAGAGCAAATGCCTCATCAGATAATGTAAATGTTATCTCTCTACTCTTTCTTCTTGCTATGAAGTATTGTCATGAATGTCATATAGAGGATTACTAAAATTTGAGTGGAGTGAGGCTCTTAATTGAGCGCCATCAGATCAAGCGGGTCAATTATTTCTTGATTCAACATAATAGTTCAATCAAAATTAAGTTGACATCTTGTTTTTTCTTCTACTCCAAACCAACATGTCCACACCACACGGTACTTCAAAATTAGTACACGTCAAATGTACACACACATACATACATACATAAAACTATGGTCACTAACTATGTAATCATATAGTCAACATATGTATCTAATATATATATTGATAATGTAGTTAAATATAACTATCCATATACATATATAAATATATTTATCCAACAAAGTTTTTAGTGTCCCATCTATCCATAGTCCATTTAGCTAAATGCATATCTATCCACGTATGCATTTATAGAATGTGGGTGTATTTGTATTAAAGTGGGATACCTAAAATGTGTTCCAAGAAAACAATTGTAGGAATGCTCACAAGTATGTTTCAATCCAAACTTATGCATCTCTTTCGATTGTTGAGCCTGCCCCAATTGAATGATGTAGGCTGCATTTGTTTAAGCAAGAGCTTCTTCTCCTGTGTATCTGTGTATAATGCATTGGGAGTAAGAAGCTGATGACCTAGTGTTCTTGTACAATGCAAGATTAAGTTTAGAATTATAACACTTAGGCTACCTAGTCTTAGAACAATCACAAGATCACTAAATTCGAGAATTTCAGATCTTTTGTTCTGAGCTTTAATATTTACAAGTAAACTGACTGATTACAAGGATTGAGTTATACAATTCAATTCTTATTTATTTACATGGTGAGCTTCTAGTAAAATTGTGAGGCATTTACATTGAAAAAGAAAGGGGGATCTGTCAAGGTTTCTAAAATTGGATAAATCTCTAGCAATGGAGGCAAACCATGAGTTGAGCTTTGGCTGATAGCTACTCTATCGGGAGGCAAAACCTCGGTCACTTTGTTGTAGACCCATCAATTTTGTAGTATACAAGTTCCATTGATGGTTACATGGGTATCATTTTCAAGAGTGCCGAAAGAACTAAAACAAACAAACCATTCTTGTAGCATCTCAATATAACGGATTCGCCTTAGGTCGATGGAAATATTTCCAACCAAATTTGTCCGAATGATAAAATAGGACTATCCATGGCTCTAATATTCATCCCTATTCCATCGCGTCTCAATGCTGAGTGTAGTAAGGAAGGGTTAGCTTATCTATGATGTGCATCATGGCATCGTGGAACTTAAAGTTTGAGGAGCAACAAGCGGCCATGAACATATACTAGAACACCTAGAATCGGGAATAGGGGACCATCTGTCCTACATTCAGTCCATAACTAGATTAGTTTAACAAGAATTCCTAGCAATCCAGAGAATACAATCAATAATTTCCTAAACGTAAGCTGTGCGTTGATACCATATGTAACATCCCCACCCTAGCTAGGCTATGAGGATCCTTTTGAGCAGCTAAGTCCCTTTGTCTTTGGATAAGAGCAAACGAAGGGACCTAGCTCTATCTCGCAAGGGAAACAGAGTCATTCTAACAGGAATCTATTCCTCCAATCGAACAACACTCAATGTACGTGATCGAGGATGGAACAAGTCCGCACTTGGTTCATAGAAAGCGATACCTTTTTCCTCTTTTCCTTACGAGGCATGGCCACTAGCTCATTCCCCTAAAACAGATTTTTTTCAGGTCCTATTCTTACTTTGGATCGTAATAAAAAAATCTGTTGAAAAGTTACCTGACTCATCACGTTCACCCATCCATAGGATGGCGCCATCGGGGAACCCATCCACCACCTTTCCACCCACTCACCCATTCATTTTTATTATCTAATTAGGTCCCACCACACTGTGAAACATATTAAATAGTTTCTTTAATTAAAAAAGTTTCACAATGTTCCTTAAAACAGCCTTTGAAAACAATAATGTTTACATCAAACAATTTTTATAGTAAAATGTTTACAGAACGGACCCTGAAATTGGGTGAGTAGCTAGATCTAGTCTCCCATATCCATGTCCATAGACATATCCAAACCAAAACCAAAACAACAATGTCCATGATCAAGAATTCGGTCTTCCAGCCTCAACTAGCTGGGCATACCTCATGGACCATACTCCCTCGTCATTTTGACCGCGAGGGCCAAGCCGGCATGTCACCCCCTCAAGTCCCGTCACTTATACCAAACCTCTCTAAGAAGTGTTATGTATCACGTGCGTTCAAGGGATATTTAAAAAACCCCTTACACTTACATAATTTTATGAATAAAATGATTCCTTTTTCTTCATAAAATTATAGTTTTTTTTCAAAGTTGGTTTTAAAAATCCCTCTTGTGAATGTAATTCTGTAACTTTTTTGAATTAATATACTCCTCTTGATGAACTCACGTGCTACACATATATTTTTAGGTGAATCCACCAAGTACCAAACCCTCCCGCTTTTCAGAGGAGACATCTACTCATGAGGTGGGCTAATTCACCGCACTAGCTTGGGCCCACAGAACTAAGCAACATCCATAATCACATGTCCACCCTTGCAGATTGAAATCCAATTCCTAGTGACATAGGAGGGGATTGCCTTAGGCCGATTCCCCGGATTACTACTGCCTCCACTTTGCCAACTATGCAAGCAAGAGAAAAGTTAGCTAAGTAGGGGAGAAGATGTACCTGTAGCTTAGTAATGAAATCAGCACAAGCATATCCATGGAAACCAAGAAAACATTCTTTTCTTTTCAATAATTCATTGATTGAGAAATAAGAAAACAGCATTGGGCACGCACAACGATGATACTCTTAGCTACAATCCTTGTCAACAAGAAAAAAGAACCATAAAGTATTCCGAAGTAAGATTATCCACTCACAATTTCGCTTACTAGCCTTACTTAAGGGAATATACGAGGAAGAAAGTGGAAATTCTCCATATTGGAGCCTTAATCCTTTTGACTTCTTAACTTAAAAGAGAGATGTGATACTTCTACAATGCTAGTCTTAGTCATTATAGGTTTAACTAATAGGGATATAATCTTGCTAAGCCTAAGAATCTTAACGTTATGTCCTAAAGGAAGAAGTTGCTCACATTTAAACGAATTAAAAATATGGCCAACCTGGCATTAGGACCTCAATGGAAGGCTTCTTGGGTCCTTTTATTTGGCAGTTTAAGGAGTCAAATCTTTTCTCTTAAGAAGAAACGTTTTCTAATTAGAAGCTTCAAAACGGCTACTTTATTCGAATTTGAATTTTCGAGGGAAAATGGAATTTAAAATCTAGCGGACAAAACCATATCATGTAACATATCTATGGAAAGCTCTTGATGCGTAGATCACGGATCTATAATCTCCGCTCAAATTGGAGCTTGTATGTAGAAGTTATGGAGGTCCGAAAATTGTAAAATTACCTCTCTCCTTTTTGGGGAAAAAAGTGCACCCTTTGACCACTTTTACACCTCTCTTACAAACCCAACATTTCATTCCACATGGCAACCTCCCATTTGGCTATTCCTTAATCACCTTGATTAGGCTTGGGCAAATTAAAGGGCCCAAGAAGACCCCATTCACTTCCTAATGATGTCGCTTGCATGAGGATTCATTCTGGAAGGGTTGAAGTCACTTGTGTAGATGCGTGCTTCCTCATTTCCGCCTCGAATGACGCATGGTTCTTCAATTTGATGGCATTTCGGTTCCATAGTAAGGTCCTTTTTAGCAAAGAATAGAAAGAGAGTGGGGTGGATATGAAATGCTAGAGATCATTAGGAGAGAGAGAGAGAGGATCCGAATGGAGAGTCAAACGGCTTTGGAAATGGCCACCGTTTGGGCTTCCAAAAGCTGGTCTGAAATCCTAAAGAGGCAAGGATTAAGCTCAACTTTAAGTCTATTCACATGGTGGGGGGGCTTAGGGTGTCCTTAGCCAGAGGGATCACAAGAGAGAGTGAGGTTTTGGTATGTCTAGCCTTGGCTGGAGAGGCTGAGGGTGACTAAGTCTATTCACATGGGGGGAGGAGTGTAGGACATGTCCTCCTAGAGCTAGAGTCTAGCCTCTATGTGTGTGCTTACCTCCAAGAGGGGAAGGGGAGGGGGTTTATGCATGTGCATGGAGGAGGGAGTGCCAGCAACAGGCGGGACAAGTGTGTCTGGGTGGGGACGCCATTTGGACTAGCCGCATGGATAGTAGGTATGCCGAGGAGAGAGCACCACTTGTCCATGAGCGGTTTGGAAGGTGTTTATGTAGCTGGGAGAGGTGGCAGGGGGAGGGAGTACGTGCACCACCTATCTAGGAAGGGTATAGAGGGGGGGTGAAGGTGGCAAGGGGTACATGTAGGGAGGCATGCCCTGGGGGGCATTGTTCGGGTGGGTTGGTGGGCAGCACCTATGGATATGTGCATGCATAATTTAGCGAGAAATGAGCTTTTGGGTGTTTGGGAAAGGTGTTCGTAAGCATCGTATGTCACTCGGGAAGGGGTCGTAGTGGGGCCCACCATGCGTGTGCCTTCGGTCGTCGGGATTTTTTCTGTGAAATTGTTCGAGACTGCCTCGGGATCCCGTGGGCGCTTTTCGTCTGTTGTTTTGATGTCCAAAATGCTAGTAATTTTAGTTTGAAGCCACTAGATTTTAAAACTTTGTGGGTCGATTTAGGCCACTTCGGTTACCTGTTTCAATTCTGAAAAAAGCCTTACCTTGGGTATTGTCGTGCTTTCTTAGTGTGCAAAATGATTCTTTGCTCCTAGTGGAAGGCGCATGACTCTTTCCCTTTCATTATCTTATTTGGACCACCATTAAACACTGTACCAATTGGCACTTGTCTCATTTGCCATGAAACCCCTATACTTATCGTTGTCTTTAAAATCATTATTCCTCATATACTCATTGATCATGGTTCAAAAATGAACCTATGCATTAGATTTCTCCACCTTGTATTCACAAGTGCAGATTGTAAGTAGTTCTCTTACATAAGGGTCATAAACATATGCACTCATGGTTGACCAATACATATGTGTAGACGATGCACATATATATTCTCTTACATAAGGGTCATAAACATGTGCACTCAAGGTTGATCAATACATATGTGCACACGGTGCACATATATATTCTCTTACATAAGGGTCATAAACATGTGCACACGGTGCACATATATATTCTCTTACATAAGGGTCATAAACATGTGCACTCATGTTGGTTGACCAATTACACACACGGTGCACATATATATTCTCCTACATAAGGGTCATAAACATGTGCACTCATGGTTGACCAATTATGTACATGGTACACATGATCAAAATGCACTCATTTCTTCCCAAGAAATCCTTGAGGGTCTCAGTTTGTTAACAAGATCAAGACTACTTCATAGTTTAAATGTAGACATCTTGAAAACATATGGCTCAATGTCATTAGATATTTTCCTTGGAAATAAAACATCATGAAAGAAAGGATATTTACATTTGCTCTTTAAATCCAATAGGGCTTCAAAACCACTCTTGCTTCTAAACAAGATCTTTACTTTCTTCTTGCATACATCTTTGCAGCCTTCTTCTATTAGACATTAGTGTAAATAGAATCCAACACGTCTTGTCATTTGGAATCTTGCAATGTTTCAATGTCACCTCTACTAGATTGAGCAAGCATGCACAACATAACATCTTCTACTGCATTGCACTGCTCCACTTTCTCCCTAAGTTCAACACTTTCTCCCTAAGTTCATCCTTGCCTACTCTATAACATCACATGTTTTTGCTCTTGACACACGAGTCAACTAGGTGTTGATGAAATTCAAAATGAACAACCACTCTTGTGTGATAAGTTTTGTGATGAGAAACCACAATATCTACATGCAAATGTATCATCATTGTCTTTCAATAATCCGATGGAGGGCTATTGAAAGGATAGCAATAGTAGTATATCATAGCACCACACCAAGAAATACATTTTGGTTTCCCACCACAACATCTACATGAAAATGTATCATCACTATCTTTCAATAGTTTGATAGAGGGGAATTTCTCTCACCACAATGTCAAAGAATAGAAATAGTATATCACATCACACTGAGCAATACATTCTAGTTTCTCACCACAATGTCTACATGTAAATGTATCATCATTATCTTTCAACGGTTTGACGGAGGGAAATTTATTAAATTTTCCTTTCCATTGTTTATGGTTGATTTACACTAGCCCTCTTGAAGTAAGGGTAATCCAAATTTCTACATCTAAGATGTCCACCACACCTACTTTGCTTTATCATGACCAAGAAATCATCCTTTGTGCATGTAGCATACTCTATCCAAGGATAACGATCATATTTTTGTTACATGCTTGCCATTGCACTACCAACTTGAGCACATGGAAGCTCATATACTACATCCCCATCATAAAATTTTGGAAGCTCCTTAATGTGGTGAACATCAGGCCTTGAGAAAGGTTAATAATCACTAAAGGGTAGGTGTTTAATCATTATCAAAATGCTCTCTTGCTTATTTGTTTTGTAGCAACCTTAGTATGTGAAGCACGTAATCGATTTGAATTAGGAGGTTTGTAGCTTCTATGTGGTACCTTTACTCCCATTAGAATAGAATATGAGGTTGACATATATAGGTGATCTTTCTCTTCTAGCAGCATAAAATGACATAGACTACTTCTAGTTTAGGATCTCCTTGCTGATGTCCCAAATCTCCTCCTTATTTGTCACCTCAGGATCTCCTTTCCAATCTCCAAAATCTCCTCCTTAAACTCACCTATCTCATTCTTGGTCACTCTCTCACGACACGATAAACAAGAGGCACATGTACCAAGATTTATGCCTCTACTCTCAACTCTCTCTCTCTCTCTCTCTCTCTCTCTCTCTCTCTTTCACACACACACACACACACACACCTATCTCATTCTTGGTCACTCTCTCACGACACGATAAACAAGAGGCACATGTACCAAGATTTATGCCTCTACTCTCAACTCTCTCTCTCTCTCTCTCTCTCTCTCTCTCTCTCTCTCTTTCACACACACACACACACACACACACACACACACACACACACACAAAATGCAATTTTCTCCTTAATAAAAAATATGTACTCACACACTCACACTCTGGGTACATACACATATTCATTTACCTCATGTTTTAGTTTTATACACACACACTATACACATTCACACACACAAATATTCTTAATACTGGTATTAATGATGCTTCATAATCTACAGTTGTGCAGAGACTTATCTCATAGAATGAAGATTAATGGGGACTTTGGTAGAGTTCAATGTGTAATCTCTTCCAGCTTGATTATAGTTTTTGGAATCTTAGTTTACCATTATTGTTATTACAACTACATGGTTGTCATTTCCTATATTTTGAATGTATAGTATAATGTTTTCCCTTATAATGGTTTCTTGCAATATACACATTGGTACTAGCAAAATTTACGGTTGAATATATTGATCATAACAGTAATAATATCATATGTCCACACATGTTTCTCTAAGTATAGTTATACATATACTCATTCTCTCTACATAGGGGATATTGGATGAGTGAAATTTTTTTCTCAGTGAACCTAGTTGACCCTTTATATTATTTTTCAATAAAGATTTGCTCCTATTTCTCTGTATCAGCTCACAAGTGCATTTCTATTGGACCCAGGCTATTTTTTTTTAAAATTGTTAGGTGTTTTTTCTTATTTTGAGCAAAGTTTAAGAGTACCATTATCTACCAATTAACCTTTAATTAGTAAATAGTCCAATAAAGTTTTTTCCTATTTTGAGCAAAGTTTAAGAGTACCATTATCTACCAATTAACCTTTAATTAGTAAATAGTCCAATAAATAAGGGTATAGACCCCTTTGACAATGGGAATTCATTCATATATTAAAGTTGACGGACTGTCCATTAATTTAATACACTATTCGTGCACCGATATGCGGAGTTAATACCATTATCAATGGAAGGCTACGAGCCGGGTAAGAGTGGCAGTGTGTACCTAATTAAGAGATAATTAAGTCCTAACTCTCAATCAACCACATATAAATACCTCCATGTAGTTGATGGGCTACACCTTATCTATTTCAACTAAACAAGAGTGGGATATGGCTGCAACACAGGTTAAGCCACCCACTTTCCTTCATTGTTTTCCACCTTCACTTCATTTTTTTGCACCTTCAGTCCATGTACATCTTTGGTTTGGAAATAACATGTGCTACACTGTGTTCAGAGTTAATGTTTCTTTGTATTAGCTCTTTATTACTTTTAATCTATACAACACGCTACACTGCTGAGTTTATTGCCTGCCCCCTCAGGTTCTAGCATCACCTTGAGAGTATTTCAGCTTGGTGATTTTATTTATGGTGTTT
Organism: Cibotium barometz; assembly: GCF_041138505.1. Classification (NCBI taxonomy): domain Eukaryota; kingdom Viridiplantae; phylum Streptophyta; class Polypodiopsida; order Cyatheales; family Cibotiaceae; genus Cibotium; species Cibotium barometz. The sequence goes on along the minus strand of NC_141057.1, from coordinate 46,619,339 downwards.
TCTTACGATTTCATTTATGATTTTTCTAGCGATTATATGATTTCAAGCTAAGTTGTACTTTCATAATGTAGTTATGATATAGATTTTTTTGTAACTTTTATGCTTGTTAATACTAATCTTGATGTTTGTATAAATTGTCTCATAATACATATGTATACAAGGTAAAACTTATACAATATTGCCTATGTCCTCTCTTTGAAGTTTGATTTAAATAATAATCAACATAAGTACACAATTCTCTCTAATGTCCTTTCTATGGAGTTTTATTTTAATACTATTTAGCATGATTATATTGTTACTAATAGTTTTAACATTGTTTTAGTAACACTAATAGTTTTAACAATGGTTTAATAACTTTAACACCAATATCTTACCTAAATGTTGTTGAAATTAGAGCAATGTGATGAGCTATGGTGGATCAAACACTAGAATCAACATTATTAACAAAGTGATTAGCAAAAAAAATAATTAAGATGTAATTAGCAAATAGCTTAATGTAGGCATAGATAATAAAAAACCAGCAAATAATTAAGATGTAATTAGTGAGTAATTAGCAAATAGCTTAATGTAGGCATGGATAATAAAAAACCAGCAAATTCTCATTAGGCCAATGCCTCAATTTATAGTGTACATCAAAGTATCTAATCCCACTGATTTCTCCTTGATTCACTCCACCTCTTTTCCCTGATTCTCTCCACCTCTTCACTTTTCCCATAATATCTCCCAGAATATCTCCACACTTTCCAGAATGTCTCCACACTTCCTAAATGTTCTCATGCTACCCTTTATTCTCTCCTAGTAGATTCTGCTCACCTTTTCACAGGTTCTTTCACATTTACACATCCTCTTTTACAGCCTCTATCCAAGGGCTTGTTCCCGCATACCCTATTCACTTGTATATTTCAACACCTCCCCTCAAGTGAATACTCTCTAGCACACCTGGACCCTATACCAAGTTTCCCTCTTACTTGATAGTCCGCGACTAGTGTCTAGCACTCCTCCCCTCAAGTTAACTTAGAACACCTGGACCCTGTATCAAGTTTCTCTCTTACTTGACAGTCAACACCATATTAGATAATTTGGGAAAAATCCCATTCCCATTTGAAAAATGGGAGCATGGTGAACTTGTCCAAAAGTTTGTCAAAACCCCCTCATGTGACATATCATCGGAAAGATCTTGAAGATTAGAATCTAAATCTATGATCTCCAACAAATTTGGAGTTAGTATGTTTAAGATATGTCCAAAACTATATGGAGTAATTGATTCCCAAAATGTGAGATTTTTTCCAAATTACCTAATATTGACTTAGTCCGCGACCAGTGCCTCAAGTCCCTAAACTCGTAGTCCTTGACACACACTCTCTCTCTATGTGTCCAAGGCTTACTATAGTTGCCCGCGACCTTGACTAAAGTGCTCACACATACATCTATCTACCACGTGGCCTACATCATCGGTGGCTCAGAGGTGGTTTTACTTTGTTGGGGCAGGTTACATTGGGTTGTGGGGTTTCTCTCTCTATCTCTCTCTCAGAGATTTTCACATGGCTCCTCACTCTTTGGAGCCTCACATCTTCTCTTCTCTTCAGTCTTCTTGTCGTGGTGGCAGCTTCTCTCCACATGTCCATGTCTTTCTCTTCTTTCAGTCTTCTTGGGGTAGCTTCTCTTCTTGTGGTAGCTTCTCTTCTCATGTCCATGTCTTCCTTCAATTCTTCCTTTAGATCTTCTTCTCGGTGTGGATCCTCTTCTTGGAAAGAGATATTCTTCTTCTTTCATGGCTGGGGCCATGAGCTTATCCGTCAGGTCTTTTTGCTCCATGTGAGCAACATGTTTCAATGTTTTGCTGATAGTTCTTTTGGGCTTTTGATGTTTATCTTGTGTCATTATGCAATGCAAACCCAAATTTATGCGGGAGGTCTTACCTCTTGCCTTATTCTGGACAAGGGCAGTGTCTGATCCCATATTTACACTGATGTAATGTGCCCAATACATAATGCACATATAGCATCCATTCTTATGCACATTCCCAAATGCACGTATAGCATCCATTCTTATGCACATTCCCAAATGCAACTCTGGCTGTGAATAATCTTGAATTTGAGTGAGATTTACAGGCATTAACCAAGGGTTAAATGTAAAATGATGATTACCACAATTTTATCAGCACAATTTTACCAGAAATTACATTAAATCAAGGGTAACCAAATTGTACGGAATGGTTGGAGTATCAAACGAGTATCAAACCAACTCTGAATTGCAATCTGAAGTTATAGGGATCTGTATCAGATACCTAATGGTTAATTTGAACCCTTAATTGTACCAAAATATAGTGATTAGTAGTACTGATTAATCAATGATTAGCAAATTAATCCATTGTATTGTGTGCCAAAAACAGAGTATGTGGGGAGTCCAAATCTGGTGACTTAGACTTCAAATGAGCTCAAATGCTTTCAAAGCCATCAATAGTAACCAATGAGTCTAGTAGAGGATTAAGCCAAGAAACACAAGATTTGACCAAATATTGAAAGCTTAATCTCTGTTTTACCAAAGTCACCTGCGCTGCAGATTTGATGAAGAGCTTGGATCTCACTATAGACTTGATCAAATTCAATTTTGACTTCACCAGCTTGTAGAGCATGCTTGAAAACCCATGGAGCTATGAGGAATTAGAGCAATTTGATTTGTGGAAGTAGAAATATCAATTTGATTTGTGGAAGTAGAAATATCAAAATCAGCTCAGAAAAACGGCACCTGCTAAAAATGCGATTTCTCCTTCGTTCACTGGCAGTTTGCACTTCTTTCTTGACTGGCTGGAGCACAAGGCTTATGGCTAGCTATGGTTAGAAGCACTAGGCCTAATTTAAAGTGTGCAAGGAGAATGAACTCCTCCACTGGCTGGGGGTATAGAGGTGAGTTGAAAAATAACTAAAAATTAGATTATTTTCTAATTATCTACTAATCTTGATTAATTAGATAATGGGCTCATAAACCTGATGGATTCTAGGCATGGCTCTGATACCATGTTGAAATTAGAGCAATGTGATGAGCTATGGTGGATCAAACACTAGAATCAACATTATTAACAAAGTGATTAGCAAATAATTAAGATGTAATTAGTGAGTAATTAGCAAATAATTAAGATGTAATTAGTGAGTAATTAGTAAATAATTAAGATGATGTAATTAGTGAGTAATTAGCAAATAGCTTAATGTAGGCATGGATAATCAAAAACCAGCAAATTCTCATTAGGCCAATGCCTCAATTTATAGTGTTTACATCAAAGCATCTAATCCCACTGATTTCTCCTTGATTTACTCCACCTCTTTTCCCTGATTCTCTCCACCTCTTTGATTCACTCCACCTCTTTTCCCTGATTTCTCCTTGATTCACTCCACCTCTTTTCTCCCTGATTCTCTCCACCTCTTCACTTTTCCCAGAATATCTCCCAGAATATCTCCACACTTCCCAGAATATCTCCACACTTTCTAAATCTTCTCATGCTACCCTTTATTCTCTCCCAGTAGATTCTTCTCACCTTTTCACAGGTTCTTTCACATTTACACATCCTCTTTTACAGCCTCTAACCAAGGGCTTGTTCCCGCACACACCCTATTCACTTGTATATTTCAACAAATCTTTTATTAACAATGTTTCATTTCTCACTATGGATAATCCAAAAGAAGAAGATGTACAAGAGGACTTGCCTCCCTCCCCACCTATGGTTTTTGGAAGTCTTGGCCAGCAGGTAGGAGAAAAATAAAAACAAGGGACCAAGTATGAAGAAAACTTATGTTAGGACATGCCCTCAAGAAGCTAAAACTTGATAGGAGGCTTAACAAGAAGAAGATGTATAAGAGGACGTGTATCGGGCTACCCACCTATGGTTTCTATAATGTATTCTATCAAATTTGTTACCTTCACTAAGCCTCAAACCACACCATCTATTGAACCTCCATAACTAATACAAGAACATGAATCTCTTATTCCATGTAAAGTTTGTACATGCACCAATGGAAGTTCGAAAGAAGCCTTAGGAGAAGCCAATTCATCCCATGGTGCAAGAAGAGGTTGAGATAACATCACCATACAAAGATCTACCAATAGAGGGTAAGGCAATAGAGACCAAAGAAAAGGAAGATGAAAAGAAGTCGGAGAAGTAGGGAGAGAAGTACAAAAATGTGGGATCCTATATGGAAGCCAAAACAAAGAAAGATAAAGATAGGGGGAAGCTCGGGTGTGATTTGCACATGCTCACAAGTTATATCCTTACTCTTGAAAATCAATCACTTCATAAAAGAAAGATAGAAGCATGTGAGGATGAGCTACAAAGTACAAAAGAAAAGTTTACTGAGAAGTAAAGAGAAGAACAATTGAGTAGGAACTCTAAGAACAACAGAAATATCAAGTCATGGTGGTGGAGGATATTAATACCCACCTTGATAATATGAAATCGGAACTTGATAAAAAGGTGTTGGAATTTCTAACGTATGAAGAAAAATCCAAGAGGCTATAGGCACAAGTCAACCACCCTCTCTATACATGCTAATCCTATCATGTTTTGGCTTCTTGAGGGCGTGGCTTGATATATGATTTCTTCATCCTAGGTCCCTTGATTTTCTTTTGCTCCACACCTGCCAAGACTTCCTTGATACTAGAAATGAGTACATTTGTTTCCTTCAGGTCTTCCAAGATATCTTCCTAGCTTACCTTTTTTGGCTTTATAAGTGCTTCCTCTTTCAAGGAGAGAAACAAATGAGTACATTTGTTTCCTTCAGGTCTTCCAAGATATCTTCCTAGCTTGCATTTTTGGCTTTATAAGTGCTTCCTCTTTCAAGGAGAGCGACGTACCTGTAATATGGATAATCACTTTAGTGAGAGGAGGTATGGGGTGACTATCATATTTTGATGTTAAGGTCATCAATAAGGGTACAACTCCTTATACATATAGTAAGCTGACTTGTCTTTCAAGTTCATGTGAATTTTTTATAGTGTATGGAGATCAATTCTATTGTATCTATCCACTGGCCTAATCTACATAATCATGGAAATAGCTTTGGCTATGCAACTCATCTGCCCTCTCCTTGACATTAGAGTAGTTCACCCTTGTTGTTGAAAACGTTTTCCTTGAGCATGGTGTCAAAGGGTAGGTACTCCACCCTTGTTGTTGAAAACGTTTTCCTTGAGCATGGTGTCAAAGGGTAGGTACTCCACTCATTTTTGGTGAACAATCTTTCCTTGGGCATGGTGTCAAAGGGTAGGTACTCCACCCATTTTTGGTGAACAATCTTTCCTTGGGCATGGTGTTGAAGGGTAGGTCTTTCTTCTCCACTCATTTGTGGTGTGTGCAGGACATAAAGTAGGCAATGTAGCTACCCCTAGCCACCTGCATACACCACATTTTACTTATCCCTTAGATTCAAGGTAATAAAACTCTTGACGAACATTTTTTCCTTAATTGGTTTGGTTATGAACCCTTAAAAAATGGACTAACTCAAAATAATCATGACATGAATATCTATGAGATAGTCACGTGTGAATAGCTGGGGATAATCATGGCTATGAAAAACTTTAGTTTTGTACACCAATTGTTTTTTGGTTGTTAAGTGCAATATCATCACTAATCAACTCTAACAGATTGTCCAAAACTTGTAAAAACCTTAAAAATCAAAATTGATAAAATCAGTTTGGCATGAATTTCTCAAAAAACTCATGCATGAATGTGCGAGAGATAGCCACACCCTCTAGTTTTTCATGCTAAAAGTTTTTGCTCTTTTTATATCAAATTCACTTGTGAAGGAGCTCAATTGATCACTTTAGATTATGTGAACATACCAAAATCCTCATAGATGAAAATATTTTGATGTGATTTTCTCAAGAAATTCATAGCGCGAATATCTCTCAAGTAATCATGTGAAAAAGTTGAGATAATCAAGGTCGTGAAAAACTCTCGTTTTTCATGTTAATTTTTTTAAAGGATAAGAGGGTAAGATGTTTTAGTTTTAGTAATGCAATCCCATAAATTACAGCAAGATTTTGGGGACTTTTTATCGGTGTGCTCTAGATTTTCACAACTGTGAAAAATCCTTACGTGTGAAAAACCAAAAATTGATTTGATTTTGATTTTGAAGGTCCAAATCTTGTTTTTACATGCTCGTGTAGTTTGACTCTATTGGATATAGTAGCTAAGGTAATGGAATTTTCAATAAATCAAAATTTGGAAAACTAAAAAAATCAAACAAAAATAGATTGAAATACTTCCCTCTAGGTTAGCCAAGTCCTCACACACTAATCTTTCCACAAAAAACAACAAGATATCAAACATTCACCACACTTTTCTCTTTACTCTGGAGCAACCTTATCCACTCATGACCACTCTAAACTTCCACACTCTAAACAAGAAATCAAATATTCACCACACTTTTCTTTACTTTGGAGCAACCTTATCCACTCATGACTTCACTCTAAACTTCCACACTCTAAACAAGAAATCAAACATTTACCACACTTTTCTTTACTTTGGAGCAACCCTATCCACTCATGACTTCACTCTAGACTTTCACAAAACTAAAAATAATGATTGATATAAGCATGCAAGGAAGGAGCATAGCACTTAAAGGATATGGAAGAAGAAAGATTAGGTCCTCAACTCAACAGAGCCAAAAATGTTATGGCCTATTTCGACTGTCTATAGAACACACCCATTGTAGAGCAGATGATGAAATAGATTACAACTGTCATGGGATTCTTACCTTGCTTCTAGCTTAGGATACCCTTGACGTATCCTTGACCTTCAAGCACCACCAATGGTTTGCTAGCTCCAATTTCCCAAATCTCCTCCTCACCCCTAAGGAGTTTTCTTCACCTCCCTGCAAGGAATCATATCTCTCACTCTTGCTCACTCTCCCATATTAAAAATAAGGCACATGCATTAAGATTCCTGCACTCTACTCTTAACTCTCTCTCTTTCTCTCTCTCTCTCTCTCTCTCTCTCTCTCTCTCTCACACACACACACACACACACACACACACACACACACACACACACACACACACACACACACACACACACACACACACAAAAGACAAGAGCAATATAAGAGAGCATGTAGATAAGAAAGACTCAATTAGCACAAAGGAGGATTGTGTGTTTTCATTATGAGAAATTTGCTTATATATAATTGGCCCTTATTTACACTTGATCACCCAAACTTAACTCTAATCTACTAAGCTTGGTAATTGGCCAACTTTTCTCATAATATATACAATGATTTATAGTGCCATTACATAACACTTATTATGCAACTCCAGTTTATAATAGTAGGGAGTGCCTTGGGTAAGTCTAAAATGGGTTTAACACCTACTTACATAACACTTATTATGCAACTCTTGTTTGTAGTAGGGAGATGGGATTAACACCTACTATGTATAGGTGTATCGTATAGATACATCACTTCAATAAGATGAGGGGTTAGTGGTGCTTATTAACAAAGTTTTAGCAAACGATTTACGTTTCACCATTGTAAATGCTATTGAGCAGCGTTCACAAATGCTGCTATAAGCATGTCATTAGAAAAACGCAGAATACTCTAAATTAAGGAAATATCTATCACAAAAATTTATCAAACATATATTTTTATAATAAAGAATAAAAAATTAGCAAAATATTGCAAGTTAATCAATATGTAGAAAGGATATAGTAATTTATATCTTTGCATAGCACCATCATCAATGTCATCACCATTAGACCATATCCAATACCTTCCAAAATGCACAGCCTATTGTCGCTAACCACTTAAAATGAAGTTTAAAGCAATGCTAAAAAAATAAAGTGCCTTTATCATCATCAGAAATGTTGAAATGCATCTCCTTTACCATGCGGTTATCCTCTTTGTTGTTCGATGGTAATTAATGTGTATAAGGATAGTGCATTAATCATTATACTAATACATTGATGATTGCATTTCATTTTTCTCTTTGAAGTGTAGTTCTCAACAAAATCCATAACCGAAACTATGACATCTTCTGGGAAGTTCCTTAAACATTATCTAAAGGAAGAAAATTCAATCATCCATCATATGCTTGTCTACTCTTGTATGTGTGTGTTTGAAGAAGGTTGCTTGGAGGTCAAGCTCAACCTCTCCCCTGCTTTCTTCTCACGATCTCTATCACTCTTACGAGGTTCTCTTATGTGAGGTGAGCTTCACTCACCACCAAAGGGTGGTAATTCTCTAATGGAGATTTGATAATGAAATCTTTAAGCCACACAACAAGAATTCTCTGAGAATATGTTAGGGAGTCTACTACATCTAATGCATGAGTTTCTTTAAGCCTGTTTCCCATACATGATTGCCTCATCCTTGGTTCCCATAGTCGTAAATAAGCCTTGCTTGAGCTAGCATCTTTGCTATCACTCATGTCTTTAATCACTAAGGCTATATGGATTTTATAGGTTTGAATGAATGGTGCTTAGTAGTAGCTGAGTCTATCCTAATTAGCTATATAGGGTGCTTGGATTAATCTATGCTGTTCACAACACACTTTTCTCAACAGGCGAAGAGTATCTAATAAGCCTCCCAAAATGAATGTACATGAGAGGGTTTTTGGCAAGTAGTGTGCAAATGATCTCAAGAGATCGGGTTATGTCTAGTTTGGGAATTATCAACTTGTGGGTTGGAAAACGTAATTCCTCAACACAAATAATGCGCACGATTCAGTAATGAGCAACACATGATTGGAGATGGCTTATTAATGTAATTTGATAATCAAATAACGAGTAATTCATGACAAACACATCATTTATCACTAGGGTAATTTATGATAAGCGCGTTATTTGTCACTAGGGTCCTTTATAATTCGACAAACAGTATAGCTTTTCATCTTTCTTGGTGAAATGGCACGAACAAGTGACACATTTTTTTGTTGTCTCAAATGGCATGGGATTCAATTAGTGAAGGATGTGTATCTTTCCCCCTTTGGTATTTTTGGTGGATTTTTTATTTTTTGAATTACTTTTTGGTTTTAATTTTTAGATTTTTAATATTTTGATGTGTTTTTTCAAGGGATGTTACTCTTGTGAATTACACATTGGGTGCTGAATATGATGCATGATTCGGTAGCACATGTTTTTTTGAAGAATGTCACATGAGGTTAATTCAAATACTGTGCTATTTTTGGCTGAGGAATTGCATGCAATTTGAGTTTAACAAATTATGGTTAGAGCCATTTCACATGCATACCTATAGCCATTTTTTAATAGTTTTTCCTTGGTAGTGGTGTATCCGATTCTTTAATACCCTTAATTCCTCTTTAAGGCCAATATATCCTCTAAGATTGGATAAGGATGAGAATTTAGTTGTGTGCCAGGAATGATGTGAATGGGCTCAAAGAATCACGTGTGATTCCTTCTTGAGCTAATGCATCATTCCTCTCAAAGAATTTAGTTGTGTGCCAGGAATGATGTGAATGGGCTCAAAGAATCACGTGTGATTCCTTCTTGAGCTAATGCATCATTCCTCTCTAAGGGAATATGAGATTTGATGTTGGGAAAATGTAATTTGATAGAGATTGGACTTGTTCTCAAAATGTTTTATTGATTTTTTAGTTTTTTGGTTTAGGTGCAAAAAGGATGAGTGACCCCTTATCTTTTACAATGAGCTACCAATGCATTCTAATTATTTTATGCAAAGATTAAGGGTTGGATTAAGCTAATTAGTATAAAAAAGCTTGAAAAAAAAGAATTTACGTAAAAGAGAAAATATAAGATTGAATACCTATAAATTTGTAGCTTGATTAATCTTGATACTCCAAATTTTCTCCCACACCTCCAATGCGTTCTCCACACCTCCAATGCTCCAATGAGATCAAAGTAAATAAAAAACATCCAAGTTAGCCTTAAAAAATTGGTGGATTTTCATTCCAACTGTATAATATAAAACATAAATGCAAAAGTATAGCAATGGAGTCCTTATATAGGACGCCTCCCTAGCAATGTGCCAAATATGTTCACGAAAATGGAAACATTATGCCTTGCAGGAGGGGGAAGAAGTAAGGAATGCAAGCATGTTTTCTGCCTTATCCGTTTATGATTGAAAAATCATCTCTTATGGAGATGCAAGGCTCATCAGCGTTGCTTCCATTGTCGGAGGGGTTCACCTCTAAGAAATTTTGTGTATCATGTGCATTCAAGGGAAATTATAAAACCCCTTACACTTACATACTTTTATGAATAAAATTACCCCTTTTTCTTCATAAACTTACGAAGTTTTTTCAAAATTGGTTAAAAAACCCCTCCTATAAATGTAATTCTGTAACTTTTTTGAATTACTATACCCCTCCTAATGAACTTACGTGATACACTTACATATTTTGAGGTGAACCCCCCAAGCTTCCATTGGTGTCACCACAAGGGAGATTTGCACTTGGGTAGGGAGAAAAGAGGGGAATATCCTTGGAGTGCTCTATCTCTACCTTAATTCCAATCTGGGTATAAGAATATATGAGAGATAGAGATGGAGAGGGAGAGGGAGAGGGACAAGGAGAGAGCAATCAATATCACTCAATGCACTCACACACACAATCCACTAACAAGAAAGCAAGCAAGCAACAAGAGAAAGAAAAGCAAGCAAGAAAGCCTCGCCATGAAGAGTATAAGAGTAGACTCCATTGTGATATTGGGGATTTTGTGTATTCTCATTAGTTAATATTCTCATTAGTTAATATTTGTTCCTCATATTTGCAATGCCCGCCCACCCAAGTAATATCCCAGTGGCTCAAAACCTAGAATGAGCTAATTTCTTAGACTCACACATGATGTTGTAAGATTGCTAATAACGTATCAACTGGCATTACATGAGTTGTGTATCAACTGGCATTACATAAGCTTGGTAATAATGTATCAAGTGGCATGAGCTAATTTCTTAGACTCACACATGATGTTGTAAGATTGCTAATAACGTATCAACTGGCATTACATAAGTTGTGTATCAACTGGCATTACATAAGCTTGGTAATAATGTATCAACTGGCATTACATAAGTTGTAAGCTTGGTGATATCCCAAAATTGTTAGATGAAGCACATTGAATGGATACAAAAACTTGTAGTAAAAAAAGGTTCAGCCGGATCATCGAAGTAATGTTAATAATAAAGTCAAGAGATGAACTTATGGTTGAAGCTCAACATTTCAATGATACATTTTGTGTTGGTATTTAGTAGTTTCATGATTGGGCTTGTACTGTTAAGTACGTCAATTGTGGTCCAAAATAAATCAGGAGATGAACTTATGTTGAAGCTTAGTATTTAAATACTACATTTTGTGTATGTGTAACATAGTATGGTTGAAGCTTAGCATTTCAATGATACATTTTGTGTTAGTATTGAGTACATGACTGGAGTAATGTTAACCATTGTCGTTAAAAATGAATCAAGAGACAAACTTATGGTTAAAGCTTAGCATTTCAATGATACATTTTGTGTTAGTATTAAGTAGTTGCATGATTGCAATAAGGTTAACCATTGTCGTTAGAAATGAATCATGAGATGAACTTAATATGGTTGAAGCTTAGTATTTAAATGATACATATAGTTGAGATTTGTTTTCTTTGATGCCTTGATAAGTTTTGCACATTATTAACATCAATTCCACTTTTCTCTAAAGGTGTTCTTATAGCTATAATATAGTATCATTCCCTAAAAATAATTACACCTCAATAGTAAAAAAAGATTGCAAATTAAAAAAACATTTATAGATAGTTATTTTGTTTTGTTTCAAAGCAAATACACCTCATTCATTTCATGTAATTTGTATGAGTAGAGCATATGTCCATATAGAAACATATTCTTTTATTTTAAATAAAATACTAAATTAATGTGCATAAAGAAAGAAGCAATAGTATATAGACATGAGATCTATAACTGTGAATAGTGTAGCTTTACAAGTGCCTTTCAAAAGCAATTGAAAATCGATGTCGATGAGGTGAAAAGCAACGTTAGTTTTTGATAACAACATGCTAGCATTATTAAATGCTTTCTTTGAGCATGGTTAAACACTTTTTGTTTTTTTATTTATTTTAAGAGAATGTCTTCTTGGAGGATGGTGGGTTTTCCTTATTTCTAAGATGATTTTCTATGATCTTTTTGTTCATGAAAAGGTTAAGAAAGTTGGCACTTGGCTACACATGTAGAAGCACATCTTTTCCATCTTTTGAAATCTTTTGAAAGAAAAAGAAGTAGCAGTTTAAAGGATACAGTGTATTTACACTTTCCTCGAAACATTTAGGATGATATGCAAAAGAAAATAAGCACACCCAATACTAATTAAAAAAAAAAAAGAGAATGATGTTTACAACGAAGGCACTCAAGTAGACCAATTAGATAAACAAGATTAATATCCATAAAAGAGGATTAACGGAAAGAAAGTTATCCAGCGATGAGATCGAAATCAAGGGCAAGAAAGATTGCGGGGAACTTTGCGGCCACATGTGGTGAGGATGGTGGCGATGACATCGACTTTGGCGTGGACGCCGATGATGCCGAGGACGTTGGCGTTGATGGCGGCGCAAAGGCAAACCTCCACGTCAAGGCCTAGGAGGCCCAAGAGCGCGCAGCAATCGCTCTGGAGGGGGTCTCCAAGGACGCTGCCCAAGATCGGAATGCACGCTGCGAGCTTGATTAGGTTCACCGGACATGTTCCCCCGGAAGGTGGTGGGGGCGTTCCGACAGTTGGGACGGCCGGCGTCGGGACGCTGGGAGTTGGAACATGCAGCGGTGGAGAAGGCGTTGGTGGCGTCTTGGAGTGGTGTCCATGTTTAGAAGGTGGGCTATAGCTTGTGGGCTCGCAGGCATTAATACAAGGAGCAGATAAGACCATGATGATCAACAGAAATGAAATACCAATAGAAGAAGATGAGATGAAGGCCATGGTGCAGAAGCTGGTGGATGATGGGCTTTTAGCTACCTTAGCTTAGCTTGAGCTATTGGTGCAGCTTGTGGTAGCTTTGCAACGTCTTGCACTCCTTTATATAGAAATCTCATAGGAGCCAGCCTTTACAGAATGGCGATATATGTGTAAGACCTGTGTCAAGAAAGCAAGCATGGTTGCTTTCTTGTGTAAGACCTGTGTCAAGAAAGCAAGCATGGTTGCTTGGAGATAGATGGCTGGTGGACATAAATCATTGATGGGTTGTGATTAGACTACTACTGTGTATGTCAAACAAAGCAATATGCATGATGAACAAAGGACCCATACATCCCTTTGTTTTCTGTTTGCATTCAGCAGCTTTAACTGTATATGGTAGCCACGTGACTTGCTTTTGAGCTCTTAACAACGACAAACTCAGTTACAGTCCTGTACTACTCGGCAGCTTTGGCAATATTCCAAAAAGGCTGAAACAAGGTTGAACTCTTTATATCAAAGCAAATCCACTAACAGTTTGAAATTTGAAATCAAGGAGATTAGATATGGATTGAGTACAATGCAAGTGGGACGCTACTGCTTTGGGGCTTTTACGATAATATACAGTGCGCGTGGACAGTTTTCCAGTAGTATACAGTGCTGCAACCTTCTGCATAGCAAGCATTACTGCATGAGAGCTTTCTTCACGATAATATACTGTGTGTGCATGTACACTTTTCCAATAATATACTGCGCCACTTTCTGCTGCAAGCGACTCTCGTGACTGCAGAGTACGCCTTGGCGCCTTTGTATCATGTGTTCTAGCTGCTGCTTGTGCAGGCCCTAAGAAGCTTTTTCAGCTCGGGACTTTACATTACCATTCGTTTAGCTTACGCATGAGCGATGATAGCTTTGAAGATCGACAGTAGTTACCTAAGGCTGTTTTGTACATCTAAGGGTTGTACCCTTAAGATTCACTACTCGCTTGGCTTTTATTCGAGCTAATTCTATTTTTTTTTTTTTGCTTGAGTTGCATTGAGATTGATTTCTCTACATCCTTAACTTTATGATTTTTATAAGTTTGTTTGACTAGTTTAAAACCTTAATTTTATCAAATTATGTGCATTGTTAGTGATTGTAGCATAGCATGATTACCTTGTAGTGGTCGTGAAATGTAGGCTAGTATATTCCATCATTGACATGGCATTGTTTATGAGAAGGAGAAAACATTCATGTGAGATCCCTACCCCTCTATCTATGGGCAGTGGAGAATCACCTTAAGGGTAGAGCGAGTCACTTGGGGCCTTATATCACAATGTCCTAACACTTATATAAGAGGATGAAGGCATAGCCGTGTGATGTAGCCACGCCGTGAATGCTATAGGAGCACCACATTGCAACATGCAACTATACATACAGCTATGCACACGGCTTTATGCACACATACAGATATGTATTGAGACATAATTCTAGAGGCATACGCGAGAGTAAAATTTTCATTTTCACTCAAGAGCAAATGTGTGTTGGTTTATGGTGGGAAGTAATAGAGGTGCCCAAGAGAGATCGCTTATCATGCACTAATGTGTGTTGGTTTGTGTTGGGATAGGTTCCCAAGAGAGACCAATCGTGGTGTATCTTCATTTTCGAGGAGGACCAAGATCGACATGATCAATTTCGAAAGTTAATATTACTAATTGAGAAAATGAATAACGTATTAGGGTGTTCTTGGCCTGACAAGAAGGGGAGCTTAGCCATGCACGATAGCCACGTGAACAAGGGAGAGAGTAGTGAGAGGGGACTTGGCGTAGCATAGGGGAGAGAGTAGTGAGACGGGACCTGGCATAGCACAAGGTGTGCAATTCCAGTGCATGGCTATGCATGCGAGTATAGTCACGCGAGGTTATAGCCACGTAATGTGTAAAAAACTTCTAGAATTCCACAGAACTCTCCAAAGAGCTCATAATATTCCCTTAAGAGCAGAGGATTAGGTTTTTTCTGATACAATATCACAAAAAAGCAAAAAATGTGATATAATCAAATATGGACTTAATCAAGATTGGAAAATTAAGAAATTGATTAATATATTAGGGTGAGCTAGGCATAACATACATCAAACCATATCTTCCATCAAATCTATACATGCTAATTAGTCTATCTCAAGATTTATATGTCCCATTGTAAGACCAATAAAAAGATCTATCCCACTGCGACTAGTGGACTCAACAACAACATCATCATCATCATTATTGTAAGATTCCTCCCTCCAGCTTTTGAGATGTAAAGGTGTAAGAACCTCCCCTTCAGTCTCTGTAATCATCCCCTAATTCTGAATGCAAGAAAATATTGTCTTACCCTGTTTTGGTCTAGAGAGAGATAATACAGTTTTGAAATATTTTTGGATAAGAATTTTCTCTCAGTCAATAGGAAGAGATCCCTTGAAACAGAATCTTAAAAAGAGTTTTCCAATGTGCATTAGAAATTAATTGAATATGTGAATTGGACATCTTGGCCTAGGGGTATAAAATTTCAAAAAAATTCTTATTAAGGTCCAAGAGTGTCAAGAAGGGCCAATAAGGTTAATCGAAGTGTTGGGATGAGAAAAAGGCAAAGAATATAATAAAATATCCAAAAAATGAGTAAATTCTCACATAAGATGAAGAGTTGACTAGTACAGGGTTTATTAGTAAAAAAATGGAATTTTTTAGTAAAAAAAAGGAATTTTAACACCTCAGAATGGGGAGAAGGGCTCATGAAGGAGGCGCCTAGAAATCACATCAAGAGGGTATTTTTTAATTCAAAAAAGTGAGATATTTCATCTCTCCTCCTTCAAAATGGAATTTTTAACACCTCAGAATGGGGAGAAGGGCTCATGAAGGAGGCGCCTAGAAAAATCACATCAAGAGAGTATTTTTTAATTCAAAAAAGTGAGATATTTCATCTCTCCTTCTTCAAACCAAATCAAAAAAGTGAGCCAAACTAGTCTAAACTTGTCCAAAATGGATCAAACTGGAGCTGGAAGCCTCTAGATTCTAGTTGGACTTGGTTGGTGGTCTCCCTCACCTATAAATAGACCCCCATTCCTTTGTATTTTCATATTGGAGTAACTATATGCTAGTGTAATTTTCAGTTTATTATATTTCTATTATTGTGAAGCTTTGGAGCTTTATTAATCATCTTCTTCTCTTGGAGATTACCCTCTTTTACTTGGTGGCCAAGTTTCTTATTTGAGGGCTTCACATTTCCCTAAAGAATCAAGCAAACCAAGGGTAAGCCTAAATCAATGATGTTTTCCTCTCTTTTTCAATGGTAGTCTCTTCCCAACCTCCCTTATGCTTGGGAAGCATTTTATTTTGTGGTTTTTCTCTTAAAACCATGCTTTTCTTGATTATGATGAATTAATGTTTATGTTTAAGCCTTGGTTTGTGCATAAACTAACTTTTATGTTAAAAGTGGAATTTTTAGCGTTATCATTTCATAGTAAATACGGGGAAACTATATCAAAATTTTATCAATAGAAAATGAAGGTTTTTGCATAAATTAAATTTTACGCTAAAAGTGAACTTTTGAGTATTCTCATTTCATAGTAAATAGGGGAAACTATAGCAAAATTTTATCATTAGAAAATAAAGGATTTGCATAAATAATTTTTTATATTAAAAGTGAAATTTTGGGCATTCTCATTTCGTAGAAAATGCGAGAAAACTATGGTAGAAATTTTATTATTAAAAAAATGAATTTTATGCATAATTAATTTTTATGCTAAAAGTGAAATTTTAAGCATTCTCATTTCATAGAGAATATGGAAAAGTTATGGTAAAATCTTCATCATTGGAAAATGAAATTTATGCATAGATAACTTTTATATCAAAAGTGGAATTTTGAGTATTATCATTTCTTAGAAAATGCAGGAAGCTATGGAAAAATTTATATCATTAGAGAATGAATTTAGGTAAAATAAATTTTATGCTAAAAGTGAAATTTTGAGCATTATTCATTTGCTTGAAAAATAAAGAAGGTTATGCACAAAATTTTGGAAGAATTATGCAAATGATTCATTTAGATAAAAACGATGTGAAATGATGTGAAATGATGTGAAATGATGTGAATCGATGTGAAATGATGTGAATGGATGTGAATACATGTGGATTGATGTGGGAATGATGTGATTAGATGTGGATTGATGTGGGAAGATGTGAATAGATGTGGATTGATGTGAATGGATGTGAAATGATGTGAATGGATGTGAATGGATATGAATGGATGTGAAATGTTGTGAATGGATGTGAAATGATGTGAAATGATATGAATGGATGTGAAATGATATGAATGGATGTGAAATGATGTGAATGGATGTGAATAGATGTGGATTGATGTGGGAAGATGTGAATAGATGTGGTTTGATGTGGGAATGATGTGATTAGATGTGGATTGATGTGGGAAGATGTGCATAGATGTGGGAATCATGTGATTAGATGTGGATTGATGTGGAAATGATGTGAATAGATGTGGATTGATGTAGGAAGATGTGAATAGATGTGGATTGATGTGGGAATGATCTGGATTGATGTGGGAAGATGTGGATTGATGTGGAAATGATGTGATTAGATGTGGATTGATGTGGAAAGATGTGAATAGATGTGGGAATGATGTGATTAGATGTGGATTGATGTGGGAATGATGTGAATAGATGTGGATTGATGTGGAAAGATGTGAATAGATGTGGATTGATGTGGGAATGATGTGATTAGATGTGGATTGATGTGGAAAGATGTGATTAGATGCGGATTGATGTGGAAATGATGTGATTAGATGTGGATTGATGTGGGAAGATGTGATTAGATGCGGATTGATGTGGTTAGATGTGGATTAATATGGGAAGATGTGAATAGACGTGGATTGATGTGGGAAGATGTGAATAGATGTGGATTGATGTCAGAATGATGTGATTAGATGTGAATTGATGTGATTAGATGTGAATTGATGTCGGAATGATGTGATTAGATGTGAATTGATGTGGGAAGATATGAATAGATGTGGATTGATGTGGGAATGATGTGATTAGATGTGGATTGATGCGGAATGATGTGATTGGATGTGAATTGATATGAGATGATGTGATTGGATGTGGGAATGATGTGATTGGATGTGAGTTGATGTGGGAATGATGTGATTGGATATGAATTGATGTGATTGGATGTGAGAATGATGTGATTGGATGTGAAATGGTGTGAGATGATGTGATTGGATGTGAGTTGATGTGAGATGATGTGATTGGATGTGAGTTGATATGGGAGTGATGCGATTGGATGTAAATTGATGTAGGATAATGAGAAATGATATGGAATGATGATGGGACAATGAGAAATGATGAGGAATGATGTGAAAGAATGTGTAGTGATGAGGAAAGATGGGAATTTTGTTGGAACTATAATTGTATGTGAAACTTGTTTTTTTAAAGATTGTTTTATGTCAATAATGCTGGGGAAGCATTTTGACTAGAGAGTCAATGAAGGACGTTTCACGTGTGGCAAGGTCGACCGAGGTCTTGACCAGCCCCAGTTCGATTAAAATGGTGAGCTTCCGGTATGGTGGATGAGGGACCAAGGAAGCGGCCTATGAGTGGAGCGCTAGGTGACCTGCGAAGGAACCTAGAGGGTGCTGACCATATGGTGCTCAGGCTCTGGGTCGCCCAGGATACCCACGATGCGACGAGGAAGAAAAACGAGTTGAAGTTGTTTTTTGAACACGGGCATGGATCTGGTTGATTGGCCTTGCTAGTCTCGGATGAGTTCATGGCTCTTTTACATGGATCTTGTTGGTTGATCTTGTTGATCTCCAACTGAGAGTCCATATGGTTTTTATGTGATTACTATGGGCTAGGAACTATTGAAAAGTCCCCTGAGTGAGTAGGTGGTGAGCGTTTTGGTTGCCTATGATGCCACAGTTAAGGAAGGAATGACTGAAATTGGATTTTATGGTTGGAAAGTGGAAAAGTTCGAAATTGGATTTGGAAATGGAATACTGAGGATTAGGATGGAAACACTGTGGTTTTATTGCAAATCTGTTTTGGAAATAGTTGAATAAGAGAAAAGGCAATTTCATATTGGGTGTGTAAGTGGTATGTCTATTTAATTTTTGCATGAGAGCCGGCTAGGGAGCCTGGGAACTCTTTTCCCTAGTACCCGGGATAAAACATAATCAAATTTTCATAATGGATCCTATCAATATAGTGGTTGGGCGGTTGGCTAACCCATAGTACTGGATGGGGTTAGGCTGGACTGATGGATCCCTATAATTAAAATTCAATTATGTTCAAGTTACGATAGTTGAAGTAAGTCCCAGGATAATCCTTGTTCTATGGAAAAAGAATCATCGGGCTGTGCATTTAATAATGAGGAAAAAAGCGTTGGTCTCTATGAACCAACAAGTGCAAGTTCCTCCTTTGTTTCGACCATGTGACCCGTGGGTTCGGTCGGAATACAAAGGTTAGTTAAGGCCCTTAACTACGTTAGAAGATTTTTCGTGGAGGGATCGCCTATGCTTTCTGGGCGAGGGAAGTTTTTTCCGGGTTCGGTTTAGAAGAGCCACCGGATTAGTCTCTTGTCCGGACATTCGTGGGCGAGGCCCTAAGTGGGAAGCTCTGCCCTGCGTGCAAAGTTGCTACTTCCGCTGCTAGCTCCCCGGATCCCGGTGCGCGGAGGAGGCAAGGGTCTCACAATTATTCTTGGATTCAATGGCTTCCTCATCGTCTTGGATAGGGACACCTTTATCTTGAATAGTTGGTGGTAGCTCACATTCTATATATTGTACATGACCCTCCGCACCTTCATTTCTGATTGCCACTCCATCCATGAGCTCTTTAACATCCCTATCTTGAAAATAACTCTTTGAATGAGAAGCGACTTGTATGACATACCACCATTATCACTACAAGGGGACCCCCCCATAGTGATGTCCATTTTCATTGCCATGGGGGTGGGAAAATGGTATCGTTTATCGCATCGTTTATCAAAGATTGCTTAAGAGATGTTCATAGCAAACAAACTTGTCACATAAGATACTAGATTTGTGTCGCATTAGCAAAACAAGTTGTCGTGTAAATGACACATAGAAATTTTAAAAAATATATGTCACATATATGATGAAGGGCATGTCGCTTAAGAAACATTCGTAACGTCTATTAAAAAAAAAAAACGAGGTGCGATGCCAATAAGAAAATTCCTCACACACACACACACACACACACACACCAATAAGAAAATTCCTCTCTCTCTCTCTCTCTCTCTCTCTCTCTCTCTCACACACACACACACACACACACAAAGTACTCTCTCTCACACACACACACACATACACAAAGTACTCTCTCTCACACGCACACATACAAAAAGTACTCTCTCTCTCTCTCTCTCTCTCTCTCTCTCTCTCTCTCTCTCTCTCTCTCTCACATATGGGCACACAAAAAGGGCTCTCTTGTGTATTAAATTGAAGCCGAGCACACAGACAAAGGGCTCTCTATATCAAATAGGATCGAAGCGAAGCACATAAGCGGACAAAAATCACGTAAACATGGAGGATTATGCATCTAATAAGTACCGAATACTTCAACACATTATATTTCATTGTAGCGACCACATATTACACTATGGTCTTTAGCAAAATACTCATGTTAGGGACCACATTTATTTGGTTTTTCCACAATCCATTGGGCACGGTTAAGGTCAAGCCTTTCTTCTCGGTGAGCTCCTATATCCCAAGAGGAGCCAGCTAGGTTGAGTCCCACAAGTCTCCCCATTTCCTGATGCCGTTAGCAATCAAGCTTGCCCACATGATTGATTAAGAACATTTCATGCACACTTAAATGAACGTAGAGGACCAAATGTAAACATTTATTAACCTATAAATGTGGAAATAAAGACTTTCTTACCCATCTTGTTGAGGTATGGCATATGCCCAACTTGTAGCCTAGCTTGTATTGCCTCCTATAGAGGACCAAATGTAAACATTTTATTAACCTATAAATGTGGAAATAAAGACTTTCTTACCCATCTTGTTGAGGTATGACATATGCCCAACTTGTAGCCTAGCTTGTATTGCCTCCTATAGTTGAGAATATAAATGCCCAAAATAAAAAACGTGTATATATAAATTTAGGATTGAAGATAATGTCTCGTAAGTATCTACAGAGTGACTATTACATACCTTCTGTTGATCCCATTTTAACTTGAGTCGCATCTCCTACCGGAATGCCCTCCATAAGTTGGGAAGCATAGAAGTGGGGTGGTGATTTTTTCGTCACATAAGAATAATGCTTCCACATTTTCGAGTCACATATAGGAAGTAAAAGCAAAGATGTTATCTAAATCATCACATCATCTTCATTTTAATGAGTCGTTATTCTAATTTTCTTGTTGTACCTATGGCAAATAGATTGACTCGTCCTCTAGTACACCGCCTCCTCTGGCACGCCTATGAGCTCCTATGGGAGGGCAAGGAGGTGCATATTCTTCATCGACGTCTTCTTGCGACATCCTCTAGATTCATGCAATACACAGATAATGAGACACACGTATATTACGAGAAAAGAGTTCCATGTTGGTGTGCGAATTGTCAAGGCACTCAACCAGCGGAGACGATGGCAATGCCGTACAAACACAAGCTCGATTTTGGAAGATGTCATGCTGCACTGGCACTAGAGTGACACGATCAGCCTATGGTAATGGGGTTTCTTTTTTCTAAGGATTCTACATTGACACATTTAAATTTTATATGATGTTGATAGACAAGTGATATATAATTATGATTCCTTGCACTATATATGGAGGCACATGTGCATTAGTTGCTTCCTGGTCCTTATAGTCTGAGACATCTGGTGATCATCCCTTGCCAGTTGCCTTACTGCCTCGCATACAAACATATGATATTGCATAGGATTTGTATGTGCCAGTGAGGTGCCAGTTTACTCTGAGGTCAATCTAATGACATTTTGTGGACCTATCTATTCATGGGGTCCATGGCATCAGCTTGCTTGCTACATCGAGAGTATGGCCACATATGGGCTATGTGCTAATGATGCCTCTCTCACTCAAAGAGGCATTACCCACAATGAGGGAGAGTGATTGCATATTAACGCTAGACCCCACAATGAGAGAGCAACTATATATTAATGGAAAACCCCACACTTAAGGAAATATATCAGGGCTAATCAACAACTGTAGCAAAGGGAGGTATGAAAGAACTAATTATACTTTTGTGGAGTGAGAGAATGGTCATGAGCCAATGCACATGAGTATAGATGTGCCTAGATACATTGTAATCAATTCTATTAGACCATTGCATGATGGTGAGGAGTTACTACTAGTGAATTATGGTTGGTGTAGGCAACCACCAGATCCCCAGAGTTGTAGATGTATTTGTAGTAGTCATTTTGTTTTGAATTTTGTAAAGGGAAATATTTGGTTCATGACATGCTAATGGTATATTTATATTTTCATCATTATGTTTTATGGAGACTTTACAAATGTATTTAGATGGTAGAATAAAAAATTTGAAAGCGTTTATGTATTTTCATGACTGTGCTTTGCATAAGGCTATGCCATGCTTTGTTGTCATAGGTCTTATTACTTTGTTAGCCCTTGTATTATTGTGAATTATTTTGTGTTTATGATTGCATGATTCATATTGGATCACAGGTTCCAGATTATGATATTGTAGGATGTTCCCTTATATTGTCAGGGTCACTCCCGATTGTCAGTAGAGTATATGAGGGTTCTTCAAGCACAAGGTCCTACTACTTTTGAAAGGTTGAGAGAGTAATATGCCTCTCAGAAGGAGAAAGCTGATGATGTGGTGCATGGAGCTGATGGCATGATTGAATTTATTGACAAGTGGTTTCAAAGTAATACACGTGATAGAGATCCTTGTGAGAAATATCTTCGAGAAGAAGCACTCACACCCATTTTCGAGGGTTCTTCTCTAAACAAGATTATCTATGAAACTTATCATCCTGAACCTTCAAGCTCGTTACTATTGGAGCAATGCATCAGTTTCAGCATTACTAACATAAGTGTGTCACACACATGGATGCTAAGTGATAGTGTATGTTTATTTGCATAAGCAGCTGTTCTAAATGTCAGGTTGCTTTTTAGAAATATTCTACCACCTAATAACGCCATTCAAAATCAAGGGACGAGACAATAAAGCTGATGACTAGCCTTGGACTTGACTACAAAACAATCCATGCATGTATCAATGATTGCATTTTATCGTGAGGAGAGAATGAAACATCATTGTTTGTCCCGAATTCGGTGCATCACGATTTAGGGAGGTAGCAACACTTGTTTCTCATATTATTCTAAGAGATTTTCTATTACAAACATGGATAGAGCGCATATTTTAGACCCCAGAGTTAGCAAAGCTTATGGATTAGGATGTAAAGAATGCAAGCATAGATGGGATCCTACGAGTTCTGTCTGACTGTGAAGCCTTCAAGCACATTGATAGAAGATGGACAGAGTTTAGTCAAGAGCCTCGTCATTTAAAACTTGGTGTCAATCTCGATGGGATGAACCCTTTCCACATCGATCAAGCAGATGGTCAAATTGGTTAGTAGTGCTCATTAATTACAACCTACCACCATTAATTTCTATAAAGAAGGAGAATTAAATATGAAGTTTACCAATTCCAAGTACATCCACAAGTAATATGGCATGGTCTAAAATGTCATCCACTCAATATGTTTCTACTTCTTGAAAACTCTAATTGATCCCTCACATGAATATAGGAAAATGACAAGTGAAAGTCATCAATGTGTACTTGGCACTACTTATCAAAGATCTACAACAACTATGGAAATGGATAAAGGTGCTTGACATGTCCAATCCTATAGCTGAGCGAATCTTTTAGGTTCATGACATTCTAACATGGACTATTCATGACTATCCTGCCTACAACTATTCTTTAGGTACATGATGAGAGCTACTCTATTTGGGTTTGAGTCCTGTTTGAGTGGTGGAATAATAATTGCACTAATATTTTATTGTTCATAGTCAACTTGTAAACGGTTACAAGGTATGTCTACCATGTAGCATGATTAGCTTTCTACGATCCAACTATAGCAAGAGTCTCAAGAATACATATCTTTGGCATAGAAGATTGACACATATTGTGAACAAAAGAACAAGCAAGACATTTCAATGGAAGGATTAAAAGTGGAATGTGCCTGTATGTATTACTCCTATGGAGATTGGTACAAAAAATGGACAATTGGTTCTATTATAGATCTGAATTTAGAGCTAACAGGTGATGAGGAAGATGAGGACTATTTGTAGAAGACGTTGAGAAAACAAATTTGATGGAACTAGAGATTTCAATATGGTGTAGTTTGGAATATTAAAAATATTTAAAAATTACACATCTTCTTGACCCCATGCACGTTTTTAAAAAATTTGGATACTCGCTTTGGAAACATCTTGTGGGTATTAAAGATATAGAGGCTGCAAGACACTATAAGGAAAAGCGATCATAGGCACGTTTATAGACGCGTTTTGACAACGTGGTTTAAAATGTTATGGGTACGTTTATAAGCGCGTCTAAAATCACGTCTACCGATAGGTGTCTATATGCACATCTATACGCGTGTCTATATGCGTATCTATAAGTGCGTCTATATCAAAAATGATGTGCATATAGACGCACATATAGACGCGCTCTGGAATTAAATTTTTTTCCAGAGAGCTGCCTGTGCAGATGTACGGCTGCATTTTCTGCACATGCACCTGCATTTTCTGCACAGGTAGCTCTCTCGTTTAAGTTTTTGCTTACTTGTACATAGACGAATCAAGATCAGCAAAGATATCAACATAAAAACTTAAATTAAAGATAGATATGCACAAAAAGATTTGTGAACACACTTCGAATATTGATTAAAGAAGATGAGAAATTACATTTTATATCCAAAAATTTATCCATACATGATCGATAGCCACATAAGGCTTGAAAAAAAACATAGATACATAAAGAAGAAAAATTTCATCTTATATCCAAGAAGTTGTCCATACATAATGGTAGCCACATGAGGCTTGAAAAAGAAACATAGTTGCATAAACCAAAACTATACATGAAGAAAAACTAGCGGGCAACTACTCAGAGGAGTCATCACTCTCCGAGTCTTCTTGACACTTGTCCACCTTGTGCCTACACAAAGTGAAGATATATATAAATAAAAATAGAAAGTTTGTCCCGAATTCGGTGCATCACGATTTAGGGAGGTAGCAACACTTGTTTCTCATATTATTCTAAGAGATTTTCTATTACAAACATGGATAGAGCGCATATTTTAGACCCCAGAGTTAGCAAAGCTTATGGATTAGGATGTAAAGAATGCAAGCATAGATGGGATCCTACGAGTTCTGTCTGACTGTGAAGCCTTCAAGCACATTGATAGAAGATGGACAGAGTTTAGTCAAGAGCCTCGTCATTTAAAACTTGGTGTCAATCTCGATGGGATGAACCCTTTCCACATCGATCAAGCAGATGGTCAAATTGGTTAGTAGTGCTCATTAATTACAACCTACCACCATTAATTTCTATAAAGAAGGAGAATTAAATATGAAGTTTACCAATTCCAAGTACATCCACAAGTAATATGGCATGGTCTAAAATGTCATCCACTCAATATGTTTCTACTTCTTGAAAACTCTAATTGATCCCTCACATGAATATAGGAAAATGACAAGTGAAAGTCATCAATGTGTACTTGGCACTACTTATCAAAGATCTACAACAACTATGGAAATGGATAAAGGTGCTTGACATGTCCAATCCTATAGCTGAGCGAATCTTTTAGGTTCATGACATTCTAACATGGACTATTCATGACTATCCTGCCTACAACTATTCTTTAGGTACATGATGAGAGCTACTCTATTTGGGTTTGAGTCCTGTTTGAGTGGTGGAATAATAATTGCACTAATATTTTATTGT
Organism: Cibotium barometz; assembly: GCF_041138505.1. Lineage (NCBI taxonomy): Eukaryota > Viridiplantae > Streptophyta > Polypodiopsida > Cyatheales > Cibotiaceae > Cibotium > Cibotium barometz. Next base: position 46,593,467 of record NC_141057.1, on the reverse strand, counting down.
TCATAGTCAACTTGTAAACGGTTACAAGGTATGTCTACCATGTAGCATGATTAGCTTTCTACGATCCAACTATAGCAAGAGTCTCAAGAATACATATCTTTGGCATAGAAGATTGACACATATTGTGAACAAAAGAACAAGCAAGACATTTCAATGGAAGGATTAAAAGTGGAATGTGCCTGTATGTATTACTCCTATGGAGATTGGTACAAAAAATGGACAATTGGTTCTATTATAGATCTGAATTTAGAGCTAACAGGTGATGAGGAAGATGAGGACTATTTGCAGAAGACGTTGAGAAAACAAATTTGATGGAACTAGAGATTTCAATATGGTGTAGTTTGGAATATTAAAAATATTTAAAAATTACACATCTTCTTGACCCCATGCACGTTTTTAAAAAATTTGGATACTCGCTTTGGAAACATCTTGTGGGTATTAAAGATATAGAGGCTGCAAGACACTATAAGGAAAAGCGATCATAGGCACGTTTATAGACGCGTTTTGACAACGTGGTTTAAAATGTTATGGGTACGTTTATAAGCGCGTCTAAAATCACGTCTACCGATAGGTGTCTATATGCACATCTATACGCGTGTCTATATGCGTATCTATAAGTGCGTCTATATCAAAAATGATGTGCATATAGACGCACATATAGACGCGCTCTGGAATTAAATTTTTTTCCAGAGAGCTGCCTGTGCAGATGTACGGCTGCATTTTCTGCACATGCACCTGCATTTTCTGCACAGGTAGCTCTCTCGTTTAAGTTTTTGCTTACTTGTACATAGACGAATCAAGATCAGCAAAGATATCAACATAAAAACTTAAATTAAAGATAGATATGCACAAAAAGATTTGTGAACACACTTCGAATATTGATTAAAGAAGATGAGAAATTACATTTTATATCCAAAAATTTATCCATACATGATCGATAGCCACATAAGGCTTGAAAAAAAACATAGATACATAAAGAAGAAAAATTTCATCTTATATCCAAGAAGTTGTCCATACATAATGGTAGCCACATGAGGCTTGAAAAAGAAACATAGTTGCATAAACCAAAACTATACATGAAGAAAAACTAGCGGGCAACTACTCAGAGGAGTCATCACTCTCCGAGTCTTCTTGACACTTGTCCACCTTGTGCCTACACAAAGTGAAGATATATATAAATAAAAATAGAAAGTTTGTCCCGAATTCGGTGCATCACGATTTAGGGAGGTAGCAACACTTGTTTCTCATATTATTCTAAGAGATTTTCTATTACAAACATGGATAGAGCGCATATTTTAGACCCCAGAGTTAGCAAAGCTTATGGATTAGGATGTAAAGAATGCAAGCATAGATGGGATCCTACGAGTTCTGTCTGACTGTGAAGCCTTCAAGCACATTGATAGAAGATGGACAGAGTTTAGTCAAGAGCCTCGTCATTTAAAACTTGGTGTCAATCTCGATGGGATGAACCCTTTCCACATCGATCAAGCAGATGGTCAAATTGGTTAGTAGTGCTCATTAATTACAACCTACCACCATTAATTTCTATAAAGAAGGAGAATTAAATATGAAGTTTACCAATTCCAAGTACATCCACAAGTAATATGGCATGGTCTAAAATGTCATCCACTCAATATGTTTCTACTTCTTGAAAACTCTAATTGATCCCTCACATGAATATAGGAAAATGACAAGTGAAAGTCATCAATGTGTACTTGGCACTACTTATCAAAGATCTACAACAACTATGGAAATGGATAAAGGTGCTTGACATGTCCAATCCTATAGCTGAGCGAATCTTTTAGGTTCATGACATTCTAACATGGACTATTCATGACTATCCTGCCTACAACTATTCTTTAGGTACATGATGAGAGCTACTCTATTTGGGTTTGAGTCCTGTTTGAGTGGTGGAATAATAATTGCACTAATATTTTATTGTTCATAGTCAACTTGTAAACGGTTACAAGGTATGTCTACCATGTAGCATGATTAGCTTTCTACGATCCAACTATAGCAAGAGTCTCAAGAATACATATCTTTGGCATAGAAGATTGACACATATTGTGAACAAAAGAACAAGCAAGACATTTCAATGGAAGGATTAAAAGTGGAATGTGCCTGTATGTATTACTCCTATGGAGATTGGTACAAAAAATGGACAATTGGTTCTATTATAGATCTGAATTTAGAGCTAACAGGTGATGAGGAAGATGAGGACTATTTGCAGAAGACGTTGAGAAAACAAATTTGATGGAACTAGAGATTTCAATATGGTGTAGTTTGGAATATTAAAAATATTTAAAAATTACACATCTTCTTGACCCCATGCACGTTTTTAAAAAATTTGGATACTCGCTTTGGAAACATCTTGTGGGTATTAAAGATATAGAGGCTGCAAGACACTATAAGGAAAAGCGATCATAGGCACGTTTATAGACGCGTTTTGACAACGTGGTTTAAAATGTTATGGGTACGTTTATAAGCGCGTCTAAAATCACGTCTACCGATAGGTGTCTATATGCACATCTATACGCGTGTCTATATGCGTATCTATAAGTGCGTCTATATCAAAAATGATGTGCATATAGACGCACATATAGACGCGCTCTGGAATTAAATTTTTTTCCAGAGAGCTGCCTGTGCAGATGTACGGCTGCATTTTCTGCACATGCACCTGCATTTTCTGCACAGGTAGCTCTCTCGTTTAAGTTTTTGCTTACTTGTACATAGACGAATCAAGATCAGCAAAGATATCAACATAAAAACTTAAATTAAAGATAGATATGCACAAAAAGATTTGTGAACACACTTCGAATATTGATTAAAGAAGATGAGAAATTACATTTTATATCCAAAAATTTATCCATACATGATCGATAGCCACATAAGGCTTGAAAAAAAACATAGATACATAAAGAAGAAAAATTTCATCTTATATCCAAGAAGTTGTCCATACATAATGGTAGCCACATGAGGCTTGAAAAAGAAACATAGTTGCATAAACCAAAACTATACATGAAGAAAAACTAGCGGGCAACTACTCAGAGGAGTCATCACTCTCCGAGTCTTCTTGACACTTGTCCACCTTGTGCCTACACAAAGTGAAGATATATATAAATAAAAATAGAAAGTTTGTCCCGAATTCGGTGCATCACGATTTAGGGAGGTAGCAACACTTGTTTCTCATATTATTCTAAGAGATTTTCTATTACAAACATGGATAGAGCGCATATTTTAGACCCCAGAGTTAGCAAAGCTTATGGATTAGGATGTAAAGAATGCAAGCATAGATGGGATCCTACGAGTTCTGTCTGACTGTGAAGCCTTCAAGCACATTGATAGAAGATGGACAGAGTTTAGTCAAGAGCCTCGTCATTTAAAACTTGGTGTCAATCTCGATGGGATGAACCCTTTCCACATCGATCAAGCAGATGGTCAAATTGGTTAGTAGTGCTCATTAATTACAACCTACCACCATTAATTTCTATAAAGAAGGAGAATTAAATATGAAGTTTACCAATTCCAAGTACATCCACAAGTAATATGGCATGGTCTAAAATGTCATCCACTCAATATGTTTCTACTTCTTGAAAACTCTAATTGATCCCTCACATGAATATAGGAAAATGACAAGTGAAAGTCATCAATGTGTACTTGGCACTACTTATCAAAGATCTACAACAACTATGGAAATGGATAAAGGTGCTTGACATGTCCAATCCTATAGCTGAGCGAATCTTTTAGGTTCATGACATTCTAACATGGACTATTCATGACTATCCTGCCTACAACTATTCTTTAGGTACATGATGAGAGCTACTCTATTTGGGTTTGAGTCCTGTTTGAGTGGTGGAATAATAATTGCACTAATATTTTATTGTTCATAGTCAACTTGTAAACGGTTACAAGGTATGTCTACCATGTAGCATGATTAGCTTTCTACGATCCAACTATAGCAAGAGTCTCAAGAATACATATCTTTGGCATAGAAGATTGACACATATTGTGAACAAAAGAACAAGCAAGACATTTCAATGGAAGGATTAAAAGTGGAATGTGCCTGTATGTATTACTCCTATGGAGATTGGTACAAAAAATGGACAATTGGTTCTATTATAGATCTGAATTTAGAGCTAACAGGTGATGAGGAAGATGAGGACTATTTGCAGAAGACGTTGAGAAAACAAATTTGATGGAACTAGAGATTTCAATATGGTGTAGTTTGGAATATTAAAAATATTTAAAAATTACACATCTTCTTGACCCCATGCACGTTTTTAAAAAATTTGGATACTCGCTTTGGAAACATCTTGTGGGTATTAAAGATATAGAGGCTGCAAGACACTATAAGGAAAAGCGATCATAGGCACGTTTATAGACGCGTTTTGACAACGTGGTTTAAAATGTTATGGGTACGTTTATAAGCGCGTCTAAAATCACGTCTACCGATAGGTGTCTATATGCACATCTATACGCGTGTCTATATGCGTATCTATAAGTGCGTCTATATCAAAAATGATGTGCATATAGACGCACATATAGACGCGCTCTGGAATTAAATTTTTTTCCAGAGAGCTGCCTGTGCAGATGTACGGCTGCATTTTCTGCACATGCACCTGCATTTTCTGCACAGGTAGCTCTCTCGTTTAAGTTTTTGCTTACTTGTACATAGACGAATCAAGATCAGCAAAGATATCAACATAAAAACTTAAATTAAAGATAGATATGCACAAAAAGATTTGTGAACACACTTCGAATATTGATTAAAGAAGATGAGAAATTACATTTTATATCCAAAAATTTATCCATACATGATCGATAGCCACATAAGGCTTGAAAAAAAACATAGATACATAAAGAAGAAAAATTTCATCTTATATCCAAGAAGTTGTCCATACATAATGGTAGCCACATGAGGCTTGAAAAAGAAACATAGTTGCATAAACCAAAACTATACATGAAGAAAAACTAGCGGGCAACTACTCAGAGGAGTCATCACTCTCCGAGTCTTCTTGACACTTGTCCACCTTGTGCCTACACAAAGTGAAGATATATATAAATAAAAATAGAAAGTTTGTCCCGAATTCGGTGCATCACGATTTAGGGAGGTAGCAACACTTGTTTCTCATATTATTCTAAGAGATTTTCTATTACAAACATGGATAGAGCGCATATTTTAGACCCCAGAGTTAGCAAAGCTTATGGATTAGGATGTAAAGAATGCAAGCATAGATGGGATCCTACGAGTTCTGTCTGACTGTGAAGCCTTCAAGCACATTGATAGAAGATGGACAGAGTTTAGTCAAGAGCCTCGTCATTTAAAACTTGGTGTCAATCTCGATGGGATGAACCCTTTCCACATCGATCAAGCAGATGGTCAAATTGGTTAGTAGTGCTCATTAATTACAACCTACCACCATTAATTTCTATAAAGAAGGAGAATTAAATATGAAGTTTACCAATTCCAAGTACATCCACAAGTAATATGGCATGGTCTAAAATGTCATCCACTCAATATGTTTCTACTTCTTGAAAACTCTAATTGATCCCTCACATGAATATAGGAAAATGACAAGTGAAAGTCATCAATGTGTACTTGGCACTACTTATCAAAGATCTACAACAACTATGGAAATGGATAAAGGTGCTTGACATGTCCAATCCTATAGCTGAGCGAATCTTTTAGGTTCATGAAATTCTAACATGGACTATTCATGACTATCCTGCCTACAACTATTCTTTAGGTACATGATGAGAGCTACTCTATTTGGGTTTGAGTCCTGTTTGAGTGGTGGAATAATAATTGCACTAATATTTTATTGTTCATAGTCAACTTGTAAACGGTTACAAGGTATGTCTACCATGTAGCATGATTAGCTTTCTACGATCCAACTATAGCAAGAGTCTCAAGAATACATATCTTTGGAATAGAAGATTGACACATATTGTGAACAAAAGAACAAGCAAGACATTTCAATGGAAGGATTAAAAGTGGAATGTGCCTGTATGTATTACTCCTATGGAGATTGGTACAAAAAATGGACAATTGGTTCTATTATAGATCTGAATTTAGAGCTAACAGGTGATGAGGAAGATGAGGACTATTTGCAGAAGACGTTGAGAAAACAAATTTGATGGAACTAGAGATTTCAATATGGTGTAGTTTGGAATATTAAAAATATTTAAAAATTACACATCTTCTTGACCCCATGCACGTTTTTAAAAAATTTGGATACTTGCTTTGGAAACATCTTGTGGGTATTAAAGATATAGAGGCTGCAAGACACTATAAGGAAAAAGCGATCATAGGCACGTTTATAGACGCGTTTTGACAACGTGGTTTAAAATGTTATGGGTACGTTTATAAGCGCGTCTAAAATCACGTCTACCGATAGGTGTCTATATGCACATCTATACGCGTGTCTATATGCGTATCTATAAGTGCGTCTATATCAAAAATGATGTGCATATAGACGCACATATAGACGCGCTCTGGAATTAAACTTTTTTCCAGAGAGCTGCCTGTGCAGATGTACGGCTGCATTTTCTGCACATGCACCTGCATTTTCTGCACAGGTAGCTCTCTCGTTTAAGTTTTTGCTTACTTGTACATAGACGAATCAAGATCAGCAAAGATATCAACATAAAAACTTAAATTAAAGATAGATATGCACAAAAAGATTTGTGAACACACTTCGAATATTGATTAAAGAAGATGAGAAATTACATTTTATATCTAAAAATTTATCCATACATGATCGATAGCCACATAAGGCTTGAAAAAAAACATAGATACATAAAGAAGAAAAATTTCATCTTATATCCAAGAAGTTGTCCATACATAATGGTAGCCACATGAGGCTTGAAAAAGAAACATAGTTGCATAAACCAAAACTATACATGAAGAAAAACTAGCGGGCAACTACTCAGAGGAGTCATCACTCTCCGAGTCTTCTTGACACTTGTCCACCTTGTGCCTACACAAAGTGAAGATATATATAAATAAAAATAGAAAGTTTGTCCCGAATTCGGTGCATCACGATTTAGGGAGGTAGCAACACTTGTTTCTCATATTATTCTAAGAGATTTTCTATTACAAACATGGATAGAGCGCATATTTTAGACCCCAGAGTTGGCAAAGCTTATGGATTAGGATGTAAAGAATGCAAGCATAGATGGGATCCTACGAGTTCTGTCTGACTGTGAAGCCTTCAAGCACATTGATAGAAGATGGACAGAGTTTAGTCAAGAGCCTCGTCATTTAAAACTTGGTGTCAATCTCGATGGGATGAACCCTTTCCACATCGATCAAGCAGATGGTCAAATTGGTTAGTAGTGCTCATTAATTACAACCTACCACCATTAATTTCTATAAAGAAGGAGAATTAAATATGAAGTTTACCAATTCCAAGTACATCCACAAGTAATATGGAATGGTCTAAAATGTCATCCACTCAATATGTTTCTACTTCTTGAAAACTCTAATTGATCCCTCACATGAATATAGGAAAATGACAAGTGAAAGTCATCAATGTGTACTTGGCACTACTTATCAAAGATCTACAACAACTATGGAAATGGATAAAGGTGCTTGACATGTCCAATCCTATAGCTGAGCGAATCTTTTAGGTTCATGACATTCTAACATGGACTATTCATGACTATCCTGCCTACAACTATTCTTTAGGTACATGATGAGAGCTACTCTATTTGGGTTTGAATCCTGTTTGAGTGGTGGAATAATAATTGCACTAATATTTTATTGTTCATAGTCAACAAACGGTTACAAGGTATGTCTACCATGTAGCATGATTAGCTTTCTATGATCCAACTATAGCAAGAGTCTCAAGAATACATATCTTCGGCATAGAAGATTGACACATATTGTGAACAAAAGAACAAGCAAGACATTTCAATGGAAGGATTAAAAGTGGAATGTGCCTGTATGTATTACTCCTATGGAGATTGGTACAAAAAATGGACAATTGGTTCTATTATAGATCTGAATTTAGAGCTAACAGGTGATGAGGAAGATGAGGACTATTTGCAGAAGACGTTGAGAAAACAAATTTGATGGAACAAGAGATTTCAATATGGTGTAGTTTGGAATATTAAAAATATTTAAAAATTACACATCTTCTTGACCCCATGCACGTTTTTAAAAAATTTGGATACTCGCTTTGGAAACATCTTGTGGGTATTAAAGATATAGAGGCTGCAAGACACTATAAGAAAAAGCTATCATAGGCACGTTCATAGACGCGTTTTGACAATGTGGTTTAAAATGTTATGGGTACGTTTATAAGCGCGTCTAAAATCACGTCTACCGATAGGTGTCTATATGCACATCTATACGCGTGTCTATATGCGTATCTATAAGTGCGTCTATATCAAAAATGATGTGCATATAGATGCACATATAGACGCGCTTTGGAATTAAATTTTTTTCCAGAGAGCTGCCTGTGCAGATGTACGGCTGCATTTTCTGCACATGCACCTGCATTTTTTGCATAGGTAGCTCTCTCGTTTAAGTTTTTGCTTACTTGTACATAGACGAATCAAGATCAGCAAAGATATCAACATAAAAACTTAAATTAAAGATAGATATACACAAAAAGATTTGTGAACACACTTCGAATATCGATTAAAGAAGATGAGAAATTACATTTTATATCCAAAAATTTATCCATACATGATCGATAGCCACATAAGGCTTGAAAAAAAACATAGATACATAAAGAAGATGAAAAATTTCATCTTATATCCAAGAAGTTGTCCATACATAATGGTAGCCACATGAGGCTTGAAAAAGAAACATAGTTGCATAAACCAAAACTATACATGAAGAAAAACTAGCGGGCAACTACTCGGAGGAGTCATCACTCTCCGAGTCTTCTTGTCCACCTTGTGCCTACACAAAGTGAAGATATATATAAATAGTTGCATAAGTGGAGTATAGCCAAAGATGCCCTCTACCTCCCTAGCAAACCGTCGTTGAGACTCGTTTTGAGAGCCTCAACCTATGGGACAAGAGGACGAGGACCCATGCCACATCTATACAAACAAAGAAAATATTAAAAAAATATTATGCAAGCATTATGTTTAAAGTACTATGCATAAGCTTAAAACACTATGCATTATGTTTAAAGAACTATGCGTTATGCAAGCCTTGCATAAAGCATTATGCATTAGGCCTTATGCATAAAACATGCATGAGGCCTTATGTATAATGCTTTATACATAAAGCTATGCATAAGGCCTAATGCATAAATCTTATGCATAAGGCGTATGCATAAAGCACTATGCATAAGGCCTTAAGCATGAGGCCTTAAGCATAAAGCTATGCATGAGGCCTTATGCATAAGGCTTATGCATAAAGCACTATGCATAAGGCCTTAAGCATGAGGCCTTAAGCATAAAACTATGCATGAGGCATTATGCATAAGGCTTATGCATAAAGGCTTATGCATAAAGCTATGCATGAGGCCTTAAGCATAAAACTATACATGAGGCCTTATGCATAAAGCTTATGCATGAGGCCTTATGCATAAAGCATGCATGAGCATTATGCATAAAGCTTATGCGCAAACCTACAAAACAAATCCCCAGCACCCACCAAGGTGCAATAATAATAGAGGAAAGAGAGGAAAGCTATGCATGAGGCCTTATGCATAAAGCTATGCATTGTTGAGATTCAAGCTCGATGTCAGCATGTGCCAACTGTGTTATGTGCTGGTATGTTAGGTAGGAACATGTGTGAGACATAAATGACCACGTTCAGCTAGTCATAGTGTGTGGACATTAGCTAGGGTTAGATGCGACTCATAGTGTGTTGTGTGTATTATGGATTATGGCTTTATGCATTGTGTGAGAAGGGAGATGGCTTCCCTCTATGGTTAGGGTTTGCAATATACATTAGGGTTTGCTCCTGTGTGTGTGTCTCCTCTCCCTCTACCTATTTTTCAACATGGTATCAGAGCCTGGTGCTCTCTATTAGGGTTTATGAGTGAGTGAGAGAAGAGGGAGAAGAAGCTGTGAAGCTTGCCATTGAAGCTGTGAAGCTTGGAGCACACCGATTTCTATCAGATCTGAGAGCTTAGCCTACCGGGTAAGGTATTCTAAACATCCTTGATCGGATTGCAGGTGATTCAAGCAGAAACAAAGCAAATTAGGGTTGCCCAAAGCAAAGGAAAATTCTGGTTTTTTGGAAGCTTTCCATTGAGCTTGGAAGCAGTGATGTATGGTGAAATAGATGCAAATCTGGTAAAGACACATATATGTGACAAGGATGAATGTATTGGCAACTCATGTGCAAGCCCTGCACTGATTTTGGAGCAATTTTGATGCATTTGAATGAGTGAAAATTACTATTTTTTGAGCTCTCACAAAACAAAGAAAAAGAGGTCAAATTTTGATGAAATTAGAGCAAGTTTTTGGCAAAAATCATACCATTGATGGATTGCACACTTGCCTAGGTATGTTAGGCATCTAATTACATCATCAATTAGCACTACAAACCTTCCAAATCCCCTCAGGAGCAGGCGGCGCAGGCTGGTATGCAGAAACAGAGCATCTTTTCAACTATTTGATAAGTGGAGGCCATAAATCAACCCTTGTGCTTGATAATTTCCAAAATTGGTTTAGAAATTACTTGGTACATACACAGGAGAAGGAGGCTATATGATTGGATTGAGAAATTATGATCTATGGAGCTGGAAATGGGCTGATTAAACAGGCTGTCTAACTGGTTGCAGTGAAACAGAGTGTGATTAATCGATCAATTACTCTCTCGCCTTAAACAATTGGTTCAATTTCTTTTACATGGAGTTAGAGGACATCATTGCTAAGCTAATGAATGCCTGGTCTCTCAATTTGGACAAGGATTGAAGAAATTAGTGCAATTTTACTACTACTGGTTTTTCTGGTTTTTCTCAGAATAGAGAAGGGGGTTTGACAAAATTGGTATGTAGACACCTTGGATGGTGTTGATACTCAACATTGAGTTTGTTTAGGTGTCAATGCAAGTTATCCACACTTGATTGAACCACTACATTGCAATTTGGAGCCTTGAAAAGCGCATCAAAATAGGGTATCTTGGATTGCAATTGCCAGTTCATTTTTGGATGCATACAGTTTGATTTTCTACATCAAAATTGAAGTTTGTTGTGTACTTTGGAGTATCTGGAACACTCATTAGAGTGTGGCTGAGCTAAAAAAGTCTCCTTTATAGATTTGGACATGTGCAGAAGGTGTATTTACATTGAGCAAATATGTCGGATAATCCAGTACAAATTGTGGGTGAAAAATTGGATAGGAAGAACTTCCAGGCATGGAAGTACAGGATCAAAAGTTTTCTGAAGGAAAAAGGTTTTTGGAATCTCATTACAGGTGCTGAGCCAGAGCCAAAACTACCCCGACAATCTACACAGCAACAGCAGGTTATAGCTCATAAGCAATGGTGAGAAAGAGCATACAAAGTGTTGCATTATCTGTCTATATGTATTTTGGATGCTATACTCATACACATACATGATGCTGAGAATCCCAAGGATGCATGGGATACATTGGTAAAGTTGTTTGGCAACAATAGATTCATAATGTGAATCGGAATAGAAGAAGCATCCATGATTATGTACAAGAAATAAAGAAGTATGCAAATGCATTGGCAACAATCAATACCCTCATGCCTGATGATGATTTGGTAGACATTACCTTGCGTGGTCTTGGCAAGGAGTATAAATCTTTTGATACATCCATCTCGGTCAGGAGTATAGGTTTACCAGACTTTGATGAGTTGGTTTCACTCTTGCTTGTTGAGGAAATCAAACTCAGTGATTCTTTTCATGATGCATCTACTAGCCATGATTGTTTTTCAACATGCATGAGGCTTATGCATAAAGCATTATGCATAAAGCTTATGCATAAAGCATGCATGAGCATAATGTATAAAGCATGCATAAAGCATTATGCATAAAGCTTATGCGCAAACCTACAAAACAAATCCCCAGCACCCACCAAGGGTGCAATAATAATAGAGGAAAGAGAGGAAAGATAGAAAAGCACTTATCTCTTTTTCGTGATGTTGCAAGAGAGGATTAGAGGACCTACAAAACCAACAAAAGGGTGAGGAAAGGATTAGTAATTCATACATACAAAAGCTTATGCAAGCTATGCTAAAGCTTATGCAAGCTATGCCGCTATGCAAGCCTTATGCAAACTATGCCGCTATGCAAGCCTTATGCAAGCTATGCTAAAGCTTATGCGCATAAAGCATGCATGAGGCCTTATGCATAAAGCTTATGCATAAGGCTTATGCATTAAGGCTTATGCATTAAGCATGCATGAGGCCTTATGCATAAAGCTATGCAGCATGAGGCTTATGCATAAAGTATGCTAGCCTAAACTAAACTGTACCCCGGCACTATGCATTATGAATGCTTGCATAGAGCTTAATCTATGCATTAAGCTCTACTAATAGAGCTTAATGTATAGATTAAGCTCTATGATTAGAGCTCTATGCATAGAGGACCTACAAAACAAAACCCCTCTTTTTGGTAGATAAAAATAGAGGAAAGAGCGGATAAAAAGATATGAAAGCACTTACCTCTTTTTGGTGATGTTGAAAGAGAAGGTTAGAAGACCTACAAAACCAACAAGGTGAGGAAAGGATTAGTAATGCATACATATACAAAACCCCTAAGAACCTAATGCATACATACAAAACGAAAAGAGAGGAAAGAGAGAAAAGCATTTACCTCTTTTTGGTGAAGTTGAAATAATTAAAAGATCTAAAAAACAAAACAAAAAGTTGAGAAAAGAAGTAGTAATACAAAACCCTAGAAGTGTGAATAGCATGTATACACAAGGAGGTTTAAGCCTTATGCATAAGGAGGTTTAAGTATAAGCCTCTTAGGCTTATGCATAAGAGAGAGAGAGAGAGAGAGAGAGAGAGAGAGAGAGAAGAGAATACCATTCAAAAAATTTAAACATAAGAAGCTTATGCATGAGAGAGAGAGAAAGAGAGAGTAAAGAGAATACCAATCAAAAACCCTAATTCTAAACATACCATTCAAAAACCATGAATATATGAAGAGGTGGGAGAGACAAGTGGGATAGAGATTACCTTGTGTGACGAATCGTCCTTGGGAGGAGACTTTCGATTACCTTGTAAGGAATCCTCCTTGGGAGGAGACTTGGGAGGAGACTTTGTGAGGAGAGGACAAAGGATGAGGTGCAACCATCATGAGCAAAGAGAGGGTTACAAAAACTTAGGGTTATGTACAGTAGAGGGAGCAGAGGGGAAGCAAAAATTGTAAGATTCCTCCCCAGCTCCCTAAGATACCCAGTTCTTCTCCTGTAATGTAAGGTTCCTCCCTCTAAAAATGGGAGAAACACTTAAGATAGTCCGCTAAGTCTTATCTTAGGAAAAATTTCCTATTCATCGACACCTTGACCCTGTAGAGATTCAAGGATACGATTCATAGGTATGACCTAGCTCTATCCCGCAGGGGGAGCGTGATTTCCTAAACATCAAATCACCCATAGGGCAATTGATCAAAAATTGGGCAACTACTTAGACTTGATTTCTAGGGACAACGCTTTTTTTCCTCATCTTATGCAAGGCACAGCCGCTAACCTAGTCTCTTGAATAGAGTTGCCCAAGAACCTAACTATCTAACGTAGGGCTTCCACTTAATTTGTTGGAAAGCTACCCGACTAATCGGGTCCACCCATCCGTAGGATGGTGCCGTCAGGGCATTCCATCCTCCCACTTTCCACCCTACTCACGCATCAATTTGTTTTCTAATTAATACTACCACACTGTTTGACATAAATAAGCATATTCCTTAATTAGGACCCTTCTTCACAAGGTTCGTTATAACAGCCTTCTTACACAATACAATCATACCAAAGACAAGATGCAATTATATAAAAAGTTTATACATGAATCCATTTCCATACAAGCCAATCCGGCTCTCTTATTCTTATTCTGCCGATGATCTAGAATTCGGCCTTCCAGCCTCTACATGCTGGGCAAAACCCTACGGGACCATACACCTCATCGTCGGCCGCTGGCGAGGACTCAAGCCGGCCTGTCGCCCTCTCAGGCTCCATCGCTCGATCCTCCCGCCCCTCAGAGGGATATCTGCGCACTAGGGTGGGCTTATTTACCGCACTAGCCTGGGCCCTCAGAACTAGGCAGCCTCATAATCTCTCGCCTCAATCGGCGATCCTTATTCCTCCAAAGGTATGAGGGATACCTTGGACCATTACCGGGCTTTACTAACGACGCCGCCCGGCTACACAAGCACGGAACGGAGTTAGCGTTAAAGCCAAAAAAAAATCTTGAATTCCAAAGATAACAACTTCAATGCAATTTTCTAAGTATAGCATTCACAATTCATGAAGATAGCAATTTCAACGTAATTTATCGAAAACAACATCACATAATTCATAATTTCATATAATTTTTATGTCGTCATTTTAAGAGGAAAAGACACCATTCATTAATACTAATTTTAAAAAAAAAAAATCTCTTCTTTTGAAAATTAACCAATCTAACCTGGCCACCGTTTCCTTGAGCGGCTTGAAAAGGGACTGGAGCCGCGTTGGGCGCATCTCCCTCCATCTCGTTGTTACGTGCGCCTCTTGAGGTAATATTTTGCCGTCTCCGGGATGAGGCCATCGTAGGTGTCGCCTTGTAGAGCTCGCTGCTACGATCGAAACGCTTCAGTCGGATCTGAATTCCGAGCTCGTTTGCTCACCGTATGAGCAAAAGAAAATGGCGCACGAACCCTCGCTTGAGTAAAAAATCCCTTACTAAAGTCTACGCAAAAGGGGGGGGGGGGAATTGTGAGGGTGTCCTTAAGGCCAAAGGCAAAAACGTGGAGAGGGCTGGGAGGGGTGGCTGCAAGCCTCTCTGTAAGTCTATTCACACGGGGGGGGGGGGGGGGGGGGGAGAAGAGTTAAGGACACTGGTCCATGGCAAGAGGAGGATGGAGGAAAATTGGCTTATCTGAAAAGAGCCAAATGAGGGGCTGTGAGAGGGGTGGCTGCAAGGGCGGCTGTACTTGCAGCAAGTACGCTACGGCGGTACGGACAGCAGCACAACAGGGCATACGCTACACAGAAGTGCGTGCCGACTGAGGAGCACCCCGGGGGTTTATATAGCTGAGGGGTGAGGGTGCGGGCGCTGCGCAAAGCAGGGACGAAAGGACGGTGTACCTTCAAAGGCTCTGGACCAGTGGTCTGCATGGGTCTACGGGAAAGGTACGGTGCTGGCTGTCTGGGAAAGGAGTGGTACGCATGTACCTTATCCGGTCTGGGTGTCCGCCCAAGGGTACGCGTGGACCAAACAGTGGGCGGTCGTCCTTTGGTTCTTGGGCGGCCATTGTACGGGCGCCCTAGTAAGTGTGTACGGACCAAATTTTGGGGCGGGGTACCCAAATTTGGGGCGCCCGCCTCGATTTGCGTGCCGGACCGCCCCGGGGGGCGAAAATTTTTTTTGTCCGGGAGGTTCTCCTGGTCGCAGGGGTTCAGACCGTTCGTCAAACGGACGTGCGGTCGTGCATTTATTAAGGTTTAAAGGTCGCCGTTTTATAACTAAAATGATTGAAATTAGCGTATAGGCTTGATCCGGTGTCCGTTTTGGATGCTGTAAAATCCTATATTAGGGTAAAATCGCGCGCAGATTCCAAATTTGGGCTCAGAATTTGAAGATTCTAATTGGAAATGACTCAAATAATAAAATTATTGATATTTATACTATAAAAACTCATAATTACATGGACATTTCTTTATTAGTGAAGATGGGTACGTTACATCCTTCCCCCCTTAAAGAAATCGAGATGTCCTCATCTCGTCATGAATTGGGGATAATCCTTTAAGAGTGTAGCTTCATCTTCCCAAGTTGCATCCTCTTCAGGGTAATCTTTCCACTGAACTAGATGTTCTACAAGAGTTCTATTTCGGAGTTGCCTTTCCCTAGAATCTATGATGCTATTGGGCTGTAATTCAAGGACTCCTTGAGTAGGGATTACAACTTGTTCATCATCAAGAATATGATCGAGACTGGGGACATATGGCTTTAACAGACTTACATGAAATACATTATGGACTTTGATATGGGCTGGAAGTTGGAGTTTATAGGCACTTTTACCTAGACACTTGATAACTGTATAAGGACCACAATACCTAGGGCTGAGCTTCTTATATTTCCCAAGTGATAGAGAACTTCGTTTGGGGCGCACTCGTAGAAGAACTTTGTCTCCTTCCTTGAAGATCCTTTCAGACCTCTTGTTGTCAGCATAATGCTTTTGTCGATCTTGGGCAGCTTTAATATCCCTTTGGATAGCTTTGGTTTGTTCCTCCATCTCTTCGAGCATTTTCCTGGACGCCTCAACTCTTATGGTCGGATCAGAGAAATTTAGAGGAGACAAGCATTCTTGCCCATAGAGTGCTTTGAATGGTGACATTCCTATGCTTTGATGATAAGACGCATTGTAGGCGAATTCCACCAGAGGAAGGTATTGAATCCACCTTCTGGGTTCCCGTCCACAGTATGCTCTGAGAATGTCTTCAATTACTTGATTGACTCTTTCAGTCTGGCCATCGGTCTCTGGGTGATAAGCTGTGCTAAAGCAAAGTTGGGTCCCCAGAGCTTGAAATAAAGACTGCCAGAATTTTGAGGTGAAGTCAGAATCCCGATCACTTACTATTCTTTTTGGGAGACCATGAAGTTTGAAGACTTCCTTGATGAATATACGAGCAACATCAGAAGCTTTGAAGGTCTTCTTTGCTGGTATAAGGTGAGCTACTTTGGTAAGTAAGTCCACTACTACTAGAATGGAGTCATATCCTCCTTGAACAGTGGGGAGACTTGTGACAAAATCCATACTAATGCACTCCCACTTCATTTGGGGAATATCTAAGGGTTGAAGCTTTCCAGGCATCTTGACTCTTTCAGCCTTGATCCTTTGGCATGAGAGACATTGTTTCAAGTACCGAAGCACATCATTTTTCAAGCCTGCCCAATGAAAGCTCCTTCTTACTGCATTTAATGTTTTTGCATAACCTGGGTGTCCTGCAGCAGGGCTATCATGAGCTTCATGGAGGATTAGTTTCTTTAAAGCAGGATCCTTAGGGATACATAGCCTGTGATTGAAGTAGAGGCTTCCTTCATGAGTGGAGTATCCCTTGATTAGATTCTTCTCTTTCTCTGAATGTCCCCCTTCTTCTACTAACTTTATCATCCTTTGATAATCTGGGTCATGAGATGAGACTTCTTCCACCTTGACCAGTATGGGATTATTTGGCATTGAAATTGCATTCAAGAAAGATTTGCGGCTAAGTGCATCAGCTACCACATTATCTTTCCCAGGGCGGAATTTGATGTCGAAATCATATTCTTGTAGAATTTCAATCCATCTCCTTTGCCGCATGTTGAGGTTAGGCTGGGTGAAAATCCACTTTAGACTTTTGTGGTCAGTTACAAGCTGGAATTTGCCTCCCAAGAGATAATGTCTCCATAATTTGAGGCAATGAACAACTGCTAAGAGTTCCAAATCATGGGTGGCATAGTTTGCTTCATATTGCTTCAGCTTGCGGGAAGTATAAGCGACTGGTCTTCCTTCTTGGCCTAAGACACCACCAAGTGCTAGACTACTAGCATCGGTAACCACTTCAAATTCCTTGGAGAAATCAGGAAGCTTTAAGACTGGGGCAGAAGTAATAATGACTTTCAGCTGATCAAAGCTGTTTTGATGGATTGGCAGCCACACTATTTTGCAATCCTTCTTAAGAAGATCTGTCAAGGGTGCAGCTACCAAGGCATAATCTTTGATAAAAATCCTATACCAACCCGTGATTCCCAAGAATCCACGAACTTCACGAACTGATTTAGGGGGTGGCCATTCTAGAATATCCTTGACCTTGGCGGGGTCTACTGAGATGCCATCCTTGGAGACGATGAATCCAAGATACTTAATTTGTTGAGTAAAGAAGGTACATTTGCTCTTCTTGGCATAGAGTTTGTGTCTGCGCAGCAATTGCAGAACTCTACGCACATGCTCCTCATGTTCTTCCATTGATTTGGAGTAGATTAGGATGTCATCAAAGAAAACAAGCACAAACTCATCCAAGTACGGGCGGAATATATCTTGCATTAGGCGGTTGAAGGTTGCAGGAGCATTGGTTAACCCGAATGACATTACAGTAAACTCATAGTGGCCATAACGGGTATTGAAGGCTGTTTTGGGTATATCTGCTTCCTTGACTTTGATCTGATAGTAACCAGACCTCAAATCTATTTTTGAGAAGACTTTGGCCCCATGAAGCCTATCAAGAAGTTCATCGATGCGAGGGATAGGATACTTATTCTTGACAGTGACTTGATTTAGCCCTCGATAATCTATGCAGAGGCGGAGAGTCCCGTCCTTCTTTTTTTGGAAAAGAACAGGTGCTCCCCAAGGAGAGCTACTGGGGCGTACAAATCCTTGTTCAATGAGTTGGGAAAGTTGCTCATTAAGTTCAATGGCTTCAGGAAGGGACATTTTATAGGGAGTTTTTGAGACGGGTTGAGCTCCAGGGATCACCTCGATTTCATGGTCGACTTCTCGAGGAGGCGGTAACCCTGTAAGCTCGTCAGGGAAGATGTCAGAGAATTCTTGGAGCCAAGAGGGTTCTGTCTCCATACTAGGTTCAATGACTTTGTTGAGTTTGACTAAGAAAACTTGCTGACCCTTACGTGTTCCCTTGAGAAGATGTTTTGCCTTGACTACTCTAGACTTAGGTTTTCCTGTGATCCCCTGAACAGATATTACTTGGCCATGCTCATTTTCAAAAGTGATACTCCCCTGGTTACAATGAATGCTAGCTTTGTTTGCAATTAACCAATCCATCCCAAGGATTCCATCATAAATTCCTAATGGCAAGACTCTAAAGTGACCGTGAGTTTGCTCATTACCCAGCTCAAAATCAAGGTTTCCTATAGAGTGGCGAGATATTACTTCTTTCCCACTGGCTAACTCTACAATCATTTTTCTAGCTGATTTTTGACTCAAGTTTAATTTTTGCAAGCACCTAGGAGAAAGGAATGAATGGGTACTGCCACAATCAATCAAAAGCTGAAATGGCTTACTGTGATGAGTGGCGGGGGTTTGGATTACACCAAATTGTTTATTCGGACCTTGGTGTTCTACCGCCGCATGGACGGTGGCGCGCTCTTCTTCAGCCTCTTCCAAGGTTGGTTCTTCACTAATAACACAGGCAGTTCTAGCAACTGTTCCTCCGCGGCCTCTGCCACGACCACTGCCTCTTGCACCTTGGTGGGTAGGGGTTCCACGGCCTTGATTTCCTCTGTTACCTTGGGGGAATGATGTTGCCAACTTGGGACAGTTGGCTCTAAAGTGTCCCGGCTCATTGCACTCAAAACACAGAGGGCCTTCTCTAGAAGAAGCAGCATACGAGCGGGGGGCAAAAGAGTTGCCTTGTCGCCCTCTGTTGTAGTAGGGGAAATTCTGTTGAGGTTTCTTGTAGGGTTGATCTCTAAGGTTTGCCTCAGGGTAAGATCTCTTTTGATTCTTCGGTTTGTTAGCCTTCATTTCTTTCACAAGGGGCTTTGCCCGTATTAGAGCATCCTGTAAAGTGGTTGGCCTCATTGCTTCAAGGCGGGAATCTAGGGGTTCATTTAGCCCTTGGCAGAAACGAGCCACTTGCTGGGAAGTAGTCATAGCTGGGGCATACTTCCGAAGGGTAATAAATTTGGAATAATAATCCTCAAGAGTTAAGGTGCACTGTCTAAGACTAAAAAACTCATTCATCTTTATGGATTCATGGGATGGAGGAAGATATCTTTCCTTCACTGCCTGCTTGATGTCTTCCCACGTTTGAGAATGCTCGGTGACCTCCTTGTCACGGCACCACTGTTTCCACCAGAGTTTAGCATCTCCAGTGAGGCGAAACCGTGCGAGCATAGACTGATTTGCTACTCCAGTACCGGCAGCAGAGAAATAATCGTCCATCGCCTCAATCCAGACTTCAGCATCCTTCTCAACCTTTGAACCTTCTCCTTTAAAGGAGGGAGGTTGCATTTGCTTGAGCAGGAGCTTCTTCTCCTGGGTATCGGTATAAAGCGCATTGGGAAGAGGAGGGTGGTCATCCTGGCCATCATCGTAAAAACAATTTTTAAGATTACAAGATTCATATTTGCACAACGCTTAATTTTTGGAGAGTAAAACATTGAAATTATTTTATTTCCAAATATTTACAAGGACAAGTTTTATTACAAAGATCTGAGACTAATATAATTAGTCTTATTTGACATCAAGGGAAATTCCTAGGCTTCACTGTGACATAAGGGTAGAGCGGTCCACATATGTGAAATATGGGGGTTCCGCTGTAGTTTCTAAGACTCTAAAAACTGATGGTAAGGGTGGTAAACTCTGGATTGGGGTGGGTCCTAACACTGCTACTCTATCAGCAGGTAAGACCTGCATCACTTTGTCATACACCCAACGATCCTGAGGTATGCGAACCCCATCTATAGTCACCGAGGTGTCATCCCTGGGGGTACCGACGAACCAAAATAAGCGGACCATCTTCAGCTTCTCAATCCAACGAATCCGCTTAAGGTCGGTGGTGAGGTTCCCAGTCTGATCTGCTCGGATGAAGAAGTATCTCGGCCCACGACTCCAGAAATCTCTGCCCCATCCTCTCTGAATACGAGAGAAATGAGGGAGGGATATCTTCTCTAATATCTGCATCATGGTGTCGCGAAACTCGAAATTCGAGGAGTGACTAGCAGTCTCGAAGATGCATTGGAAAACTAGAAATTTGGAGTAGGCATCTTCCTCTTCCTACAAGCATTCAAACATCATTTCAATCTTATTTGTTTTAGTAGAATGTCTTTACTAATTAGCATTATGTTAGGTAAAACATTTATTACAAAACAATCCTTAAACTGCAATTCCTAAGAGTCAAACTTGCTCTGATACCAATTGTAAGGTTCCTCCCTCTAAAAATGGGAGAAACACTTAAGATAGTCCGCTAAGTCTTATCTTAGGAAAAATTTCCTATTCATCGACACCTTGACCCTGTAGAGATTCAAGGATACGATTCATAGGTATGACCTAGCTCTATCCCGCAGGGGGAGCGTGATTTCCTAAACATCAAATCACCCATAGGGCAATTGATCAAAAATTGGGCAACTACTTAGACTTGATTTCTAGGGACAACGCTTTTTTTCCTCATCTTATGCAAGGCACAGCCGCTGACCTAGTCTCTTGAATAGAGTTGCCCAAGAACCTAACTATCTAACGTAGGGCTTCCACTTAATTTGTTGGAAAGCTACCCGACTAATCGGGTCCACCCATCCGTAGGATGGTGCCGTCAGGGCATTCCATCCTCCCACTTTCCACCCTACTCACGCATCAATTTGTTTTCTAATTAATACTACCACACTGTTTGACATAAATAAGCATATTCCTTAATTAGGACCCTTCTTCACAAGGTTCGTTATAACAGCCTTCTTACACAATACAATCATACCAAAGACAAGATGCAATTATATAAAAAGTTTATACATGAATCCATTTCCATACAAGCCAATCCGGCTCTCTTATTCTTATTCTGCCGATGATCTAGAATTCGGCCTTTCAGCCTCTACATGCTGGGCAAAACCCTACGGGACCATACACCTCATCGTCGGCCGCTGGCGAGGACTCAAGCCGGCCTGTCGCCCTCTCAGGCTCCATCGCTCGATCCTCCCGCCCCTCAGAGGGATGTCTGCGCACTAGGGTGGGCTTATTTACCGCACTAGCCTGGGCCCTCAGAACTAGGCAGCCTCATAATCTCTCGCCTCAATCGGCGATCCTTATTCCTCCAAAGGTATGAGGGATACCTTGGACCATTACCGGGCTTTACTAACGACGCCGCCCGGCTACACAAGCACGGAACGGAGTTAGCGTTAAAGCCAAAAAAAAATCTTGAATTCCAAAGATAACAACTTCAATGCAATTTTCTAAGTATAGCATTCACAATTCATGAAGATAGCAATTTCAACGTAATTTATCGAAAACAACATCACATAATTCATAATTTCATATAATTTTTATGTCGTCATTTTAAGAGGAAAAGACACCATTCATTAATACTAATTTTTTAAAAAAAAAATCTCTTCTTTTGAAAATTAACCAATCTAACCTGGCCACCGTTTCCTTGAGCGGCTTGAAAAGGGACTGGAGCCGCGTTGGGCGCATCTCCCTCCATCTCGTTGTTACGTGCGCCTCTTGAGGTAATATTTTGCCGTCTCCGGGATGAGGCCATCGTAGGTGTCGCCTTGTAGAGCTCGCTGCTACGATCGAAACGCTTCAGTCGGATCTGAATTCCGAGCTCGTTTGCTCACCGTATGAGCAAAAGAAAATGGCGCACGAACCCTCGCTTGAGTAAAAAATCCCTTACTAAAGTCTACGCAAAAGGGGGGGGGGGAATTGTGAGGGTGTCCTTAAGGCCAAAGGCAAAAACGTGGAGAGGGCTGGGAGGGGTGGCTGCAAGCCTCTCTGTAAGTCTATTCACACGGGGGGGGGGGGGGGGGGGGGGGGGGGGGGGAGAAGAGTTAAGGACACTGGTCCATGGCAAGAGGAGGATGGAGGAAAATTGGCTTATCTGAAAAGAGCCAAATGAGGGGCTGTGAGAGGGGTGGCTGCAAGGGCGGCTGTACTTGCAGCAAGTACGCTACGGCGGTACGGACAGCAGCACAACAGGGCATACGCTACACAGAAGTGCGTGCCGACTGAGGAGCACCCCGGGGGTTTATATAGCTGAGGGGTGAGGGTGCGGGCGCTGCGCAAAGCAGGGACGAAAGGACGGTGTACCTTCAAAGGCTCTGGACCAGTGGTCTGCATGGGTCTACGGGAAAGGTACGGTGCTGGCTGTCTGGGAAAGGAGTGGTACGCATGTACCTTATCCGGTCTGGGTGTCCGCCCAAGGGTACGCGTGGACCAAACAGTGGGCGGCCGTCCTTTGGTTCTTGGGCGGCCATTGTACGGGCGCCCTAGTAAGTGTGTACGGACCAAATTTTGGGGCGGGGTACCCAAATTTGGGGCGCCCGCCTCGATTTGCGTGCCGGACCGCCCCGGGGGGCGAAAATTTTTTTTGTCCGGGAGGTTCTCCTGGTCGCAGGGGTTCAGACCGTTCGTCAAACGGACGTGCGGTCGTGCATTTATTAAGGTTTAAAGGTCGCCGTTTTATAACTAAAATGATTGAAATTAGCGTATAGGCTTGATCCGGTGTCCGTTTTGGATGCTGTAAAATCCTATATTAGGGTAAAATCGCGCGCAGATTCCAAATTTGGGCTCAGAATTTGAAGATTCTAATTGGAAATGACTCAAATAATAAAATTATTGATATTTATACTATAAAAACTCATAATTACATGGACATTTCTTTATTAGTGAAGATGGGTACGTTACATGTAATCAATCCCCTTTTCAGAATAATAAAAGACCTTGTTTCTACCTGTTTTGACCTAGAGAGAGAAAATATTCTAGAGAGAGATAACTCAGTTTTTAGATATCTTTGGATGGAAAAATATCCTTTCTTATTAAACTAAATTTTCCTTGTTTCTACCTGTTTTGACCTAGAGAGAGAAAATATTCTAGAGAGAGATAACTCAATTTTTAGATATCTTTGGATGGAAAAATATCCTTTCTTATTAAACTAAATTTTCCTAAAACATAAGTTTAAAAAGAATTTCCTAAGGTCCATTAGAAATAAATTATAATTTGCTCAAAAGGCCTTAGCCTAAGGGTCCAGATTTTTTGAAAATTTTAGATTAAGGTTCTGAGGGACCAATAAGATTAATCCAAATTTAGGGAGGAGATAAATTGAAGAAATAAAGAAAAACCCCCCAAAAATGAGTAAATACTCACATAAGATGAAGAGTGGATTAAGGACCAAGGAAAATAGTTAAAAAATTGATTTTTGATACCTCAAATGGGGATTCCCCCTCATGAAGGAGGCACCTTTTTTTCATCATTGCTCTCCATTTTAAATCAATAAAATGAGATATTTCATTTCTCCTCTCTCCTAATTCAAGTCTAGTTCCAAAAAGTAAGCTGAATTGGCCCAAAAATGGTCAAAAATTGACCAAACTAATCTGGAAAATTCTAGAATCAATTTGCTTGGTTTGAGGCTCACTGTTTCCTATAAATAGAAGCCTCCCCCTTTGTAAAAGCTTAATAGTGTTTATGCACTATTACTCTACTCCTTCCTAAAGCCAAAAACATTGAATTCACTTGTTTTTGACTAATTCGTCTACAAAGAATTGGTGCCACTCTTGATCCAAACAAGAGTAGAACCCTTAATCCCTCAAGCCAAAGGAAAGCTCATAAAACTCCATGTAAGTTATTAATTCTACTTTTTTTAAATTCTAATCTATGGTTTTCTGAATTCTTTGTTTTTTAATATGAATATGGATGTTAAGCCTTGATAAAAAGGCTTCCCCCTTCTCTTCATTAAGAAATTTAGCCTTTCTTTATCCTAAAATGAGTAACAAATAAATTAAGTTAAACTTTTCCTATTGATTACTCTTTAGAAGTGAAACTTTTCCTATTGATTACTCTTTAGAAGTGAAAATTGATTAAATTAGAGTGCTTTATTTCATCTTAGGATAAATTTTAAAGTAATTTTAGAATATAAAAATTGAGAAATGGTCAGCCATACAAAGGAGTTTATGGCAAAATTTTCTTAAATTTTGTGGAAATAAGTTTTATCTTTATGTTATTCAAAAAGAATAATCCCCATCATTTTTGCATTCTAAAAGAAATTCTTTTTATTTTAAAAGTGTTATTCCTATGTTATGCATAAATAGATGTATAAAAGGATTTTCTTTTATTATAAAAGTGTTATTTTCATTAGATTCAATTTCTATGCATAGATACATGCGTATCGGATATTTTTTTAATAAAAATGTTATTTTCATTAGATTCAATTTCTATGTATAAAAAGATGCATATTGGATATTTTTTAATTATAAAAGTGTTATTTTTATCATATTTAATTTCTATGCATGAAAAGATGCATAAAAGATTTAATTTTTATTTCAAAAGTGTTATTCTCATTAAAATTGATTTATGCATAGAAAGATGCATAAAAGATTTATTTTTAATTCAAAAGTGTTATTCTCATTGGATTTAAATTCTATGCATGGAAAGATGCATAATAGAAATTTTTATATTTTCATCATATTTAATTTCTATGCATGGAAAGATGCATAAAATATTTAATTATTATTTTAAAAGTGTTATTCTCATTAAAATTGATTTATGCATAGAAAGATGCATAAAAGATTCATTTTTAATTCAAAAATGTTATTCTCATTAGATTTAAATTCTATGCATGGAAAGATGCATAATAGAAAATTTTATTATAAAAGTGTTATTTTCATTATATTTAATTTCTGGAGACGATATCCACGTGTGCATCGAGGAAGATATTGGAACAAGTAAGAGTTGTTTTCTGAATTCGGGCATGGATCTGGTTGATTGACCTTGCTGATCCTCAACGGATGAGTCTATGGCTCTTTTATATGGATCGGTTGGTTGATCTTGCTGATCTTCAATGGAGATTCCATTTTGTTATGTGAATATATTGTCGAGTACTATGAGCTAAGAACCATCGAATAGACCCCTGAGTGGACAGGTGGTGAGCGTTCTGGTTGCCAATGATGCCATAGGTGCACTGATGAAAGAATGTTTGGAAATAAGAATTCAACCGGAGATTTTGAGGATTATGATCAGTGACACAATGGTTTCATTAAATGATTGTTTTTAAAGATAGCTGATACTGTGAAAAAGGCAATTTCGTATTGGGTGTGTAAGTGGTGTGACTAGTTTTAAGTTTACATGAATATCTGGCTAGGGGGCCTGGGAACTCTTTTCCCTAGTACCCGAGACAAAACCTAACCAAATTCTTAATTGGATCCCATCACTACAGTGGTTGGGCGGTTGGATAACCCACGGGAGTGGATGGGGTTAGGCTGGACACTGATGGATCCCTAATTTGAGACTCAATTCTGTTATGGTATGATAGATGAAGTAAATCTCGGACAAAAATTGTTCTATGGAAAAGAATCAACGGCTGCGCCTCTCAATGAGGAAAAAAGGGTTGGTCTCTATGATCCAAGTGCAATCTTTTCCTGGATATGACTATGGGACTTAGGGGTTCGGTCAGATCAGTTTAGTGAGTTAAGGCTTTTGACTACGTTAGAGAAAAGTTATCCTGGTGGAATCGCTCGTGTTTTCTGGGCAAAGGAAGTTTTTTCGAGTTCGATTTTGGAAGAACTAATGGATTAGTCTCTTGTCCGGATATCCGTGGGCGAGGCCCCGAGTGTGGGAACCTGTCGTACATGCAAGACCTGCATGCAAGAAGTGCTACTTCCGTTGCTAGCACCCCTGAACTTGTTGCGCAGTGGGGACAGGAATCTTACAGCTGGTATCAGAGCAAATTGGCTAAAGTGGATCAACTGATGAGCCAAAAATGTCAAATTGATGAAATAGCAGTAAAAGGTTAAAATTGTATGATAAAATTTATATAAAATATTATATAGACTGAAATTCATAAATTGGTAATTGGGTCTTCAGATGGAAGTACTGCAATTATATGGAATCCCTCACTTGCTTGAGGCCTAGACATGATGGTATTTACCTTATAATTCCAAGGACCGTGACTATCCGTATATACCGAGGATATAACTGTAGCTCTTTACTAGTAGTATATACGAGTAAATATAAGATCTTGAAATTATAAGCAAAAATGCTATCCAGATGATGAATTCGAATGTGGTTGATATGATTTTAAAATTCTGGTTGAGAACTGATGAGTTGATTTGGATTTTGACTGAAAAATGATGATTCCTGAATTTTGGTTGAAATGTAATAAGTGAATAAAACCACAATGAGGATGAATGGGACGAGTCCCTGTGATGATGTTCGTAAAAACTGGAATGACGTTAATGACTTCAGCAAATCACTATGAGATTAGTGGATTGTGCTGACAAATTGCTTCTATTAACACTTGACCGAGTGGATCAAGTTAAGGGATGACAAACTAAAAATTTGTTTAATTGAAATTCCCATGGAGGACTGTTCAAAGATGAAAATTTTTGGTCTAATCGACCATTATTGTGATAAAGATATGAATGAGATATTCTGAATGAATTGTTATCTGATAATGAGTTCTATATGAATATCTTTATCCCATGATTCTGTGAGGATCTGACCAATCTAAAGAACCCCAGAATTAGTTGAATATAAAATCGGATTTGAATCATAAATAAAGGGACTTAACAAGAACTTTCGTATTGATAGGAGTATGGATCGAGGTCCATGTGGTAGAAATGATAACCCCCAACTCGATGAGGAACAGCTTGACTTGGATGTTCGTAAGACTCTTCATAGATCGTATCTAGGACCTTTCAAGGGTGAAGGGAAAAATTTGGGTGAGACTGTGGAAAAGTGGATCGAAGCAATGGAAGAGTACTTCGATGTCACTGGGTACAATGAGAAGATAAAAATGGCTCTTGCAAGACTGAAGATAGTAGAAATAGCTAGAGTGGCATGGAGAAACCACTGCGAGACAAACCGTCTAGAGTGGAATACTCAGATATGGAATGATCTCAAAATTTACCTAAGGACGAGGTTCTGTCCTCCCGGCTTTTTGGAAACAAAGATGAACGAATTCTTGGAGTTAACCGAGGAGAGTAGAACTATTGAATTATATTACCAAGCGTTTGCTCTCCTCCTCAAATTCTCGCCTCCGTTGGATGAAGAACAAGTGATGGGTGGCTAGATTCATTCGGGGACTGAACGAACCTTTGAATATCTTGGTGAAGAATGCCAAGCCAATTTCCATGGCTGAAGCAGTGCGGATCGCAAATGATTTCACCAAGGCCTTTGATGTCAAAGTCCCACTGAAGTCAGCACCATTACCTTTCAAAAGGTTTTTAATTCTAGAAGGTGATTCCAACCTTTCGCCACCTGAAAGATATCAGGGTAAAGCCCAGGATATGGGAAGTTTTAGAATGGAAGAAATGTCCTTTTCCTGAAACTCAATCCCTTGGAATTCAACTTCAGAAGTTCCACCTTTGAACAAGGGAGTGAAATGCTATAACTGTCAAGGATTTGGACATCACAGTATGGATTTCTTAACTCCTTTTGGATCAAGGTTTTCGGGGGGCAGGGAAATCAAGGATCAAGATTCCAGACTCCAGCTCCTTCCTTCCAGGGTAATCAGGTTTCTTTCCGCCCCAAAATCAAGGAAATCCCAGAGGTAGACCCTCTAACCAACCTGCAGTCTCAATCGAAAGCAATGCAAGACCTCCGACTTAGAATAGGGAAAGGCAAAGAGAGATATTTCCAAATCGACCATCCACTTCCAAGGCAGTAACACTGGAAGTAATTGAAGAAGAAGAAGAAGATGAAAGAGATCATACTCCACCTACAAGATGAGGACATCTCACGTTTTTCAAGTGGGAGAGAATGTAAGATTTCTCCCTAGCCCCCCACCAAGATGCCTAGTTCTTCCCCTGTAATCAATCCCCTTTCCAGAATAATAAAAGACCTTGTTTCTACCTATTTTGGCCTCGAGAGAGAAAATATTATAGAGAGAGGTAACTCAGTTTTTATATATCTTATCCTTTCTTATTAAACTAAATTCTCCCCAAACAGAAGTTTAAAAAGAATTTCCTAAGGTGCATTAGAAATAAATTATAATATGCTCAAAAGGCCTTAGCCTAAGGGTCCAGATTTTCTAAAAATTTTAGATTAAGGTTCTGAGGGACCAATATGATTAATCCAAATGTAGGGAGGAGAAAAAATGAAGAAATAAAGAAAAACCTCTTAAAAATGAGTAAATACTCACATAAGATGAAAAGTAAAAAGAATTTTCTAAGGTGCATTAGAAATAAATTATAATCTGCTCAAAAGGCCTTAGCCTAAGGGTCCAGATTTTTTGAAAATTTTAGATTAAGGTTCTGAGGGACCAATAAGATTAATCCAAATGTAGGGAGGAGATAAATTGAAAAGAAAAACCTCCCAAAAATGAGTAAATACTCACATAGGATGAAAAGTGGACTAAGGACCAAGGAAAATAGTTAAAAAACTGATTTTTGACACTTCAAAATGGAGATCCCCCCTCCTGAAGGAGACGCCCTTTTCTCATCATTGCTTTCCATTTTAAATCAATAAAATGAGATATTTCATCTCTCCTAATTCAAGTCTAGTTCCAAAAAGTAAGCGCTGAACTGACCAAAAAATGGTCAAAAATTGACCAAACTGATCTAGAAAATTCTAGAATCAGTTTGCTTGGTTTGAGGCTCACTTTTTCCTATAAATATAAGCCTCCCCCTTTGTAAAAGCTTAATAGTGTTTATGCACTGTTACTCTACTCCTCCCCAGAGCCAAAAACATTGAATTCACTTGATAATTCACTTGTTTTTGACTAATTCCTCTACAAAGAGTTGGTGGCCACTCTTGATCCAAACAAGAGTAGAACCCTCAATCCCTCAAGCCAAAGGAAAGCTCACAAAACTCCATGTAAGTTATTAATTCTACTCTTTTTAAAAATTCTAATCTATGGTTTTCTGAATTCTTTGCTTTTTAATGTGAATATGGATGTTAAGCCTTGATGAAAAGGCTTCCCCCCTTCTTTTCATTAAGAATTTCAGCCTTTCTTTATCCTAAAATGAGTAACAAATAAATTGAGTTAAACTTTTCCTATTGATTACTCTTTAGAAGTGAAAATTGATTAAATTAGAGTGCTTTATTTCATCTTGGGATAAAATTTAAAGTAAATTTAGAATGTAAAAATTGAGAAATGGTCAGCCATACAAAAGGAGGTTATGGAAGAATTTTCTTAAATTTTGTGAAAATGCGTTTTATCTTTATGTTATTCAAAAAGAATAATCCCCATTGTTTGTGCATTCTAAAAGAAATTCTTTTTATTTTAAAAGTGTTATTCCTATTTTATGCATAAATAGATGTATAAAAGGATTTTCTTTTATTATTATAAAAGTGTTATTTTCATTAGATTCAATTTCTATGCATAAAAAGATGCATATTGGATATTTTTTTATTATAAAAGTGTTATTTTCATTAGATTCAATTTCTATGCATAGAAAGATGCATATTGGATATAATTTTATTATAAAAGTGTTATTTTTATTATATTTAATTTCTATGCATGGAAAGATGCATAAAAGATTTAATTTTTATTTCAAAAGTGTTATTCTCATTAAAATTGATTTATGCATAGAAAGATGCATAAAAGATTTATTTTTATTTCAAAAGTGTTATTCTCATTGGATTTAAATTCTACGTATGGAAAGATACATAGTAGAAATTTTTATTATAAAAGTGTTATTTTCATTATATTTAATTTCTATGCATGGAATAAAAGACTTAATTTTTATTTCAAAAGTGTTATTCTCATTAAAATTGATTTATGCATAGAAAGATTCATAAAAGATTTATTTTTAATTCAGAAGTGTTATTCTCATTGGATTTAAATTCTATGCATGGAAAGATGCATAATAGAAATTTTTATTATAAAAGTGTTATTTTCATTATATTTAATTTCTATGCATGGAATGATGCATCAAAGATTTATTTTTAATTCAAAAGAGTTATTCTCATTAAAATTGATTTATGCATAGAAAGATGCATAAAAGATTTATTTTTAATTCAAAAGTGTTATTCTCATTAAAATTGATTTCATGCCTAGAAAGATGCATAAAGATTTATTTATTTTTATTTCAAAAGTGTTATTTTCTTTAAAATTACATAAATAGATGCATAAAGAATCTTTATATCAAAAATTAGAATTCTCTTAAATTATATGTTTAAATTCTACGAATAGAGGTGATGAGATGTGAGGTGAATGGATGTGATAAGCTGTGATGTGCATCTGATAGATGAGAATGAATGGATGAGATGTGATGTCATGTGAATTAGAATGTAGATGAATGATATATGGGATATGAGTGGATGATATGTGATGAAAATGGATGTGGATGTAAGTGAAAGAATGGATATAGATGTGTATGTGAAAGAATGATATGGGATATGAGTGGATGATATGTGATGAAAATGGATGTGGATGTAAGTGAAAGAATGGATTTAGATGTGTATATGAAAGAATGTGATGTGATGTGTCATGAATATATGTAAATATGTGAAGAATGTATAGATAGATGTGAGAAGTCATACATATGAATGATTGGATGGATGGGGATGAATGAGATGAGATGTGTATGAATGAGATGAGATGTGTATGAATGAGATATGATGTGGATAGAAGTGATGTGATATAATGGTGATGAGAATGAATGTGATAGATATGAATGAATGTGAATGTGATGGATATGAATGAATGTGATGTGATGGGATATGAATCGAGATAGATGTGAATGAATGAATGAGATGTGAGGTAAAATGAATGAGATGTGATGTGAGTGAATGTGATGTGGTCTGAATGGATGGGATGTGAGTGAATGTGATGTGGTATGAATGGGTGAGATGTGAATGAATATGATGGGATGAGATGTGGATATGGGTAGATGCGAGTGGATGAGATCTGATGAGGATAAATTTAGGAAAGATATGATGGATGAAAATGATGTGATTAGATGAGAATAGGAATACTTATGAAATAGTTGTGGAATTAAATAATGTGGATTGATAATGGAACAATGTGGGAAGACGAGAGTTCGCTATAGAAACTGTATTTATTATATGTTTTTAAATGATTGTTTTATGTCAAGAATGCTGGGGAAGCATATTGACCGTCTTGTGATTGAGGTCGTGGAGACCTAATCTGATAAAGTTGCAACACAACTGAGATGGAGAGTCAATGGAGGACATCTCGCGTAGCAAGGTTGGCCGAGGTCTTGACCAGCGTCAGTTTTATTAAAATGGTGAGCTTCGGGTATGGTGGATAAGGGACCAAGGAAGGAAGCGGCCTGTGAGTGAAGCGCTAGGTTACCTGCAAAGGATCCTAGAGAGGGTGCTGACCATTCGGTGCTTGGGCTCTGGGTCACGGAGATGATACCCACGCGTGCGTCGAGAAAGATATTGGAACAAGGAGTAAGAGTTATTTTCTGAATTCGGGTAAGGATTTCGTTGATTGACCTTGCTGATCCTCAACAGATGAGTCTATGGCTTTTTTATATGGATCCGTTGGTTGATCTTGCTGATCTTCAACCGAGATTCCATTTTGTTATGTGAATATATTGTCGAGTACTATGAGCTAAGAACCATCGAATAGACCCCTGAGTGGATAGGTTGTGAGCGTTCTGGTTTTGCCAATGATGCCATAGGTACACCGATGAAAGAATGTTTTGGAAATAAGAATTCAACCGGAGATTTTGAGGATTATGATCAGTGACACAATGATTTCATTAAATGATTATTTTTAAAGATAGCTGATTCTATGAAAAAGGCGATTTCATATTGGGTGGTGTGACTAGTTTTAAGTGGTGTGTGGTGTGACTAGTTTTAAGTTTGCATGAATATCTGGCTAGGGGGCCTGAGAACTCTTTTTCCTGGTACCCGAGACAAAACCTAACCAAATTCTTAATTGGATCCCATCACTACAGTGGTTGGGCGGTTGGATAACCACCCACGGGAGTAGATGGGGTTAGGCTGGATTAATGGATCCCTAATTCGGGACTCAATTCTGTTATGGTACGATAGATGAAGTAAATCCCGGGCAAAAATTGTTCTATGGAAAAGAATCAATGGCTGTGCCTCTCAATGAGGAAAAAAGGGTTGGTCTCTATAAACCAAGTGCAATCTTTTCTGTGATCTGACTATGGAACTTAGGGGTTTGGTCAGATCAGTTCAGTGAGTTAAGGCTTTTGATTACGTTAGAGAAAATTTATCCTGGTGGAATCGCTCGTGTTTTCTGGGCAAGGGAAGTTTTTCCGGGTTTGATTTTGGAAGAACGATGGATTAGTCTCTTGTCATCCGTGGGTCGAGACCCCGAGTGTGGGACCTTGCCCCATGCAAGAAGTGCTACTTCTGCTACTAGCACTCTTGAACTCGTTGCGCAGTGGGGACATGGATCTTACAGCTGGTATCAGAGCAAATTGGCTAAAGTGGATCAACTGATGAGCCAAAAATGTCAAATTGATGAAGTAGCAGTAAAAGGTTGAAATTGTGTGATAAAATTCATATAAATTGTTATACAGACTGAAATTCATAAATTGGTAATTGGGTCTTCAGATGGAAGTACTGCAATTATATGGAATCCCTCACTTGCTTGAGGCCTAGACATGATGGTATTTACCTTATAATTCCAAGGACCTTGACTACCCGTATATACCGAGGGTATAATTGCAGCTCTTTACTGGTAGTATATACGAGTAAATATAAGATCTTGAAATTATAAGCAAAAATGCTATCCAGATGATAAATTCGAATGTGGTTGATATGATTTTAAAATTCTGGTTGTTGAGAATTGATGAGTTGATTTGGTTTCTGACTGAAAAATGATGACTCCTGAATTTTGGTTGAAATGTAATAAGCTGAACAAAACCACAATGAGGATGAATGGGACGAGTCCCTATGATGATGTTCGTAAAAACTGGAATGACGTTAATGACTTCAGCAAATCACTATGAGATTAGTGGATTGTGCTGACAAATTGCTTCTATTAACACTTGACCGAGTGGATCAAGTTAAGGGATGACAAACTAAAAATCTGTACAATTGAAATTCCCATGAAGGACTGTTCAAAGATGAAAATTTTTGGTCTAATCGACCATTATTGTAATAAAGATATGAATGAGATATTCTGAATGAATTGTTATCTGATAATGAGTTCTATATGAATATCTTTATCCCATGATTCTGTGAGGATCTGACCAATCTAAAGAACCCCAGAATTAGTTGAATATAAAATCGGATTTGAATCATAAATAAAGGGACTTAACAAGAACTTTCGTATTGATAGGAGTATGGATCGAGGTCCATGTGGTAGAAATGATAACCCCCAACTCGATGAGGAACAGCTTGACTTGGATGTTCGTAAGACTCTTCATAGATCGTATCTAGGACCTTTCAAGGGTGAAGGGAAAAATTTGGGTGAGACTGTGGAAAAGTGGATCGAAGCAATGGAAGAGTAATGATCTCAAAATTTACCTAAGGACGAGGTTCTCTCCTCACGGCTTTTTGGAAACAAAGATGAACGAATTCTTAGAGTTAACCGAGGGGAGCAGAACTATTGAATTTTATCACCACCAAGCGTTCGCTGTCCTCCTCAAATTCTCGCCTCCGCTGGATGAAGAACAGCTGATGGCCAGGTTCATTCAGGGACTGAACGAACCTTTGAATATCCTGGTGAAGAATGCCAAGCCAGTTTCCATGGCTGAAGCAGTGCGGATGGTGAAGGATTTCACCAGGGCCTTTGATGTCAAAGTCCCGCTGAAGCCAGCACCATTACCTTTCAAAAGGTTTTTAATTCCAGAAGGTGATTCCAACCTTCCGCCGCTGCCTGAAAGATATCAGGGTCAAGCCCAGGATATGGGAAGTTCCAGAATGGAAGAAATGTCCTTTTCCCGAAACTCAATCCCCTGGAATTCAACTTCATAAGTTCCACCTTTGAACAAGGGAGTGAAATGCTATAACTATTAAGGATTTGGACATCACAGTATGGATTGCCCAGCTCCTTTTGGATCAAGGTTTTCGGGGCAGGGAAATCAGGGATCAAGATTCTAGACTCCAGCTCCTTCCTTCCAAGGTAATCAGGTTTCTTTCCACCAAAGTCAAGGAAATCCCAGAGGTAGACCCTCTAACCAACCCGCAGCAGTCTCAATCCAAAGTAATGCAAGACCTCCGTAGGGGAAGGCAAAGAGAGATATTTCCAAATCGACCGTCCACTTCCAAGGCAGAACGCTGGAAGTAATTGAAGAAGAAGATGATGAAAGAGATCATACTCCCCCTGTGAGATGAGGACATCTCGTGTTTTTCAAGTGGGAGAGAATGTAAGATTCCTCCCAACCCCCCAAGATGCCGAGTTCTTTCCCTGTAAATCAATCCCCTTTTCAGAATAATAAAAGACCTTGTTTCTACTTGTTTTGGCCTAGAGAGAGAAAATATTCTAGAGAGAGATAACTTAGTTTTTAGATATCTTTGGATGGAAAAATATCATTTCTTATTAAACTAAATTCCTCCAAAACAAAAGTTAAAAAAGAATTTCCTATGGTGCATTAGAAATAAATTATAATATGCTCAAAAGGCCTTAGCCTAAGGGTCCAGATTTTCTAAAAATTTTAGATTAAGGTCCTAAGGACCAATAAGATTAATCCAAATGTAGGGAGGAGATAAATTGAAGAAATAAAGAAAAACCCCCCAAAAATGAGTAAATACTCACATAAGATGAAAACTGGACTAAGGACCAAGGAAAATAGTTAAAAAACTAATTTTTGACACCTCAAAATGGGGATTCCCTCTCATGAAGGAGGCGCCTTTTTCTCATCATTGCTTTCCATTTCAAATCAACAAAATGAGATATTTCATCTCTCCTCTCTCCTACTTCAAGTCTAGTTTCAAAAAGTAAGCTGAACTGACCCAAAAATGGTCAAAAATTGACCAAACTAATCTGGAAAATTCTAGAATTAGTTTGCTTGGTTTGAGGCTCACTTTTTCCTATAAATAAAAGCCTCCCCCTTTGTAAAAGCTTCATAGTGTTTATGCACTGTTACTCTACTCCTCCCCAAAGCCAAAAACATTGAATTCACTTGTTTTTGACTAATTCCTGTACAAAGAGTTGGTGGCCACTCTTGATCCAAACAAGAGTAGAACCCTCAATCCCTCAAGCCAAAGGAAAGCTCACAAAACTCCATGTAAGTTATTAATTCCACTTTTTTTTTAAATTCTAATCTATGGTTTTCTGAATTCTTTGCTTTTTAATGTGAATATGGATGTTAAGCCTTGATGAAAAGGCTTCCCCCCTTCTGTTCATTAAGAAATTTAGCCTTTCTTTATCCTAAAATGAGTAACAAATAAATTGAGTTAAACTTTTCCTATTGATTACTCTTTAAATGTGAAAATTGATTAAATTAGAGTGCTTTATTTCATCTTGGGATAAATTTTAAAGTAAATTTAGAATGTAAAAATTGAGAAATGGTGAGCCATACAAAGAAGGTTATAGCAGAATTTTCTTAAATTTTGTGAAAATAAGTTTTATCTTTATGTTATTAAAAAAGAATAATCCCCATTGTTTGTACATTCTAAAAGAAATTCTTTTTATTTTAAAAGTGTTATTCCTATTTTATGCATAAATAGGTGTATAAAAGGATTTTCTTTTATTATTATAAAAGTGTTATTTTCATTAGATTCAATTTCTATGCATAAAAAGATGCATATTGGATATTTTTTTATTATAAAAGTGTTATTTTCATTAGATTCAATTTCTATGCATAGAAAGATGCATATTGGATATAATTTTATTATAAAAGTGTTATTTTCATTATATTTAATTTCTATGCATGGAAAGATGCATAAAAGATTTAATTTTTATTTCAAAAGTGTTATTCTCATTAAAATTGATTTATGCATAGAAAGATGCATAAAAGATTTATTTTTATTTCAAAAGTGTTATTCTCATTGGATTTAAATTCTATGCATGGAAAGATGCATAGTAGAAATTTTTATTATAAAAGTGTTATTTTCATTATATTTAATTTCTATGCATGGAATAAAAGACTTAATTTTTATTTCAAAAGTGTTATTCTCATTAAAATTGATTTATGCATAGAAATATTCATAAAAGATTTATTTTTAATTCAAAAGTGTTATTCTCATTGGATTTAAATTCTATGCATGGAAAGATGCATAATAGAATTTTTATTATAAAAGTGTTATTTTCATTATATTTAATTTCTATGCATGGAATGATGCATAAAAGATTTATTTTTAATTTAAAAGAGTTATTCTCATTAAAATTGATTTATGCATAAAAGATTTTTTTAAATTCAAAAGTGTTATTCTCATCGAAATCTATTTTTTGCCTAGAAAGATGCATAAAGATTTATTTATTTTTATTTCAAAAGTATTATTTTCTTTAAAATTAAATTATGCATAAATAGCTGCATAAAAAATCTTTATATAAAAAATTAGAATTCTCTTAAATTCTATGTTTAAATTCTACGAATAGAGGTGATGAGATGTGAGGTGAATAGATGTGATAAGCTGTGATGTGAATCTAATAGATGAGAATGAGTGGATGAGATGTGATGTCATGTGAATTAGGATGTAGATGATATGGGATATGAGTGGATGATATGGGATATGAGTGGATGATATGTGATGAAAATGGATGTGGATGTAAGTGAAAGAATGGATATAGATGTGTATGTGAAAGAATGTGATGTGATGTAAAGAGATGTGATGTGTCATGAATATATGTGGATATGTGAAGAATGTATAGATAGATGTGAGAAGTCATACATGTGAACGATTGGATGGATGGGGATGAATGAGATGAGATGTGAATGAATGAGATAGATGTGGATAGAAGTGATGTGATATAATGGTGATGAGAATGAATGTGATAGATATGAATGAATGTGAATGTGAATGTGTGATGGATATGAATGAATGTGATGTGATAGGATATGAATCGAGATGGATATAAATGAATGAGATGTGAGGTAAAATGAATGAGATGTGATGTGAGTGAATGTGATGTGGTCTGAATGGATGGGATGTGAGTGAATGTGATGTGGTCTGAAATGGATGAGATGTGAATGAATATGATGTGATGAGATGTGGATATGGGTAGATGTGAGTGGATGAGATCTCATGAGGATAAATTTAGGAAAGATGTGATGGATGTAAATGATGTGATTACATGAGAATAGGAATACTTATGAAATGGTTGTGGAATTAAATAATGTGGATTGATAATGGAACAATGTGGAAAGACGAGAGTTCATTATAGAAACTATATTTATGATATGTTTTTAAATGACTGTTTTATGTCAAGAATGCTAGGGAAGCATATTGACCATCTTGTGATTGAGGTCGTGGAGACCTAATCTGATAAAGTTGCAACAGCTTGACGGAGAGTCAATGGAGAACGTCTCGCGTAGCAAGGTTGGCCGAGGTCTTGACCAGCCTCGGTTTGATTAAAATGGTGAGCTTTGGTACGGTGGATGAGGGAACAAGGAAGCGGCCTATGAGTGAAGCACTAGGTCACCTCTACGAAGGATCCTAGAGGGTGCTGACCATTCGGTGCTCGGACTCTGGGTCACTGATGATACTCACGCGTGCATCGAGGAAGATATTGGAACAAGGAGTAAGAGTTGTTTCTTAAATTCGGGCATGGATCTGGTTGATTGACCTTGTTGATCCTCAACGGATGAGTCCATGGCTCTTTTATATGGATCCGTTGGTTAATCTTGCTGATCTTCAACGGAGATTCCATTTTGTTATGTGAATATATTATCGAGTACTATGAGCTAGGAACCATCGAATAGACCCCTGAGTAGACAGGTGGTGAGTGTTCTGGTTGCCAATGATGCCATAGGTACACTGATGAAAGAATTTTTGGAAATAAGAATTCAACCAGAGATTTTGAGGATTATGATCAGTGACACAATGGTTTCATTAAATGATTGTTTTTAAAGATAGCTGATTCTGTGAAAAAGGCAATTTCATATTGGGTGTGTAAGTGGTGTGACTAGTTTTAAGTTTGCATAAATATCCGGCTAGGGGGCCTGGGAACTCTTTTCCTCCTTGGTACCCGGGACAAAACCTAACCAAATTCTTAATTAGATCCCATCTATAGTGGTTGGGGGCGGTTGGCTAATGCACAGGACTAGATGGGGTTAGGTTGGACAGATGGATCCCTAATTTGAGACTCAATTCTGTTATGGTACGATAGATGAAGTAAATCCCGAACAAAAATTATTCTATGGAAAAGAATCAACGGCTGTGCCTCTCAATGAAGAAAAAAGGGTTGGTCTCTATGATCCAAGAAAAAAGGGTTGGTCTCTATGATCCAAGTGCAATCTTTTCCGTGATTTGACTATGGGACTTATGGGTTCCGTCAGATCAGTTCAATGAGATAAGGCTTTTGACTACGTTAGAGAAAATTTATCCTAGTGAAATCGCCTGTGTTTTTTGGGCAAGGGAAGTTTTTCCGGGTTTGGATTTGGAAGAACCAATGGATTAGTCTCTTGTCCG
The DNA here is from genome assembly GCF_041138505.1 of Cibotium barometz. Classification (NCBI taxonomy): domain Eukaryota; kingdom Viridiplantae; phylum Streptophyta; class Polypodiopsida; order Cyatheales; family Cibotiaceae; genus Cibotium; species Cibotium barometz. The sequence goes on along the minus strand of NC_141057.1, from coordinate 46,554,219 downwards.
GATATCCATTTGTGAGGCCCTGAGTGTGTGACCCTGCCCCGTGCAAGAAGTGCTACTTCCACTGCCAGCACCCCTGAATTCATTGCGCGGTGGGGACAGGGATCTTACAAAAATAGTTGTGGCGTCGATGCGGGATTATTGGATTTTTTTAAAAACAGAGTGTGTCTATACTCACATCTATATGCACGTCTATAAGCGTGCCAATATTAGTATAGAAGCACTTATAGATGCGCATATAGCCGCGTATATATCCACACATATAGCTGCATAAACCTCGCCAGATCGTAAATTCGCCCATGGCCTCTCTCTCACTTCCATCTCTCTCTAGTTTGCGCAGCTATGTTCTCATTCTCTTGTAGTGAGAGTGGATTTAAAGGAATAAAACTATAAACCAACTTTATGGCCTATTATTGGGTCAGCTCAAAGGGCATGACACAGTGTGCATATGTACCCCATTCGGTGGCAAAGGTTGTTTTGTGCTAATCCTTTAGGTCGATCAACACCTGGTTGTAACCAGAGAATCCGTCAAGGAAGATGTAGGCTTCCTTTCCTCCAAGCAAATTGATTCTAGAATTTTCCAGATCACTTTGGTCAATTTTTGACCATTTTTGACTCAGTTCAGCTTACTTTTTGGATCTAGATTTGAAATAGGAGAGAGGAGAGATGAAAATATCTCATTTCATTGATTAAAAATTAGGGGTAATGATGAGAAAAATGCACCTACTTCATGAGGGGAGATCCCCACACTGAGGTGTCAAAAATGCATCATTTTCTCTAAATATCTCATTTTTTAACTAATATCTCTTAATTTTTAACTAATAAACCTTGTACTCAGCCAACTCTTCATCTTATGTGAGCATTTACTCATTTTTAGGTATTTTATTTTATTATTTGGATTTATCTCATCGCAACACTTGGATTAATCCTATTGGCCCATAGGAACCTTAATTGGACCATAATCCAAAAATTTATGAAAATCTGGACCCTTAGGCTAAGGTCTTTCATACATATTTTTAATTGATTCCTAATGCACCTTAAATTTCTTTTTAAACTTCTGTTTCAGGGGAATTTATTTTAATAAGTAGGGATATTTTTTCATCCAAAGATATCTAAAAATTGAATTACCTCTCTCTAGGCCAAAACAGGTAGAAACAAGATCTTTTATTATTCTTAAAAGGGGATTGATTATAGGGGAATAAACTGGGCATCTTGTGGGGCTAGGAAGAAATCTTACATTCTCTCCCACTTGAAAAATGCGAGATGTCCTCATCTCGCAAAAACTAGGGGGGTAATCCCGCATCAGTTCGGCTTCTTTCTTCCAAGTGGCATCTTCAAAAGGATAGAACTTCCATTTGATTAATAATTCTCTCAGAATTCTGTTCCTAAGAACCTTCTCTCAAACATCAAGGATTTCTTTAAAGAAGTTAAGAGTTCATCAAGCACATGATTCGGGCTCGGTACATACTTGTTAAGTAGGCTGACATGAAATACATTATGTACTTTGAGATAAGGAGGCTGACATGAAATACATTATGTACTTTGAGATAAGGAGGCAGAAGAAGTTTATAGGCTGTCACCTACTTTCTTTGTAATCAGATATGGCCCACAGTATCTGGGGGATAACTTCTTTTACTTCCCAAGAGATAGAGAACTTCTTTTGGGGCGTATTCGAATGAAGACTCTGCTTCTTTGAATTTTCTGCCTGACCTCTTCTTATCTGCATGCTGATTCTATCTATCTTGGGCAACTTTTATATCCTTGGGGATTGACTGCATCTACTGCTCTATGTCATCAAGCATTTGTTTGGACATCTCAACCCTAGTCAATGGGTCGGACACATCTCGACACTTCGGTGATAAGAAGCATCGTAGGCGAATTCGACTAGGTGCAGATAGCTTAGCCACTTCTTGGGTTCACTGCCACAGCATGACCAAAGTATATCTTCGATTACGTGGTTCACCCTTTCTGTTTGACCATTAGTCTCGGGGTGGTAAGCGCTGTGCTGAGATCCAAGAAAGTTCCTGCTGCTTCGAAGAATGCAGTCTAGAATCTTGACGTGAATTTGAGATCTCGATCACTTACTATTCTCCTGGGTAGGCCATCCAATCTGAAGATTTCCTTGAGGAACACTCTGGCCACATCCACCACTACAGTGTAGGTTTCTTTTACTTGAATCAGATGGGCAACTTTGGTTAGTCTGTTAACTACCACGAAGATGGAGTTGTAACGTGATTGCACTGAAGGTAGTCCAGTAATAAAATCCATATTGATACATTCCCACTTCATCTGGGGATGTCTAATGGATGTAACTTCCTAGGCATTTTTACTCTCTCGGCTTTGACTTTTTGACATATCAGGCATTGACGTACATGATTAAGTACATCCTTTTTTAGTCTAGGCCAAAAGAAGCTTTTCTTTACAGACATGTAGGTCTTGATGAAACCTGGATGTCCTGCTAAGGCTATCATAGGCTTCATTCAGAATTTGACCCTTAGTTCCCTCATCATTGGGAATGCATAGCTTGCTATTATAATACATAATTCCTTCATCTAGGCTGTACCCTTGAACTCGGTTCAACTCCTGAGGAGTTTTTCTTTCCTGCATAAGTAGGGTAGCAATAGGGCCAAAGAATCTATCCTGCATGACCTTCTCTCTTGCTTCATTAATCAATGGATTTGACACCACTGTGATTGCAAGCAAGGAGGCTTTTCTGCTGAGGGCATCTACTACCACATTTTCTTTGCCTGGGCGGTACCTTGATTTCAAAATCAAATTCTTGCAGGGTCTGCATCCACCTTCTTTGGTGCATGTTGAGATCCTTCTGAGTGAAGATCCACTTTAAGCTCTGATGATCTGTCACATCGAAGTGAATCTTTGACCCTGTAGGTAATGTCTCCATAACTTCAGGGCATAGACTACTCAAAGTAGCTCCAGGTCATGGACAACATAATTTCTCTTATGCGTTTTGAGTTTTCGGGATTCATAGGCTAGTGCATGACCTTCCTACATGAGTGCACCTCCCAGGGCAAAACCACTGGCATCAGTCACTACCTCAAAGGGTAGAGAGAAATTTGGCAACTTCAGAACAGGATTAGCTACCAAGGCGGTCTTCAGCTTATCAAAAGCGCTCTGACACCTGGCAGACCATTGAAATGGGGTATTCTTCTTGAGATGATTAGTCAGGGGGGAAGCTATGAGAGCATACTTAGGTATAAAAATTCTATACCAACCAGTTAATCCCAAGAATCCCCTGACTTCTTTCATTGTCTTTGGTTCAGGCCAATCTATGACTGCTTGGACTTTTGTGGAATCTGTAGAAATTCTGTAAGATTCCTCCCCAGCCCCTCAAGATGTCTAGTATCTTCCCCTGTAATCAAACCCCTCTTCAGAAATATAAAAGATCTTGTTTCTACCTGTTTTTACCTAGAGAGAGAAAATATTCTAGAGAGAGATTATTCAGATTTTAGACATTTTTGGATGGAAAATATATCTTCTTATTAAAATAAATTCCCCCAAAATAGAAGTTCAAAAAGATTTTCAGAAGGTGCATTAGAAATCAATTATAATCTGTTCAAAAGGCCTTATCCTAGGGGTCCAGATTTTTGAAAAATTTTAAATTAAGGTTCTGAGGGGCCAATCAAATTCATCCAAATGTAGGGAGGAGATAAATAGAAGAAATAAAGAAAATCCCCAAATGAGTAAATACTCACATAAGATGAAGAGTGGACTAAGGACCAAAGGAAATACTAAAAAAATAAAATTTTGACACCTCAGAGTGGGGATTCCCCCTCATGAAGGAGGCGCCTATTTCACTTGTGTGGTGGTGGAGTTGTAAATTCTTAAATATTGAGATATTTCATCTCTCCTCTCTCTTAATTCAATTCTAGTTCCAAAAAGTAAGCTAAATTGACCCAAAAATGGACCAAACTGATCTCAAAAATTCTAAATCAGTTTGCTTGGTTATAAGCTCACTTTTTCCTATAAATAGAAGCCTCCCCCTTTGTAAAAACTTAATAGTGTTTTATGCACTGTTACTCTACTCCTCCCCAGAGCCAAAAACTGTGAATTTCTTAATAATTCATTATAGTTTTTGACCATTCCCTCTTCTAAAGAATTGGTGTCCACTCTTGTTGCAAACAAGAGTAGATCCCTCAAACCATCAAGCCAAAGGAAAGCTCTCAGAAATTCATGTAAGCTAGAAATCCTACTTTTTCTTTATTCTTTTTTAATAGTTTTCTAATTTTTATTTTCTTTAAAATGTAAAATGATGCTATGCCTTGTTGGAAAGGCTTTCCCCCTCTCTCATTCTTAAATTCAGCCTTTTTTAATCCTAGATAAGTAATCTAATTGTTGGAATTAAACTTTTCATATTATTTCTCTTTTAAAAGTGGAATTTGATTAGTTTATAATGCTTTAAACCATTTGGGGATAATTTTTAAGTGACTTAAGGATAGGAAAAATTGAAAAATGGTCAGCCATACAAAGGAGGTTATGGCAAAATTTTCTTAAATTATGTGAAATAATTTTTATCTTTTATTATTCAAAAAGAGTAATCCACACCTTTTGTGTATTCTAAAAGTGTTATTTTCATTCTAGGCATAGAAAAATGCATAGTAAAAATATTTTTATTATAAAAGTGTTATTTCCATTAAAATTAAATTCTATGCATAGAAAGATGCATATTGGTTATTTTTTTAAATTATAAAAGAGTGATTTTCATTAGATTTAAATTCTATGCATAGAAAGATGCATATTGGTTATTTTTTTAATTATAAAAGAGTGATTTTCATTAGATTTAAATTCTATGTATACAAAGATACATATTGGTAAATTTTTTTATTATAAAAGAGTGATTTTCATTAGATTTAAATTCAATGCATAGAAAGATGCATATTGGATATTTGTTTAATTATAAAAGTGTTACTTCCTTGCTGCCTCTTTGGGGGTGGAAAGTTTGAAGCACTTCTCGGGGTTTGGAACCTTTTAAAGTTTGAGGGTGCAGGCTTTGGCATGGGACGCTAACAACAAATGCTTTGGCAAAGTCTTTTGCCATTCTGACAGCTTTTGCCATTGAGACTGGTTTGGCATTTTTCACTAAAGTGTCTAATGGCTCGTTCATCCCTTGAATGAACATTAGGAAATTTTTGGACCCAAAAAGGGCCTCCTAAGGATTTCTAATTTTAAGGGATTAGAGCTTAAAAAGCTGGGCTTAAGGGAGACAAAGGCTATGATGATCCCTATTTTTTGCCTTGCCACATCAGCCATAGCCCCCTAGTTTCACTTTTAAAAGAGAATATTCTCATACTCATACTTTCTCTCTTACTTTTTGATTTTTTTATCTTCACTCTCTACAAATTGAATCTTTCTTGTCAGTTTGAAATCTCCTTTCTCATTAACTCCCACCATATCTCCCTTCCATATCAGCAAAACATTCTCGTATTTAGGTGGGCCCCAAAAAGTGAAATTTTTTTTAATTTTTTTTACATTTTAAGGTGGAAAAAACACCACCCAACCAATATGTATGAATTTTTTATCTTCACTCTCTACAAATTGAATCTTTATTGTCAGTTTGAAATATCCTTTCTCATTAACTCCCACCATATCTCCCTTCCACATCAGCAAAACATTCTCGTATTTAGGTGGGTCCCAAAAAGTGAATATTTTTTATTTTTTATTTTTTTACATTTTGAGGTGGAAAAAACACCACCCAACCAATATATATGACGAAAATAAAAATTTTCCTCCAAAAATCTTGTAATTCAAGGGTCACGTCAGAAGCCTATCATCAGGAGCTAGTACATCCATAACTAACTATCAGGTCCCCATAAACATAATTAACTGTCAAGAATAACTACATCCATGAGATCCCGAAATTGTGGGACCCCAAAAATTAATATTTTTTAATTTTTCTCATAAATGTAACTTATTGTGATGAAAAACTCTAACAGTCTCTCTCTCTCTCTCTCTCTCTCTCTCTCTCTCTCTCCCTCCCTCCCTCTGAGGATCTCTCTGCTTTAGCTTCTTCCTTTGCTTAGCTATGGAGCCTTTGCAAGCTGTGTGTGTAGCCCCTTGTGAATCTAGAAAACGGAAGGTTGATTTACACATTCGTATTCCTGAAGAGTATGGTGCAGCTCTAAAAAAACCCATCCTACTGATGCACAATCTGTCCAAGCCTGGTAGGATAGCTAAGGAGAAAAATGTAGATCTTTGGGTTGATGGGCATCTCTATCCAATTGACCCTCCTTTAAGAGCAGACCCTCCTTTCCGCAATTTATCATCTTTTATGCAATTTGTTGGTGAAGGAGAGCTTGGATTGTTAGGATACTGCAGAAGATTGACTACAAGGGGAGCTTGGCAAACCCATATTCTCCAATCTCAATTGCAAGCATCACAATAAATCAAGAAATCAAGTTTTATCAGGAGTTGCTGATAAGAAGAGCCCCTTTCGCTAGCACAGTGAAGGAGATTCTCCAACGATATAGAACAGAGTTCTGTGTGTGCAAGGGATTGCCCTTGAAGCATTGCAAGAAGCCTCCGAGGCTTACCTTGTTGGGCTTTTTGAGTGAAGACACCAACCTCCTTGCAATACATGCAAAGTGGATTACCATATCTGCCAAGGACATGCAACTAGCTCGGCACATTCGAGGCGAGCGAGACACGATCTTAAGATCTTAGATGTTAACCTTCTTTTTGAAGCAACTCTTTTGTTTCAAACCCCCCTTTGTAATAAGCCTATCTGGCTTTCATTTGTAACCTTCTGATAATTAAAATTTTAAGTTTCTCTTACAATGTCTCGGTGTCATCATGTTTGTTTAATATGGAGTGTCTATCATGTGCTAGTGTATCACCCAAGGCATCAGAAATGCTCCTGGAGGACTGAGGAAGTTGTGCCAGAACAATGCGAATTTGGCCTCTGCAAAACAGTGATGTAGGCTCAAAATTTGCACTGTTTTGGCACTTCTCTCCTAGCCACTCAGGATCATTTCTAATGCATTTATAATGAAGTTGAGCACACTAATTGTGAGAAACAGTAGTTTACAAGACAAAAACACCTTTAATCATGTGTAAAAATACAGTGTTTATCATCCAATGCATCATAATTGCTCCTGGGAGGACTGGGGAAGCTATGCCAGAACAGTGCAAATTTAGGCTCTGCAGTGGGCGATGCAGGCTCAAAACTTGCACTGTTCTGGCACTGCTTCCCTAGCCACTCAGGATCATTTTTGATGCATTTATAATGAAGTTGAGTACACTAATTATGAGAAACAATAGTTTATAAGATAAAAATAGCTTTAATCATGTGTAAAATTACATTGTTTGTCATCCAATGCATCAGAATTACTCTTGGAGGATTGGGGAAGCTATGCCAAAACAGTGCGAATTTAGGCTCTGCAGCAGCGGCGGCGGTGCAGGCTCAAAATTTGCACTGTTCTGGCACTGCTCCCCCAGCCACTCAGGATCATTTTTGATGCATTTAATGAAGTTGAGTATATTAATTATAAAAAATAGTAATTTACAAGATAAAAATACCTTTAATCATGTGTAAAAATACATTATTTATCATCCAATGCATCAGAATTGCTCCTGGAGGGCTGGGGAAGCTATGCCAGAGAACAGTGCAAATTTGGGCTCTGCAGCAGCGGTGTAGGCTCAAAATTTGCACTGTTCTGGCACTGCTCCCCCAACCACTCAGAATCATTTCTGATGCATTTGAAGTTGAGTACATTGATTATGAAAAACAGTAATTTACAAGATAAAAATATCTTTAATCATGTGTAAAAATATATTATTTGTCATCTAATACATTAGAATTTCTCCTGAAGGGCTGAGGAAGCTGTGCCAAAACAGTGTGAATTTGGGCTCTACAGCAGCGGTGCAGGCTCAAAATTTGCACTGTTTTAGCACTGCTCCCCCAGGCTCCCAGGGTCATTTCTAATGCATTCACAAAAACATTGATGGTACAAACTAGAAAAAACAATGATATACTTGATGAAAATAAGTTTGCAAAAACTGTATTGTTCATAATAAGAAGTGATGCATCATCTTTACAAAAGCTTTCTTACAATATTGAGCTTCCTTCTCTTGTTATTGGGCAGAGTGTGCTCAAGGAGTGATTGGGCTATTTCTTGAGGATCCTCTATGCCTATGCTTTTGGCTGTACCTATACGAGCAAGAAGCTTACCCCTGAATCCAGAAACAAAAACATCAAAGGCAAGGGATTTTTTAATCAGAACTATACATTTGGTGCTCTATGCCATAGAGGCTACACAGAGCACCTTAGAGAGGGCTTTCAAAAAGAAGAGAGTAGTGAAGGCAGATTGAGGGGTGTAGTCCCTGTGGATAATGGTGATGCCATCCACAGGAAGCCGACCAAGATAGTGCGCCAACGTAGCATCATGTCCATGGACCTTGGCTTGGTCTCTACTTCCGTCGCCTCTCCGAGCAAATGCATCGATTTCAACCACCCTCTGCAATCAAAGGAAAAATCGTAAATATTTTCCTATACATAATTCCCATGGTTGTCCCCTCCTTATGCTTTCCAATCTGTAAAAATATAGAAAGTGGTACAATAACCCGAAAGTGTAAGGGTTAATTCTAGACATGTAGTGGAATCAGATATACCTTTCTTCTCATCAAGTTGACTCTTCCACATTGTCAAAGCCCATGATGCTAAAGTGTTGACGCAGGTCTTCTAGGCTCCAATGCTTGCTTGCTTGAAACTTGACTCTTCACATTGTCAAAGCCCATGATGCTAAAGTGTTGACGCAGGTATGCTAGGCTCCAATGCTTGTGCTCGCTTCCACTCGCTCAATACATCCACCATTTTGCATCATCACAGCTACCTCAATAGGCATAATTTCTTCTTCTGAGGCTTGAAGTGGGATCCATGTCCTGTGCTTTTGCATCTATCTTTGGTAGTGCAGACGCATGTACAAAATAGAGCATGCATTCAAGAGCCTAAAAGACAATGTAGAATCTACTACATTGCACTTGTACACATCACCTTGAAGCTCCCAACCGTCTCCTAGTAATCCTTGAGAATGAGGTCAGACCATACCTCCTTACAAATATACATTAATTTTGCTTGGTGCATTGGCATGGAATTGAACATGTGCACAAAAACATGTAAAGGACAAAACCAATTTAGCCCTACTGACCTAGATGCCTTTGAAAACTTGAGTGATGTCTTGATATCACTTACCATCTTAAACTTTAAGCATAAGGTGGTCCAAGAATCTGGTTTGGGCCATTCGGGATTGTTAAGAGGGGGGTTGGGGATCTCTTCTAGCTTGCCAAATAAAACTGGTTTTTTATCTACAAAATATGAGTGAGAAAAGAAAAAGATATTGTTCTGTACAAGATCACTTGGGCTTTGAGATACAAACATTTCCTTTCCAATGGATGCATGCATAGCATAGAAAACTCCAATGAGGCTTTGGAGTGGTTGTTCCTCAACATGATTAGAGGGAAAAATATCTACAGAGAGACATAAGAAAATGGAGGATCATAAGAAAATTTGAAACAAAAAATCCAATATTAGCATGTTGTTAAAGCTGTGTTTATGTTACACTCACAATTTGAAGGAAACCTTGGTCGTTGGCCTTGAATGTACAGGTCTCCAAGGGTATACACATGTTGCACTATGGCAACCAGTCCTTCCTTTTAGTATGCTTGAAGCCTTGTAGCCGCCCCTTCCAATGATGTAGCATATCCCTTAGAGCTTGGCTGCACGTAGACCCAAGCCCCAACCCCCTGAATCTTGTTGGAGCCCAAACTCCATTCTCATCTCTTGTGTTATGCAGCACAAGCTCTTCCACCTTCTCCCTAGGTCTTCTCACATTACTGGAAGAGGCCATGGTGGCAAGAAAAGAGAAGGGGAAAAAAAATCTTGTTTTACAATAGAGGAGTGGAGAGGAGAGAAAATTCAAGGTTTTCAGTGTAGCAATGGAAAGCTTAAAGAGGGTTAGAGTTTGAGAATAGGCTTCCTGAACCTAGAGTAAACTAAAGAGGGATAGAGTTTCTGCAGCAATGGAGAGGGAGGGAGCTTGAGAGAGAGAGAGAGGGAGCTTGAGAGAGAGAGAGGGAGATTGAGAGGGAGGGAGCTTGAGAAGGAGGGAGAGCTTGAGAGGGATGGAGTTTCTGCAGCAATGGAGAGCTTAGAAAAGGAAGAAAGAGGAAGAGAGCTTGAGACTAAGGGATCTTGACAAGGGCTCACTTTTTCCTATAAATAGAAGCCTACCCCTTTGTAAAAGCTTAATGGTGTTTATGCACTGTTACTCTACTCCTGTCCTGAGCCATCTACATTGACTTTTTTAATAATTCAATTGTTTTTGGCCTATTCCTCTCCAAAGTGAATTGGTGGCCACTATTGCTTCAAACAAGAGTAGAACCCTCAATCCCACAAGCCAAAGGAGAGCTTACAAGCTCCATGTAAGTTAATTTTCTTACTTTGTTTATGAATTTTAATGAAAAATATATGGTTTTCTTGATTTTTATGTTATGCAAATTTATGATTGAATTAAATTCAAATGCTATGCCTTTGGATGAAAAGGCCACCTCCTTCTCTTCTTTACTTCCAACCTTTCTTAATCCTAGAAAGGTTAACTAAATGATTAATTAAACTCTTCTTATTGTTTACTCTCTTGAATTTAGAAAATTGTGTAGATTAGAGTTCTATAATTCTAAATTGGGTTAATTAAGTTAAGAGAAGAAAGATAAAAATGAGATATGGTCAGCCATACAAAGGAGGTTATGGTAAAATTTTCTAAAATTTTATGAAAAAAGAAAGTTTGTTTTTATGTTATTCCAAAATAGTAATTCCCACCATTTTTGCATCTAGAATAAATACTCTAATTACTCCATGTACATATTCACCTATGAATATACATGGATATCACTAATATTAATTATTAAATTGGATTTCTATGCATAGAAAGATGGATAATGGAACTTTTTATTATAAAGTGTTATTCTTATTAAATTTGATTTCTATGCATAGAAAGATGCATAATGAAAATTTTTTATTACAAAAGTGTTATTCTTATTAAAATTGAATTCTATGCATAGAAAGATGCATAATGGTATTTTTTAATTATAAAAGTGTTATTCTTAAATTTGATTTCTATGCATATAGAAAGATGCATAATAAATTTTTTTTAATTACAAAAGTGTTATTCTTATTAAAATTGAATAATATGCATAGAAAGATGCATAATGAGATTTTTTAATTATAAAAGTGTTATTCTTATTAAATTTGATTTCTATGCATAGAAAGATGCATTATGGATTTTTTTAATTATAAAAGTGTTATTCTTATTAAATTTGATTTCTATGCATAGAAAGATGCATAAAGGAAGTTTTTTATTATAAAAGTGTTATTCTTATTAAATTTGATTTTTATGCATAAAAGGATTTTTTTTTATAAAAGTGTTATTCCCATTGAAGTTTATTTTTATGCATAAATAGATGCATAAAGAATTTTTATTATCCAAATTAGAATTCTCTTAATTTCTATGTTTAAATTCTATGAGTATTTGATAAATGAATAATTAAATACTCTAAGAGAGAAATTTTTATCGTTTTATATTCCCACAAATTGTAAAAAGAAAATTCAGGAAATCTATCGAGATCAAAATATTCAAATAAATGATTAGTTTATTCCTCATTGGAATTCGTAACTAATTTAGAAATCAGTTAAGTGAATATTCAAAGAAAGAAATTCATTAAAATCGTAACTGAATTACCAAACATTTTCTTGATCAGGAAAAATCTTATCCGACTCGAACCTTGAATCAAACTATGACTAAGACCAGTATCTTTCGTCAGTTTTGAGGAAAGAAGGTGTGACCAGTTTAGAAAAAATCGTCCCTGTTTTTTGGGCAAGGAAAATTAAGAGGAAGCTACTTCTGCCTGCCGCTAGCAACCGGGAATCCGGTGCGCAGAGGGGGCAGAGGGGTCTCACAGAGCTAGTATGAGAGCGTTGTTGTAAACTTATGAAATAGTAGCAGAAATTGCCTAAAATTTTAAAGTAAATTTGGGAAATAATGTTTTCACTTGTTAAGATTATAATTGAAATGTACTTCATGAATTGAAAACTCATAAATTGAACTGGATTTTAGATGGATACCCCAAATCTGTCTAGCATTCCTGGACTCTCCTAGAGTCAGGATATGATCGCCTTTGCCTTCAAAAATCTCATCAACTCCGCTACAACCCGAGAAAGCAGAGTGAGACTCGCTCGTCGCTTTGAGGATCTATACTTTCTTGATCCAATAGAGCGATGTCAGCATATGTGGTTCTCTGGAGGGCGAAGTATTCACGTCAATACCAATCAACGGTAGAGACTCAGACAGAATATCTCGCTAGCCATGATCTTGATAAGGCTAGGAGTTGTTCATTATGTACAACTCTATAATCTTTCATCCCAAAATTTTAGAATTTCTTGTCGTATTTTTAGACTTCTTAGCCGCTTTATTCCTAGGAGAAGAATTACAACACCATTATCCGTGATGAATCGTGTATATCATAGCATGTCTCCATCGCAATATCGCCTTTTTATGCATACGCAATTCAGGCGGTGACTTTTGGAACCAAGACGCTCTATGTATATATCAAAAATATTTGATAATAAATGATGTTTTGCAAAAGATTCCAAATTTTTTTCATGGTTGTGAATATTGGGTAATAAGATTATCAGAGTGAATCTTGTTTTCAAGAATTATGATGGAATATTTAATTGTTTGAGAAATAAATCTCAAAAATTAAATATTCATAAATCTGATAACAAAGTTAAGTTGACAAAAATATTGTTTTGTCAGAATCATGAGGCGTGCGGCCCGTGGTAGGCAGCCGGATCCTCTTACCGATGATGAAGAGTTAGATCCGAATGTTCGTAAAGTCGTGCACTGATCCCAACCTGGTCCCTTCAAGGGTGAAGGGGAACAATTAGGAGAAGTAGTGGAAAAATGGATCGAGGCAATGGAAGAGTATTTTGATGTGATCAGTTATAACGAGAAGAGCAAGATGGCTCTCGCCAGATTGAAAATTGTGGAAATGGCCAAGGTCGCATGGAGGAACTATTGCGAGACAAACGAGAAGAGCAAGATGGCTCTCGCCAGATTGAAAATTGTGGAAATGGCCAAGGTCGCATGGAGGAACCATTGCAAGACAAACCATCTCGACCGAAATACCCAGACCTGGTCACATCATCTTAAAGCTTACCTCAGAAAGAGGTTCTGTCCTCCGGACTTCTTGGAAACCAAAATGAATGAGTTCTTGGGAACTGAAGCAGGATAGCCGGCGGACAATTGAAGATTACCATCAGGCATTTTCCCTTCTCCTCAAATATTCTCCACTTTTGGATGAAGAGCAGCTGATGGCCATATTCATTCGAGGGATGAATGAGCCATTGGACACTTTTGGATGAAGAGCAGCTGATGGCCAGATTCATTCGAGGGATGAACGAGCCATTGGACACTTTAGTGAAAAATGCCAAACCAATCTCAATGGCAGAAGCTGTCAGAATGGCAAAGGACTTTGCCAAAGCATTTGTTGTTAAGGTCCTGCCAAAGCCTGAACCCTCAAGCTTTAAAAGGTTCCAAACCCCGGGAAGTGCTTCAAACTTTCCACCCCCAAAGAGGCAGCAAGGCCTTAATCAGAATCAAGATGCTGGGAAGTTTAGAAGTGAAGGAATACCCTTCCCTCATAGCACTTTCTCAGGAGTCCCACCTCTTTCAAGGATTGAGAGGGATGAGCTTAGAAGTGTGAGAATAGGTGTTTTGGGTGTCAGGGTTTCGGTCACCAACTTAAAGACTGCCCGACTCCTGCCATGTCAAGAGGATAGGGAAGTCAAGGACGCAGAGTGTAAAGACCAGCCCCTTTGTATATCAGTCAAATCAGGGTCCATCTCGCCAAAATCAAGGCAATTCTAGGAGGACTCTAGCTCAACCATCTGCCTCTGTTCAGAGTAATCTCAAAACTCCCTCCCAGAATTGGGGTAACTAAAGAGAAAGAGTTCCGCCCCAATATCCAACAACCAGAGCAGTTACGATAGCAGAAGTAGTGGAAGAGGAAAGAGGTCAGATTTATGCCGCGATTGAAAACCAAGGGCCAAATTGTCAATTCTCTATCATCCATACTCCAACTGAGTATAAGGGTAAGCCATTTAAGCTTTTGATTGATTCAGGCAGTACTCATTCATTTATTTCCCCCCAGGATGCTTGCATAAGCTAGTCTTAGAACAGAAATCAGGGAAACCTATGCAAGTTGAATTGGCCCCAGTGTGGGAAGATTCTTTTCTCTCACCATGAGACAAATCGTATTCAGTTTAATCTAGATGGGAATGTAAGTGACTACCAATTCAAAGTCTTACCTTTGGGAGTTTTTGATGGAATCCTTGGAATGGATTGGCTCCACAAAAATCAAGCTGACATTCACTATCACAATGGAACCATTTCCTTCCGTGACCTTCACGGGGACAAAATTCAAGGAACTGGAATTTTCGGATCCCCATATCTATAATTAGTAAAAGCTTCTAGGTTACTGAAAGGACTTAGAAAGAAGCAGCTCATTTATGTTGTCCAAATGAATCCGGTAGACACAAAGTTAAAGGCTAAAGAACTAGAATGGTTAAGTGAGTATGATGATTTATTCCTAGCAGAGGTAACTGAGATGCCTCTGATTCGGGAAGTAGATCATGAGATAGAATTGACCCCCGGAGCTTAGCCCCAGTAGCCCAGCGCACGTACAAAATGCTAGTCCCTGAAGCCATTGAACTCAAGGAACATCTTAGGCAGCTGTTAGAATAAGGGTTTGTAAGACCCAGTGTTTCACCTTGGGGAGCGCCAGTTCTCTTTCAAAAAAAGATTGATGGAACGTTAAGACTCTGTGTGGATTACAGAGGTCTCAATCAGCTGACAGTTAAGAATAAGTATCCTATTCCCAAAATTGATGAGCTTCTGGATAGGCTAAATAGAGCCCAGATCTTCACAAAGATAGATCTCAAATCAGGGTATTACAAGATCAGGATTAATGATCAATATATCCCGAAGACACCCATCAATACTCGCTATGGGCACTATGAATTTACTGTCATGCCGTTTGGATTGACAAATGCCCAGCTACATTCAATCGCCTAATGTAGGACATTCTCAGAGAATACTTGGATGATTTTGTTATTGTTTTCTTTGATGATATTCCAATTTACTCAAAGAAAACAGATGACCATGAAGCTCACGTCCGTAAAGTTCTTGAGATTCTAAGGAAGCACCAACTCTTTGCAAAAAAGAGAAAATGCACTTTCTATGTCGACCATGTTGAATACTTGGGCTTTTTGGTATCCAAAGACAAAATTTCTCCAGATTCCGCAAAAGTCCAAGCAGTCATAGATTGGCCTGAACCAAAGACAGTGAAAGAAGTCAGGGGATTCTTGGGATTAACTGGTTGGTATAGAATTTTTATACCTAAGTATGTTCTCATAGCTTCCCCCCTGACTAATCTTCTCAAGAAGAATACCCTGTTTCAAAGGTCTGCCAGGTATCAGAGTGCTTTTGATAAGCTGAAGATCGCCTTGGTAACCAATCCCGTTATGAAGTTGCCAAATTTCTCTCTACCCTTTGAGGTAGTAACTAATGCCAGTGGTTTTGCCCTAGGAGGTGCGCTCATGCAGGAAGGTCATGCACTGGCGTAAGAATCCCGAAAACTCAGAACGCATGAGAGAAGTTATGCTGTCCACAACCTAAAGCTACTTTCAGTAGTCTATGCCCTAAAGTTGTGGAGACATTACCTACTAGGTCAAAGATTGACTTTGATGACAGATCATCAAAGCTTAAAGTGGATCCTCACTCAGAAGGATCTCAACATGCGCGCCAAAGAAAGTGCATGCAGACCCTGTAGGAATTTGATTTTGAAATCAAGTACCGCCCAGGCAAAGAAAATGTGGTAGCAGATGCCCTCAGCAGAAAAGCCTCCTTGCTTTGCAATCATAGTGGTGTCAAATCCATTGATTAATGAAGCAAGAGAGAAGGTCATGCAGGATAGATTATTTGGCCCTATTGCTACCCTACTTATGTAGGAAAGCAAAACTCCTCAGGAGTTGAACCGAGTTCAAGGGTACAGCCTAGATGAAGGAATTATGTATTATAATAGCAGGCTATGCATTCCCAATGATGAGGGAACTAAGGGTCAAATTTTGAATGAAGCCCATGATAGCCTTATAGCAGGACATCCAGGTTTCATCAAGACCTACATGTCTATAAAGAAAAGCTTCTTTTGGCCTGGACTAAAAAAGGATGTACTTAATCATGTACGTCAATGCCTGATATGTCAGAAAGTCAAAGTCGAGAGTAAAAATGCCTAGAAAGTTACATCCATTAGACATCCCCTAGATGAAGTGGGAATGTATCAGTATGGATTTTATTACTAGACTACCTTCAATCAGGTTACAACTCCATCTTCGTGGTAGTTGACAGACTACCATTAGACTACCATTAGACTACCTTCAGTGCAATCAGGTTACAACTCCATCTTCGTGGTAGTTGACAGACTAACCAAAGTTGCCCATCTGATTTCAGTAAAAGAAACCTACACTGTAGTGGATGTGGCCAGAGTGTTTCTCAAGGAAATCTTCAGATTGCATAGCCTACCTAGGAGAATAGTAAGTGATCGAGATCCCAAATTCACGTCAAGATTCTGGACTGCATTCTTTGAAGCAATAGGAACTTCTTGGATCTCACAGCATAGCTTACCGAGTAATCGAAGATATACTTTGGTCATGCTATGGTGGCAGGGAACCCAAGAAGTGGCTAAGCTATCTGCACCTAGTCGAATTCGCCTACAATGCTTCTTATCACTGAAGTATCAGGATGAGCCCTTTCAAAGCTCTGTATGGACAAGACTACCTAACACCATTAATTTGGTCCGACCCATTGATTAGGGTCGAGATGTCCTGACAAATGCTTGATGACATAGAGCAGCAGATACAGTCAACCCGCAAGGATATAAAAGCTGCCCAGGATAGACAGAAGCAGTATGCAGATGAGAAGAGGTCAAGCAAAAAATTCAAAGAAGCAGATATGGTCTTCGTTCGAGTACGCCCCAAAAGAAGTTCTCTATCTCTTGGGAAGTACAAGAAGTTATCCCCCAAATACTGCGGGCCATATTTGATTACAAAGAAAGTAGGTGACTTAGCCTATGAACTTCTTCTTCCTCCTCATCTCAAAGTACATAATGTATTTCATGTTAGCCTACTTAAGAAGTATGTACCGAGCCCATCATGTGCTTAATGATGATGAACTCTTAACTTCTTCAACCCAAGGGCAGATGGAACTCCAACCTGAAGAAATCCTTGGTGTTTGAGAGAAGGTTCTTAGGAATAGAATTGTGAGAGAATTATTAATCAAATGGACGTACTATCCTTTTGAAGACGCCACCTGGAAGAAAGAAGCCAAATTGATGTGGGATTACCCCTAGTTTGCGAGATGAGGACATCTTTGTTGAAATTTGAGCATAATGATGAGCTATGGTGGATCAAACACTAGAATCAACATAATTAACAAAGTGATTAGCAAATGATTAAGATGTAATTAGTGAATAATTAGCACATAGATTAATGTAGGCATGGATACTCAAAAACCAGCAAATTCTCATTAGGGCTATGCCTCAATTTATAGAGTTTACATCAAGCATCAAATCCCATTGATTTCTCCATGATTCACTCCTCCCAGAATATCTCCACCTTTTGCTTGATTCTCTCCACCTCTTCTCTTTTCCCTGAATATCTCCCAGAATATCTCCACACTCCTAAATTCCCTCATGCTACCCATTATTCTCTCCCAGTAGATTCTTCTAATCTTTTCACAGGTTCTTTCACAATTACATCTCCTCTTTTACAGCCTCTATCCAAGAGCTTGTTCCCACACACACCCTATTCACTTGTATATTTCAACACCTCCCCTCAAGTGAATAATCCTAACACACCTGGACCCTGTATCAAGTTTCCTTCTTACTTGATAGCCCGCGACTAGTGCCTCAAGTCCCTAAACTCTATAGTCCTTGACACTCTCTCTCTCAATGTGTCCAAGGCTACTATAAGTGCCCACGACCTTGACTAAAGTGCTCACACATACATCTACCACGTGGCCTACATCATCGGTGGCTCAGAGGTGGTTTTACTTTATTGGGGCAGGTTACATTGGGTTGTGGGGTCTCTCTCTCTCTCAGAAAAGATGATTTGACTCCACTTCCCTTGGAGCCTCCATGAAGTTTGCCGATGTCGTTCCTTCTTCACTGGGTTTGCTGTAGCAGTCTCTCGCCATGTGTCCTGGCTTTCCACATTTGTGGCAAGTGAAGGTCCTCCCTCCTACTCTGCCTCTTCCTCGTCCTCGTCCTCGAGAGAATCATCCTCGGGTGAAGAATGCTTTTTCCTCTCTTGCTGTTGAGTCGAGCCCTTTCTTCTCTTTGCCTCTGCTCTCTTGCTCTAGTAGAGCTGCTTCTATCTCGTGTATCTTCAGTTCAGGTACATTCTTTAGTGTTGCTACAATGTTTTCATAATCTCCTTTGTCCACACTCTTCAAAAGTACAGTTAATGCTTCATCATCTTCTACCTTTTTGCCAATAGCTGCCAGCTGTTGCTTAATGCTTTTATATTTGTTCAAGTGTGTGATTACTTTCCTTCATGTCCAATTTGTAGAATTGCATTAATAGATTTATCTTGGAATTTTTTGCTTGTGTACCAAATAATTTATTGAGTTCATCCCATGCATCTTTTGCCCACTGTATCCCTGTGATATGATGAATGATTTCATCATTTAAACTGAGTGCAATAAGTCCCAATGCTTTTTCATTCCTACTCTTCCACTCATTTTCTCCTCTCTCTGGGCATTCATCTCTCCCTTCAACTAATCCCCATAGATTTTTCCTCATCAGCAAATACATGGTTTTTGTCTGCCATGTATAAAACTAGTCTCCATTAAATTTGGCTATTTCCTGTGCTGAATTCATGGTGATGTGAAGGGGGTCTTACCTCTTGATCCAAATTCAAGATTCAAGGGCAGTGTCTACCCTTTTACAACTCAATCTGGTGTTTAATAGATGATTACAACAATTTTATCAGCATAAAATCACCAGAAATTACATTAAATTAAGGGTAACCAATTTGTACAGGATGGTTGGAGTACCAAACCAACTCCGATTTGCAATCTGAAGCTTTAGGGATTTGTATCAGATACCTAATGGTTAATTTGAACCCTCAATTGCACCAAAGTACAGTGATTAGCACTGATTAATCACTAATTAGCAAATTAATGCTCTGGTTTGTGTGCAGAAAACAGAGTATGCGGGGAGTCGAGATCTGGTGCCTTCCACTTCAAATGAGCTCAAATGCTTTCAAAGGCATCAATAGCAATGAGTCTAGTAGAGGATTAAGCCAAGAAACACAAGATTTGACCAAATATTGAAAGCTTAATCTCTGTTTTACCAAAGTCACCTGCAGATTTGATGAAGAGCTTTGATCTCACTGTAGACTTGATGAAATTGATTTCTGTCTTCACCAGCTTGTAGAGCATGCTTGATTACACCTTGGGCTAGGAGAAATTGAATCAATTTGACTTGATGAAGTGGCAATGTCAAGAACTGCAGAGAAAAAAGGCACCGGTGAAAAACGCGAAATCTCCTGAATGCTTTGGCGGTTTGCTGCGCCGTTTCGATGAGCTGGTAGCCAGGGGTGTTGGCTAGCTTGTGCTAGAAGCTTGTGCCCTAATTTAGAGTGTGCAAGGTGCTAGAGATCCTCCACTGGCTGGGGGTGAAGGGGAAGATGAAAAACTCACTAAAAATTGATTTTTTTTACTAATCCTAATTAATTCACTAATGGGCTCATAAATCTGATTGATTCTAGGCATGGCTCTGATACCATGTTGAAATTTGAGCATAATGATGAGCTATGGTGGATCAAACACTAGAATCAACATAATTAACAAAGTGATTAGCAAATGATTAAGACGTAATTAGTGAATAATTAGCACATAGATTAATGTAGGCGTGGATACTCAAAAACCAGCAAATTCTCATTAGGGCTATGCCTCAATTTATAGAGTTTACATCAAGCATCAAATCCCATTGATTTCTCCATGATTCACATAGATTAATGTAGGCATGGATACTCAAAAACCAGCAAATTCTCATTAGGGCTATGCCTCAATTTATAGAGTTTACATCAAGCATCAAATCCCATTGATTTCTCCATGATTCACTCCCAGAATATCTCCACCTTTTGCCTGATTCTCTCCACCTCTTCTCTTTTCCCTGAATATCTCCCAGAATATCTCCACACTCCTAAATTCCCTCATGCTACCCATTATTCTCTCCCAGTAGATTCTTCTAACCTTTTCACAGGTTTTTTCACAATTACATCTCCTCTTTTACAGCCTCTATCCAAGAGCTTGTTCCCACACATACCCTATTCACTTGTATATTTCAACAATCTTGCGTTTTTCAAGTGGGAGAGGATGTAAGATTCCTCCCTAGTTTGCGAGATGAGGACATCTCACATTTTTTAAGTGGGAGAGGATGTAAGATTCCTTCCTAGCTCCTCAAGATGTCCAGTTTCTTCCCCTGTAATCAATCCCCTTTTCAAAATAATAAAAGATCTTGTTTCTACCTGTTTTGGCCTAGAGAGAGAAAATATTCTAGAGAGAGATAACTCAATTTTTAGATATCTTTGGATGAAAAAATATCCCTTCTTATTAAAATAAATTCCCCCAAAATAAAAGTTTAAAAAGAAATTCCTAAGGTGCATTAAGAATCAATTAAAAATATGTATTAAAGACCTTAGACTAAGGGTCCAGTTTTTCGGAAATTTTTGGATTATGGTCCAATTAAGGTTCCTATGGGCTAATAGGATTAATCCAAGTGTTGGGATGAGATAAATCCAAAGAATAAAAGAAAATACCCAAAAATGAGTAAATGCTTACATATAAGATGAAGAGTTGACTGAGTACAAGATTTATTAGTTAAAAATTAAGAGATATTAGTTAAAAATGAAATATTTAGAGAAAATGATGCATTTTTGACACCTCAATGTGGGGATCTTCCCTCATGAAGTAGGTGCCTTTTTCTCATCATTACCCCCAATTTTTAATTAATAAATGAGATGTTTTCATCTCTTCTCTCTCCTATTTCAAATCTAGATCCACAAAGTAAGCTGAACTGACCCAAAAATGGTCAAAAATTGACCAAACTGATCTTAAAAATTCGAGAATTAGTTTGCTTGGTTAGAGGCTCACGTTTTCCTATAAATAGAAGCCTTCCCCTTTGTAAAAGCTTAATGGTGTTTATGCACTGTTACTCTACTCCTGTCGTCCTGACCCATCTCCATTGATTTTTTTAATAATTCAAAATTTTTTTGCCTAATCCTCTCCAAAGTGAATTGGTGGCCACTATTACTTCAAACAATAGTAGAATCCTCAATCCCTTAAGCCAAAGGAGAGCTTACAAGCTCCATGTAAGTTAATTTTCTTACTTTGTTTATGAATTTTAATAAAAAATCTATGGTTTTCTTGATTTTTATGTTTTGCAAATGATTGAATTAAATTCAAATGCTATGCCTTTGGATGAAAAGGCCACCCCCTTCTCTTCTTTACTTCCAACCTTTCTTAATCCTAGAAAGATTAACTAAATGATTGTTTACTCTCTTGAATTTAGAAAATTGTGTAGATTAGAGTTCCATAATTCTAAATTGGGTTAATTAAGTTAAGAGAAGAAAAATAAAAATGAGAAATGGTTAGCCATACAAAGGAGGTTATGGTAAAATTTTCTAGAATTTTATGAAAAAGAAAGTTTGTTTTTATGTTATTCCAAAAGAGTAATTCCCACCATGCATAGAAAGATGCATAAAGGAATTTTTTTAATTATAAAAGTGTTATTCTTATTAAATTTGAATTCTATGCATAGAAAGATGCATAATGGAATGTTTTTATTATCAAAGTGTTATTCTTATTAAATTTGAATTCTATGCATAGAAAGATGCATAATGGAATGTTTTTATTATCAAAGTGTTATTCTTATTAAATTTGATTTCTATTCATAGAAAGATGCATAAAGGAAGTTTTTTATTATAAAAGTGTTATTCTTATTAAATTTGATTTTTATGCATAAATAGATGCATAAAAGGTTTTTTTCATATAAAAGTGTTATTCCCATTGAAGTTGATTTTTATGCATAAATAGATGCATAAAGAATTTTTATATCAAAATTAGAAATCTCCTAAATTCTATGTTTAAATTCTATGAGTATTTGATAAATGAATAATTAAATACTCTAAGAGAGAAATTTCTATTGTTTTATATTCCCACGGATTGTAAAAAGAAAACTCAAGAAATCTATCGAGATCAAAATATTCAGATAAATGATTAATTTATTCCTTATTAGAATTCGTAACTAATTTAGAAATCAGTTAAGCGAATATTCAAAGAAAGAAATTCAATAAAATAGTAATTGAATTGCCAAACCTTTTTGAGAAAGATAGTTCACAAAAAATCTTATCCGACTCGAACCTTGAATCAAACTATGACTAAGACCAGTATCTTTCGTCAGTTTCGAGGAAAGAAGGTGTGACCAGTTTAGAAAAATACACTCAAAACTCCTGCCAAATCTGAATCTAAGTTTGAGACCCTTCGAATTGATATGTGGATCAAGGTTATAGAATTCAAGGAATTCTAGTATGAAATTCAGAATTCTGATCAAGAAGTTTTGGGGATACTGATTCAAGAAATACTCCTAGTATTCAAAAGAAAATCAAACTGAAAACTTGCTTAGAAACCCTGTTTTCTTAAAGAACTGTCTTACGCCAAAATGCTGGAGGGAGCATTTGGTATAAGTTTTTTTCTAAGGGAAGTTCGGTTGCAATAGCTGGCGATTCAAAGGACGGCTCACGCGGCAAAGCCTGCCCAGGTCTTGACCAGCCTCGATATGGTTGAAAAATGGTGCACTTCCAGTATGATGGGCAAGGGCCGACGAAGCGGTCCGTGAGTGAAGTGCTAGGACACCAAAGGAGGATCCTAGAGGGTTCTAACCAGGAGATGCACGGGCTCGCGGTGCCTATGACACCCATGCGTATGTCGTGGAAGATATGTATGATGGACAAAATGATTATTGTAATATGTTATTGGATCTCGTTGGCTGACCAGTTGGTCTCATTAGAGAGTCCAGAGTGATATTGTTTTATGAGAAACAAGGGACTGGATGGAATTTTTGAGTTATGACATTGGTTAACCAATAACTGTTTTTCAATGGATTATTTTATATGTTAAAGTTTTAAAGAGGAGTGTGTGCGTATCTGTATTCGAAAGCAAAAGTTAAGAAAGGTATTCAATTATGGGTGGGTGAGTAATTGTCTGGTTCTATCGATTCTAGTGGTTGGGTGGCGGGCTGGGTGGTGGGCTAACCCATGGGCTGGATGGGGTTAGGCTGGAATCAGTGGAGTTTTAATAATTAAATTGAAATAATAGGAATACGCTTAGAATTTGAGTAGTTAAATAAAAACCTGAAGAATTTCTCAAATGATTAGATTAACGATTGTGCCTGATTTTGGTTAGGAAAAAAGCGTTGATTTCTTCAAACTAAGTCAGTGATAGTTTTCTTTCTATCTGGTTTACTCAGGTGAAGGATAGTTTAGTCTCTCAACCCCGTTAGAAAATTTGTTAAGAAAATAAAAAAGGTGGGATCATCCCCATTTTCCAGGCAAGGAAAATTTTCCCAGTTTCGATTTCTGAATGACCACCAGTTTAGTCTCGTATCTAGACATTCGAGTGCGAGGCCCCGAGTGGGAAACCCTACCCCCTGCGCAAGAGGAAGCTACTTCCACTTCTAGTAGCAAGCGAGAATCTGGTGCGCGGGGGGTAGAGGGGTCTCACATTGCAGTTCCAAAAACAGAGTTCTGCAGAGAATCGAAACTTACCCGTAGTGCTTGTGAATGCCTGCGAACCGAAAAACGGAGGTCCAAACGCGCCCAAAACGCGTTTTCGGCCCGAAAATCTTAGTCTAGTAGGACAATATAGTTACCCTATAGCTTTTCTCCCGCGAAGAAAGCTCCTCAATCGAAGTTCGTTTTCCGGTGCCTCCCGAAGAGCTCCCGAGAAGGGTGTAGTAGCCAACACAAAGGGGGAAGATTAAATGAAGCTCTTACCCTCATACCACTTCATGTGCTTCTCTTGCTTGCTACTCAGCCCTTAGCATGAACCAGCTCTGATACCATGAAAAGATGCAGGGGAGAAGAGAGCTTGGGAACCCATTAGATATAGCGCCATCCATATGTGATCATACAATAGGAAAACGTAAAACCATGTCTAAACCAGAATGTTCATACTCCAGGGGCATGGAACAGAGCGGGTACACAACATGCACAGCCAGAATGTTCATACTCCAGGGGCATGGAACAGAGCAGGTACACAACATGCACAACCAGAGGCTCAGATCAGCAAGCATCGATATCCTCCCTAATCTGCCTCCTACCAAAGGTAGGTGTTGACCCAAAATTAGGTGAAGCCGTTTTAAGGGTAGGTGAAGATTCATGGCAGCTAAGGGTGGTTCCCATGTAGTGCACCCACATGGGCTAACAATTCCCAACTACAATGACAAGGAGGGTGGGGTAGGAAAATGAATTGGGGTAGAAGAGGTTTGGGGAGGGAGGAAGAGGGGTAGTGTGGATGCCCTAGATGGGGGTGGCATTAGGAACTTTTTGAGGTCATTTTAGGGCCTTGTAAGGAAGTTTGACCGGAATATTCCCTCCAAAAAGGGGCACCGGATAAAATTTTTGCAAACAAACTCCAAATTTGTCGGACCTCACATATTTAGATTCTACTCTTCAAAAGCTATCCATTGATATATAACACGATAGGGTTCGGAGAAGAGACAAGATAGATACCTAGAAGATTCCTTTTTGCATGGGGAAGATTCACGTAACGTGAATCTTCCCCATGCAAAAAGGAATCTTCTAGGTATCTATCTTGTCTCTTCTCCGAACCCTATCGTGTTATATATCAATGGATAGCTTTTGAAGAGTAGAATCTAAATATGTGAGGTCCGACAAATTTGGAGTTCGTTTGCAAAAATTTTATCCCGGTGCCCCTTTTTGGAGGGAATATTCCGGTCAAACTTCCTTACAAGGCCCCAAAATGACCTCAAAAAATTCCTAATGGGGTGGTGGTGGTTGAGTGTTGGTACTTGTTGGGTGAGAGGAACTGGGTGGTGGAGGGGGAGGTGGGGGTGGTGGAGGGGGGGGAGGTGGGGGTGATGAGAATTGAGGCTGCCTTGGCCGTCATCGCCTCCGTCATGGCCGTTGTGGTCATGGATATCTTCTACTGAGTCAGGTGGTCCATGGGATTGAAAAGATGCTTCATCAGTTGCCACTTCATTGAGGGTGAAGTCCATGGGGAATGCGATGTCGGGGTCGTCAAACTAGAAGATTCATGGAGCTGCCACATGACCTCCATTTTTTCATGACATCTGAGGCTAGCCATTGAATAAGGGGGAAGGGCTTTAGTGTGCGGAGGGAGTGGTGGGCTTCATTGACGACGTGCTATCCCCTACCATGTAGATGTTGCAAGGGATCCGTCATCCTCTGGGAGGAGTAGGGGTATTGTCTGATGGAAAGTTGAAGCGAAGGAGGTGACTCCAGCTAATCAATGTGGCTTGGAGAGGGTAGGGAGGTATCTCGTAGAAGTCATGGGGGTGGGTGAACGATATGAGGCCCTGGAAGTAAAAGTGAGGACAATGCTGGTGGTAGGGAGCTTGGTGAGGAGATAGGTGTAGCTCTGGCGAGAGAGTGGCCCATCCAAAAAAGTTGTTGTGTTGGAGTAGGTTGAGCCTGGCGCTCCTATAATGGAGGTCAATGAGTTGGAAGGGGTTTTGGGGGGAGGGTGAGTAGTAGTAGCTATGTTGTTGTATCCATAAGGGACTCTACTTTTCAAACTATGGAGCTGGAGGAGGGAGCAGAGGGATTAGGTGGTGGCTTTGTAGCTCTGGCTTTGGCTTCTCCCAGGTGTTCCTCCATCGCGTGGATTGTATCCTCTGAGACCTCCCTGTATGTTTGGAAATCTAGCATTGTCTGTGTGCAAGGGCCTTCTTTGTAGCTTGTTCTCTAGCTTGAGAGTCTTAGGCAATGGTATCTACCATAGAAAGTTCATGGTGGGCCCTCCGAGCAGCTTCGTGGGCCTATTGGAGCT
The DNA here is from genome assembly GCF_041138505.1 of Cibotium barometz. Lineage (NCBI taxonomy): Eukaryota > Viridiplantae > Streptophyta > Polypodiopsida > Cyatheales > Cibotiaceae > Cibotium > Cibotium barometz. The sequence continues at coordinate 46,528,003 of NC_141057.1, read as the reverse complement.
ACTGCAGGTAGTTCAGTAATCCTTGTGATGGCATGCCCAAGTTGCTACTCCTTCTCATCAATCTTATTCTACAGCTGGAGGTGTTGCAAATTGACCTAGTAGAGATCATCGGAGACCTACCTTTCCTGCACCTTTTCTAGTAAATTTTGAATTCTAATGGTATGCGTGTGGAAAATTTGATATAGCCATGGCACTTCATTTCTTTTTTTCCTTTTTTTGTAGGGAACCTTGAATCAGGTTTTGTACCCATGGGCTATGCTGCCAGCACCCGATTGCAAGTTTTGTACTGACACGACATGCCCAATGTGCCAAATTTAGGAGTCAATTCCAGTTTGGTGATGGCAAGGTGGGGACGTCCGACTCTTGGGGGGTTATAGAGGTTGATGACAAGGGAGTACCTGAAACTGAAGAGGTTGACAATCACTTTGAAGTACTTTGAGGTAGCCTTACCATAACATGGGGAGGAGTTATCGACGTTGAGGGTATATCATGGGTAAGGTTTGTCGGCGGGCGGCAGAATGGGGGTTAAAGTGTCATTGTGAAGCTTCGTCTTACCGTTTTCCTGGGAAGTCTTCACGGTAGAGGCCTCCTTGGGTTTCCATTGAAAGGTCGGAGAGACTAGACACAGTGACACGAGGTGGAAGTTGGGGTTGGGGTGATTTGGGGATCCAAGTATGTTGATTTCCCTTGTAGAAGTGTTGGGCTTGCAGTAGAGGTTTGGGGATCCACCTGAATGTTGGTTTTGGGCATGGCATAGGGTTTGATTGAGGCTAAGCATGCCATGAAGAGCATTTGGGCATCCATCTATCCTGTACCCTATATGCTTGTGGGGAGGAGGAGCTCTAGGTGCCTGTGTACAAGAGTGAGATTCGGATTGTCACCAGGGGATCCATAATGTAGATGTGCCCTCATAAAAACCATGTACAGTTAGGAGCTTCTTAGGCACCCAAGTGAGAGAAGGCGTGCCTGTGCGTATGTCCATGGTAGCAATTATATATCTAGCTTGAGTGTATCTAGCTATTGGACTGATGGGTCCAATTAAATCGATGCCTCATTTATCAAATGGTTGCAAGGAAACTATAGGATTTAGGGGCATGTTGTCCTTAAAGCGGTGAATTGCCGCAAGTTGGCACTCGTCGCACCACTTGACGTACTCTACTAGATCCACCATTAAGGTTGGCCACCATAACCCGGTTGTTAAGACCTTACATGATGCAGTGATATCTGCTACAAAGCTCCCACCAACATAGGCAGAGTGAGATTGTTCTAGAAGGAAGAGATTGTTCTAGAAGGAAGACATAACATCTAAGAATCTTGTCCTTCCCCTACGTATATATTGACCTGGAATAAGTTGGTAGGGGGTTGCTTGTTTAATTAGGAGAAGGGCACGATCTTTGTTTAGGAGGGGTTCCACTGGTAAGCCGTTGGCTAAAAAGTGTGCTACCTCCTTGCCCCACTCAGGAATTAAGCATAGTTGGAATAGGATTTCTCAAAATTTTAAATTAAGGTTCCTATGGACCAATAAGATTAATCCAAATGTAGGGAGGAGGTAAATTGAAGAAATAAAGAAAATCCCCGCAAAAATGACTAAATACTCACATAAGATGAAGAGAATGGACTAAGGACCAAAGGAAATACTAAAAAAAAATGAAATTTTGACACCTCAGAGTGGGGATTCCCCCTCATGAAGTAGGCACCTTTTTTCCATCATTGCTTTTGAGTTTTAAATCAATAAAATTAGATATTTCATCTCTCCTCTCTCCTAATTCAAAACTGGATCCAAAAAGTGAACTAAACTGACCCAAAAATGGTTAAAAATTGACCAAACTGATCTGGAAAATTCTAGAATCAGTTTGCTTGCTTAGAAGCTCACTTTGTCTTATAAATAGAAGCCTCCCTCTTTGTAGAAGCTTAATAGTGTTTTATGCACTGTTACTACTCTCCTCCCCAGAGCCAAAAACAGTGAATTTATTGATAATTCATTAGTTTTTGACCATTTCCTCTTCAAAAGAATTGGTGGCCACCTCAAACCATCCGAGCCAAATGAAAGCTCACAAAAATTCATGCAAGCTAGAAATCCTGCTTTTTCTTTATTCCATTTAATGGTTTTCTAATTTTTATTTTCTTTAAAATAAAAAATGATGTTATGCCTTGTTGGAAAGGCTTTCACCCTCTCTTCATTCTTGAATTCAGCCTTTCTTTATCCTAGATATGTAATCAAATTCTTAGAATTAAACTTTTCATATTGTTTCTCTTTAAAAAGTAGAATTTGATTAGTTTAGAATGCTTTAAACCATTTGGGATAATTTCTAAGTAACTTGAGAATGAAAAAAATTTGAAAAATGGTCAGCCATACAAAGGAGGTTATGGTAAAATTTTCTTAAATTTTGTAAAATAAGTTTTATCTTTTATTATTCAAAAAGAGTAATCCCCACCATTTGTGTATTCTAAAAGTGTTATTTTCATTCTATGCATAGAAAAATGCATATTAGAAATATTTTTATTATAAAAGTATTATTTCCATTAGAATTAATTTCTATGCATAGAAAGATGCATATTGGAGATTTTTTTTAATTCTAAAAGTGTTACTTTCATCAAAATTGATTTTTATGCATAAATAGATGCATCAAAAAAATTTATTATAAAAGTGTTACTTTCATCAAAATTTCTTGGAATTACTTCCACCAAAGAAGGATCAATAACTTCCATTCAAGCTGTTTACGTACCTGTAGATGATCTGACTGACCCAACCCTCGCTACATCTGAGTCTCTGTCGTTGATTGGTATTGACCCGAATACTTCGCCCCCTCCAGAGAACCACATATGGTGATGTTGCTCTATTGGATCAGGAAAGTATAGATCCTCAAAGTGACAAGCGAGTCTCACTCTGCTTTCTCGAGTTGTAGCGGAGTTGATGAGATTTTCGAAGGCAAAGGCGATCATATCCTGACTCTGGGGGGGGGGGGAGAGTTCAGGAATGCTAGACAGATTTGGGGTATCCATCAAAAATCCAATTCAATTTATGAGTTTTCAATTCATGAAGTTCATTTCAATTATAATCTTAACAAGTGAAAACATTGTTTCCCAAATTTACTTTAAAATTTTAGGAAATTTCTGCTGCTATTTCGCAAGTTTACAACAGTGCTCTGATACCAGTTGTGAGACCTCTCCCCCCTCCACGCACTAGATTCCTGGTTGCTAGGAGCGCAAGTAGCTTCCTCTTGCGCGGGGTAGGGTTTCCCACTCGGGGCCTTGCCCTCGAATGTCCGGATACGAGACTAAACTGGTGGTCATTCAGAAACTGAAACCGAAAAAATTTCCCTTGCCCAAAAAACGGGGACGATTCCACCTTTTTTATTTTCTTAACGAATTTTCTAATGGGGTCAAGAGACTAAACTATCCTTCGCAAGATTAAACTAGATAGAAGGAAAAGTATCACTGACTTAGTTTGAAGAAATCAACACTTTTTTCCTAACTGAAATCAGGCACAGCCGTTGATCTAATCATTTGAGAAATTCTTTAAGTTTTTATTTAACTACTCGAATTCTAAGCGTATTTCTATTATTTCAATTTAATTATTAAAACTCCACTGATTCTAGCCTAGCCCATGGGTTAGCCACCACCCAACCACTAGAATTGGTAGAACCAGGCAATTACTCACCCAGTGGCACCCATAATTGAATGCCTATCTTAACTTTTGCTTTCGAATATAGATACGCACACACTCCTCTTTAAAACTTTAACATATAAAATAATCCATTACAAACAGTTATTGGTACCGATGTCATAACTCAAAAATTCCATCCAGTCCCTTGTTTCTCAAAAAACGATATCCTTCTGGACTCTCCGTTGAGACCAACAAGTCAGCAAACGAGATCAATGAGATCCAGTATAACAGATTATAATAATCATTTCGTCCATATACATATCTTCCACGACATACACATGGGTGTCATAGGCACCGCGAGCCCGTGCATCTCTTGTTTTACTGAATTTCTTTCTTTAAATATTCACTTAACGGATTTCTAAATTAATTACGAATTGCAATGAGGAATAAATTAATCATTTATCTGATATTTTGATCTCGATAGATTTCCTGAATTTTCTTTTTACAATCCGTGGGAATATAAAACAATAGAAATTTCTCTCTTAGAGTATTTAATTATTCATTTATCAAATACTCATAGAATTTAAGAGAATTCTAATTTTGATATAAAAATTCTTTATGCATCTATCTATGCATAAAAATCAACTTCAATGGGAATAACACTTTTATAAAAAAAATCCTCTTATGCATCTATTTATGTATAAAAATCAAATTTAATAAGAATAACACTTTTATAATAAAAAATTTCCTTTATGCATCTTTCTATGCATAGAAATCAAATTTAATAAGAATAACACTTTTATAATAAAAAATTCCATTATGCATCTTTCTATGCATAGAAATCAAATTTAATAAGAATAACACTTTTATAATTCAAAAAAATCCTTTATGCATCTTTCTATGCATAGAAATCAACTTTAATAAGAATAACATTTTTATAATAAAAATTTCCTTTATGCATCTTTCTATGCATATAATTCAATTTTAATAAGAATAACACTTTTATAATAAAAAAATTTCATTATGCATCTTTCTATGCATAGAAATCAAATTTAATAAGAATAACACTTTTGTAATAAAAAAATTTCACTATGCATCTTTCTATGCATAGAAATAAAATTTAATAAGAATAACACTTTTATATTTAAAAAATTTTCATTATGCATCTTTCTATGCATAGAATTCAATTTTAATAAGAATAACACTTTTGTAATAAAAAAGTTTCGTTATGCATCTTTCTATGCATAGAAATCAAATTTAATAAGAATAATACTTTTATAATTAAAAAATTCCATTATGCAGCTTTCTATGCATAGAATTTAATTTTAATAAGAATAACACTTTTGTAATTAAAAAAATTTATTATGCATATTTCTATGCATAGAAATCAAATTTAATAAGAATAACACTTTTATTAAAAAAATTTCCATTATGCATCTTTCTATGCATAGAAATCAAATTTAATAATTAATATCAATGATATCCATGCATATTTATGGTGAATAAGTACATGGAGTAATTAGAATATTTCTTTTATATGCAAAAATGGTGGGAATTACTCTTTTGGAATAACATAAAAACAAACTTTCTTTTTCATAAAATTTTGGAAAATTTTGCCATAACCTCCTTTGTATGGCTAACCATTTCTCATTTTTATCTTTCTTCTCTTAACTTAACTAAACCAATTTAGAAATTTAGAACTCTAATCTACACAATTTTCTAAATTCAAGAGAGTAAAGAATAAGAAGAGTTTAATTAATCATTTAGTTAATCTTTCTAGGATTAAGAAAGGTTGGAAGTAAAGAAGAGAAGGGGGTGGCCTTTTCATCAAAGGCATAGCATTTGAATAATTCAATCATTTGCAAGACATAAAAATAAAAAAAAACCATAGATTTTTCATTAAAGTTCATAAACAAAGTAAGAAAATTAACTTACATGGAGCTTGTAAGCTCTCCTTTGGATTGAGGGATTGAGGGTTCTACTCTTGTTTGACGCAATAGTGGCCACCAATTCACTTTGGAGATGATTAGGCCAAAAATAAATTAATTATTAAAAAATTCAATGTAGATGGCTCAGGACAGGAGTAGAGTAACAGTGCATAAACACCATTAAGTTTTTACAAAAGGAGAGGCTTCTATTTATAGGAAAAAGTGAGCCTCTAACCAAGCAAACTGATTCTAGAATTTTCCAGATCACTTTGATCAATTTTTGACCATTTTGGGTCAGTTCAGCTTACTTTTTGGATCTAGATTTGAAATAGGAGAGAGGAGAGATGAAAATATCTCATTTTATTGATTAAAAATTAGGAATAATGATGAGAAAAAGGTGCCTACTTCATGAGGGGAGATCCCCACACTGAGGTGTCAAAAATGCATCATTTTCTCTAAATATCTCATTTTTAAACTAATATCTCTTAATTTTTAACTAATAAACCTTGTACTCAGTCAACTCACTCTTCATCTTATGTGAGCATTTACTCATTTTTGGGTATTTTCTTTTATTTTTTCAATTTATCTCATCCCAACACTTGGATTAATCCTATTGGTCCATAGGAACCTTAATTAGACCATAATCCAAAAATTTCTAAAAATCTGGACCCTTAGGCTAAGGTCTTTAATACATATTTTAATTGATTCCTAATGCACCTTAGGAATTTTTTTTAAAACTTTTGTTTCAGGGGAATTTATTTCAATAAGAAGGGATATTTTTTCATCTAAAGATATCTAAAAATTAAATTATCTCTCTCTAGAATATTTTCTCTCTCTAGGCAGGTAGAAACAAGATCTTTTATTATTTTGAAACGTCTTGAGGGGCTAGGGAGGAATCTTACATCCTCTCCCACTTGAAAAATGCGAGATGTCCTCATCTCGCAAAAACTGGGGGTAATCCCACATCAGTTTGGCTTCTTTCTTCCAGGTGGTGTCTTCAAAAGGATAGAACTTCCATTTGATTAATAATTCTCTCAGAATTCTGTTCCTAAGAACCTTTTCTCAAACATCAAGGATTTCTTTAAGTTAAAGTTCCATCTGCCCTTGGGTGTTGAAGAAGTTTGAGAGTTCATCAAGCACATGATTCGGGCTCGGTACATACTTCTTAAGTAGGCTAACATGAAATACATTATGTACTTTGAGATGAGGAGGCAGAAGAAGTTCATAGGCTAAGTCACCTACTTTCTTTGTAATCAGATATGGTCCACAGTATCTGGGGGATAACTTCTTGTACTTCCCAAGAGATAGAGAACTTCTTTTGGGGCGTACTTGAATGAAGACCATATCTGCTTATTTGAATTTTCAGCCTGACGTCTTCTTATCTGCATACTGCTTCCGTCTATCTTGGGCAGCTTTTATATCCTTGCAGATTGACTGCATCTACTGCTCTATGTCATCAAGCATCTATCTAGACATCTGGACCCTAATCAATGGGTCGGACCAAGTTTATGGTGTTAGGAAGTCTTGTCCATATAGAGCTTTGAAAGGGCTCATCCCGATACTTCGGTGATATATCTTTGATTACTTGGTTCACCCTTTGTGTTTGACCATTGGTCTCAGGGTGGTAAGCTGTGCTGAGATCCAAGAAAGTTCTTACTGCTTCAAAGAATGGAGTCCAGAATCTTGTCGTGAATTTGGGATCTCGATCACTTACTATTCTCCTGGGTAGGCCATGCAATCTAAAGATTTCCTTGAGGAACACTCTGGCCACATCCACTGCAGTGTAGGTTTCTTTTACTGGAATCAGATGGGCAACTTTGGTTGGTTTTCAACTACCATGAAGATGGAGTTGTAACGTGATTGCATTGAAGGTAGTCCATTAATAAAATCCATACTGATACATTCCCACTTCATCTAGGGGATGTCTAATGGATGTAACTTCCTAGGCATTTTTGCTCTCGGCTTTGACTTTTTGACATATCAGACATTGACATACATGGTTAAGTACATCCTTTTTTAGTCCAGGCCAAAAGAAGCTTTTCTTTACAGACATGTAGGTCTTGATGAAACCTTGATGTCTTGCTATAAGGCTATCATTGGCTTTATTCAGAATTTGACCCTTAGTTCCCTCATTATAGGAGTTTTGCTTTTCTGCATAAGTAGGGTAGCAATAGGGCCAAAGAATCTATCCTGCATGACCTTCTCTCTTGCTTCATTAATCAATGGATTTGACACCACTGTGATTGCAAGAAGCAAGGAGGTTTTCTACTGCTGAGGGCATCTGCTACCACATTTTCTTTGCCTGGGTGTGGTGGTACTTGATTTCAAAATCAAATTCCTGCAGGGTCTGCATCCACCTTCTTTGGCGCATGCTGAGATCCTTCTGAGTGAAGATCCATTTTAAGCTCTAATCATATGTCATCAAAGTGAATCTTTGACCCAATAGGTAATGTCTCCACAACTTCAGGGCATAGACTACTGAAAGTAGCTCCAAGTCGTGGACAGCATAATTTCTCTCATGCGTTCTGAGTTTTCGGGATTCATAGGCTAGTGCATGACCTTCCTGCATGAGCGCACCTCCCAGGGCAAAACCACTGGCATCAATTACTACCTCAAAGGGTAGAGAGAAATTTGGCAACTTTAGAATGGGATTGGTTACCAAGGCGGTCTTCAGCTTATCAAAAGCGCTCTGACACCTAGCAGACCATTGAAACGGGGTATTCTTCTTGAGAAGATTAGTCAGGGGGGAAGCTATGAGAGCATTGATAGAATTTTGTGGTGCTCATGAAATAGATCAAATATGTGGAGGAAAGAGACTCACAAAATACAAGAAAAGATCTTGCTTAATTTCGTGGTTCTCATGAAATAGATCAAATATGTGGAGGAAAGAGACTCACAAAATACAATAAAAGATCTTGCTTATTAAGCTGCTCAAAATACAACTAAGCTTCATGCTCATAAAATGTCTTCTAGATCCACCTTTAAATAGGTGAGCTAGTGGACCATAAGTCCATTCACACACACACCCTTCTCCTCCCCTTTTACATAACCTTAGTCTCTTAATACCCAACTATGAAAAAAATTGAAATAGGTGGTATTGGACATAGGATGCCTTTATAACATTAGTAGGCGTACAAGGTTAGGAATATAGGTGTGGTTACATTGAGATTTAAAACAATTTCTCAGTGGAGTGAGGTTGATACAAAGTTAGCCTCTGACTCTTTGTTAGGACATTTGGAAGTGATATGTCTCGTTTGTTTACACTTGTTACATTTCATTTTGTTGGGATATTTGATCCAACAATTATTTGCCAAATAACCCACCTTTTTGCAATGGACACATCTTACTTTGAACACTTGATGTGACAAAGCTTGTTCAATATTCGATGAAGGTGTTGCATTTGAAGATTCAGCTCCTCCCTTTGGCCTCTTTTCTTCATCAAGACAAGATTGAATGACTCCTTCGAGGGTGGGATTAGGTATGTTCTTCAGGGTGGTCACTAAGGTGGGGTACACCTTCTTGACTGCTTTTAGCAAAACAGCCACTGCATCATCTTCATCCATTCTTGCATTCACTGATGCAAGTTGAGCCATAAGGCCCTTCAAGTGAGAGAGGCTCCAATGCCGTCTCTCTCTTTGAGTTCCAAGCTGAAAAATTCAATTTTAAGTGAGATCTTGGAATTCTTACCACCCACGAGCTCCATAGAGCTTGTCAAGCTCATCCCATTTCTCCTTTGCAGTCGGAAGCTAGTCCACATGGTGAATGAGAGCCTCATCAAGATGAAGCATGATGATGGCTTGTGCCCTCTCATCATCTTCAATGTCTTCAGCCTTAGTTCGATCAATAACCTTAGTGCCGGAGATGAATGGCCAAAAACCTTTGGACATCATCTTGTACTTGACTTGTACTTGACAAGGACTTGCCAAGTGTGGAAGCCCTCTCTAGAGAACTTCTTAATTTGGATGTTGTCCTTTTGTTGTCCTTTGACATTGGGTATTGAAGGAGATTACTAGAGAGTAATGGGCTGATTTATGAAGAAGAAAAAACCAAAAATTTGTGATGTTTTGGCTTAAGTAGAAAGAGAAAGGCTTATGAGAGTGCAACAACCCTTAATCAAGTCTTAATTAAGCCTTAATCAAGCCCCAATGTTGCATAAAAAAGGAGATTAAGATGATGAAGCTTATGGTTTAGCATTTAGGGTTTGTGCCCAACCACTAATTTTGATGGAGATTAGCTTCATTAGTGTCAAAGAACACTTTGTTTGGTGATTAAGATCACCATTAGTGTTTAGCAACACTATTAGTGCTTAAGAGCACACATTTCTAGCATCTAATGACACTTGCATTGGTGATTAGATTCACCATTAGTGTTTAGAAACACTTTGGAATGGCTCCCCTTTGTTGGATTAGTAGCCTCATTAGTGTTAATCAACACTATTAGTGCTTATAAGCACACTTTGAGAAGCTTTGTGCACTTGAAGATGTTGATGAAGCTTGATGACAATGAGGCTTATGAACACCTCATGGTGTATGCCCACAACATCAGAGGATCTAGAGCAAAGCCCTTTCAAGAGGCACTTAAGAGATTTAGAGCTAATAAGAGGAGATTAGTGAAAAACACATTATTGTGAAGCTTTTATTGAAGCTTCCATGGCTTCCTCACAGGGGGACCCTGGTCTTTTGCTGATTATGAGCGCATCTGACAGGCATTGAAGCTCATCTCTCGGTTGTAGAGCCTTGAGACTATGGGGTTCAAAAGCCCTAAGCCCACTAAGCCCTAAGCCCTAAGCTTCCATGGCTTCCTCACAGGGGGACCCTGGTCTTTTGCTGATTACGAGCGCATCTGACAGGCATTGAAGCTCATCTCTTGGCTGCTGTAGAGCCTTGAGACTATGGGCTTCAAAAGCCCTAAGCCCACTAAGCCTGCACAATCGCCTACACACAGCAAATGATCGTACAAAATCCAGCGGTTCAGAAAATAGGCGCCGGCCTGCTGAGAGTGCAATGTCTTTGTTCTATGGAAAAGAATCAACGGCTGTGCCTCTTGATGAGGAAAAAAACATTGGTCTCTATGATCCAAGTGCAAGTCTCTTCCTTGATCTGACCATGTGACTTACATGTTCGATCAGATCAGTTTGGTTAGTTAAGGCTCTTGACTACGTTAGAATAGAAATATCCTAGAGGAATTGCCTATGTCTGATGGTGGCGAGTGAAGTTTTTCTGGGTTCGGATTTGGAAGAACCGAGGGATTAGTCTCTTGTCCAGATATCCGTGTGGACGAGGCCCGGAGTGAGAGGCTTTGCCTTGCGCAAGAAGTGTTACTTCCGCTGTTAGCACCCCGGAATTCATTGCGAGGAGGAGGCATGGATATTTCAATTAGAAGGAAAAGCCAACCCTCATCATTGACATGAGCAATAAGTTGATGTGATGACTTTTGACTCTACAAGGTATGATTCTCTAGATTTGAGCTTTCATGATGTAGAAGACATTATCCAAGAAGGTACATTAAAGCACTATGTATGAAGGATGTAGAGAGCTATTTTTGGCTATAGCGAGTACGTATGCCAATGTGTTTATCTGGAGTGTTAAAATGCTTTGCAATGTAGAATGTAAGTTGAGAAAACATTTTCCAAGAGCTATAGGCTTACTATCTAGTTGAATGGGGCAAGAAACTTGCTGGGTTACAAATTTCAAAGTTCCAAAGGGAAACTTATATTTTGTAAGCACCTCAGGCACTTTTGGCAGCGGTACCACCATAATTTAACGAGTCCAACACTCTCTTATTAGATGACTCTCTGTAAAAGTGTAGCCAAAATAGTCTTCAAATGTATGTGATAGTGCCAACACAATGGAGGACCTATTTGAACATTTCATAATGAAAGAGCTTGGGCCATGGTTGTATAAGTGGTTGTTTATCAGTTTATCGTGTGGAATGGGTAGCATCAATAGACCCCTTTAATGTGTGGGATAGGCCATCCCTGTGGGTTGAAGAACAGTTTGTATAGGAGTCTCTACTCAATCGAGGAATGATTATGCCTTATGAAGAATGGTGTAGCACAGAATAAGCCAAGAAGAGAAGAAAGAGAAGGAGGTGAAGAGAAATTTAGGTACCGGGTCCCCTCCTTATACCTTATATTGTACATATGTTCCCTTGACCATGTGAATACTTATAATGTAAGTTGTTATTGTTTTCTAGTATCAATACAAGAAGTTGCTGGCATTAATGTACTTTTATGTGTAATTTCTTGGTGTCAATGTTTTTTCATTTATAATTTGTTGTTATCAATATAAGTACTGTAAAGAACTTCATAGTTTCTTATACGTGGTACCGTAAAGTACTAAAAATCATTAAAAGTTGATCAATGCCAATGGCTCGTGTTGGTGGATGCAGAGGCACTCCGAGGTGGTAATGGCAGTGGAAGATGAGGTGATGTGGGCTCTAATGACAAGGGTGATACTGTAACTAAGGTGGTAGATGAAGAGAAGAGAGGGTTGTTGTTCCCGAGTGGTGGTGGTGGTGGTGGTGTAAGCTCTGATGATTACAAGAGTGCTACGAGTCCTGAAGGGTGGAGGATCTGATAATAAGGATGTTGCGTACTTGAAGGGTGCATGCTTTGGTGACAAGCATGTTGCATACCTGAGGAATGGTGAGGAGCATAGAGGGTTGTCGTCCCGAGTGGTATAAGCTCTGGTGACACAAGTGCAGCGTACCTGAGGTGGAAAGGAGCAGAGAGTGGGGGCTGTGGTAAAACGTAGATGATATGCTAATGTAAGCACTAATGTGAGCCCTAATGTAAGCCCTCATGATAGCAGAAGTAAAACACTGATCTTTCTGGCTAAGCAGTCAATATTGCATTTTAAATTCTCAACAGATCCCACAAAAAGGCTCTCAAAGGAATCACACCATATGAGACCTATTTAGATAAGAATCCTTCATTTTTTGATTTTCAAACATTCGGTTGTGAATGATACATGCATATACCAGATGCAAAAGAACTAAGCTTGCTGCCAAAAGCAAGAAATATATCTTCCTTGAATATAGTATAGAGTTGAAGACATATTGACTATTTGATCTAGAGGCTAAGAAGATAATGGTCATCCGAGATGTGGTGTTTGTGGAGAATCCACATTCAGTGAAGGAAAGGGATCCGTCCACTTTATCATTAAATGGAGAAATAATCCACCATGTGCCCAAGCCAAGCACCAAAAAATTGAAGGAGGAGGAGTTCTCGGATGATAAGACTCTTAGAAATTACACCAACCTTCCCTTGCACCTAAAGGAAAACCACTTCCTATGTGCCATAGGTACACCGATTTTGAAGGAATGATTGAAAATTAGAATTCAAGCTAGATATTTTAGAGGATTATGATCAGTGATATTATGGTTTCATTAAAAGATTATTTTAAAGACAGCTAAATCTGTGAAACAGGCACTTTCATATGGGTGTGTAAGTGGTGTGACGATCTTGAAGTTTTCTTGAAGCGCTAGTTAGGGGACCTGGGAACTCTTTTCCCTGGTACATGGGGCAAAACATAACCAAATTTCTAAATGGATCCTATCACTACAGTGGTTGGGTAGTTGGCTAACCTGTGGGATTGGATGGGGTTAGGCTAGACTGATGGATTCCTAAAATGAGACTCAATTCTGCTAAGTTCCAGTAGTTGAAGTAAATCCCGGATAGTCCTTATTCTATGGAAAAGAATCAACGGGTGTGCCTCTTGGTGATGACAAGGAAAATAACGTTGGTCTCTATGATCCAAGTGCAAGTCTTTTCCCTTGATCGGACCATGTGACTTACAGGTTTGGTTGGATCAATTTGGTTAGTTAAGGCTCTTGACTACATTAGTATAGATTTTCCTGGAGGAATCACCCGTGCTTTCTGGGCGGCGAGGGAAGTTTTTCCGGGTTCGGTTTTGGAAGAACCGAGGGATTAGTCTCTTGACTGGATATTCGTTGACGAGGCCATGAGTGAGAGGCTCTGTCTTGAGCAAGAAGTGCTACTTCCACTGCTAGCACCCTAGAATTCATTGCATGGAGCCGCCAAGATTTGAGCTACCCAAATAAGAAAATAAGGTTTGCAAGTTGAAGAAGACTTTATATGGGCTGAACCAAGATTATCTCATTGGAGCTTTTCTCGTTTCACGATGCATGTGTGATGCATGGTTGCTTGATCATGTTTGCTATAAGCCCCAAGGTAATGAAACCAACGAATAGATACTTTTTTCAAAAATATTGGTTTTTCTAGAAGTGCATTTGGTGCTAACTTGTATGTATTCAGAAAGGATGGCAAATATGTGATAGTTTTTCTCTATGTGGATGACCTAATTATCACGCAACTATGAAGACTTGATTCAGCAAAAACAGGAGAAAGGCCTTGCTCTAATTTTGAGATGAGATACTTGGGGCTCTTACATTATTATTTGGGATCGAGGTTTGGTAGGACTCTAATAAGATCTTCAGTAGAAGTATGCAACAGAGATCTTGAAGGCATTTGGTATGATAGACTGCAAGCCAATAAATACATCGATGGAGGTAAACTCTACGCTTTCTTCTAAGGACACTTCACCTTTGGTTGACATCAAGATGTATAGGAAGCTCGTTGGGGAGTTTGATTTTCTTGTGCAATACTGGACCAGACATTTGCTCTGCCATTGCTGTGTTGAGCAAGTTCTCCAACAAACCAAAGGAAAGTCATTGGAATGTAGCAATGTGTGTGCTTAGGTACATGAAAGGTACCATTGAGTATGGAATTACATACATGTCTGGTGACTCTTTCGTGGGATATTGTGACTCCGATTGGGCTAGCGAATATTGTGACACCAAAACGTCGGTTTCTATATATTTCTTCTCACTTGGATCCAATGTGTTCTCTTGGATTAGTAAGAAGCAACCCACAGTGGTACTTTCTTCAACTAACGCAGAGTACAAGGTTGCTTGTTTTGCTGCCTGTGAGGCAGTAGAGTTGAGGAGGATTCTAGTAGATATGGGAGTTCTAGTGAGGTCAACCATGGCCTTATGATGCGACAATAAGAGTTGCATGGCCATTTAGTAAAGAACCCTGTGTTTCATGCTCGCACAAAGCACATTGAGATTCAGTATCATTATGTGCGAGAGTTGATCAACGATGAGATTCTGGATCAGCAGTACTTTTCTACGGAGCAGAATTGCACACCTACATTCTTCACCAAAGCTCTTGGGAAGGACCAGCTCACTCTCGACACTTCATCTATCGTAACATAACATAATTGAGTCTCATTTTAGGGATCTATCAATCATCCCATGTGTTAGCCAACCACCCAACCACTGTAGTGATTGGTTATGTTTTACCCCGGGTACTAGGGAAAAGAGTTCCCAGGCCCCCTAGCCGGTGCTTCAAGCAATCTTCAAGATGGTCACACCACTTACACACCCAATATGAAATTGCTTGTTTCACAGATTCAGCTGTCTTTAAAACAATCTTTTAATGACACCATAGTATCATTGATCATAATCCTCCAAAATATCGAGCTTGAATTCTAATTTCCAATCATTCCTTCATCCATGTACCTATGGCATCATTGGCATGAGAACGCTCACCACCTGCTCACTCAGGGGCCTTTTGGATAGTTCCTAGCTCATAGTACCCTATGGTATCATTGGCACGAGAACGCTCACCACCTGCTCACTCAGGGGCCTTTTGGATAGTTCCTAGCTCATAGTACCCAAAAATATAATCAAGTATTACATTCATTTCTTCCCCAGCATACCTATGACATCATTGGCAACCAGAACGCTCACCACTTGTTCACTCAGGGGCCTTTTCTATAGTTCCTAGCTCATAGTACCTAGAAATATAATCACATAAGAAAGATCCAGATAGACTCTCCATTGAAGATCAGCAAGATCAACCAACAAATCCATATAAAAGAGCCATGAACTCATTCGTTGAAGACTAGCAAGGCCAATCAACCAGATCCATGCCGAGTTCAGTAAGAAAGAACTCTAACTCCTTGTTCTATTTTCTTCCTCAACGCACACGTAGGTATCTTCGGCGACCTAGAGCTCGAGGACCATATGGTCAGCACTCTCTCCTTCGCAGGTCACCTAGCGCTTCACTCATAGGCCGCTTCCTTGGTCCCTCATCCACTGTACCAGAAGCTCACCATTTAAATCGAAACCGAGGCTGGTTAAGACCTCGGCCGACCTTGCTACTACGCGAGATGTCCTCCGTTGACTCTCCGTTAGCTATTGCAACTTTATCACTTAGGTCTCCATGACCTCATTCACAAGATGGTCAAAATGCTTTCCCAGCATTCTTGACATAAAACAGTCATTTAAAAATAGGTTTCATAAATACAGTTTCTAAGACGAACTCTCATCTTTCCACATTGTTTCACATCATTTCTCGTTATTCCACATTTTTTCTACATCAATTCACATAGCTTATTCCATATCTAGTCATATATATTCCCATCATCCTTCATCCATTCTCATCCAATCATATCATATTACATCTCATCATATCTATCCACATCGCATCACATTCATCCTCATCACATCTTATCACATCCAATTACATCTATTCAGATCCTCATCACATCATGTCACATCCATGCTCATCACATCTCATCTATTCACATCCATCCTCATCACAGCTCATCTATTCACATCTACCCTGATCCACATCACATCTCATCCATCACATATATCCCGATCCATATCACATCACATCACATCCATTCACATCACATCTCATCCATTTTCACATCTATCCCAATCCACATCACATCCATTCACATCTACCCCGATCCTCCACGTCACATCCATTCACATCATATCTTATCCATTCACATCTACCTAGATCCACATCACATCACATTTATCCACCTTATATCTCATCCATCCATTCACAGTACATCACATCCATTCAGATATCATCATATCACATTCACATCCATTCACATCTCATAGCATCCATTTAGATATCATCACATCACATTCACATCCATTCACATCTCATCGCATCCATTCATATCTTATCGCATCCATTTAGATATCATCACATCACATTCACATCCATTCATATCTTATCGCATCCATTCACATCTCATCACATCCACTCACAGCTCATCACATCCATTCATATCTCATCACACCCATTCACATCTCATCACATCCATTCACATCCATCACACCCATTCACATCCATCACATTCATTACATCCACATCACATCACATACATTCCATCCACATCTATCCTTATCACATCACATTCATTCCGTCCACATTGCATCACGTCCACATCTATCCACATCACATCTCATTCATTCCATCCACATTACATCACATCCACATCTATGCATATCTCATCACATCCATTCACATCTCATCACATTCATTCACATCCATCCATTCATTCACATTCACATCTATCCACATTTATCCATTCATTCACTTGCACATCTATCCACATCCATCCATTCATTCACATTCACATCTATCCACATCCATCCATTCATTCACATGCATATCTATCACATCACATCTCATTCTCATCCATTTACATCATATCACATCCTTTCACATATCATCACATCTCATTCTCATCCATTTACATCATATCACATCCTTTCAAACTGATATTACTATATAGATGCACGTGTGCGAGAGAGAGAATTGTTATATCTAAGTATCTTATTCGTCATCTATGTGAAACTTACATTAAGTTTCACTCTACTTTAGACATAGTTATAAATACTATATACTTTGATAAATACTAGCACTCAAGCCGCACGTTGTTGCGGTATGTAAGAGACATTAAGAAGCGAAATAGACAGTAGGTCAATGGAAGGGTTTTTTTCCTCTTATTTTTTTCAGAAATCCAGGATTTCTCTTTTGTGTCCTCTCCGTGTGCCTTGGTTGTCCATGGTTAATATGTAATAAATATATAAAGTTATTTATATATTTTATTATCTAAATACATATTAAGTTTATCTCAGTATAAAAAATAAGGCTCGATCTTTCCTGTCGAGTATTGTCCGGCACATGGAGCGGTTTATAGACGCTACTATACGCATTGTGACAAAGGAATCATCGCTGATGTCCAAGCTAAACGAATCGTACTGTAAAGGTTCTAGCAAAAGCTTCCGAGTCCTGACCTTCACTTGGACACATACAAAGGGGATTCACGGGATCCGTTGCAGAAGGTGGCGCAGTATATTATAAAGTCGCCATGCACAGTAAACTATCGTCGGCAGAAGGTGGCACAGTATGTTATTGGAAAACTGTGCATGCACAGTATATTATCGTGAAAGTTCCCATGCAGGAATGTCCCACATGACGCGTTGTACGCGTTGATCCCTGCATGTAAAATTACTCCTACAAGGATGCAGCATGCAACCATAAAGGCGTCCTCCTTGCTTGATTTGTCGTGCTTTTTTAGTTAAAGCCGGACACGTTCTGGTAAAGCACTGAGGCAGGACAGACGTAGGAATCTTGTTCTCAAGAAGGCTATTTCAATAGTTAAGCTCCTTCTTAACTTGACTTCATAATTGTCAAAGTATTATTTCACAGACATATTTACATTTTTTGCATCATTGAAAAGTAACCTTCTTGAGAGACAGAGACAGACACAGACACAGACAGAGAAAGATAGACTGATTTGAAAAATAACTAAAAGATTTCAATAAGTTTATATATCAAGTCAAAAACGTTCAATGCTCTATTTGTTTCAAGCTGATGATGCATCAGAAATCATGCAAAAATAATGATTTATTTTAAGAATTCCTTTTGAAAATTTCCCATGCAAAAGTGCCAATATTCTAGACTGTGACCTGCCTTGTAGGCAAGGTTTTGGAATATTAGCAAAGCTGCCGAGTACAATAGGGCAGCTGGCTCCTGACTTTGAGGTTGTTAAGAGGTGAAATCAAGGGAAGTCACATGGCTACTATATATACAGTTAAAGTTGAATGCAAGAGAAAACAAAGGGAGATAAAGGGTCCTTTGTTCATGCATACTATCGCCCTAGTCTGCACAGTGCATTTCCATCACAAAAACATCATTTGCGCCCATCATGAGCCTTTTTGACACCATTCTCATTCAAATTTGATTTTTGACATTTCAACAAAATGTATAAACTCTAATTTGAAGACCAAAAATATACATTAAAAACGCCTAGCTTATACGAAAAGACAGGTAATTTGAAGCCTTTCAGAGGGCACCAAAGCCTTTCAAACCTTGTAAAAAAGGCTTCTTAGAAAATAGGGTCACAAAACAAGGCCATAGAAGTCCAGTATTTTTGAAAATTTCTTTAAATTTTTTTTCATAAAGTTTTATTCTATTCCTAGCTATACTAGAATTTCACTCGGTTACACACACACACCACACTAACCCCACACACACCCACCGAATACCACAAGGGGTACCACCTTTCTAAATATTGGCCACTTTGTTGGTAGTAGATAAGCTACAGGATGAACCTCACAAGTTAGTAGCTAAGTGAACACCGTGCATAGCTTTAGTAGAATTGGGCGTCGTAAGTTGATTCACGATCTTTGATATCCATGGCAACCATCATCCGTGATCCAGAGTGTAAGCTTGAAGGGCAAACATTGCACACTGGTATCGCCGAAGAGCAAGGTGCAAGCAAGTGCCATGACAATCGAACGATGACGGCCTAAAGTGTGCGGATGGGTGCCCACGTACCCAATACACCGTGTCCCCAAAAGAGTTTGAGGAAGGTGAAAGCAAGTGCCATGACAAAGGATTGCCGAAGAGGAAGGTGAAAGCAAGTGCCATGACAATCGAACGATCTACGTACCCAATACACGGTAGTATAAAATGTCCCAAAAAAATTTGAACCCAAAATCTCTCGTAAATTAAAGTCCAAAATCTTATTCCACTAGCTGGCTAGGCTACCAGCTTGGGGATAATTTTCGAGATAAACAATATAATTTGAAAGTCAACCTAGTTTATGGTGTTTAAATGGAAGGTTAGGTTAAGGTAGGCCTTCAAATTTCAACCCTAGGCAGAACGTGGAAAAAAACAACCTTACCATCAACCATTATTTAGCAATCTTGCTGATGCAATATCCGGCTGTCAACATTTATATGTGCCCTTATTCCATGAACCTAATGTACTCCATCAGTCATCAACCATTACCCAAGAGAACCTTTTCCCTCTTGGGGTTGCTATATAAAGCATTGCAAGAAGCTACCAGAAGCACAAAGCTCAGGCGAAGGTAGCTAGAAACACATCAATCTTCAGCATGGCGTTCACCTTACCTTCTTCCATTAATGGTTTTTCATTTCTGTTGATGATCATGGTCTTATCAGATTCTTGCAGTAACGCCTGCGAGCCTAGCCCACCTTCTAATCATGGACACTCTCACCAGTCCAAGACACCACCTGCTCCACCGCTGCATGTTCCAACTCCCCCGGCCGTCCCAACTGTCGGAACGCCCTCACCACCTTACGGGGGGACATGTCCGGTGAACCTAATCAAGCTCGGGGTGTGCATTCCGATCTTAGGCGGCATCCTTGGGAACCCCCTCCAGAGCGATTGCTGCGCGCTCTTGGGCCTCCTAGGCCTTGACGTGGAGGTCTGCCTGTGCGCCGCCATCAACGCCAATGTCCTCGGCATCATCGGCGTCCACGCCAAACTCGATGTCATCGTCACCATCCTCACCACATGTGGCTGCAAAGTTCCCCCCAAGCTTTCTTGCCCTTGATCTCATCACTTGCATCAACTTTCTTTATTGAAATTCTTTTTTATTTTGGTTTTACTTGAGTTCCCTTATGGGCTGGATTGTTAATGTTATTCTCTTGGATTATATGATTGGGTGTGCTTTTCATACCATCCCACATGGGCTGGATTGTTAATGTTATTCTCTTGGATTATATGATTGGGTGTGCTTTGCCTACCATCCCACATGTTTCAAAGGTAAGTTCTATCTCTTATTTCACTTGTTCTCATCCCTATGGGATATTACTTCCTTCTTTCTATATATCTAGTTAGTTTCATTTATTTCTAAGACCAAAAATTCATGTTTCTCTACTATGTCCTCCACCGTGTAGTGTATGTTGGAGTTTTGAAGTCTCTAGCAGGAGGTCTTCGGTTCAAATCTCATTATCAATAGCTAGTGGCAACATCAAAAAGGGAGTGGGGGTAGGACCCGCTCATAGGTGTGTGCATAAATAAGAGTTGAAATACCCACGATCAAAAAGATAAAGATAAGACCCACGCTCCGCTCAAACAATTTAAATGAATTTAATGAGGTGTATTCGCCTATGCAACAAAATAAAACAACCAACTCTAAAATGTAAAAAAAACCCTTTTTTCTTATTTCGTAATGAATTTAATGTTAAGATTGTAGGATAGCATATCAAGACACATATAAAAAAAAACAACTCTGAATTGCTCTACATGCAAATGGAATGCATTATTAACATGTATACCATGAGCTTTATTATCATCAACATACCATGAGCTTTATTATTAACACTAGTGTCGCGACCTGTCTCTGACGGGCTGGAAGCATTTTCCATGTTTTCTCTATATCGATGTGCGATACTTGACTCTTATGCCATTTCACATGCTTGAGCCACTAGCCTCTATGTTTGTTTCAATAAAAGTATAAATTAATCAAATGAAACACAAAAGCTATACAAAAAGGAAGTTTCTATACATACCGTAAAACACCAGTGCTCTCTAATAGTTCGATAATTAGAGATGTTGTTGCTTGTCCTTCCCAAAATAGAGGATCTACAATTCAGCCATGAATATTAAATAGATCTTGGAAAATGATAATACATATATTATAGCAAACATCTAAAAAAATTACCTTCAATGTCTTGTCAATCACCATAAACGAACGAAAATGATCTCCTTGCCACATTCATCCTAAGCAATATACCCCTGATATCAAATACTCCTAATACTCTCTCTCTCTCTCTCTCTCTCTCTATATATATATATATATATATATATATATATATATATACATGTATATATGTATATATACATGTATATATGTATATATACATATATACATGTATACATGTATACATACACACACACACACACACACACACACACACATGTGGCTGTGTGTGTGTGTGTCTGTGTGCTCAGTAGCTTGAGCCAAGCAACAAATAATATAATGGCACTCTGTATAAAAGCAATCCAAAAGTAATCAAAGACTATACTTGCACATCTTTGAAACATTCTCCATTCAAAGATATGTATAAATGTAGTCTCCAACATTTGCAAGCCGCAATTTACATTTACATTCTTCCGCATACCATTTGTAAAACCTCCTTGTAGACAACATTGGTTGTGAAGACTTCATTTGAACCTCTTGTGCCGCTTTCATATTCCACAATATACTTTACACACACTTTCACTGTAGTAGATGATCTTATACGTGACATAGCAACGTACAATTGTCCATTTGTGAGCACTTTGTGGCCAGATAAAGTCCCAATACACTCAATGTTTGTCCTTGGGACTTATTTATTGACATACCAAAAGCTAACCGAATAGGAAATTGCCTCCTTCTCATGTCAAAAGGCAATTGAAGCATAGTAGGCATAAATGTTATCGTGGGAATAAAGACTGTGTATCCAATGTTTGTAGCTGTAATGATTTCTGCTTCTATCACCTTTGAGTTAAATTGCTTACAAATCAATCTGGTACCATTATAGCGTCCACGTCGAGGGTCCAAATTGTGGAGCAGAATGATAGGGGCATTAATCTTTAGAACTAATGCGGTGAGGAGGGTAACCACCATCTAAGTTCAAACTGTTCAAGTACTCAATTGGATATAGTATTGCATCATTTTTGCAAGAAACAATAGAATCTCCACTGAGGTATTCTCTTTCAAGACCAAGCAACGAACTAAAGGCTAGTTCATTGATCTCATCAACCTCTAAATTTCGTGGTGCAAGAATAGCACGGTCTTTGAAGAAGCATGCATAATCCTCAACTCTCTGAAGATCTTTATATACCCATTCTACCAAACTCAAAACAGAGTTGCCATGGATCAACATTTACGGTGGAATTACCACTCGGTCATCATTGTTTGACTGACCTATAGTGCCATCCCCAATTTTTAATGTCCATTTGACAAATTCATTTTCTATACCATTATAAGCACTCTGTCTAACCCGCATGTTTTGGGTGAGCTTTAAAACACTCACATATCTCCAAATATGTGATCGGCATAACGTTGCATCAACAATGTCCTTGCGTGATAAACATTTTTGACTTAGGAAGTAGACAACATTGAGAAGAAAGTTGTAAATCTTTTTGACTTAAAAATAAAAAATAATTGTACAATTTCATTAGATTGAAGATCTATAGTGAAAATATTTACACGAAAAAAAGCTAATTGCTCTTGAGTTTCTTCTCTTCTTGCTCTCCCTCTTCAATAGGCATTTTTCCTCTATAACGCAAAAACCTCTTACGACTATAGCCCTTGAGTGACTTTACATCCTCCACTCCTGCACCCATGGCATAGCTTGAATAACATAGAAAATAACCTGCTCAAGAAGGCCAAAAACTAGGGCCGTATCCAAAGATACAGATGGTAGCACACTTCTATATAAGCATGACTTTATGTATATTATAAGGTATAAATTGTAAGATTCCTCCCCAGCCTCTCAAGAAGTCCAGTATCTTCCCCTGTAATCAAATCCCTCTTTAGAAATATAAAAGATCTTGTTTCTACCTGTTTCAGCCTAGAGAGAGAAAATTTTCTAGAGAGACATGATTCAGTTTTTAAATATTTTTGGATGGAAAAATATCTCATCTTATTAAAATAAATTCCCCCGAAACAGAAGTTCAAAAAGAATTTCAAAAGGTGCATTAGAAATAAATTATAATCTATTCAAAAGGCCTTATCCTAGGATCCAGATTTTCTAAAAATTCTAAATTAAGGTTCCTATGGACCAATAAGATAAATCCAAATGTAGGGAGGAGGTAAATTGAAGAAATAAAGAAAATCCCCCCCAAAAATGAGTAAATACTCACATAAGATGAAGAGTGGACTAAGGACCAAAGGAAATACTAAAAAAATGAATTTTTGACACCTCAGAGTGGGGATTTTCCCTCATGAAGTAGGTGTCTTTTTCCCATCATTGATTTTAAATTTTAAATCAATAAAATTAGATATTTCATCTCTCATCTCTCCTAATTCAAAACTGGATCCAAAAAGTGAACTAAATTGACCCAAAAATGGTCAAAAATTGACCAAACTGATTTGGAAAATTCTAGAATCAGTTTGCTTGGTTATAAGCTCACTTTTTCCTATAAATAGAAACCCCCCCTTGTAGAAGCTTAATAATGCTTTATGCACTGTTACTCTACTCTTGCTCCCCAGAGCTAAAAACAATGATTTTAGTGATAATTCATTAGTTTTTGACCATTTTCTCTTGAAAAGAATTGGTGGCCACTCTTGTTGCAAACAAGAGTAGATCCCTCAAACCATCAAGCCAAAGGAAAGCTCACAAAAATTCATGTAAGCTAGAAATCCTACTTTTTTCTTATTCCATTTAATGGTTTTTTAATTTTTATTTTCTTTAAAATAAAAAATGATGTTATGCCTGTTGGAAAGGCTTTCCCCCTCTCTTCATTCTTGAATTCAGTCTTTCTTTATCCTAGATATGTAATCAAATTGTTAGAATTAAACTTTTCATATTGTTTCTCTTTAAAAAGTGGAATTTGATTAGTTTATAATGCTTTAAACCATTTGGGATAATTTCTAAGTAACTTGAGAATGAAAAAAAATTGAAAAATGGTCAGCCATACAAAGGAGGTTATGGCAAAATTTTCTTAAATTTTGTGAAATAAGTTTTATCTTTTATTATTCAAAAAGAGTAATCCCCACCGTTTGTGTATTCTAAAAGTGTTATTTTCATTCTATGCAGAGAAAAATATATATTAGAAATATTTTCATTATAAAAGTGTTATTTCCATTAGAATTAATTTCTATGCATAGAATGATGCATATTGGAGAATTGTTTTTAATCTAAAAGTGTTACTTTCATCAAAATTGATTTTTATGCATAAATAGATGCATAAAAGAATTTTTTTATTATAAAAGTGTTACTTTCATCAAAATTGATTTTTATGCATAAATAGATGCATAAAAGAATTTTTTTTATCATAAAAGTGTTACTTTCATCAAAATTAATTTTTATGCATAAATAGATGCATAAAAGAATTTTTTTATTATAAAAGTGTTAGTTTCATCAAAATTGTGTTAGTTTCATCAAAATTGATTTTTATGCATAAATAGATGCATAAAAGAAATTTTTTATTATAAAAGTGTTGTTTTCATCAAAATTAATTTTTATGCATAAATAGATGCATAAAAGAATTTTTTTTAATTATAAAAGTGTTACTTTGGTCAAAATTTATTTTTATGCATAAATAGATGCATAAAAGGATTTTCTTTTATATAAAAGTGTTATTTCCATAGAAGTTGGATTTTATGCATAAATAGAATTTTTTAATATCAAAATAAGAGTTCTCTTTAATCCTATGTTTAAATCCCATGAATACTGATAAATGAATAAGTAATTACTCTGTGAGAGAAAAATCCTATCGTTTCATATTCACTTGGATAGTAATGAGAAAACTCAAAAAATCCTATCGTTTCATATTCACTTGGATAGTAATGAGAAAACTCAGAAAAACTATTGAAGTTAAAATTTTAGATAAATGATTAATTTATTCCTCATAGGAATTCGTGATTAGTTTTCTAATTCAACTAAGCAAATACTCAATGAATGAAATTCAGTAAAGTAGTAATTGAAATATTACCCTTCGAGAAAGATAGTTCAGGGAGAACCTTTCCAGACTCAAACCCTGAATCAGACTATGACCAAGACATAACTCCTTCGTCAGTTTCAAGAAAAGATGATGTGTCCAGTTCAGAAAAATTCACTCAAATCACCCACCGAATCTGAAACTAAGTTGAGACCCTTTGATTTTGATATGAGGATCAAGGTTACAGAATTCAAAGAATTCTATTTGGAATTCAGACCTACGATCAGAAAGTCTTGGGATATGGATTTAAGATATACTCATTGTATTCAAAAGAAACTCAAAACTAAAAACTTGCATAGAATCCCTGTTTTCTTAAAAGATGCTCTTACGCCAGAATGCTGGAGGGCGGGCGGCACTGCGGCTGCACGAGAGGGGGGGCGGGGCGCTGCGACGAGGAGAGGAGAGGGACTGCGACTACACGAGAGGGGGGCGGGGCGCTGCGATGGTGAGAGGAGAGGAGAGGGGGGTGCTACTACAGAGGGAGAGAGGTGTGGCGGGGCGCTGCTGTGCATGAGAGGGAGAGAGGGGGGCGGTTGCGAGAGGAGAGGAGAGGAGAGGGGGGCGATGGCGAGAGGGAGAGGGGGGCGATGGCGAGAGAGAGGGGGGGCGATGGTGGTTGCGAGAGGAGAGGAGAGGGGGGCGCTACAGAGGAAGAGGGGGCTGGTGATGGCGAGAGAGGGTGGAGGTTACGAGAGGAGAGGAGAGGGGGGCGATGGCGAGAGAGGGGGGAGGCTACCCGAGAGGAGAGGAGAGGGGGGCGATGGCGAGAGAGAGAGGGGGCGATGGCAGCTGCGAGAGGAGAGGAGAAGGGGGCGATGGCGAGAGAGAGAGGGGGCGGGCACAGCTGTCGTCATGCAGAAAGAAATTTTGATTTTGATTTCATTCCCCAAGCCCAGGCCCTAGGTCCCAGGTCTTTTGATTATAGTTAGTTTCACTTTTGTTTATATACCCTTCTTCACCCACACCCCACTTGTTCTCTGGGATTATCCTAGCTTCCCTCTCTATTCCTACTTGCTTGTGTAATAGACAAGGCTCAAATTCAAGTTTGAGCCTTGAGCTTGAGATTTCTTCTTTTCTTCCCTCTTTTCCCATACACCCAAATATACTTTCAGCTTCCTACAACTTTACTTTCAGCTTCCTAGAAGCGAACTAGCATCCGCGGCGGGTGAGGCTCAAACTTTTGTTGGAGGAGCCTACCCTTCTAGCTAACATATTCAAACTAATATATTATGCAAGTGAGGATGATAACTTTAAGTGGAGCCTCCTAGCAAATAAATATATGATGGTGAGGCTCATGGAGCTTCCTAGTAAGCTAGCATATGTAGGCAAGGCTCAAGCTTTAGATGGAGCCTAGCCTCCTGTGGCAAACTAGCATTGATAGGTGAGATTCAAACTTTGGTTGGAGCCTGAACTCATGTTGAGATTGAATTACGTTTATAGTTTTGTGTACTACCGTAAAAACATCGCTTTAATCTTTCTTATTGAGATCTTGATTTTCTCAGGGATTGCAGGGTCTAAAACAAGGTGCTTCAGTGTTTCTCATTGATGGTTCTGAAGGAAGGCACACGGGGTTATTCATTCCATTGATGCATCTCAAACATGTGGTTTTCAATTTAGGGTGAGACATGTGCAGCAATACATGTTCAACAAAGCTTTGATGACACATTTCTCATTCCATTTGCCACAATGGATGCAAGAACAATGTCTCAAGTAGTTGGAAGCATCATCAAATGGCCATTGGTCAACCTTGTTAATGGACAAAGACATTACTAATACCAAAGAGGATAATTTTGCGGAACTTCTTGTTGATTAAGAAGATCACTTTATAGATAGGGAGAGCTGGAAAGAGAAAAGTGTCATCCTCTAGGATGACAACAGATCTACAAAACTTGGCAATGGAGTAGTATTGCTGGTCCACCCATACGAGGCTATAAATTGTAGAGAACTAGGGGAGAGTAGCTTGGGTGTCATTCTAGAAGGATCTTTGCATCCAAGTTCAACTTGTGTTTCAGGTCTGAATTTGGTTAGTTGGCCGATCAGGCAACTCACATTTGAGAATGGTGAACCATTAATGAAGGACACATAATCTTCTTCTATTGATGAGGGTATTCAAGATCTCTTCATGCAAAAAAATATTGACAGCCTAAACAATTCAACAAGTGATGAAAAAGAGGATGATGATGTAGAGGACAATGATGGCGATAGTTCTGATGAACAGACACCATGATGCCATGATCACTGACTATGATATCATTGAAGGGACAAATAAGAAAAGGAGCTATGTCCATAGGGTAAGGGTAATGAAAAATTACGATAAAACCCATGGAGCTAGCAAAAAATGTGATGTTGCAAACATTCACAATGTCGCAAACCATTGATTGTTGCGAGAAGTGATGTTGTCAATTTGGAGATAGATCCAAAATCATGCAAGCTAGGGTACACTTTTGGGGACAGAGCTATAGTACACGATACACATTTGTACTGGATTGCATGGGCATGGCCTATAGACAAGGTCAAGATGACGAGTGCTTTGAGTTCACATTTGATGGGAAGAAGTTTGTAGTAAAGCATGGTATGTAATGCATGGCATTGGTAAGTCAATGTTCTATAGGCTCAGAAAGAAGGTCTTGAATGGTGCATGTAATGTCAGTCATGGCAACAGTGGGATAATACGGAAGGGGCATGACACATGTTGAGATGGCAAAATCAATCATACAGGGCTTCATAGATAATAATGTCGATAAAATGCCACATAGGTCAAGGACAACTATGCATGGAGCCTGCGAGACCCAACGTGTTCTACTAGCAATGTACAAAAAGGTGGACATATTGCGTGAAGTGAATGACACACTTGTCTCATTCGAATACCGGCCACCACTATCACAACCATCATTCTCAAGATTGTGGAACACAGAGTTCAAGACAGTTAGTTTATCAAAAAGCAGCACCTTCTCAAAATGCGACATTTGTACGGCAATCAAGGTCAAGTTGGAATCAACAAAAAATCAAGAGGAGCGTGCCAGATACATGGCACAAAGAAGGGCACACATGTTGCAGCAAATGAGTTGTAGAAATCTATACTATGCTTGGAGGAGCTCTTCCGAAATGAACCCAAATAGGTATTTGTGTATTATACATGATAAGATGGACCAGAGCAAGACTGCCATACCAAAAATTAAACCAGTTCCTAAATCTCTCAATGGGGTTGAGAGGCTTCCAGTATCCTTAACAGGAATGCTCACTCATGGACATGGACAAACAGCTTATGGTCACTTTGCCTTGGGGTTATGGCCAGGTGATCCCAACTTCACAATTTCATCTCTCTCAAAATGTTTAAGAAACTTAGAAAGAGGAGAGCAACACATGTATGGTGACTTGAGCTCACAAAACTCATATGCAGAACCACGAACAGATCTTTTTGATTGTGTTTTGTCTACTATGGCCTTGTATCAGCATATGGAAGTACTAAAGGAGAGAAACGCATATTGCAAGTAGAGTATTGAGGAAGTACTAAAGCATTGAGAAACGCATATTGCAAGTAGAGCATTGAGGATGTAGATGCAGAGACACATGTAGAAACAAATGTGGATACAGAGGAAAATTGTTCTTCACATATGCAATCAGTCTTTCATATGGAAGTGCTAAAGGAGAGAAACGCATATTGCAAGCAGAACATTGAGGATGCAGATGCAGAGACACATGTAGCAACAAATGTGGATACAGAGGGAAATTGTTCTTCACATATGCAATCAGTCTTTCATACTAACACACATGTGTAGGATAGGGGCAATGTCAATGCCTCAAGTTTAATGCCATCAAATTCAAGGACATTTTTCAAGAGATTGCCAAGGATGTTGTTGTTGCAACTTGACAATTATGGTTCTAAAAATAAGAATCGTTATGTATTTGCCTATCTATCCGTATTGGTTGCACGAGGAGTGTTTGACATGGTGCAGCTTGGTTTTCTTATGGTTGGTCATACTCATGAAGATATTGATGCATTGTTTAGTCACTTCTCTAAGAAGTTGAGGGGAAAAACCATTTTCACATTTCCACATTTGATGAAGATCTTTAATGAGTGTGTTAGCATGCATCCAGCACCCTTTCTCCTACAAAAGGTGGCAGACTTCAAAGGCTTTGTCAAGGGATGCTTACATGATGGAGCCGATAGCTTGATTGGACATTTAAAGCCATTGCAATTTAGGTTTTATATGAGTGATGGAATACCTTTGATGCAATACAAAGTACACCCCAAAAATGTTGATTGGTTACTAGAAAGCGGTATAGACTTATGGAAGAGAAATGACGAGGGAGGACCCAAGCTTCTTGAAGGTTTTCCAAAAGTATTGCCACCCTTTGAGTATGTTAAGGAAAATGAGAAGGTTGTGGAGGGCTTAAAAAAACATGTCAATTGGTGGAAAGAGCACTTGCAAGAGAAAGGAGACCAAAGTGATTATGCTAAGTGGATCAATCCGGTCCTTGCCTACTATTGGGAGAATCTTATGCTAAACATGCAAACCCCTAGTGCAAGGGAAGACATTGGATTTCATGACTTTTGGCCAAGGAGTGTATGCGAAAAAGCTGAGCCTCTTAACCTTCAAGTGGAGGATGATGTAGATGAAAGGTTTGATGTAAATAAGGACCATTATTGTGGTCCAATGTGCAATAGACCTACTGAAGAGTTCAACCCGACTCTTGTCTAAAGGAGATTTTGTGCTTGTACAACCTTGTGATGCAAATTACCCAATATGGTTGGGAGTGACAACAAGTGATGTTGATCAAAACAACAACTTGATAAACTACCTACAAGTTCAGATACAATATTGGGCACCAATTTCAAAGAAGAAGAATGCAAGTGATGTGAAGGTTTATAAATGATCCTCACAGCGCTGGGAAGACACTAGCTACATCATTTGGGCATGGAAGCCCAAGGGTGGACAACTTCCAGAGAAAATCAAGATTTCAAAGGCTATAATACTCAAGGCCAAATAGAATCAATTGAATCAACATGAAAGTGAGGCACCATCACACGTCAGTGCAGTTGAGCAAGAATGATTTGTTAGCACATGGGCAACTAGCTTCGTAATCTTTTAGCAATGTTGTATGAAGCTACCAAACTCATAGTTCAATCATTATTCAGATTGTAAGGCTTTCTTAAGCTTTTAGATTTATGGTTCACCCATTGTTCATTTTGATTCAATACAGATGGTGACCTTTTTAATTCTATCACCTAGTCTTTCTTACAACTTAAAGCTACATTGAATATCCTTTATTTGTTAAAGTTTCTGTGTTTGATGGTCAATTGGAGGCTATGTGATATAAACAAACTTAATTCTTGGTGTGCATGTGTGTGTGTGTGTGGAGGTAAATTTACATCCCACCAACATCATATATACTTGTTACAAATGTACAATAGTACATAAATCATATCGCATTATTCAAATGCTTGTTGAGAACATCCAATAATAAATCTTGCATATCACACAGTAAACATTGTATTGGATCTAACAAAGAATTGTCCCAAAATTGTGCATATTTTCCAAAATTCCTAAATTTGAGTTCTGTAGACGGCCGAGTAGTGCACTAACATGTCTTCAAGAAGCTTGTGAAGACTTTCTTATAGACTTCATGAATGATAGCTTCATATGTGCTACCCATGCAAGAAGAGTCACTTTGATGGACAGAGACATGACATTTGTTAGCAAGGTGAGATACAGGTTTGATAAATTTCTTCATCCTTTACCGATGAGGGATAGGAGAGCCTTTGAGATCCTTGCAATTCCCCCAGCATTGAAAAGGAAATCAAAGGCAGATGATATTAAATTTGAAGAAGTTACTTCCCCTCCCCCAAGAAGAAAAAGAAAAGAAAGTTGGTTAAGAAATCTAAGCCAGATGATAAGAGTTCTGAGGAGGAGGAGGAGGAAGAGGAGGTGAAGGAAAAGGAGGAGGAGGTGATTGAAAAGGTCTCACATGTGTGTGATAGCTTAGAGACTCTTGTGCAGTTGGAGAAAGCCAATACTCAGAGGCTTGTTGCCCAAGTACCAGGGTAGCTAATCTGCAATGTTGGGATAGTGGAGGAAGACTATCTCTATATTGCACATGGGGACCTCTACATGCTTGTAGATAAGGATAGGGACATTAATGATAGTGTTGTTTTCTTGTGTATAAGGTATTTCACATATGTATATTGTCTTATATGTTTATTTTCTCGTATGTTAATATTTTCTCATATTTTTTTCATTCCTTCATAAACTCTTGTAGGGCACTTATAAAGGAATTGCTTCCAAATCAAGTCAACAAAATATTTATTTGTGATCCCTTAGTGTCGCTTGCATTGATTGATATTATGAAGAAGAAGACTTCCGAGATGGCATCCTATTTCAGGCCAATGAGAAATAAGAACATTTATTTTGTTTGTTTTGCCACATGAAGAGAGGTTCGTCTCTACTGATGATTCCTTTGTGTTTTGCAAATATTTGACATATGATATTTGCTTTCTTATATCTTTTTCTTTTTTCCAGTGGTGGGCATTGGAGTGCTTGTGTCATTAATCTTCAGAGAAGGATTGTTATTTTCATGAACAATCTAACTGGCATGCATGGGCAGATTAAATTGTAAGTTCTCCTTAATAACTTGAATATTGAGCTTTATTCTCTATTTTTCCTTATATTCAAATTGTAAGTAGTTCTCCTTGATAACCTGAATATTGAGCTTTATTCTTTATTTTTTCTTATATTTAAATTTGGTTTTTAATAGGACATGTAAGAGACCTATTGTAGCTATTGAAGATGAATATCCAAATTATAAAAAAGGAGATAGAGTATAGGTTTTTGAATCAACCAATGACTTTACAAAAAGATTCTACCTCATGTGGATGGCATGTTATTTCCAATGTGTGGAAATATCTATTATCTAAATATACCGAGATTGATAGTAGTGTAGGCTAAATTAAAAACCCACTATTTTTGCAGTAAAATTTTACTTAATTTTTGAACTTATTTTCTATAGTTCTTGGTTCTTAAATCTGAAAAGTTTTTTTAATTTGATATGGATCTCACGAGTTTTGAATGTGGAGTGTTTGTCCAAGAGCTATCAATATAATTTTGAATAATTTAATTACTCCAAATGATCCAGATTCTCCACCACCCCCAAGGCAAGCCTCTCCATCTAACAAGAAGAAGAAAATGCCTTTACATTCACCTATAAAGCATTTTACATTTAAGCAAGGAACTGTACAAAAAGAAACCAAGGGTGCTCCTCAACAAGGCACACATAAAGAAACCAATAGTACTAAAACAGGAAATACCTCAAAGAAAAGTGGTCCTCAAGTAGGTGCCAAGAAGGGTGTTGCTGGCAAGAAAGCTAAGAAGGAACTCAAGTTCAAGTTTACAAAGGAGGCCACAAAACCAGAGAAGACAAAGGGGGACATGGAGACAAAGGAGGCTACAAAACCACAGAAGACAAAGGGGGACATAGAGACAAAACCAAAGGAGATGGAGACAAAATAGAAAGCTTCATTCTCCTCCCTATTTATCATTGTAAATAGTTGTAAATTTTCTTCTAATTTATAATCTTGCATGTAAATTCTCTTCTCATGTTGTGATGTTTTTTAACTCAAAACACATTTGTTCTTGAGTTTGTAATGGTTTTGAGATATTGTGCCATAATTGTCATCTCATGACTCGAGTACATCTCTAAAAGGAAAATATTAGAACTCTTAAAGGGATTCATAAAGAGGTCTGAATATTATAATTCTAAAAGAACAACCTAAAAAATTACAAAGATAGAGAAATTACAAGACAAAACTTTTCATTGATGAATTACATATGTAAATTTACAAAATCCAAAGAGTAAATAGACTTCACAAAAAACTCCAAAGTTTTCTTATTAAGTCATGCGTATACAATCATATTCCCAATCAACATCTACCAAGGTCTTCGACTCCATTCGCATTCAAATCTTTCTATTCTTCACCTTGAGCTGTGCCCCACTTATATCTTCACTTCCCATGATATTGAGGTGCTCCCTAATATTTAGTAGGCTCCAATGCCTGCTTGCACTTATAATTTCTACCACACCATTGGGCAACCTAATGCATAGGTCAAGAGGTAAAACAACTTGTTCATCTACTTGCAATGGGACCCAACTACTATTTTTCTTCATCCACGGTTCATAATAAAAGCGAATGCATAAGGTAGCATGAGCTTTAAGATACCGAAATGTTATACTGGACTCTACTATTTTGCACTTGAATGTATCATCCTTATGATGCCCCTCTACAATGTCCCACTGCTCTCCAAGAAGCAAGGCAACCATGTCATCACCTAGTACTTTCTTGCACACAAACATGGTAAGTGTTTGTGAGAAAGTAAATTGATTGAACATCTTAACAAAAAGATGAATTGGACATACCCAACTGAGACCCACAGATCGAGATGGCTTTGTAAACTTCAAAGATCCTTGTATGTCACAAAGCATCTTTGATTTCATAACCATAACCATCCAAGCATTAGGAGTTGGCCATTCATCAACAGAAGAGAGAAGAGGAGATGTGATCATCTCTACCTTACCAAACCCATCATCATGCATTGGCACCACATAGGAGTGCTGGTAAAAGAAGATCTTTTCCTTAAGAAGGTATGCACTGGTTTTACAAGAAAACAATGCCTCACCAATGTCTGCATGGAGTGCTCGAAATTTTTCGATAAGACTTCGTAATGGTTGCTCCTCTATCAAGTTAGAAGGAAAAATAGCTACAACCCAAAAATAAGATCATTAAACATGAAAGATGTAGCTATTGTAATATCACAAGCCTCCTTCCTTCTCTATGATACTTACAGTTGCATGGGAATTGAGTTTATTTACGAAGATGTATGTCTTGTGCCATGTACACATGTTGTACAATGGCCACCAAGTCTCCATTGCTAGATTTTTTGAATCCCTCTAAATGACCCTTCCAATGAAGCTCCATCAAACTTGGACCAATAGCAGTAGGCTGCAGGAAAACCCAAGCACCCTTGCAAAATGCCTCTCTCACCCAAGCACCATCGTCATCCCTCTTATTGTACAGTGAATCTCCTCAATCTCATCTTTTGGTCTTCTTCGTGGTGCAGCCATATCAATTAAGAAGCTATAGCAGTAAGATTAGGGTTGGGCAAATGAGATAGAGAAAGAAAACGTGCGAAGATGCTATGTAGATTAGGATTTCAGGCTTGATGGTTTCATTTGGGTTGGGCAAATGAGATAGACATGGAAGAGGAAGGGAGGAAGAGTTTAATTTGGACATTCAAGAGGGAAAGCGGACTTGAAAATGAAACTTTTGACTACAATGAAATTTGAGATGGGTTTTTGGGGGGAAAAGTGAGTTTTGGGGGAATCTCAAAAATTTCAAAATTTTAAGGAACTTTTGAGCCACTAAAATGGTGGGACCATACCTACCCTAAACTACCTACTTTTTTAGAGGAAAAAGTGTAATTATTAGTAATGAAAGCCTAGTCCCCCTCCCTACATCATAGTCTCCCTCCCTATATTCAAAGGAGACTAAATGTGCACAATCGTCTATTCCTATTGGTCCGTTGCTAATTACTTTCATTTTAGCAGAAGGCCCAAAATATGTTCAAATGCCCCCTAATGTGATTATTATGGCATGATTCAAAACATCCTAAAGGTTGGATTCAGGAAATTCCAAATTTTTATATGGGATGTTCATGAAGTGGTTCAAGGATGTGTGTGGAGGCACTCAAGCAACCATGAAAAGGCATCTAAATGGATTTATGGCGATCGATTCCACAAATTTTTGGCAAACATAGAGGGACACCTTTTTGCTACCTCACCATTGTGAACAAGTAAATTCTAACCATAAGCTTTTATTATATCATACTTATGCATGTTTAATTTACACTCGATGTGTTTCTTGTTACAAGGTTGTGTTTCATGAGGATATAAATAACAATAAATGGTGGTGTCATACAAGTTACTCCTTGTTCAAAGAGTATTTCTCAAGATAGGGATGTTGAAAAGCTCATGGACAAAGTGGTAGTAGTAAAAAAAAGAACATGCAGAGAATGAAGTACAAGATAAAGAACACGAGATACCACCAACTAAATAATCAAGATGAAGGTGTCTTTATCCAACATAATGAGGAAGGATTAATTGAATCCAAGCATGATGATGATGATGATGATATTGAGTCCACTGCTATTGGGATAGATCTTTTTGTTGATCTTGCAATGGCACATATGGATCTTGAGATATACCAATTAGCATGTATGGATTTGATGGAAGCTGCAATAGATGTTGGGCCAATCTCACCCTAATTCATTAAACAAGTACTCAATTTGCTAGTCTTAATTTAGTCCATATTTCATTGTATTACAATACATTTGGAGCTTCTTTTTTTGTGATATTGGGATCATATTTTGTGCTTCTTCTTTGTGATATTGGAATATTTTCAGCTCTCAGGAATGCTCTCAGGAATGTATGTATTTTTTATCCTAGTACATGGCTACACACGCAGCTATAGTTACAGCTATACCCATGTATTAACTGTGGGTGGTTGTAGCCATGTGCATAGCCATGTACTATAATTGTGTACACCCTGTGCACCTACCCAGGTCCCCTCGCTTTACTCTCTCTCCTCTTCATGCGGCTATGCTCCCCATCTCTTGTAGTGTCTAAATCAAAGAATATCTCACACAACAAGGTGACAAAAGATCTCCATGTCCTGTCTAATAGCATTCCTCTCCACCCATGACCCAAAAGTCCGTCAAAGATATCTGAACATCTATCACTCCTTATGGGTTTTAATGCCAAATAATGAAACATCATCTAAACTTGAGAATAGTAAGAAAATCAACAAAAACTTGACAGCAATAATATAGTCCAAAAGGAGACATAGTAAAAGTTTCACTTGCTATACTCATGAGATCAGGCCCAACACAACTACTGAACTGAAGTCAAGTAGCATGGCATTTTCCACACCCATCCCATGCCTAAACATGATCTTTTGTGAACTCGTTCCCAGGCAGGCATGCCTCCATGTTCTCTCATAGCATACTCCATTGGTTTTTTTTCTGCTCGTTTACACATAGCTAGGGCTTAAATTATTAATTCATGTAGAAAAATCCTATTCCTTTAATTTAGGACCTTTTCTCTCTCAATAGATTTGTGTTGTAAATTATGCTAGCCCTTTGTACATTATTGTGTATAATCTTAAATTCCAGGGTTCCGAGGCTAAACACTGTTATTTAATGGTTACACATATTTTTTAAAATACTCAATAGAACTTTTGAATTTGGAATCAATCATTTCTAAAGTTTTTATAATATTAAGAGTATTTTCTCTCTCCAAAATTGTTACAAAAATGGTACCTTGTAAGAGCTACACTTTTCTCTACGGCAAAGAGTATCCAATAAGCCTCCTAAAATGAAGGTACATGGCAGGTTTTGTGGCAAAATAAGTGTGGCCAATTGGGCTAGGTTTGGTCCCCTATGAGATTGGGTTGTACCCAATTTTGGAATTGTCAACTTATGGGTTTGAAAAAATTATTTCCTCATCATGAATACCATAGGATTGGAGGATGAACAACACATGATGGAGTTGGTTTAAATTCAAGTAATTGCACAGTTGAATAATGGGTAATTCGTGATAAGCGCATCATTTCTCACTAGGGTAATTCATGATAAGCGTGTTATTTGTCATTAGGGTCCCTTATAATTTGACAAGTAGTAATATGGCTTTTAATCTTTCTATCTTGACCCCTTTCCTTTGATATTTTTTATTTTTGGTGTTTTTTTAAAATTTGATTGTTTTTTTTTGGTTTTTTTATGATTTTGATTGTTTTTTTTTAAATTTGATTGTTTTTTTTGGTTTTTTTATGATTTTGATATGTTTTTTCAAGGAATATCCCTCTTGTGAATAATACATTGGGTGTTGAATATGATGCATGATTTGCTAGCACATGTTTTTTGAAGAATGTAACATTATTTGGATTTGAATAGTGCCCTATTCGAATTCAAATAGTGCATTATTTGAATTCGTATAGTGTGTGGATGAGGAATTGCATGAAATTTGAGTCTAATAGATAATAGTTAAACTCATGGCACACACATACCTAAAGTAATTTTTGATAATTTTTCGTTGGGATTGGTGAATCAAATTCTTTAATGCCCTTAATTCCTCTTTTAAGGCCAATATATCCTCTAAGATTAGATAAGGATGAGAATTTAGTTGTGTGTGAGGAATGGCATGAAGAAGGGGATCCAAGATAGGTGTTATTTCTTCTTAAGCTAATGCATCATTCCTCTCTAAGGGAATATGTGATTTAATGCTAGGAAAATGTAATTCGATAGAAATTGGACTACTGCCCTTCATATTTTGCTGATTTTTTATTTTTTTGGTTTAGGTGCAAAAGGGTGAGTAATCCCTTATCTTTACAATGAGCTACCAATGTATTATAATTATTTTATATAAAGATTAATGGTTGGATTAAGCTAATTAGTATAAAGAAAGATTTAAAAAATAAAATTTGAATAAAAGAGAAATTATAGGATTGAACACCTAGTCATAGCTTGATTCTTAATGCTCCAAGATTGCTCCACACCTTTAATCCTCTAATGAGATCAAAGTAAATTAAAAAAACCAAATTAGCCTTAAAAAGTTGGCTGATTTTCATTCCAACTAAGCTTGATATAAAAACATAAATGCATAAGTATAGCAATGGAATCCTTATCCAGGATATTGCCTCCCTACCAACGTGCCAAATACGTTGACAAAAATGGAAACACTATGCCTTGGGGGAAGGAGTTAGGAATGCAAGGCCGGCCATAGCATGTTTTCTCTCTTATCCATTTTATTATTGAAAAACCCTCTCTTATGGAGATGAAAGGGTCCTCAACCTTGCCTGCATTGGTGTCACCCACAATAGAGCTTTGCACTTGGGTATGGAGAAAAGAGGGAGATATCCTTGGAGAGCTCTATCTCTACCTTAATTCCAATCATGGGTACACGAATACGTGAGAGATAGAGATGGAGAGGGAGAGGCACAAGGGAAGAGAAACCAATATCACTCAATGCACTTACACACACAATCCACCAAGCAAACAAGCAACAAGAGAAAGAGGGGTAAGCAAGCAAGCCTCGCCACAAGAGTACAAGAATAGACTCCATTGTAATTTTGGGATTTTGTGTATTCCAGCAAGCAAGAGAAAGAAAGGCAAGCAAGCCTCCCCACAAGAGCACAAGACTAGACTCCATTATGCTATTGGGATTTTGTGTATTCTTGTTAGTTAATATATGTGTCTCATATTTGCAAGCCTTACCACAAGAGTACATGATTTAACTCCATTGTGATATTGTGATTCTTTGTATTCTCATTAGTTAATATATGTGCCTCATATTTGCAATGCCTGACTGCCCAAGTAATATCCAAGGGCTCAAAAACTAGAATGAGCTAATTCTCTAGACTATGTATATTAAGATAATAATGTATCAACTAGCATTACATAAGTCGTACTGTTGGTGATATCCCAAATTTTTTACATCATGAAGTGCATTTAATGGATACAAAAATGTAGCAGAAAATAGTATAGCTGGGTGACCAGAGTAATATTAAACCATTGTGATTATCGTAGAGTCAAGATATGAACTTACGATTAAAGTTCAATATTTTAATTTTGTGTTAGTAGCCGCATGAATGGGGTAATGTTAACATCCATTGTGGTTCAAAATGATGAACTTACGTTAAAGCTTAATACTTAAATGATACATTTTGTGTACATGTAGCATAGTGTGGTTGAAGCGTAGCATTTCAATGATACATTATGTGTTAGTATGTAGCAATTGCATGACTAGAGTAATGTTAATGTCCTTTGTGGTTCAAAATGAATCACGAGATGAACTTATGTTAAAGCTTAATATTTAAATGATACATTTTGTGTACGTGTAGCATAATAGTGTTGTTGAAGCTTAGCATTTCAATGATACATTTTGTGTTAGTATGTAGTAGCTGCATGACTAGAGTAATATTATCCATTGTGGTTAAAAATAAATCAAGAGTCGATGAAATTATGGTTGAAGCTTAGCATTTGAATGATACATTTTGTGGTATTTTTTAGTAGCCGCATGACCGGAGTACGGTTAACCATTGTGGTTAAAAATGAATCATGAGATGAACTTATGGTTGAAGCTTAGTATTTAAATGATACACTTTGTGTACATGTAGCTAGTTGCGACTTGTTTTTTCTTTGATAACTAGGTGCCTTGATAAGTTTTTCGCATTATTAACATTAATTCCATTTCTTTGTGAAGTGTTCTTATAACTATAATATAATACCATATCCTAAAACTAGTTACACCTTAATAGTGAAAAAGATTACAAAATAAAAAACCATTTATAGATAGCTATTTTATTTTGTTTCAAAGAAAGTACATCTCATTCATTTCATGTAATTTGTATGAGTAGAGCATAGGTCCATTTAAAAACACATACTTTTATTTTAAATAAAATGCTAAATTAATGTGCAGCAAGAAAGAAGCAATAGTACATAGAGATGAGATCTATGTGTGCGAATAATGTAGCTTGACAATTGAACTAAGATCAACTCCATATTTGGACCTTTCATACTCTTACAAAAGCAATCAAAAATCGATGTTGAAGTGAAAAGCAACGTTAGTTTTTGATAACGGCATTGTGAGCATTGTTAAACACTTTCTTTGAGCAAGGTTAAACGCTTTTTGTTAGAAAAGGAGGGAGCTGGGATTTTATTTATTTATTTAGAGAAAATATCTTCTTGCAGGATGGTGGGTTTTCCTTATTTCTAAGATGATTTTCTATGATCTTTTTGTTGATGAAATGGTCAAGAAAGTTGGCACTTGGCTACACATGTAAAAGCACACCTTTTCCATCTTTTGGAGTAGTAGTTTAAAGGATACGCTTTGTTTGCACATTCTAATAACCCCTCGAAATATTTAGGATGATATACAAAAGAAAATACACGCATTAAAAAAAAAACTTAGAGAATGATGCTTACAATTAAGGCCTTAAGCGAACTCAAGTAGACCGAGATAAACAAGCATCTCCATAAAAAAGGATTAATGGAAAGAAAGTTGATCATGTGAACTGAAGTAGACCAAGATAAACAAGCATCTCCATAAAAGAGGATTAACGGAAAGAGAGTTGATCTATGGCATCAAGCGCAAGAAAGCTTGGGGGGAACTTTGTGGCCACATGTGGTGAGGATGGTGGCGATGACATCGAGTTTGGCGTGGACGCCGATGATGCCGAGGACGTTGGCGTCGATGGCGGCGCAAAGGCAAACCTCCACGTCAAGGCCTAGGAGGCCCAAGAGCGCGCAGCAATCGCTCTGGAAGGGGTTGCCAAGGACGCCGCCCAAGATCGGAACGCACGCCCCGAGCTTGATTAGGTTCACAGGACATGTCGCCCCGGAAGGTGGTGGGGGGGTTCCGACAGTTGGAACGGCCGCCGGCGGTGGGCCGCTGGGCGGAGTTGGAACATGCAGTGGTGGAGAAGGTGTTGGTGGTGTCTTGGAGTGGTGAGAGTGTCCATGTTTAGAAGGTGGGCTATAGCTTGTGGGCTCGCAGGCATCAATACAAGGAGCTGAGAAGACCATGATCATCAACAGAAATGAAATAGCAATAGGAGAATATGAGATGAAGGCCATGGTGCAGATGGTTGATGATGTGCTTCTAGCTACCTTAGCTTAGCTTGAGCTATGTGTGCTTGTGGTAGCTTGCAACTTCTTGCACTCCTTTATATAGCAATCTCATGGGAGCCTTTACAGAGTGGCGATAGGCGAGGGAAAGCGTGCTCCGGTAATGATTTAATGGACGGGTAAGATCGCCTGGTTATAAAAGTTGATCGCATGGTGTGCTCCGGTAATGATTTAATGGACGGGTAAGATCGCCTGGTTATAAAAGCTGATTGAAGCGCGGAGGCGAAGGCTTGCATGGTGTGCAAGGTTGTTGATCACATTAAGGTT
Source organism: Cibotium barometz (assembly GCF_041138505.1). Classification (NCBI taxonomy): domain Eukaryota; kingdom Viridiplantae; phylum Streptophyta; class Polypodiopsida; order Cyatheales; family Cibotiaceae; genus Cibotium; species Cibotium barometz. The sequence continues at coordinate 46,486,660 of NC_141057.1, read as the reverse complement.
CATGAAATTAGGGCACATAAGGTTGACAGAGGGGTAATGCACCACCCCAAGATTGCTTAAAATATAATGGTTGATAATAGGGTTGATTTTTTTTTCCCTTTCTACCATTTTAATGTATTCCTTGACGGTCATTAAAATTCAAAATGCCCTAAATAGTGCTGCAAGAGGGGTGGCAATAATTTATTTGAGCAAAGGACCCATGCATCCCTTTGTTTTCTGTTTGCATTCAGCTTTAGCTGTATATTGTAGTCACGTGACCTCCTTTTGACCTCTTAACAACGACAAACTGTACTGCTACTCGTCGGCCGCTTTGTCAATATTTTCAAAAAGACCAGGAAACAAGGTTGAGCTCTTTATATCAAAGTAAGTCCCAAAATAACATTCCTTTTATTTATTTTTGGACGCCTTTCTAAAATACAGGTCATAGCCCAAGTTTAGAACATACTACTAATAGTTTGAAATTTGGCCTAGCAAAAAAACCTTGCAAAATTCTTATAATAAAACATTCTTTTCCCATAATTTTTGAATGATTTGAAACAAGTAGAGCATTGGAACGTTTTTGACTTGATATTATAATAAAGTCATGTAGATTATATAACTCTAGAATCAATGAATCTCTGTGTCCCTCCATAGAAAGAAGGTTGGAAAAAGAGGTTAGATGTGGATTGAGAAGGAGATTAGATATGGATTGAGCACTGATGATCTTTCTCAATAATGCTTTAAAATATGAAGGCAAGCTTATAAAGAACTTGTTTGAAATAGAACTAATCCGCTAAACACACTTGAAAACAAGGTTCCTATATCTCTCCTGCTTTGCAAGCTTTGGGGACGACTTCATGGCTGCATGCTTGTAAGGGTGAAGGGGACAAAGTACAAAGCAAGTGAGACACTACTGCTTTGGGACTTTTACGATAATATACAGTGCGCGTGGACAGTTTTCCAGTAGTATACAGTGCTGCAACCTTCTGCATAGCAAGCATTACTGCATGAGAGCTTTCTTCACGATAATATACTGTGTGTGCATGTACACCTTTCCAATAATATACTGCGCCACTTTCTGCTGCAAGCGACTCTCGTGAATGCACAGATAATGTTGTCCCCATCTACGCGCGCCTTTGTAATCATGTGTCTAGCTGGTGCAGGCTATCAGAAGCTTTTTCTAGGGATTTTACATTACTATTCGTTTAGCTTACACATGAGCGATGATAGCTTTCAAAATCGACACTGATTTGACAGTCGTTAATCCATACCTAATCTCTTATAGCTATAACTATAGATTATAATCTTGTTATTTGCCTCATTATTACCTTATTATCCATTCCCAAATCCCTTGCAAAAGCGTAAGTATTGTTAACATCAGAAAGAATCCTTCTCTGTAGTAGCATTGTAATCCTTTTATTGGGTAAAAAAGAGCAAGTTGCAAAGAAAAAAGAGAAAGGAGACAAGGGAGAAAAGACAAGAAAAAGAGAGGAGGAAAAAAGCAAGGGAAATCCTTATTGCCTCTCCTTATTATTGTCTCTACAAAATAAGATTTAAAAAAAGGTTTTTAAAAAACATAAATCACAATGTTACAATAAAGAAAAATAAGACACAAAATAAAACTTACATTTTTTAAAAGGTGATGTGCAATTCAAGGTATGAGCTACAAAACAAAAATTCAATAGGAATCAAAAGAAAAGTAAAACTTATATTTTTTTGAAGGTGAAGTGCAAGTCAAGGGGGAGGGGTGTGTGTGTGTGTGTGTGTGTGTGTGTGTGTGTGTGTGTGTGAGAGAGAGAGAGAGAGAGAGAGAGAGAGAGGGGGGGGGGGGGGGAGAGATTATATTAACCTATGCAAAATGCCAAAATGACCCTTAAAAGAAAATACACAACATGAAGAAAACCAAAAAGATCTTGAGCAAAATTTATGGTCCAAAATCTCGTTTTATTCTAGGCTTTGGATTGGTTTTTGACTTGGTTTTGCAATATTTGTTAAGTGATTTACCCTTAATATTCACTATTCACTTGGCTTCTATTCAAGCTATTCACTTGGCTTCTATTCTAGTAGCTTCCAAGGCTTGCCGATCGCTTCCAAGATGAAATTCTCAATGAGGTGGCTAGTCATGAGCGTTACATAGTATGTGATGGTTATTCATACTTCTTTTTAGATATAGATTGCAAAGGAGGATTAAAAAAAGATGACATTCATCATGTCGTGGGGATGTTTTGCCTATTGTGTGTGTGTGTGTGTGTGTGTGTGTGTGTGTGTGTGTGTGTGTGTGTGAGAGAGAGAGAGAGAGAGAGAGAGAGAGATTATATTAACCTATGCAAAAGGCCAAAATGACCCTTTATAATAAAATACACAACATGAAGGAAATGAAGAAGGTCTTGAGCAAAATTTATGGTCCGAGATCTCATTTTATTCTAGGCTTTGGATTCATTTTTGACTTGGTTTTGCAATATTTGTTAAGGGCTTTACCCTTAAGGATTGGGTATGGATGGATTCAATCCATTTGGTCTTAAATTGACATCATTGACCACATGGCCATTGACCAATACTGAACTACAATCTCCCTAATTTAAAGTCAATAAAGAAGGGTCATGTGATGCTAGCTCTTCTCATACCTAGCAACAAGAACAAGGTCAAGAACAAGGTCAAGGACAAGGTCAAGAACACGAATGTGTACCTTCAATATTTGATCGAGGAGCTTGAGACACTATGGCATGGCATCCAAGTGCATGATGTGTACTGATCGCTTACACAACATAGTACAGAGGTGAAGGCAATTTTAATGTGGATAATGCATGAATTTTCAGGATATGGAGAGTGCTCTAGTATGTTTTTTATTCTCAATCACCTTAATTTTGATTTCAATTATCTAATATTAGATGGCTCTAAATATATTTTATTTGTGCATTGTGCATAATTAGGACTCACAACATGAATCCGGTCACAATGCTTGTTCGATTTGCGGGACATCACTTGTTACATATGGCCTATGCATCTCAAGAAGGTCATGTATGAAGACCATCACCATTTTTTTCCATTTGATCATGAGAAGTTTATTCCATCTACAAAAGGAGCCCCCCCACATCCTCTAAGAGAGTAGGAGATAGGGAAGTATTGTGGAGAGGATCGAATGCCTCACCACCACTTGGCCAATAGTTCAAGGGAATAGGAAGGTAATTTTACCTAAAGCACCTTGGATCTTGACAAAGAATGAGGAGAAGAGAGTGAAGGATCAAATTGCCTCCTTTCATATCCCTATGGGTGTCATGCATTCATTAAAGGGGTCATTCACAAAAACAAAGAAGAAAGGAGGAACTCAATTATATGGTCTAAAACACATGATTGGCACGAGATGTTTCAAGTATGTTCAATTTACTTATATAAGTGGCATGATGGTATGTTCAATTTACTTATATAAGTGGCATGGTGGTATGTTATGTAATTACATAACATTGTTTGCAATGTTATGTGTTACATAGTTCATTCTTGCCATATGCATTAGTGGGTGTGGAGATTAAAAAGTGCACAAGGCCATCTACAAAATGGGGGCGGTGGTGAGGTATAGAAAACTAAAATTGTAACATGGATTTATTTTTTTGTTGTGCTAGTTTATAAGACATGTCATGCTAATTAAATGGACTGAACTCTATCTTAGCTACATAAGTTCCAAGGAGATCCATCCATCCACTATTGATGCAGCGCCTGAGTAATGGTAGTGGAGGTAGTGTGCATGATAGAGGAGAACCTCCCATGAATTATTCTCACTAGTCAATTAGATCTTGTGGTACACTTGATAGATGAAGTGTGAGTGTGCGGTGTTGTGCATGCTCTGTGGATGTTCTTCCTTAAGCGTTTCATGAAGACCTTTAAGGATTTTGTTAGGCAAAGAGCTAGGCCAGAAGGAAGCATGGCAGAGGGTTGGTTAGTGCAAGAAGCATGTATTCACATTTCATAGTATCTCTCTCGAGTGGATCTCAGAGAGTTGGTTAGTGCAAGAAGCATGTATTCACATTTTAGAGTATCTCTCTCGAGTGGATCCCACAATTTCACTATTGTGGAGTAATAAGGAAGATGAGAGCATGGTGTCTCACGTACCATAAGGCAAAGGAAGATCAAGGAGAATGGACACATCAATGTCGAAGAAGGCGAATACATTTTGTATTCTCAATAGTGAAGTTATGAAGAGGTGTGTGGGAAGGTTTGAAGAGGTGAGGAGAAACTAATATGAGGAGAAACCAATATGAGGAGACAAGATCATTTAGGATGTGTTCGAGAGGCTTGCCATTTCCTCTTAAGCTTGCATCACTTCCAAAAGATTGTAATCATTAGGAGAAATATGAACTCTCCATTTTGCCCCTTAAGGAGTGAATAAAAAAAGATTAGCCTAACCAATGAGAGAGCTAGGATTCTAGATCCATGTAACATGAAAGAATAGTTTATGACATAAAATTTGACAAACGAATTTCATTTTTTCCTTTTTTTTATGTTTAACTTTTTACTTTCCCTCCTTTTGCATTTCACTACCTTTTCATTTTCTCCCTTTTTTTAGTGGAATTCAATTTTGCCATATCTTCTGCAACTCTAGTTCTTTCTTCATGAAATTTTACAGGGATGTTCTTCTTCACCATAGCTCTCTCATAAAATTTCATCTAATTTGGACAAAACCTCTATGAGTTATGTATGTTTTCTCACATGAACTTTCTCTTCTTTACGCCACAAATAGCTATCTTGATCTGAAGTGGCATCAAATTCTTATGAGTAATGATCATATGTTTAGGGTTTGTCTATGTTTTGTCTTGATGTAAGAGATAGGTTTGTTTATGTTTTGTCTTGATGTGTTGTTGTTTATTTTCACAGGAGCAAGGTTGTGAGCAACAAGATTGTGCAAATGAAAGCAGTAATTTGCTATTTATTTCGTGTTGTTCTAATCTTTATTTGTTGCTTATAATATTATCTACACCACAGATAACTATCTTGATTTTAAGTGGCATAAAATACTTGCGAGTAATGATCATAGGTTTAGGGTTTGTTTATGTTTTATATTGATATGTTTATGTTCATTTTCAAAGGTTATAAGCAACAAGGTTGTGTGAATCAAAGCAATAGGTTGTTGTTTATTTCTTGTTGTTATAATGTTTATTTGTTGCTTTACAATCTTAACATAGATATTTATTAATCATGTAGCCTAACTTTGTTAATTTGGTGCTTTGTTTTTTATTGTAGATGTCTTCAAGGAGGAGGAATATCAGTGATATTCACACAATGGAGGTGTTTAATAGGAGAGATGATGAAGTTAATAGGAGAGATGATGAAGTTAATTAGATCCCTAATCAATAGGTGTTTAATAGGAGCAGGGATTTCACTGACGTAAACGAAAACATGTGAACATGTTAATAACATATGTTAATAACACAAAAAATCTTGTGATCACATGTTATATTCACAAAGCTTTCACAAGGGCCTAAAAAAATTATCTTTGTCGGGCATAAAAAATCTTCTTAGGTGGCCCACTGACCTGCTATTATGTGAAGATGGTAACATGAGAACATGTGAATAGCTTATTCCCATGTGTAGCCAAGCTTTTAAGGGGTTCCCAAATGGCAAGTGACCTGTTATTTTGTGAACGGTAACATGAGAACATATGAATAACTTGTTCACATGTGTTATTATCACAAAAAATCTTGTGATCACGTGAATATTAAATCCCTGAATAGGAGAGATGATGAAGTTAATTAGATCCCTAATCAATACAGTAAGTTAAATTGGATTTTAATGAGACCAAGTACTCGTGGGAGTTTCAAGGTCAAGCTCAAAGATGTAACATATCCCAACAAACAATGGAAAGGTAGAATCATAGAGTTCAGGAGACACACCACCAATGGTACAATAACAGAGGCTTTCATTCAACATGTTTATATACACAAAGAGATTCGAGTGCATCATGACAACTTCTCAGTGCCAGACATAAGCCTAACAGTAAATTTATATATCTGTGCTTTGTGTTCTTGTGTTTTGAGTCCATGGTTATTAGATAGAGTTTTAATACAAGCATGTTTGTTGCTTACAGCTTTATATCCATCAACTCTGCATGAATGGCAAAATGTAGAGTGCTTAAGTGGAAAGCTAAATGTTTTACATGCAAAGATAGATGCCTTAATCTATGACAATAAGAGTGCAAGCAAATTGGCATCTGAGAATGTTTACTTTTATAGTTCCATATATATTGTGGAGAGACATAGTTTGGAGTACATTCCACTACCACCGTTGTCTAGCTAGGAATGGTATAATCCTAGCTTAGACATGTCATAAGCGTGTAGGGTAAAGATAAAAACTGATGTTCATGCTGCCATGAAACCCTCCATAGGCTCTAGAGATGTGCATCTAAGTTGGTTTGTTTGCACATTTGTTTGGATCCTGTGAAGTAGTAAAGAAAACTAAGATTACGTATCAATGCAAGTGCCCATCTAAGGATTGGATGACTCAATTACTAGGTGAGTCATGGCATCTCAAGAGAACTCACTATGATGATATTATTGAGTGTAGAATCACTGTGGTGGCAAATGTTACCTTTAGGTAAGATTACACTGCTGTTGATTGTTTATAGTTTTTATTCATAAGTACTTCATTGAAAGACACCGATCGTTGATTGTTGTTTTTATGTTTTTATGTTTTTATGTTTTTATGTTTTTATGTTTTTGGTTGATTGTTGATTGTTATTATTATGTTTTTATGTTTTTATATTGGTTGTTTATTTTTTATGACAGGTACTTCATTGCAAGACAAACTTTGTGCATTCACTTTTCAAGTATAGGAGGTGGTGACTTCTACGAGGAGTGGCTCAGCTTAGACCAAGACATGCGAGATGGCACACATTCAGAATATTATTTGGGAGGCTCATGACCCTTTTAGCGTTAATGTAGAAATTCATTAGCCCCTTAGTTTTCTGAAGGCAGGAAATCCAACTCATGTCCAATGATCCCCCTTGTAATTTGTATTTCAAGTTGGATGGTAGGAAGGTTGGGAGTCGAAGTCAACATTGCAAAACATGCAAGCAGTGTGTTGCTCCACACATCCTTGAAATTATAGAGTCCATGTAATTCTTATTCTTCCAAGTGAATATTAAAAACTGTTTCTCTAAAAGTGTTGTAAATTTAATTTTATTTCATTTTCATAAATTATAGTGGTTTTTTTTAAGTCTATTGTGTTTCAAACCCATTAATATGTAAGAAAATAAAGATAAGTATAAGTAAGTACAATTGTAAATATAAGTATAAATATAAACAATAATATAATAAATTATTCTCTAACTATAAATATGATTTATGATTTCTTATATTTTAATGAAGTATCATTAATTTTAAGTCTATGGATATAAGTATAAAAATAAATATAACTTTAATTATATATTTAAGTATAAATAATAATATAAGTAACTTTGTAAATAATATAATATAATCATAATAATAATAATATGTAACAAGAAATAAAAGTATGATTTATTATTTATTATATTTTATTGAAGTGTCCTTTATTTACTAAAGTATAAACATAAGGTATTAAAATAAATAAAAATTTATAGATATTTTAAGTACAATAATAAACATAAGTATAAATTGCATCCATCCAGTCTCACGAAACCCAAAGTCATGACCCACCACTAGCTTCATTGAGTTCCATCACCATTGAAGGGGTGGAGTACCTCGTCATGCAGGATGTGTTGAAGCTCTTGGAATTTTACTGAAATAAATATTAATTTAATAAATTTTTATAATATATATTACTTTATTAAAGTTTTAATGAAATAATATATAAATTTATATTTATAAGTATAAGGAGGTGTTATTTTCATTCACTTCTATTGCATTCTCTATCTCTCACTTTCTATCCACCTTGCTTGTTGCTCCCTTTAGGACTTCACCATGGCTTCTCATCACATGATGCGTTCGCGCAGTGGATGAGTAAAACCCATTACGGTCAGATGTGGGACCAGATTTACCCTAGGTTTTGTTATACTATTGAGCTAGAGAATATATTTAGGACTCTAGAGCCCGATAGCTCAGTGCTTGCATATTTTTACGAGGGATGTGATGATATCACATTTTTTTATCCCTGACTCCACTGCTGGATACCCCTAGAGTTCCTCTTCTCCATGAAGAGTGGTGAACAACCATACAAAGGTTGTGCAAAGAGCACTTGCACATGTTCCCCCCCTTTCCGATCTACCTCTGTGCCTCTCACTTTTGAGGAGGCAAACTCAATCGATCTCATCAAGTGGGATATTACCTTTGCTATTTGTTTATTATGCTCTGATTTTGAAGAGGAGAATGATGAGGAGCCAGTGGTGCCTCTTCTCACCTATGAAGAGAAGGAGCTAGAGGAGATAGTCCTCGAGACATGCAAGAGGAGGAGGCATGTAGCTTGTCTTTGGACTTGTCGACTATCTACCAGGAGGCAGCCCATCCTACTGAGAATGCAAAACTTGCATCATTGAGTGCCATCACTATAGATGGTGTTGAATACTTACTCATACAGGATGTCCTTGAGGTCTTGGATTTGAGGGAGGAAGAGTTGTACTGCCACCTTGTCCGGGATGTTGATGAAGATCTCATTGACTTTGACAATGTGGATGTCCCTCCACAAGTAACTGAGATTGGCCGATACGATGGCACGAGCATGAATGATATCTCTGCAATCATCCACATCCAAAGAAGTACTACAGAAGCTGCTCCTGACAATGATATCTTAGATGTAGAATTTGAGAGGTTGTAGGAGGAGCTCTTTGAACCTCGACCATGCATTGACCTCTCGGACCCTCTACATGGTGATAGAGCGATCACTGGGGTAGACCTAGATACACCAGCCAGGAAACAGAATGATGAGGCTGAGAAGGTACGTTAAAAAAAAATTAATCTTCTTGAAAATTTTGGCACGAAGCCTCAGGGGCCTGGGGACTCCACGCTTGTAATCTAGCATGCATCGAGGCCCTCCAAGCATGCCAGCCGAAGGCTGGCGAGGATGGCCCTGATCAGCTGATCAGGGCCATCCTTGCTAGCAGCAGCTGATCAGGGCCACCCTTGCCAGCCTTCGGCTGCTGCTGGCATGCCTGGAGGGCCTCGATGCGTGCTAGATTACATGCGTGGGGTCCCCAGGCCCCTGAGGCCCCATACAGATTAAGGGCCATCCTCATCACCCTTTGGCTGGCATGCTTGGAGGGCCCCGATGCATGCCATATTACCTGTGTGGGGTCCCCAGGTCCCTGAGGCCCCGTACAAACAATTTCAACTCATTTGAAAATATTTTCTTTCATGAAATTGTATTTTGGAATAATTTTGATATTTTATTTTTGCATGCAAATATTTTCTTCACGAAATTGTCTATGTCGATGAGTTTGCATCAAGAGCTAGTGGAACAAGGGGTGGTAGAGGAAGAGTCCAAGATGCATCTTTGAAGGAGTATATTGGCAAGATCTTCCAAGACATCATTGTCTTTCACAAAGTATGCTCCCCTGATGGTGGACAAGTCTCTCTCATGAAGATCGAGGCTCTAACAAAGGGTGCTGCATTCAAGTCCATGCCTGTGAAATCAAGCTTAGAGAAGCTGGTGCTTGTGAAGCCCTCCAAGGTCCTATATTTGTTCGAAGCTCAGCGTGGAGGTTCACTTTTTGGCCTAGGCCTTACTACTGGGAAGATTGATCTTCATACTATCCAACTCGAGCTTGATGGAAATTTTGTTGTAATTTCTTCACTTAAAGCTCCTACTAACTCTGCTAAGCCTAGTACTAAGAGGCGCAGAGTTTAGCGTTTTTGTACTTGCTTCTATGTCATGATGTAACAATTTCTATATTAATAATTTTTTTTTAAGTTTTGTTGTATTCATGCGATCAACAAATAATATTCAATCATTAATTTAAAATTGAAATCACAATACAATTATGATTGCCAGATATAATCAAGTAGACACTTGGCAAGGATTTAAAAAAATATTTTCATTAAGTAAAGCATTTACATCATGATCACATGAGATTACATTGTGGAATATACATGAGATTACAAGATCTCCCTAAAATTGCGGCTCATCACCATAATCTTTCCTCCACTTTCGCATGCGTAGAACTAGCCACATATTGGTGACTCTCTTGGCATGGACTGCTGCATACATTGTGTCACCATACATGTCCACCAAAAAAGCTTCAGCAGCCTCTTGAAGAGCTTCCAAAGCTACTGCTATCCATTGTGTGGGAGCCTCACTATTGTCGACCCGACGATGCCATCGAGATATCTGGCTCTCGTTCAAATCATCCATGATCTCCCTAACGAGGCGATGAAAAGGTCTCCTCGAGATCAGAAGGTCTGTCGTCTTTTGATACTCTAAATCCAACCTCAAGAATATCCTAAATAGTTCCACAATACTCAAGATTGTCCTCTATGACATTGGTATCATGTCTATTGGCTCGACTTTCTTGCTCAAAAGTTGCCATCACACCACAATCAAATGTGTTTCTTTTAGAATCCACACGCTCCGTGCAAAAGTGCCTTCCCTCTGACCATATTACATTATAGTTTGTACTAACATTAAACAAAATCATGACATTTAGTATATATAGTGCATTAAACAAGGTATATACGTGAGATAGAGATGAAGAATGTACTTACTTGAGGGTCACATCCTCTTACATACTCATGCTCTTCTCTTGTGATGATCATCTCTCCATTTTGAGATGCCATCAGTATTTCTATACAAAGACATTCTATATTGATCACATTTGGTAGAGGTTCCAAGCTAGGCGAGAATGGCAAGTGTCTATTTGCTCTTCTGAAAGCTCTTCTCTCATCCTTTCATCTATTGATTGCATCCTTGTATCTCCCAATCCACTTCTCCATGATGGGACTATTTAGAATGCAGAATGTATTCACCTTGTGGCATAATGCTTCATCCCGTCTTCACTGCCTTCCTTTTTCCTGAGGCACATTAGTGATTAGTCGGTCATCCGAGTCCTCATTGCTCCATAATCATGGCATGGAAGGATCTATGCGAGATAGATGTTTTGAGATATACACCAGAGACTCTTGCATCAACCATCTCTTTGCCATGCTTACTTCTGGCCTTTCTCTTTGTCTCACAAAGTCCTTCAAGGTTTTCATGAACCTTTCAAGGAAAAACATCCATCGAACATGAACAGTGCCACACAATTCCAAGTTTCATCAACCAAATGTACTAGAAGATGCAATTGGCTAGTGAGAATTGTTCTAGGGAAGTTGTCCTTGATCATACACACTACCTCAATAGCATTGAGAGAGGAGCCATCTCAATGGATGTAGGATTTATCTCCTTTAAGGATATGTACCTACATACATAGCAATTATGTGTACTATTTACCAATACATAACTTGTGAGCGCGTAAGAATTCCAAATAAGCAATATAACTTAGTTAATTTAAGAGAAGATTCATAACTCACCAAGCTTCCCATTTTGTAAATAGCCTCTCTCACCTTCTTGTCTCTCCACAACCAACTATAGCAATTGGAAGAATAAACTATGCATAGAAAAAATGAAAATTGGTATATGAGCTTATAAATTATGTACCACAAAGAGAAAATGAAAAAGTGAATATTTATATACCTGTAATATCTTGTACCAATCATGTGTCTTGAGGCCATATAATTGTTCCTCTCCTTTCTTTTTGGTCTTTGTAAAGGCACCCTTCAATGAATGCATTACTCCCATTGGTGTATGAAAAGAGGCGATCACACTTTTCACCTTATTATGTTCCCTCTTGGTTAATACCCATGGTGCCTTTGGTAGGACTCTTTTGCCATTCTCACTTTCAATTGGCCATGCACTTTGAAGGTCTCCAATGTTTTATAAGTCATCCCTTGCACCCTTTGTATCTCTTTTACCAATTAAATGGTCCCAAATATTTGTTGCCACATTCTTAAAGATATGCATGGGATCTAAGAGATGATTGATCTTCATGTCACACCAATATGGAAGTCGAAAGAAGATTGAGTGTCTAGACATCCCATTTGGTGGTGGATTGGGAGTGCTTCTCCCCATGCCCTAAACCAATCTCTACCTCTCATCACAAGCGGTGAGATATCATGTGGCACATACTTGGGATTGAGTGTCTAGACATCCCATTTGGTGGTGGATTGGGAGTGCTTCTCCCCATGCCTCAAACCAATCTCTACCTCTCATCACAAGTGGTGAGATATCATGTGGCACATACTTGGGATGTGAAGGAGGGAGAAATTTGATGATGTTTGCATACACCACCTTCTTACATGTAGAGGGTCTTTCCGAAACAAGTAATGGTCTGTAAATCGGACATGCATGATGTCCGGAGGTTGCCAAACCTATTTTAATTGAGATAATTGAGATAGAGATATAAACTTAAAGTTTAAAGACTAAAACTTATTCATATAAGGTTCAAGTAGGTACTTGAACACTCCGAGAACCTAGGATAGTCATGCATGTAAGATACCTTCCTCCAGCTTTTGAGGTGTGCAAGTGTAAGAACCTTCCCTTCTGATCTTATAATTATTCCCCTCTCTGAAATAAAGGAAAGATCATGTTTTACCATGTTTGGCCTGGAGAGAGAAAATGGAGATAATTCAAAATTGAGATATTTTTTAATATAAAACTCCTCCTAGTGTCTAAAATGGTTTCCCCTGAAATAGAAATTCAAAAAGAATTTTCCAATGTGCAATTGGAATTAATTGAAAATAGGTATAAAGGACCTTAGCCTAAGGGTCTAGATTTTCAGAAATTTTTAGATTATGGTCCAATTAAGATTCCTATGGGCCAATAGGATCAATCCAAGTGTAGGGAGGAGATAAATTAAAGAATAAAAGAAAAACCCCCCAAAAATGAGTAAATGCTCACATAAGATGAAGAGTGGACTAAGGACCAAAGAAAAGAATTAAAAAACTGAATTTTAACACCTCAGTGTGGGGATCTCCCCTCATGAAGTAGGCACCTTTTTCTCATCATTATCCCCAATTTTTAATCAATAAAATGAGATATTTTCATCTCTCCACTCTCCTGTTTCAAAACTAGATCCAAAAAGTAAGCTGAACTGACCAAAAAATGGTCAAAAATTGACCAAACTGACCTGGAAAATTCTAGAATTAGTTTGCTTAGTTAGAGGCTCACTTTTTCCTATAAATAGAAGCCTCCCCCTTTGTAAAATCTCAATGGTGTTTATGCACTCTTACTCTACTCCTGTGTCCTGAGCCATCTACATTGAATTTTTTAATAATTCAATTGTTTTTGGCCTAATCCTCTCCAAAGTGAATTGGTGGCCACTATTGCTTCAAACAATAGTAGAACCCTCAATCCCTCAAGCCAAAGGAGAGCTTACAAGCTCCATGTAAGCTAATTTTCTTACTTTGTTTACGAATTTTAATGAAAAATTTATGGTTTTCTTGATTTTTATGTTTTGCAAATGATTGAATTAAATTCAAATGCTATGCCTTTGATGAAAAGGCCACCCCCTTCTCTTCTTTACATTCCAAACTTTCTTAATCCTAGAAAGATTAACTAAGTGATTAATTAAACTCTTCTTATTGTTTACTCTCTTGAATTTAAAAAATTGTGTAGATTAGAGTTCTATAATTCTAAATTGGGTTAATTAAGTTAAATAAAGAAAGATAAAAATGAGAAATGGTCAGCCATACAAAGGAGGTTATGGCAAAATTTTCCATAATTTTGTGAAAAAAGAAAGTTTGTTTTTATGTTATTTCAAAAGAGTAATTCCCACCATTTTTGCATCTAAAAGAAATATTCTAATTACTCCATGTACATATTCACCTATGAATATGCATGGATATCACTAATATTAATTATTAAAATTGATTTCTATGCATAGAAAGATACATAAAGGAAATTTTTTTATTACAAAAGTGTTATTCTTATTAAATTTGATTTCCATGCATATAAAGATGCATAATGAATTTTTTTTTATTATAAAAGTGTTATTCTTATTAAATTTGATTTCTACGCATAGAAAGATGCATAAAGGAATTTTTTTTATTACAAAAGTGTTATTCTTATTAAATTTGATTTTTATGCATAGAAAGATGCATAAAGGAAAATTTTTTATCACAAAAGTGTTATTCTTATTAAATTTGATTTCTATGCATAGAAAGATGCATAATGGAATTTTTTTATTTTAAAAGTGTTATTCTTATTAAATTTGATTTCTATGCATAGAAAGATGCATAAAGGAATTTTTTTATTACAAAAGTGTTATTCTTATTAAATTTGATTTCTATGCACAGAAAGATGCATAAAGGAATTTTTTTATTACAAAAGAATTTTTTTATTTTAAAAGTGTTATTCTTATTAAATTTGATTTCTATGCATAGAAAGATGCATAAAGGAATTTTTTTATTACAAAAGTGTTATTCTTATTAAATTTGATTTCTATGCATAGAAAGATGCATAAAGGAATTTTTTTATTACAAAAGTATTATTCTTATTAAATTTGATTTCTATGCATAGAAAGATGCATAATGGAATTTTTTATTTTAAAAGTATTATTCTTATTAAATTTGATTTCTATGCATAGAAAGATGCATAATGAAATTTTTTTATTTTAAAAGTTTTATTCTTATTAAATTTGATTTCTATGCATAGAAAGATGCATAAAGGAATTTGTTTATTACAAAAGTGTTATTCTTATTAAATTTGATTTCTATGCATAGAAAGATGCATAAAGGAATTTTTTTATTACAAAAGTGTTATTCTTATTAAATTTGATTTCTATGCATAGAAAGATGCATAAAAGATTTTTTTATTACAAAAGTGTAATTCTTATTAAATTTGATTTTTATGCATAGAAAGATGCATAAAGGAATTTTTTTATTATAAAAGTGTGATTCTTATTAAATTTGATTCTATGCATAGAAAGATGCATAAATGAAATTTTTTTATTATAAAAGTGTTATTTTTATTAAAATTGGTTTTTATGCATAGAAAGATGCATAAAGAAATTTTTTTATTATAAAAGCGTTATTCTTATAAAATTTAATTTTTAATCATAAAGAAATTCTTTTTATTTTAAAAGTGTTATTCCTATTAAATTTGATTTTAGGCATAAAAGGCATTTTTTATAAAAGTGCTATTCCCATTGAAGTTGATTTTTATGCATAAATAGATGCATAAAGAATTTTTATATCAAAATTAGAATTCTCTTAAATTCTATGTTTAAATTCTATGAGTATTCGATAAATGAACAATTAAATACTCTAAGAGAGAAATTTCTATCATTTTATATTCACACGGATTGTAAAAAGAAAATTCAAGAAATCTATCGAAATATTCAGATAAATGACTAATCTATTCCTCATTGGAATTCGTTAACTAATTTAGAAATCAGTTAAGTGAATATTCAAAAGAAAGAAATTCGGTAAAATAGTAATTGAATTATCAAACCTTTTTGAGAAAGATAGTTCAGGAAAAATCTTATCCGACTCGAACCTTGAATCAGACTATGACCAAGACCAAACTCTTTCGTCAATTTCGAGAAAAGAAGGTGTGACCAGTTTAGAAAAATACACTCAAAACTCCCGTCAAATCTGAAACTAAGTTTGAGACCCTTCAAATTAATCTGTGTATCAAGGTTATAGAATTCAAGGAATTCTGGTATGAAATTCAGAATCCCGATCAAGAAGTTTTGGGGATACTGATTCAAGAAATACTCCTTGTATTCAAAAGAAAATCAAACTAAAAACTTGCATAGAAACCCTGTTTCCCTAAAGGACTGTCTTACGCCAGATGCTAAAGGGAGAATTTGGTATATATTTTTCTAAGGGAAGTTCGGTTGCAATCAGCTACTACTGGCGGGGAGTGTTCAAAGGACGGTTCTCGCGGGCAAAGCCTGCCCAGGTCTTGACCAACCTCGGTATGGTTGAAAAATGGTATGCTTCCGGTATGATGGGCGAGGGCCGACGAAGTGGTCCCTAAGTGAATAGATATGATGACATGTGAATCAGATAGATGTGAATGAATGGATGAGATGTGATGTCATGTCATGTGAATCGGGATGTAAATGAATGATATGGGATGTGAATGGATGATATGTGATGAAAATGGATGTGAATGTGAATGTGACGAATGGATGATATGTGAATGGAAATGGATGTGAATGCGAAGAATGGATGTGAATGTGTATGTGATGAAAATGGATGTGAATGTGTATGTGAAGAATGGATGTGGATATGTATGTGAAGAATGGATGTAGATATGTATATGAATTAATGGATGTGAATGTATATGTGAAGAATGGATGTGAATGTGTATGTGAAGAATGGATGTAGATATGTATATGAATTAATGGATGTAGATATGTATATGAATTAATGGATGTGAATGTGTATGTGAAGAATGGATGTGGATGTGTATGTGATGAAAATGGATGTGAATGTGTATGTGAAGAATGGATGTGGATATGTATGTGAAAGAATGGATGTGGATGTATGTGAAAGAATGGATGTGAATGTGTATGTGAAGAATGGATGTGGATATGTATGTGAAAGAATGGATGTGAATGTGTATGTGAAGAATGGATGTGGATGTGTATGTGATGAAAATGGATGTGAATGTGTATGTGAAGAATGGATGTGGATATGTATGTGAAAGAATGGATGTGGATGTATGTGAAAAAATGGATGTGAATGTGTATGTGAAGAATGGATGTGGATATGTATGTGAAAGAATGGATGTGGATGTGTATGTGAAAGAATGTGATGTGATGTAAAGAGATGGATGTGGATGTGTATGTGAAAAAATAGATGTGAATGTGTATGTGAAGAATGGATGTGGATATGTATGTGAAAGAATGGATGTGGATGTGTATGTGAAAGAATGTGATGTGATGTAAAGAGATGTGATGTGACATGAATATATGTGGATGTGAAGTGATAGATATGAATGTATGGATAGATGTGGGTAGTCGTACATGTGAACGATTGGATGGATGTGGATAAATGAGATGAGATGTGTATGAATGAGATATGATGTGGATAGATGTGATGTGATGTTATGTGGATAGAATGTATGTGATGGGATGGTGATGAGAATGAATGTGATGTGAAATGGATAGATGTGAGTGAATGAGATGTGATGTGAATCGGGATGTGAATGAACGAGATGTGATGTCATGTGAATTGGGATGTGAATGAATGATATGGGATGTCGACCATCTTGTGAATGAGGTCGTGGAGACCTAGCTGATAAAGTTGCAACAGCTGACGGAGAGTCAATGGAGGATGTCATAGCATAGCAAAGTCGGCCGAGGTCTTGACCAGCCTCGGTTCGATTTAAATGGTGAGCTTCCAGTACGGTGGAGGAGGGACCAAGGAAGCGACCTATGAGTGAAGCGCCAGGTGACCTGTGAAGGATCCTAGAGGGTGCTGACCATGGTGCTCGGGCTCTGGGTTGCCGAAGATACCCACACGTGCGTCAGGGAAGATATTTTGGATCAAGGAGTAAGAGTTGTTTTCTAAATTCGGGCATAGATCTGGCTGATTGACCTTGCTGGTCCTCAACGGATGAGTCCATGGCTCTTTTATATGGATCTGTTGCTTAATCTTGCTGATCTTCAACAGAGATTCCATTTTGATTTTTATAAGTGAATATATTGCCAAAAACTATGAGCTAGGAACTATCGAAAAGGCCTCTGAGTGGACAGGTGGTGAGCGTTCTAGTTGCCAATCATGCCATAGGTACACCGATGAAGGAAAAAATAGAAATTAGGATTCAATCGGATACTTTGGAGGATTATGATCAATGATACTATAGTTTCATTAAAAGATTGTTTTAAAGACAGCTGAATCTGTGAAAAAGGCAATTTCATATTAGGTGTATAAGTGGTGTGACTAGTTTTAAGTTTGCATGAATATCCGACTAGGGGACCTGGGAACTCTTTTCCCTGGTACCCGGGACAAAACCTAACCAAATTCTTAAATGGATTCTATCACTACAGCGGTTGGGCGGTTGGCTAACCCACGGGACCGGATGGGGTTAGGCTGGACTGATGGATCCCTAAATGAAAAAGAGACTCAATTCTGTTATGGTACGATAGATGAAGTACATCCCGGATAAAAAATGTTCTATGGAAAAGAATCAACGGCTGTGCCTCTCAATGAGGAAAAAAGCGTTGGTCTCTATGATCCAAGTGCAAGTCGGTTCGGTCTGATCAGTTCATGTGAGATCCCTGTCCCCACCATGAGACGGATTCGGGGTACTAGCAGCGGAAGTAGCACTTCATGCGCGGGCAGGGACCCACACTCGGGGCCTCGTCCACGGATATCCGGACAAGAGACTAATCCGTCAGTTTTTCCAAAACCGAACCCGGAAAGCACGGGCGATTCCACCAAGATAACTTTTTACTCTAACGTAGTCAAGATCATTACTGATCACGCTGATCCAACTGCACCTAAAAAGATACTCGGTCAGATCAAGGAAGAAACTTGAACTTGGATCATTGGGATCAACGTTTTTTTCCCCATCAAGAGGCACAGCCGTTGATTCCTATCCATAGAACAATTACTATCCGGGATTTACTTTATCTATCGTAATAACAAAAATTGAGTCTCGATTTACGGATCCATCAGTCCAGCCTAACCCCATCCAATCACATGGGTTAGCCAACCGCCCAACCACTGTAGTGATGGGATCCAATTTGGAATTTGGTTAGGTTTTGTCCCGGGTACCAAGGAAAAGAGTTCCAAGGCCCCCTAGCCGGAAGTTCATGCAAACATAAAACTAGCCACACCACTTATACACCCAATATGAAATTTCCTTTTTCTTAGCATCAGCTAACTTTAAAATAATCCTTTAATGAAACCATAGTATCACTGATCACAATCTTCCAAATTATCTGGTTGATTCATAATTTCCCATCATTCCTTCATCAGAGTATCTATGGCATCATTGGCAACTAGAACGCTCACCTGTCCACTCAGGGGCCTTTTCAATAGTTCCTAGCCCATAATACTCGGCAATATAATCACTTATAAAAATCAAGATGGACTCTCGTTGAGGATCAGCAAGATCAACCAACAGATCCATATAAAGAGCCATGGACTCATCCATTGAAGACCAGCAAGGTCAATCAACCAGATCCATGCCCGGTTTCAGAAAACAACTCTTACTCCTTGTTCCAATATCTTCCTCGACGCACGTGTGGGTATCCTAGGCGACCCAGAGCCCGAGCTTCATATGGTCAGCACCCTCTAGGATCCTTCGTAGGTGACCTAGCGCTTCACTCATAGGCCGCTTCCTTGGCCCCTCATCCACCATACCGGGAAGCTCACCATTTTAATCGCACCGAGGCTAGTCAAGACCTCGATCGACCTTGCTACGCGAGACGTCCTCCATTGATTCTTCGTCAGCAGTTGCAACTTTATCAATTAGGTTTCCACGACCTTAATCACAAGACGGTCAAAATGCTTCCCCAGCATTCTTGACATAAAACAGTCATTTACAAACAGCATTTACAAACAGTTTACAAATACAATTTCTATATTAACTCTCATTTTTTCACATTATCCCTCATCAACATTCCACATTACTTTTATATGTGTACTCATCCAATCACATCATTTTCCATCTCCTCACTTTAGATTCCTTCACATCACATATCATATATTCACATCTATACATATATCCACATCTACATCCAATTCACATCCATACATCCACATCTACATCCATGCATCCATTTTCACATCCACATCTACATGCACATTCACATCCATACATCCACATCTATATGCATACATTCATGTCTACATGCATACATCCACAACTCCATGCATACATCCATATCCACATTCACACTCACATCCATACATCTACATCTACATCTACATCTACATGCATACATCCACATCTCCATTCACATCTACATCTATACATCTACATCTACATGCATCCATCCACATCTCCATTTATATCCACATCTATACATCTACTTCTACATACATACATCCACATCTCCATGCATACATCCACCTCCACATTCACATTCACATCCATACATCTACGTCTACATGCATACATCCACCTCCACATTCACATCCACATCTATACATCTACATCTACATGCATACATCCACATCTCCATTCACATCCACATCTATACATCTACATCTACATGCATACATCCACATCTCCAATCACATCCATGTCTATACATCTACATCTACGTGCATACATCCACATCTCCATGCATACATCCACATCTCCATGCATACATCCACATCCACATTCACACTCACATCCATACATCTACGTCTACATGCATACATCCACCTCCACATTCACATCCACATATATACATCTACATCTACATGCATACATCCACATCTCCATTCACATCCACATCTATACATCTACATCTACATGCTTACATCCACATCTATACATCTACATCTACATGCCTACATCCACATCTCCATGCATACATCCACATCCACATCTCCATGCATACATCCACATCCACATCTACATGCATACATCCACATCCCCATTCACATCCACATCTATACATCTACATCTACATCTACATGCATACATCCACACCTCCATGATTACAATAAAATTCTTTTAATTAATCTAGGGTGATAATTCTTAGAATATGGTAGGAAGTCCTCTTTTCATGCTTTGAATGAAATTATTTTATGTATAATTTTTATAAAATTTTTGCCATAGCTCCGCTGCTATACTTATAAATCTCAATTATCTAAAAAGATAAAGCTTATCATTAAGGGAATGATTAGAATGATTAGAATGATCCCTAATTGGATCATTAACCCATAATGGATTGAATCATCAATATTCATAAACTAAAAGCATAGGGAAAGCCATTAATTTGGTCTTAAGCATAGATTAATCTTGGATTAAGGAAAAGCTTTATGAAAAGCTTCGTTTGGATTGAGAATGGGTCATGAGTATGACCATTTCTTAAGTGAGAGAGAGAAAAAACCATTAGAATTAAACATAAATGAAAATTTATGTAATTCTTTACTATCATTAATTAATTAACTTCAATAGCATTTCAAAAACCATACCAATTAAGCTTCTCAAGCTTGAGAGGGGTTGAGAAGAGAGAAACATTGAGAAATTATAGAAAAGATCAATATTCACTAATTACCTTACAAATTTCTTGATTCTTTGTTCACGATAGAGGCCCCCAACCAATCAATTGGTTAAGTATGTTGATGGAGCCACTAATGGGGATTTAAGAAAGAGAGAAGTGTCAAAAACTAGTGAATTATTAAAGAATTCACAGTTCTTGGCTTAGGTGGAGTAGAGTAACAATGCATAAGACACTATATTATTTTCAACAAGGGAAGGCTTCTATTTATAGGAAAAATTGAGCTCCTAACCAAACAAACTGATTCTAGAATTTTCCAAGTCAGTTTGGTTGAATTTGGACTAGATTTGGACCTAGCTTTGTTACTTTTTGATTCGGTTTGGTTCCATTTTGATTTGGTTTGATTTAAGAGAGATGAGAGATAAAAATATCACATTTTTTTTTAGTTTAAAACTCATTCAAGCATGTGAAATATGCACCTCCTTTAAAGAACTCCCCTTCCTTACATATGTGTCATAATGGAATCATTTTAATATTGCTCATAGTTTTTTACTAATAAACCTTGTACATTTTCAACTCTTCATCTTATGTGAAATATGCACCTCCTTTAAAGAACTCCCCTTCCTTACATATGTGTCATAATGGAATCATTTTAATATTGCTCATAGTTTTTTACTAATAAACCTTGTACATTTTCAACTCTTCACCTTATGTGAGCATTTACTCATTTTTGGGTATTTTCATTTTACAATTTGGATTTATCTCCTCCCTACACATGGATTGATGCTATTGGCCCATAGGAACCTTAATTGGACCATAGTCTAAAGATTTCTGAAAATCTAGACCCTTAGGCTAAGATTCTTTATACCTATTTCCAATTAATTCCAATTGCACATTGGAAAATTCTTTTTTGAATTTCTGTTTCAGGGGAACTCATCTGAATTATAAGAGATATTTTTCTATCCAAAAATATTCAAAATCTGAATATTCTCTCTCTAGAATAATTTTCTCTCTCTAGGCTAAAATAGTTAGAAACAAGGTCTTTATATTTCTGAAGAGGGTTGATTACAGGGGAAGATACTAGACATCAAAAAGGTGTTGGGGAGGAATCTTACATTCTATCCCACTTAAAAAACGCGAGATGTCCTCATCTCGCAAACTAGGGTAATTTCGCAAGATGCACGAATATGAGACTTAGAGAAAAATTTTAATCAAGATTAACCACCAAGAAAAGTCTCAAAGATAGCAAGATAAGAACAAGATTTAAACTTTATTCATTCTCGAAACTTATACAGTAAAGATAGAAGAACTCTTTACACTTCCATAAGCCCGTCCATCATATGGTCACAAAAGCAGCACTCACAAGCTGCACAAGTATAAGGTAACTCATCTATGGGAATAATTTTGTTGGTTATTGCCGCACCTATCTCAGTGGTATGAGGTGATCTAACAAAAGGACCTCTGAGAGGCAAGCCAAAAACGGGGTAAAGGCATATCTTCTCATGAGGAAGAAAACACGCCAGTAAGAAGACCTGCTCAGAAAACCCAAGATGCCTTGATCTCATGACGCAGTAGTATCGGGGACCCAAACCCAAAGCTTCAATAACCATGGCTAAGCGGACATTGTTACGAAAATGCTGCTGACCCCAGGGTGTTACTCTAGTTATGTCTTGATAGGTCCGCCATTTGGTCTGAGCTACAGAAGTTCCCAAGTGAGGGAAAAGTGAGCGCTCATACTGTTCTATAAAATCCTTCTTCACAGACTCACTCGCGTCTTGAAGGTGAGGAATCATTATGGATAAAACTAATTCTTGTTGCCAAGCCATGAAGGAGATTAAGAAAGAAAGGAGATCGATGGAGTAAGATTACTGTGAACGACAAGTAAAAGTTACGACTTATATAAAGGAAGGAGCTAGCGTAACTTAGAAGCTAACGGTAACTTGCCACTGAAGTTTTACCGTCTTTCCATGATTTGGGTTTGGCACATTTTTCTATAGAAGGCATTCAAAACTTTGAGATGGGGAGATAAAAGAAGTTCGTAAGCTAAATCACCTACTTTCTTTGGTCCACAATATCTGGGAGATAACTTCTTATACTTCCCAAGAGATAAAGAACTTCCTTTGGGCCGTACTCGAATGAAGACCAAAACGTTGATATCCAAAACATCGATTCTCACTTCTGAACTCATTGTTCTGAATCCTTAAAACAGGTGGGACTCTTGAGAAGTATTCACGGAAAAGGTTCTTCCTTTTTTAAACAGAATCTTTCTTTTATTTTAGAGAGAGAATAATTATAAGATTAGAAAGGGAGATTCTTACTCCTGTATACCTCGAAGGCTGGGGGAGAATCTTACATTCTACCCCACTTGAAAAGTGCGAGATGTCCTCATCTCGCAAGGTAGAGGACAACTCTTTTTCTTAAGATCCAATTTTTTCCTGGGTTCCTTATATTCTGGTCAACCCAACAGAATACTGGGATAATTATCCCTTAAATGGAACTCATCATTAAATGACAATTCATTCAAATCATATCATTCATATTTTTAACATGATAATGGTCCATTAGACCGAAAAATTCCCTTCTGAAGATTCCTCCACGGAAATTTCAGTTAAGCAAGTTCTCAATTTGTCATCCCTTAACTTGATCTACGGGTCAAGTGTTAACAATAGCAATCTGACAGCACAATCCACTAATCTCATAGTGATTTGCTGAAATCATTATTATCATTCCAGTTATGAATATTATCACTGGGACTCGTCCCATTCATCCTCATTGTGGTTTCGCTCAGCTTATTACATTTTAACTAAATTTCAGAAATCATCATTTTTCAATCAGAATCCAAATCAATTTCATCAGTTCCCAAACAGAATTAAAAATCATATCAACCACATTCGAATTCATCATCTGGATAGCATTAACGCTTATAATTTCAAGTCTTAGATTTACTTGTATATACTGTCAGTAAAGAGCTGCAGTATACTCTCGGTATATACGGGTAGTCACGGCCCTTGGAATTATAAGGTAAATACCATCATATCTAGGCCTCAAGCAAGTCAGGGATTCTATATAATTACGGTATTTCCATCTGAAGACCCAATTACCAAATTACGAATTGCAGTTTGAATATCAAATTGTATGAATTATATCACACAATTATAACCTTTTTGTGCTTCTTGATAAATTTTTGACATATTTGGTTTCTCAGTTGATCTTTATTAACCAAATGCTCTGATACCAACTGTGAGATCCCTGTCTCCACCATGCGACGGATTCGGGGTACTAGCAGCAGAAGTAGCACTACATGCGCGGGCAGGGACCCACACTCGGGGCCTCATCCACGGATATCCGGACAAGAGACTAATCCATCGGTTTTTCCAAAACCGAACCCGGAAAAACTTCCCTTACCCGGAAAGCACGGGCGATTCCACCCCAAGATAACTTTTTACTCTAACGTAGTCAAGATCATTACTGATCACGCTGATCCGACTGCACCTAAAAAGATACTCGGTTGGATCAAGGAAGAAACTTGCACTTGGATCATTGGGATCAACGCTTTTTTCCCCATCAAGAGGCACAGCCGTTGATTCCTATCCATAGAACAATTACTATCCGGGATTTACTTTATCTATCGTAATAACAAAAATTGAGTCTCGATTTACGGATCCATCAGTCCAGCCTAACCCCATCCAATCACATGGGTTAGCCAACCGCCCAACCACTGTAGTGATGGGATCCAATTTGGAATTTGGTTAGGTTTTGTCCCGAGTACCAAGGAAAAGAGTTCCAAGGCCCCCTAGCCGGAAGTTCATGCAAACATAAAACTAGCCACACCACTTACATACCCAATATGAAATTTCCTTTTTCTTAGCATCAGCTAACTTTAAAACAATCCTTTAATGAAACCATAGTATCACTGATCACAATCTTCCAATTTATCCGGTTGATTCATAATTTCCCATCATTCCTTCATCAGAGTATCTATGGCATCATTGGCAACTAGAACGCTCACCACATGTCCACTCAGGGGCCTTTTCAATAGTTCCTAGCCCATAATACTCGGCAATATAATCACTTATAAAAATCAAGATGGACTCTCGTTGAAGATCAGCAAGATCAACCAACAGATCCATATAAAGAGCCATGGACTCATCCATTGAAGACCAGCAAGGTCAATCAACCAGATCCATGCCCGGTTTCAGAAAACAACTCTTACTCCTTGTTCCAATATCTTCCTCGACGCACGTGTGGGTATCCTAGGCGACCCAGAGCCCGAGCATCGTATGGTCAGCACCCTCTAGGATCCTTCGTAGGTGACCTAGCGCTTCACTCATAGGCCGCTTCCTTGGCCCCTCATCCACCATACCGGAAGCTCACCATTTTAATCGCACCGAGGCTGGTCAAGACCTCGACCGACCTTGCTACGCGAGACGTCCTCCATTGACTCTCCGTCAGCAGTTGCAACTTTATCAGTTAGGTCTCCACGACCTTAATCACAAGACGGTCAAAATGCTTCCCCAGCATTCTTGACATATAACAGTCATTTACAAACAGCATTTACAAACAGTTTACAAATACAATTTCTATATTAACTCTCATTTTTTCACATTATCCCTCATCAACATTCCACATTACTTTTATATGTGTACTCATCTAATCACATCATTTTCCATCTCCTCACTTTAGATTCCTTCACATCACATATCATATATTCACATCTATACATATATCCACATCTACATCCAATTCACATCCATACATCCATATCTACATCCATGCATCCATTTTCACATCCACATCTACATGCACATTCACATCCATACATCCACATCTATATGCATACATTCATGTCTACATGCATACATCCACAACTCCATGCATACATCCATATCCACATTCACACTCACATCCATACATCTACATCTACATCTACATCTACATGCATACATCCACATCTCCATTCACATCTACATCTATACATCTACATCTACATGCATCCATCCACATCTCCATTTACATCCACATCTATACATCTACTTCTACATGCATACATCCACATCTCCATGCATACATCCACCTCCACATTCACATTCACATCCATACATCTACGTCTACATGCATACATCCACCTCCACATTCACATCCACATCTATACATCTACATCTACATGCATACATCCACATCTCCATTCACATCCACATCTATACATCTACATCTACGTGCATACATCCACATCTCCAATCACATCCATGTCTATACATCTACATCTACGTGCATACATCCACATCTCCATGCATACATTCACATCTCCATGCATACATCCACATCCACATTCACACTCACATCCATACATCTACGTCTACATGCATACATCCACCTCCACATTCACATCCACATATATACATCTACATCTACATGCATACATCCACATCTCCATTCACATCCACATCTATACATCTACATCTACATGCTTACATCCACATCTATACATCTACATCTACATGCATACATCCACATCTCCATGCATACATCCACATCCACATCTACATGCATACATCCACATCCCCATTCACATCCACATCTATACATCTACATCTACATCTACATGCATACATCCACACCTCCATGATTACAATAAAATTCTTTTAATTAATCTAGGGTGATAATTCTTAGAATATGGTAGGAAGTCCTCTTTTCATGCTTTGAATGAAATTATTTTATGTGTAATTTTTATAAAACTTTTGCCATAGCTCCGTTGCTATGACTGATAAATCTCAATTATCTAAAAAGATAAAGCTTATCATTAAGAGAATGATTAGAATGATTAGAATGATCCCTAATTGGATCATTAACCCATAATGGATTGAATCATCAATATTCATAAACTAAAAGCATAGGAAAAGCCATTAATTTGGTCTTAAGCATAGATTAATCTTGGATTAAGGAAAAGCTTTATGAAAAGCTTCGTTTAGATTGAGAATGGGTCATGAGTATGACCATTTCTTAAGTGAGAGAGAGAAAAAACCATTAGAATTAAACATAAATGGAAATTTATGTAATTCTTTACTATCATTAATTAAGTAACTTCAATAGCATTTCAAAAACCATACCAATTAAGCTTCTCAAGCTTGAGAGGGGTTGAGAAGAGAGAAACATTGAGAAATTATAGAAAAGATCAACTAATTACCTTACAAATTGCTTGATTCTTTGTTCACGGTAGAGGCCCCCAACCAATCAATTGATTAAGTATGTTGATGGAGCCACTAATGGGGATTTAAGAAAGAGAGAAGTGTCAAAAACTAGTGAATTATTAAAGAATTCACAGTTCTTGGCTTAGGTGGAGTAGAGTAACAATGCATAAGACACTATATTATTTTCAACAAGGGAAGGCTTCTATTTATAGGAAAAATTGAGCTCCTAACCAAACAAACTGATTCTAGAATTTTCCAAGTCAGTTTGGTTGAATTTGGACTAGATTTGGACCTAGTTTTGTTACTTTTTGATTCGGTTTGGTTCCATTTTGATTTGGTTTGGTTTAAGAGAGATGAGAGATAAAAATATCACATTTTTTTTTAGTTTAAAACTCATTCAAGCATGTGAAATATGCACCTCCTTTAAAGAACTCCCCTTCCTTACATATGTGTCATAATGGAATCATTTTAATATTGCTCATAGTTTTTTACTAATAAACCTTGTACATTTTCAACTCTTCATCTTATGTGAAATATGCACCTCCTTTAAAGAACTCCCCTTCCTTACATATGTGTCATAATGGAATCATTTTAATATTGCTCATAGTTTTTTACTAATAAACCTTGTACATTTTCAACTCTTCACCTTATGTGAGCATTTACTCATTTTTGGGTATTTTCATTTTACAATTTGGATTTATCTCCTCCCTACACATGGATTGATGCTATTGGCCCATAGGAACCTTAATTGGACCATAGTCTAAAGATTTCTGAAAATCTAGACCCTTAGGCTAAGGTTCTTTATACCTATTTCCAATTAATTCCAATTGCACATTGGAAAATTCTTTTTTGAGTTTCTGTTTCAGGGAAACTCATCTGAATTATAAGAGATATTTTTCTATCCAAAAATATTCAAAATCTGAATATTCTCTCTCTAGAATAATTTTCTCTCTCTAGGCTAAAATAGTTAGAAACAAGGTCTTTATATTTCTGAAGAGGGTTGATTACAGGGGAAGATACTAGACATCAAAAAGTGGTTGGGGAGGAATCTTACAGTTCATTTAGTTAAGGCTCTTGATTACATTAGAGTAAAAATATCACGGAGGAATCGCCCGGAGGAATCGCCCGTGCTTTCCGGGTGAGGGAAGTTTTTTCGGGTTCGGTTTTGAAAGAACCGAGGGATTAGTCTCTTGTCCGGATATACGTGGACGAGGACCCAAGTGAGGGACCCTGCCCCATGCAAGAAGTGCTACTTGCGCTGCTAGCATCCCAGAATTCGTTGCGCTGAGGAGACATGAATCTTTCAATGAATCGTCCAAAGCAAAACTCCTTTCACCTCTATCTCACGCCTATTTATTGGCCTTGAAACGTCATGTACTTTGATACCTCGCCATAGTGTCTCAAGCTCCTCAATCAAAGGCTCGAGGTACACATCCATGTTTGCCACCTTATACCTGCCTAGTGTCTCAAGCTCCTCAATCAAAGGCTCGAGGTACACATCCATGCTTGCCACCTTATACCTGCCTAGTGTGACAAGGAGAGCAAGCATGATATGACCTTTCTTAATTGCCACCCATGGAGAGAGGTTGCCAATACAATAGGCCAAGTAGACCATGATATGGACTTGAAGCCAAATGGGTTAACACCATCCATGCCCAAGCCAAGACGTAAGTGACGAGGCTTATCTTTAAACTCTGGCCATTAATGCTCCACATGTTGCCATGCTGCTGGTGAATCAGCTCTATGATCCTAATGATGCCATCGGTTGAGCGATGAGTAGCATGCCACATCATGAGTTTTGTAATCTCCTTACATTTAAACATGTGTTGGATGCGAGGAATGACAAGGAAGTGTCTCAAAACCTTTCGGAAAACTTTATCACCTTGCAAATCGTCCTATAGTGGCTCTCCCCACATTGTAGACATTGTGTTGCATCTTTATTAACCCCTCTAAATAGCATGCAATCATTGGGACATGCATGTATTTTTGTGTAATCCACACCTAGCATAGAGAGCATCTTACGACACCCATCTTGTGAGTTCGGTAATAGATTTTGAGGGGGAAGAATCTTCTTAAGAAGCCTACAACATAGGGTAAGAAATCATATGTCAAAATATTAGCAAGGAGAGTATATAAAACATGAAATATTTTCAATATAATGAGACAGTCTTACTGAAGAAGACTTATGACACTTGCATCACTCCATCCATAAGTTGTTTGCAAGTTCAATAGCTCCAAGTTTGCTTGCAGTGTGGAGTATGAATATCCCTCATACAAAGTTGTGCTTGCCTCTCTATGCAAGGTTTCCTCCTCTTTTGGCATTGGAGCTTGCTCACGATCATCTATGACCTCCCATCCAAAGAAGTCATTCACCATGTCGTCCATGATGAGATTCTCTTCCTCCTCATGTGGCAATGGTGGAGACACCTCATTCATTGGTTGGGAAAGATGAGTCTCAGCCATGCTTTCCATATGAAGCCTTGCCACATTCCGCACTCTACATGATGTCACCAATGAATGGTGTGGCATGTTACCTAGAACTCTCCTATGGTTCTCCTCTATGTCATCATCTGCACTTGGTCGTGCCACTGCCTCATGAAGACCATATGTTTGGACATGCTCAATTGTTATACGACATTGTCATATATATACTGGCCCTTGCCATCGATCACACACGCACATTAAATTTTTTTCCTTAACCATCCCTCGGATCCAACTTCTAACCCTTGTTTTGATGATCACTGTCAGATATCTTTAACCTTGCCAAAACTGATTTAGGATTCATACAAAACAAACAACAACATCTAGTACTGCAAACAAAAATTTACCCAGGTCTTTACTCTACTAGACAGCGACCATAGCAGCGTTTTTTCATTGCACGGCAGCGAAGATACACTGCCCATAGTAGCAAAAATATGTTGCTCAGCAGCGAAATTTTGTTGCTCAGCAACGACCTGAGAAACTATCACTCCCGCCTAAATCATTGCCGACGGGTGTTAATACCTACCTACTTCTCTATTGTTGTACATGCACAGCTATGCCTGTAGCCCGAGTTTTCCTCCCACCTCAACTCATCCTTCAAGGGTCTTGAATCAATCAAGTCTCCCTCTCCAAGGTAAGCTCTTCTTGCTTTCTTTCCTCTTTCATGGTTTTATGTCTTCTTCCAAGCTTTCAAGGAAAGCTTGGAAATAGGATTTAGGTGAGCTTCTCTCCCTTCCCCTCTCTCCTTTTCTCCATTCCCCTCCCTTTCTTCTCCATTTCCCTAACCCTAGCCTAATGCATAGAGCTCTTTTAGAGAGCTTTGATGGAGAGCTCTTCATCAAAGCTTTCTATTAAGCATTCTATGCATTATGCATAGACATACATAAACTAGTTTTTCCATTCACTTATGCATTAAGAGTAGGGTTTAGGGCACTCACCTCTTTTTTCTTTTATTCTTCTTACTTACTAATGTGTTAATGAGGACTAACTTTTTTATTTATTATGTTTCTTTTTCGTAGGATTATTAAAGTGATCAAGGTTTTGGCCATAGCCTCTCATACGGTAAGCCCTCTTTCTTTGTGCTTTGTGCTTCTTGTATCTTTGTGTTTTTGCACCCTTGGGTGCTAGGGATTAGGGTTAGGTCAATAGGCTAGGGCTATGCATAAGGGGGCTAGGCTATGCATAGCCCTCTTATGCATAGCCCTCTTATGCATAGCCCTCTTTATGCATAGGGCTATGCATAAGGGCTATGCATAGCATAGCCCTCTTATGCAATAGGGCTTATGCACTTATGCATAAGCCCTCTTATGCAATAGGGCTTATGCACTTATGCATAAGCCCTATTATGGATAATGAACTAATGTTTTGATTTATTATGATAATCTTTTGTAGGTCTATTCAAGCGAATGACCTTCAAGGGTATAGGCCACACATACGGTTCATATGGATTCTACTAGTAGACGTAAGCCCTCTTTGTTTATTCTTCTTCTCTTTGTGTTTTTGCACCCTTGGGTAGTATCGGGGATTAGGTTTTGGTCAAGATCTGTATGCATAGGCCTTATGCATAGGTCGTATATGCATAGGCCTTATGCATAGGTTGTATGTATAGGCTGTATGCATACGGCCTATGCATACGGCCTATGCATACGGCCTATGCATATGGCATACAGCCTATGCATAAGCCGTATGTTGTATGCATAGGCCCTATGCATACAGCCTATGCATAAGGCTTATGCATACAGCCTATGCATAGGCCTTATACATACGGCCTTATGCACATGCCATATACTGTATGCATAGGCCATACGCATAGGCCGTATGCCGTATATGCATAGGCCTTTACATATGCCGTATATGCATAGGCCTTTACATATGGCGTATGCATATGGCATACGATCTATGCATACGCCATATGCATAGGCCATATGAATAGGTTGTATGCCGTATGCATAGGGCCTATGCATAGGGCCTATGCATATGGTCGCATGTCGTATGTCGTATGCATAGGGCCTATGCATATGGTTATATGCCGTATGCATAAGCCATATGCATACAGCCTATACATAGCCTTATGCATAGGGTTGTATGCATACGGCCTATGCATATGACCCTATCCCATAAGGCCGTATGCGTACGGCCTATGCATAGGC
This sequence comes from Cibotium barometz, assembly GCF_041138505.1. Lineage (NCBI taxonomy): Eukaryota > Viridiplantae > Streptophyta > Polypodiopsida > Cyatheales > Cibotiaceae > Cibotium > Cibotium barometz. Next base: position 46,454,750 of record NC_141057.1, on the reverse strand, counting down.
CATATGCATACGGCCTTGTGCATAGGTTGTATGCCGTATGCATAGGTCTATACATACGGCCTATGTATACGCCTATGTATACGACCTTATGCATAGGCCGTATGCCATATACATAGGCCTATGCATACGGCCTTATGCATAGGCCGTATGCATAGGCCTTATGCATAGGCTGTAGCTGTATGCATACGGCTATGTATATGGCCTATGCATATGGCCTATTCTTAGGCCATAGGCCATACGGCTTATGCATACGTCTTATGCATAGAGATATGGGGCATTGTTATATGCCATCTAAAATGCTGCTTATATCAGGTTAGGAGTGGTTATCCGTGAGTAGGTGGTTATAGAGGGGGAGTCCTTGATCTTCTCACTATCCTTCTCTTGCAACAGAGGAGTTGCCTTTGGCTTTAATAGTGGGGAGCATGTGGAAAGTCCTCAAAAGCTATCATCTGAAAGGGACACTGTCCACCCTTCTTGTCTAAGCAGTATTGTAGGAGGTCATAATAATGTCCTAATGTGACAGGTTGCATTTTTTGTCTAAGCTTGTGTTGTTGTTTTCTCTTGGTTGGCTTGACATATACGAGGTAAGTGGCCTTATTCATTCAACCTCATGTTTATTACACCCTTGGGTGCCGGGTTTACGAAATGGACTTATGCATAGAGATATGGGGCATTGTAATATGCCATCTAGAATGCTGCTTATGTCAGGTTAGGAGTGGTTATCCACACGAGTAGGTGGTTATAGTGGAGGGGGAGCCCTCAATCTTCTCACTATCCTTCTCTTATATTTACAAAAGAGAAGTTGCCTTCAGCTTTAATAGTGAGGATCATGTGGAAAGTCCTCAGAAGCTATCATCCGTCGAAAGGGGCACTATCCACCCTGCTTGTCTAAGCAATATTGTAGGAGGTCTTAACGATGTTCTAATATCACATGTTGTATTCTTTATCTAAGCTTTAAGTATGTCTTGGGTTAGAGCAATCGTGTTTTGTTGCCTATGCATGTATGTAGCAGTAATGTCGATCGACCCGTCATCACAAGATCCCGATGTGGCCAATCTGATGTCCATTATAAATGAACGATATGGGCAGCAAGCTTGTCGCAGTTTACACAGACACAGGTATGGTTCCATTAAACCTTTTCATATACACAAAGTTAATCTTTTCTACATTCTATTTATCTTATATTTTAATCTTATATGCAGGCGAGCTTGCAGTCGACGGGCGAGTCGACGCCATGGGGGCAGACTAAACCACTGGGCTAGTTGGGGGCACACTTATGATGGAGTTTCTCTAGCTTGCGGTAGCACTGCATGGAGGATTTCTTGGTGGCGTCGATGTGGCCGGCGCAGCGGGCTGCAAGGGACTCTGGGACCTCTTCCCAATGACACGTACGCACTTGAGGGCATACCATTTCTCTTGGTAGGCGTCGATGAGGTGCAAGTTCTCCACGGGGGTCCATGTGGCTTCTTGGCAAGGATACCTCCCTCTTGCTGCGCCTGCTCTTCCCTCCTGCCTTGCACCTGCTCCTCTTTTTACCCCTCCTCCTACTTATCAACTTCATCAGTGGGCAGTGGTAGCAAGGCTTAAAGAAGCTAGCGACACAGGGAATAGCGGCAAAAAATGGGGATGGGGTGCCGGTGGTGCATGAGAGAAAGGGGGACCCGCTGTGCACGGGTGAGAGGGGGGGTGCGATAGATGAGAGAGAAAGAGAGGGGGGTGATGGGTTGTTGGTGAGGGGTTTTTGGGAGTAGTGAGTTGGCGAGAGGATGGGGTCCGCCGGTGAGCGCCGAGAGGGGGGGGAGCTCGGAGGCTAGGTGCACGGCACGAGAGAGTGAGGGAGGGGGGGCGAAGGGGGGTGGGGCCGGGGCACACGAAAGAAGGGGGGCGGTCGGTGAGGAGGAAGAGGGGGTGGTGGGGTCACAAGACAGAAGGTGGTGAGGTGCGCAGGTGAGAGGGATTGGTCGGTGGGGTAAGCGAGAGAGGGGGTGGTCGGTGGGTAGAGGGAGAGGGAGAGGGAGAGGGAGAAGGAGATGCTTTTTTTTTTGTTTCTTTTTTTTTAATGGAAAAAGGAAACTAAGCGGGGGGAGTTTTTTTGGAAGAAAAATAAATAAATAAATAAATACTACGAGGGATTCTTTTTTTGCCTTATACTAAAAAAAGAAAACTTGTTTTTTGGGGGGCTTGAATTGGTGAGAAAAAGGTGGGGTGGTGGGTGAGAGGGAAGAGCAAGTTGTGCAAGAGGGGGGGGAGGGAGAGAGAGAGAGAGAGAGAGAGAGAGATGACAGGGGGTGACGGTGAGGTGTGAGAGAGAGACCTTTTTTTTGTTTTTTTTTATGTGTAATGGAAAAATAACTCAGAGGGGGGATTTTTTTTTTGAGAGGTGGGAGACCCCCAATACCTAGCACTTCACGAACACCAAAGTGAGTTGAGGCAGGTGTTCTGCTCAAACCAGGAGCCTTGGCTAGCCACATCTTCAAAAACCCACTCTAAGAAAGCCAAGGGAAACCCATCTTTGATTGGGCATTGATTGAGGGCTCTGAAGTCTACACAGATCTTGATCTTGTTGGGCTTCTTTTTTAGAATCACCACTATAAGGTGAAAACCACTCAGAGTCCTCAATGGGAACAATGATACATGTCTCTTCCATCTTGTCTAGCTTTGTCTTCACCACTTCGGAATATTTCGGATGCACGTGGTGGATGCCCTTCTTGACTGGTTGACTGCCATCTTTCAGTGGAATTCTGTAAGACGTTTTGCCGCCTCTCCAAGCCTCATCCACTGGTAATCCTTGCCATTCCTCTTGCTCTTCCTTGTTACTGGGTCCTTCCTCCCGAATGGAAATCATGTCATGTAGGATAGTGCCCCTTGTACTCTCATCGGGGCCTTTTTCCAAGGGCAAGGTCATTTTTCCCTCCACGTTAGGGATATGCAAGTTGTAGGTCATTTTCCCCGACCCCAATCATGGATCACATGAGCTTCCCTCACCCAAGGCCTTCCAATGAGCAAGTTGTAGGCCCCTCGAGCTGGTGGGAGGTCTAACACCACAAAAGTCATTTCGCATACTAATCCCTCAAAACTGATCGGGACTTGCCTTACTAGTCCCACGGGCATCACTTCTCTTTGGTCTGCCACTCGGATGGCAAAGGGAGCTAGCTCAGTAATTCAGAGACCCAAGACTTTCCTAGTAGCTTCAAGCATGATGTTAACACCCAAACCGCCATCCACAATGGCCCCTGTAATTTGAGTTCCTCCCACAGAGACTATAACCCTTGGGCTTCGGTAATTGCCACTCCTAGGATAGTGAGGGCTTGCTACCTCCTAGGCCATCGCCCACTACTAGTAGATGTGGCTTCACCCCTAGTTTCCTTCAAATCCATACAATGCTAGACCAAGCCTAGCAGTTCTCCTATTTCCTGGCTCAAACCACATAGTTAAGGAAGGGTGATTTCCACCTTTGCTCCTGCCAAATTTTCCTCCCAACTTAAATTACTAACCTTGGGTTGAGTAGACTCCTCATCTGCCTTTGAAGGTGTGGTGGTTGGGGGAATGACCAAGGTAGGTTCTGCTTCCTTCTCCATGGGTGGTGTTTGAATGAATTCCTCCTACGGCCTCCTTTTATAAGCTTGGTCCACAATGGATGGGTAGACTACACCATCAAGGAGAGGAGTTGGTGTCTTTGGGGCACCTTGGGACCGGGCCACTACTCAAGTGTCAACCTTGGGAGATGGCACCACTGCCACTATTGGAGTGTCAACCTTGGGAGATGGCATCACTGCGTCCACCATGTTAACCAGTGGGTATCTAGGAAAATCCCGAGTGTAGTGGTCTCGGCTCTCCGGGCAATGGAGGCATGGGGGTGAGCCCTCTGGTACAGTGCATTGAGCTTGCATGTGGCTGCTCCGCCCACAACGGTAGCATATAAGAGGCCAAGTGGGGTTGTTGGAGGGATGGAGATTAGTGAACCTTTGGTTAAGCCGAGCCCCATACGTGTTGTTAGCAACTAGAGGGGTTGCCCACGCCACCAGGGGTGGGTCTTGATAGACTTGGGGTGTTTGTGGGACCGGCAACGTGTGGGAGGTATGGCTGATAGGTTGGGAGAGTGCTTGCTTGATATGGGATTTGCATAGGCAAGGGGTTGTATGTTAGGGTTTCTCCGGGATGAGGGGTATTGGTGTATGCTACCGTGGCTATTTGAGCTCCTTGAGATGATGTGGCCTGGGGCGGTGGAGGGGTTTGTACGAAAGTAGCCATGGGGGAGGGAAGGGTAAGTGGGGCAGCTAAGTAGGAGGGGCCATTGGTGATAGGGTTAATATAAGATTGGGATTGGGGGGTAGCTACTTCAACTAATTGAGGGTTCAAGAAGGGTGTTGGGTTTGGTTGGTGGTTAGGGACCTGGGGGGGCAGAAGTTGAAGCACTACTAGTTGGGGTCACTATGTAGTCTTCAACGAAGGGATTAAACGAGGTGGCGAGTTCCTTGAGGTAGTAACACTCCTTGTCCTCATGGCCCACCTTTGAGCAAAATGAAGAATATTTCTTGGTGGGACAATCATTTGGAAGATAGCCTTGCAAGCTACATACTTGGCACCATGGACTTGTCTTGGGATCTTTGACCTTGAGCTGCTTGATCTCCTTCCTAAGCGTTTCCACAAAGCGTTTCCACACGGTCGCGTCCTCTTGTTGTGACCTTTTGAAATCTTCAAGCTCCTTCTTGAGCTTGGCTAGCTCATCCATGGATGCAGATGTAGAAGCTACCGTTGGAGCTAGAGGAACACTTGGAGGAGCCGAAGATATGTCGGGGATAAGTGGGGACCAAGAGGTATTGCGCTCCGCCCATGAGGCGAGCATTCTCCAGTTGTGTAGCTCTATCTTGGAAGTCTTGCAGGGTGCCTTGGGGTGGAAAGGTCTCTCTCATCTTCATCGCTCTTTGAGTAGGGAGTGCTCAAAGCACCCATTGTTGCAGTTTCCAGGATCTTGGGGTAGCCGAGCGACCAAAACTTTAGCTCTTGACAAGTTGGGCCACTAACTCCCTCGCCTTCCTGGAGAGTTGGTTGAGCTCTTGAGTGATGAGATTGAAGTAGTTTCTCGGCCGAAAGGTAGCCAAGAACTGTAACCTGAGGGTGACCCAATCCGGGAAGTGGTTGATGGGAAATTGATTGTACCACCGGTTAGCACTTTCTTCCAGCATTGTCAGGAACAAGACCAAGCGTGCATCATCTTAGTTGAGACCTCTTGAGTCACACACATAGTGAGGAACTGCCACACATGGTCTTTTGCATCTTCAGTGATGTTGGGCCTTTCTCTTTGGTATCCAGATTTTCTTTTAGACTCCTTAGTAACCTTGTGCTTGGAGTCTTCGGGGGCAACACTCCTCTCCATGAACAAAAATCACCAAAAGAAAAAAAAATTAAGACTATCCTTGACCTCTAGGAGAGTCCCATCATGATCTCACCAAATCTTGTCTTAACTATAGATGACTTCGCCAGTCCTGGCTAGGGAACTCGAGTACTATCGACACAGACACTAGGGTTAGGGAAAAGGGAACGTGGATCCTCTCAGGGAAGTACCTACCAAGGATGAGTCGACCTCATTGGCTAGACATGCAAGACCTATGCTCTACACTGTTTATCATGCTCTCCAACTACCACCTAGCACTGCAGTATCCCTAACTACAGGCCTCTCACTCACACCACACCCACCACCACTGACCACTCACTCACCTCGCTCACACAGAGAGATAGACCACACACCACAAGAGCGTAACACTGTATATCAAGATACTAAAAGGAATGTGTCACGTGCATCCCGCACTTGGATGCCACGTAGACATTTCTGTACAGAAGGTGCAGGACCTGGGATGGTGAACTGGTCCCACGGGACGAGTCAGCAAGGGATCCATCTCAGTCGTCCAAGGTCAGGTGTGCATTGTCCTGCACATGAGTCCAAGGTCAGTTGTGGACTGTCCTCCTGCACATGAAACAGTGCCAGTCCGCGTTGTGAGTCTCCCTCTATAATGATGTCAGTGGTTCTGGGTATCTGGTATGGTACCGGATGACAGATTACTGAGTAGATAGTGGTTAGGACAAGGGGCCAGCCCATAGGGCTACCCCAGATCTGAGTGTGGGCATGGGAATGGTGTAGAACCACCCCCATGAGGGCCGGGACCCACCAGCCATGGAGGGGATGTAAGACAGCCCTAGGGCAAAGATAAGGCTATTTACAGGAGCTTATAGCCTTTATATGGCTGTAGGGCATGTATGGGGCAGCCCATACAGGCTACCCAGCCCTGGGATTGTGGACAAAAGATGTGGCCAACCCTTCAGAAGCAGGCACCTGATGACCAGCCAGCCAGGAAGAGATGCACAGAATTTATGGGGGTTTTTCTAGCATTTAATGGGATTTTTCAGCATTTAATGGGATTTTTCAGCATTAAATGCTGAATTTTGAGTCGTGGGAATATTTGATGTTGGCCGACTGCTTTAATGCTGGCCGACTGTAGGGTAGTATAAATAGGAGAGGTCCACAATCCCATCATTCATCTCAGTATTCACCAGGAGCTCAAGCCAATCAAGGGCTAGACAAGCCAAGGAGATTGCTAAGCAAAGGGGTGCACTTCTGAAGGTCAAGGGCAGGGATTTTCCCAGCCAAGAAAGGTCAAGAATTCTATATTTGTTTTCACATTTACATCATTCTAATAAAGCAAATACACCATCCATGGTGGGGGCCCTATAAAGGGTAATTAGGACCCAATACTGTGTCCTCTCCATCTCCCCCTTCTCTCTCTATTTTCTACACATCTCCTTTCAGTTTGTGCGTTAATTTTCGTTGCGAAAAGAGTGCTAATTTCTGAGTTTTGAAGTTACCGATTCTTCTCCGAAGCTTTCGCATATTATAGTGGTATCAAGGACAAAGATTCAGCAAGAAAACCAAAAAAAAATCTCACTCATGGGTTGGTTTTTAGACGCCGGTGGACTACCCCTTTTGGAGTGACTCCTGTCCCTCGAAGGACGGTTGGTTTTTAGCCTCCGGAAGCCTCCGGAAGTCTCCGACACACAGATAGTGGATGGTCAGATTGCGTTCCGGAAAGGAATTGCATTTTCCTGCTATGGCGAGCTTCGGCGATGAGAGAGACCCAGAACCATGGGACCAGAGTGCACCAGGCAGCCTAGCTAGGGCCCCCGGCTTAAGTGTCACAGACATGTTCCAGCAGACGATGCGAGCACTCGCAGAACAGACAGCCAAGTTGGATGAGCAGAAGGCGTGGATCTTGGCTTTGGAGGAGCGTACCCGCTCTCCAGCGCGTCACATTTTCCATCTCCTCCTCCCTCTCCTTCCGTATCCCACACATGGACCCTCTCGCGGGGTCACAGCCGCAGCGCCAAGCTCCTTGCTTGAGTTGCAGACGCGTGCATTGGAGATCCGACAACGAGAAGACGACACCATGCGACGCATGGAATACGAGCATTACCTCAAAGCTTTGGACGCCAGATTGACACCGACAACGCCCTCGAATCATTTTCTTGAGAAAATGAATTTCAATAAGTATGATGGTAAACTCGATCCCACAACTCTTTATTCATGGTTACATCAATTTGAAGCTTACTTTGCCGCAGTGAGGAAAACACATACTGATAAAGTGATCTTAGCCAGTTGGTACTTGGAAGGTGAGGCCATTCCTTGGTGGACTCAGTGGGCTCATGCCCACACCAGAGCAAGTATGGCAGCTTATGTGTGGGATGAGTTCGTCCGGGACCTTAAGCATCGGTCTCTACCGCCCCACTACCTTGAGCGACTCGAAGACGAGTTCAGGGGAGCGCGTCAGAATGCGCAACCAGTCCTTCAGTTTGCCAAAAAAATTTCGACTTTATGTCAGCAATTAGGCTTATCTAATACACAGACAAGAAAGGGCAATTTTTGTATGGCCTGGACACAGAAATCCAATGGGAGGTGCGTATGTTTAGGCCAACCACCTTTGAGGACGCACTCTCGCTTGCGTAGAGTGCAGAAATGAAACACAATGGTGGCAAGTCCAAGACTTCCCAGCCGGCTTCTCCTAGGGCTAACACCTCGGGGGGCAAAAGCCAGAATTAGACGAGGTCTTCCTCAGGAGAGCCCGGGAGCCTCTGGCTCCAAGAACTCGAACAATGCATCTAAGCTTACTCCAGACCAGAAAGCGGAGGCAGGCAAGACAGGTGGCAAGTTAAGTGCTGATGAGGAGCTTTCTCAGTACAGGAAGGAGGGTAGATGTTTCTTTTGTCATACAAAAGAACATACTTCTCGAGATTGTCCGAAGAAGCCTCCAAAGGCCGCCGCCGCCTCCACAGCTTCCGTTGGTGAGCTCAGCTCCCACACAGACCCCAGCGGGCTAACCCTAGTTCTTCAAACCCCGGTGCTTCAGTTGGAGCAATTATTAGCCAAGAGCTCGAAGATAAGCAGAAGGGCACCCATGACCAGGAGTATGAGCGCAACGAATTGCTCAAATCCTTTGGCTACATAGGTGGCCAGAGAGTCGTTAACTTGTTTGACAGTTGCAGCACGGAGGATGTGGTCATAGAACAGGCCACTAGGCGTGCCCGTTTCGAGCTGACTCCACCGGTGGACAAACAGGTTGAGGGTTTTAGCACAGGTATGACAACGAGGGTCAAGTATGAAGCTCTAGGTGCTAAGTTAGTGACTCCGGTGGACAAACAGGTTGAGGGTTTTAGCACAGGTATGACAACGAGGGTCAAGTATGAAGCTCTAGGTACTAAGTTAGTGATTCAGGGCATAGAGTTTGTGCATGACTTTATGGTTGCCCCTCTTGTAGGAGCAGACATAATTTTGGGTATCAAGTGGTTTCACAAGTTTCTTCCTGATGTGTCAAGTGGGAAAAGCACACGTTCCAGATGAATCGGAATGTGTCAAACACCCCAGTGACCATTAAGTGTGAGCCAGGTATTTCGAACTTTCCGCTCATAAGCCACTTGCAGGCTAAGCGAGCAGTCAGGAAAGGCGCACAGTGTGCGATGATTTACATCCAGATAGCCCCGACGGTGGCCAGTGCTTCCGAGAAGTACTCGGTTCTCCATGAAAAGTTCTAGAAGATTTTTCTTCAGGACAGTCTCCCTCGCCAGCTCCCCCCATCCAGACCGGAGGATCACAGGATTGACCTCCTCCCAGGCTTGGAACCCCTGAGCAAGTTTTCGTATCGCCTTTCTAAGGCAATGGAATCGGAGTTGGACCGCCAACTCCAAGAATTGTTGCAAGCTGGCTTCATCCGCCCCAACGTGTCACCATTTGCAGCACCGATCTGGTGTTCTCAAAACTGGATTTAAAGAGTGGGTACCACCAGGTACGGATTGTAGAGGGGGACATCCCCAAGATAGCCTTCCATATAGAATGGGCCCACTATGAATTTGTGGTCATGCCATTTGGTTTGACGAATGCCCCAGCTACATTTAACCGCATGATGATGCGTATTTTTTGGGATTTGATTGGAAAGTGTGTGTTCATATTTTTGGACGACATACTCATTTTTTCAGCTACAGTTGAGCAGCATGACATTGATGTGGAGAAAGTCCTTAAGTTGTTGGAAAGCAACGAGCTCTACGTCAATGAAAAGAAGTCAGAATTTTATCTATTCCAGGTGCATTACTTGGGATATATAATTAGTGCTGAAGGCATTCGACTGGATCCGACTAAAGTGGCCGAGATTGTTAACTGGGAAGTACCTCAGACAGCTTATGACATTAGATCATTTATGGGTATATGCCAGGCATATTCCACCCACATCGATAAGTTTTCGGATCTCTCGGCAGATCTCACCAATTTGCTAAAGAGAGTGAAAACGAGAAGGCAAAAGATTCGAATGACTCCATTGGAGGCATTCCAGAACCTCAAGGTGGCTTTGTCAGAAGCACCTTGTTTAGCACTTGCCTCGTGGGACAAACCATTTCAAGTGATCACTAATGCGAGTAACATCGCAATTGGAGGTGTATTGCAATAGAATGGTCATCCAGTAGCTTACATGTCTCGTAAGTTACTGCCCGCCGAGAAGAACTACTCAATCTATGATCATGAACTCCTAGCAGTTATACAGGCCTTAAAACATTGGAAACATTTCCTGTATGGCCGTGACTTCGAGGTTCGCACTAACCATCAGGCATTGTGATGGATTCAGACGATGCCAAGTGCACAGTGGAGTGATCGACAACACCGCTGGGGTCAGATATTCTAGCAGTTTGGTGGTATGATTGAGTACCTTCCAGGAAAGGCTAATCCAGTGGCCGATGCTTTGAGCAGGAAGGGACAAGTGTCTACGATTCAGACCACTAGACTTGTTGGTACAGGACTAGAGGACATGAAACACACGTATGCGGATTCCAAGGAATTCGGTACTCAGTGGGAACAGGCATTGGATGCCACAGGACCATGCCATTTTCTAATACGCGATGGTTGGCTTTTCCACAAAGGTCGACTATGTGTCATGAAACTCATTCAGGGCAGCTCTTCTCCATGATGCCCATGATGCCATTACAGGTGGTCATAGGGGCATGAATTCGACTTTGGAGAAATTAGAACGGCAATACTATTGGCCAAAGATGAGGCGTGATGTGTTTACATATGTACAACGCTGTGACATTTGTCAAAAGGTGAAAGCTCCTCGTGGAAAGAAGATAGGGTTGTTACAGCCCTTGCCAAATCCTGAGGGTCCTTTCTAGGACATCGATGGACACAAACCTGCCTCCCAGTCCGAGTAAGCGTAATACGCAGTGCTTAACTATTGTTGATAGGCTTAGCAAATTTGTTATGCTTATTCCTTGTAGGGCCAATGTGACCGCCGAGGATGTTGCCCAGTTATTCATTCGGCATTGGTGCCCGATTGGCGGGATTCCTAGGACCATAGTGTCAGCCCAAGATGCCAAGTTTACCAGTCATTTTTGGAGGGCATTGTTTGATAATTTTGGTACTAAGTTGAATTTTTCCAGTGCATTCCACCCACAGACAGATGGCCAGACAGAGATATACAACCAGTTGGCCTTTGATGTGCTGAAGTGTTATGTCCACGATCACCAAGGTAAGTGGGAATCGTTTTTGCCTTTTGTGAATGACTCTTTTTCTTCAGCTATTGGGTGGCAGGACTCCATATGAGGCAGCGTTTGGAAGACCTTTCCAGTCGTTTTGTTAACCAGGACTTCGTCTTCAGTACCAGAGGTAAACAGATTGACGGAGCCTTACCAGGAGATCCTAGAGTCAGTAAAAGACAAATTTGCTAAAGCGCAAGAGGCCTACACTCGAGGCCTACACTCGACAGGCCAATAAAGAAGGGATATGAAGTTTTCAGAGGGAGATTGGGTTTATCTTTAGATTATGAGGCAAAGATTGAAGCAGGTGGGCAAGCGATGCCCAAAGTTGTCTTTCAAGAGCTTCAGACCTTTTCCCATCCAGAACAAGATTAATGAGGTGTCTATGCAGTTAAAGCTACCTCCGAGTTGGACTATGCACGATGTATTTCATGTCAATTGGTTAAAGCCATATGCAGGTCCACCCCCTTCAAAGGTCAAAGACGAAGCGGAACCACACATTGTGGATGAAGCAAAAGTAATGGTTCCAGAACAGATCCTTCTGCACCGTTTCAAGCATGGCTCTCAGGCCGAAGACTACGACAGTTCCTCACAAAGTTTCAGGACACCGAGGGACCCATGAAGCGGTATGGCTCGACAAAGAGTTCTTCGAAGACTATCCGATGTTATTGACGGATTATTTGGAGGCTATGCAGCTTCCATCAAGTTAAGCAGAAGGGGATGTCACGTAAATCCCGCACTTGGATGCCATTTCTATACAAAAGGTGCAGGACCTGGGATGGTGAACTGGTCCCATGTGAGCCCAGTCCGGGAGGACGAGTCAGCCAGGGATCCATCTCAGTCGTCCGAGGTCAGGGTGTGCATTGTCCTACACATGAGTCCAAGGTCACGTGTGCACTGTCCTCTTGCACATGAAATAGTGCCAATCCGCGCTGTGAGTCTCCCTCTAGAATGATGTCAGTGGTTCTGTGTATCTGGTATGGTACCGGATGATGCCAGATTACTAGATAGTGGTTAGGACAAGGGGCCAGCCCATAGGGCTACCCCGGATCTGAGTGTGGGCATGGGAATGGTATAGAACCACCCCCATGAGGGCCAGGAAGGCCCAGGCTGAACCAACCAGCCATGGAGGGGCTGTAGGACAACCCTAGGGCAAAGATAAGGCTATTTACAAGAGCTTACAACCTTTATATGGTTGTAGGGCATGTATGGGGCAGCCCATACAGGCTGCCCAGCCCTGGGATTGTTGACAAAAGATGTGCCCAGCCCTTCAAAAGCAGGCGCCTGATGACCAGCCAGCCAGGAAGAGATGTGCAAAATTTATGGGGATTTTTCCCCAGCATTTAATGGGATTTTTCAGCATTAAATGCTGAACTTCTAGTCGTGAGAATATTTGATGCTAGCCGACTGCTTTAATGCTAGCCGACTACTATTGTAGGGTAGTATAAATAGGAGAGGTCCACAATCCCATCATTCATCTCAGATTCACCAAGAGCTCAAGCCAATCAAGGGCTAGACAAGCCAAGGAGATTGCTAAGCACAGGGGTGGACTTCTAAAGGTCAAGGGCAGGGATTTTCCCAGCCAAGAAAGGTCAAGGGCAAGGATTTTCCCAGCCAAGAAAGGTCAAGAATTCTGTATTTGTTTTCATATTTACATCATTCTAATAAAGCAAATACACCATCCGTTGGTGGGGGCCCTACTTGGGACCCAATATTGTGTCCTCTCCATCTCCCCCTTCTCTCTCTATTTTCTGCACATCTCCTTTCAGTTTGTGCATTAATTTCCATCGCGAAAAGAGTGCTGATTTCTGAGTTTTGAAGTTACCGATTCTTCTCCGAAACTTTCGCATATTACAGAATGATACAAGACAGACTCTGCTCCCACACAGAGAACGTACAATGAATTTCCTACAAGAGAGAGTGTCCTCTTGTGTGCCTGTGAGAGTTTTTCCTACTGCCGAGAGAGTGCTCCCCTTATCTCCTCCTTGGGTGTCCTCCTCCACAGGCATTCTCCTCCTCGAAGTCCCAACCCTCATCATGTAGTGTGTAGAGGGAAGATCTTTTGTCAAGAAAGGAAGATGGTACTCAAGAGTATCTCACCATCCTCATCGGGAAAGGGAGAGGGGTGTTGTCCCTATGAGTGCCATCGTAGTTGGCCATGCACGTTGAAGATGTTAAAGGACACCAGCGACGATCGGAGCGCACCAGTGATGACTGTCAGAGCCGTCGGAGGGAATTGCCAGTTGGATCGATTAGGGGGCATCGGTGGTCAGAGTGGTCAGAGCACACCGATGGTCGGAGGCGATGGTGGGAAGCTCTTGGTGGAGTGTGGAGGACCTAGCTTCTTGTCCATAGTAACCATTAAAAAAAAACCTTACAAGCCTTAGGTTAACCAAACATCCAACAACTCATTTATCAAGTGGACCAAGCAAAATACTAGGGATAAGCAATACATAATAGATCTATTGAATATAGAGTTCCCAAATCCCATGAGCCAGTGCTTTAATAAAATTTGGGCCAAAAAGCAAATGAAACTGCATCCAACAAGAGGTCGACCATACACCTACAGGTAAAGCATGGTGGCCCCTATCCTAGCCATTACCTACAAGTCTATACATAATAAAGGACAATAATTTAACATAAATTGGTTATGATAGGGCCCTCACACTATGGTTCAGGTGAAAAATCCACCTTTCATGTAAAATTTATGAGTATGGTAAATTTTGTTTAAATTTGTCTTTTCATCTTATGCATAGAATTGCTTAAGATGATTACTTTGGTTTTTTAGAAATTCCAACACAAAAGGCGAAATTGGTTATCATCAAAGACATAATGAGAAAGAAACATGGCAATGGCTTCTTGATGAAAAAGGGGCAATAGTTCAAGATTCTATTGAGGTGAATTTAATAGTATATTATATTGTCTTATATATTTTTTAACAAAATTATAGTTTTCTATGTAATTTATTTTCTTTTCTATTTGTATATAAGTTGTGATAATGATGGGGAGTATGATGATGATAGCATGATCATTGATGATGATGGTGAGCATGAGGATGAAGACGAAAAGGACACTCTAGGATAGTTTTCTTTTGTTTAACACATGGTTGAGGACATGATTCCTCTTTTTGTATATGTCATAAATAAACTTTTGGTATTTTGGATATTAGATATAATATTTTTCTATACTCTTAATTGTTATGAGATCTTTATCTTCTTAATAGGTTCTTGTTTTTTATGATGCGTACTTAAATTTAATTTTTAAAAATTGGAGTAAAATGGGAGAGGTTAATCTCTCCCATTCTATCCCAATATTTTTATAGTTTTTTTTTCACGATTAAGCCCTGTTTATGATACAGCCAAGTCTCACAAACTTGTAGCCACATTGTTATTGTGTTTATAACCTGGGAAACATTATTTTTTCTCTCTAGATCCTTTGATTTCTTTGCGGAATAAATGTGGCTAGACCTCCCTATTTCTTGTAGCACTTGACTACTATAAGGCTTCACTATGATCATGTACTATTATATTGACATTTAATAACCCCTTATGTGTGAATGGAATAAAGAAAATGAAAAAGGTTAGGAAATTCTTCCCACTCTATCTTCTTTTTTAGAGCTTTTTAAGCATCAACATATAGTTTTTTGAAAATACATATCGTATAGGACAATGAATGGAACTCATATTACACCTTGTAGTACCCATTACCTAGTTTTTTCATTGAGAATTCATAATATTACCTAGTTTCTTAATGAATATAAATTATAGTCATCATTATAAAAGCACACTTTTTTTTGTCCTCCCTAAGATATTATCTTAGTGTTTAGAGCCCACAACTCTCAATGCAGAGGTTATGAGTTTAGAAGCTATGGAGGACCCAATTGCACATACTAGGGGAACCTAACAAACTCATGGCATGTTGCATGTATATTCACAGAAAGGTTTGAAGGAGTTGGTGACACATAATAATAGGAGAGTTGGATTGCGAAAGTTTGGACCTAAAACATAGAGGTGGTACTTGAAGGAGAAACGACCAGTACACACCTTTCAAGCATTGATAGAGAACCTACTTGGATAGAGGCCTGATATGTGAAGATATGGAGTAAGAAGGCGACTATGGAGGAGAAGACCCCCAAGGGCTTTACCCTCCTTGAGCATGTGATGGTAGCCAGTTTGCAGTTGGGATACCATTATAGATGCAATCAGTCATCTTTTGTGTGGGAGGGTGAGAGGTGGGACTAGATTTGTGGGCTGCTAAATAATGAAGAGCTCTACTAGTGTTGTGGGTTGGGGGGGGGGGGGATATGGAATCAACATAAGAAGAGTATGGGGGTGCAAGGTTCTCTCTTTTTTTGTTAAGAACTGAATTGTTTCTTTGGTATGTGTAAAAGGATGACTGTTGTATAACATGTGGATGGATAGCATCCTAATATAAATATATATATATTTCCCCAAAAAAAAGAAGCTATGGAGGACCGAGATCCTTTTTTTTTTGTATTATGAGAGAGGGTACTAAAGTTAAGATGCCGCTCTAGGGATAGATTCGAACCCACTTATACCTCATGCTACAGAGGCATGAGAACAACCTTTGGGCTACCCAATCCCGTGGAGATAAAGTTCACATGGACGTGGGCATGATGCTTGCCACATCCACATATAAACATGTAAGGGCACAATGGTTGTTGCCGCGGTACCAAGTTACTAGATGCTATTGGACCATTTTTCCGGGGGGTAGTTAAGCGATGATAAAGCTAACATCAATATTTCATAACTTGGAGATGGTTTTATTTTCCATATGAAACTTGGCTTTCTATGTGAGCAACACACCTAGTGAGAACACAAGGTAGAATAATGAGAGGTATGTAATGTCTTGATGGTAGTGGGGGAAGGGCCTATTTAACGATTATTATATTAAGTGTTGTCCACTTCATTAAACCTTCATGATTTGTCTCTATTCTAAGGACGTTGGCCTGATATATGATAATATAATTAGGGTTCTCCTAGGGTGATGGCTTACTTCATTAATACACGCATCTTTTATCATTTAATTTAAGTAAACCATGGCAATGATCGGCCATCTGTTGATTGCGTTGAGCGCGTGCTTAATTGCCGTAATCAAACGAACCGTGTAAAATTTTCTCTCGCTCGCTCATACTAGAAATTGCAATTCAACCCGTGCAAGAAATAATGTCACCTTGCTTTCCGTATTACTCCTTGGCATACACAATTATAGCATGAGTACATATATATTGGCTTGATTGCTTGGCACTAACTACCCTTTTATCGACAAGGGCTGCACGCTTTACAATTGTGTCTTGTTTACTAACTTGATTTGACTCTAGCTAACTAGCAAATGTTTGATAACAAGTGTGCCTTGGTACATGTTTCTTTTTCCCATGTTCCTCTTGATTCCTCTTCTCTGTAAGGGCACCCCTTGCAATGCAAGCATGGCCTATGTACTATTATGGTGTTGCAACAAGTGGGTTGGTGCCCTTGCAATGCAAGCATGGCCTATGTACTATTATGGTGTTGCACAACAAGTGGGTAGTGATGTATACAAGTTATAACTAAGATTGTCTATGCATAAACATCCTTCTTCCCTTGGCGTGGATGATGTGTTATTGTCAACCAAACTATTTCTAAAATTGAAACCTTACCAAACGTCTTTTACACACTGTAAAATTGCTCTCATGGAAAAGTATGATCTGGGGACCCTCGTCACAAAATTGAAGCTTTTACTTATTACCTATCCCATGTGCAACCTCATTTAGATGTCCCAACTTTTTATTTTTATGGACACTAGGTGGCATCCACATTAGCAACTAGAGAAAGAGCATCTTTGTGTGTGTAAGGAGTGACTTTGTCATAATTTTAATTTATGTTTCAAAACAAAAAATTGGGCTAATAACCTATATGTGTGTGTAACTAGTCATATAAAGCTACATTGCAAGAAATAGGGGGATATATTTTGTTTCCATCCACATAAAAATTCAAGGATTTCAAGATTAAAAAAACATGTTGCATGGTACCCTAGCTCTACAAGGTTATAAACATGGATGACAACATAGCTATGGGTTCACAGGCAGTTGGTCATGTTCCAATTATATTTATAACAACATTTATCTGTGAAATGAAAAAAAAAATCACAAAAATTTTGGGCCAAATGAGGAGATTAATTAAATTTAAGGACACATCAGAGCAAGAGCACATTAAGAGGATAAAGATCTCATAGCATCTAAGAGCATAGAAATACATTACATTTAAGATCCAAAATACCAAAAGCATATTTATGATATATACAAAAAGAGGAAACATATCCTCAACCATGTGTTTGAAACAAAAAATAAAATTCTCAGAGTGCTATATTTGTCTTCATCCTCAAACTTCTCCTCCTCATCATCACATCATCGAGTGGATGCAAGGTAAGGGTACTCACTTTCGTTCACTCTCATTGAAAATAGGACATTGATGCAAGAAGAAAAAATCTTGGGTGGGGTATCTCGATCAAGATATCAACATAAATAATAACTTGACACATGCCCCCCTCCCCCCCCCCCCCCCCCCGAGCCAAAAGCCCAATATCGCGATCGAGATACTAACAAACCACCATGCTGGCATGCTCGAAAGAGTTGTCATGGTCGATGTCACTAAAACACGTCACCACCACCTCAATGTCTGGATCGAGATACCTAGACCGTGTTATGAGATCGATAGGTAACACTAAAAGGTAAGACTAGGAAAGATTATTTATATGTAAAAGGTTGCATATAAATAAGATTCAAGGGATTTCAAATAGGAAATACCTAACCAATGGTTAATAGGCATTAAAGTTAAAGTAAAAAGGGAAGTAGATGGTGCACAATGGAAGCCCAAGGCACATAGAAGTAGGCACCCCCTTCTAGGGGTAGTTGAAGAGGTATTGGACAAGGAAAAGGTAATGTCTAGCCAATAAAAGATCAAGGGACTGAAGTTGGAAGGTCATGCACCACTTAGGCCTATATAACCACGAGTTAAGGGACTACTTGGGATATGGTTGGATGGAGAATCAAGGTTTTAGTCTTACAAGTCCTCAATCTTATAATGCAAGGAGAATTACATCATTGGTATCAAAGCTAGCATTCAATCTCGGGGGACTCTTTGCGCTTCTCATGATGAACACAACGAATGGAATGGATAGGTTATCTTTTTCTCTTTTTAGTAAAAGGATAAGGGTGCTCTCCTTGATCTTTTTAGTAAAAGGATAAGGGTGCTCTCCTTGATCTTTTTAGTAAAAGGATAAGGGTGCTCTCCTTCATCTTTTTGCTACATTAATTTGATTGAAATCTTGGGTCGATGTAGCCTCTCTTCTTGTTGGTAAGCCTCTTTGCTCTTAGCCAATGGAAGAGTAGGACAGGACTAGGACGGTGGCATGGCAATCGGCCTATTAAGCCGAGAGAAACGGTGTTTGAGGTTCCGCCATGCTGACGCTTGGTTGGTCAAATTCTTCCCACATGGCTGGAGCCAACAAACCGAGCCGAAGTCCGAAGTGAAGAGATATTTCAATAACAACGGCAGTACATCGCCACCACGACTATAAACACGGCCACATAGGCTGATCCACCACATAACTGGTGAACCCGATGTGAAACGAACACCACATAATTGGTGAAAACGACGGAGCACGAACATAGCCCCAGGCCGCACAACAGCTCACCAGAAGAGATTCAACCCCTCTCTCTCTCTCTCTCTCTCTCTCTCTCTCTCTCTCTCGTTTACTTGTGCAAGTGGCCGCCTGTAGGTAATAATAATAATAATAAGCTTATTAAAGTTATGCAAAGGCTTATATAGAAGCTTGGACACGTACAAAGACGCAGAGACACAGAGATAGAGAGAGGAGGTATTAACGTCGATAGAATGCAACACGAGGGCATATACGACCAACGGTGGGACTTGAACTTGGGTGGATCATGGCCTTTATAAGGGCCCTCGCACTAGCCAATCTGCCCTACTTGTGGGTGGCAAAAAGGTAGTGTGAGGGTCCTCTTTTATTACACAAAGAGACTGACAAAATTCTTTGTGCATAGATACACAAGATGGAGACCACACTCTTGTGTACATATTCACACATAATGAGCTTTTTTGACACTTTTAGATGTGCGCAGGTACACCTAGGCGTTGGTTTCTTGCAAAGCATAGTCCCAATTGCCTATTCTAAAGTTGTTGCGACATAGCTCATGGCGACCAATTTAAGAGAGTTGAGATGATTTATGTGCGTAGTCACACGCAGTGCACTTTATGCTATATGCTTGATGGGCATGGGGAGAATCTTTTACATCAAAAAGGCTTCAGCGAGAGCGTGGAGTAAAGGTTGGTGCTCATTTTTGTTTGCAAATTCTTGTGGATGGGGCCATAAAATGAATTTGTTTATATGATTTGTGTCATCTTAATATTTATAAGTTTTGTACATAATCAAGAACCATTATATGGAGAAGGTCTTGTATGTATTTTACACTCGTGATACATATGTTTTGGGCTTGGGATGTATGGGTCTAGTGTGTTTCACACTCGATTATTTGAGCTTCTTGCTCTAGTTACTCTGGTATTGGCCTTGAATGGAAATTTGAGTTTTTGCAAGTGAGCATCTACATAAGCATGCATGTATGGGTCATGTATGAGATTGAAGTTTAATATTATGTGCTTTTAGCATGCGATTAGAAGCGCAGATATGTTTAATTTTTGCATGCTTGCATCAAGTGTATGAAGGGTGATTGGTAACATGTTTCAATACAGTTGACTAGTGGGTGTAAGAACACCAGTTAAGTTTATTAATTATTAGTGAAGTGTAGTGATAATCAATAGTTAATGTTTTTTATGGAGTTAAGGGTGTAGTACTGACACGGGATTGGAAAGTTACGGACAATAAATTTTCCCCTACTCTCTTTATGTATTGTGTCGACAAATTTTAAACTATTGGAGAGTTCAGTTAAGGACTTTTTTTTCAAGTCTTTAATTTATGTCCAAGTAACCCATTTGAGTCATAGCCTACATGTCTTAGTGTAGTACTCTTGCTTGCATAGTAAACATGATTTTTCCTAGTTGAGAAACCAACACAACTTGATTTCTCTCATAAGTTTTAGTTCCACGTAGATGCAAAGGGACATAGAGTTGTTGTCCCTAAAGTTTAAATATTTTGATGCACATCACGTGTATGATTATGTTATGTTATGTTGAGTTTACATCAAATAAGTTGGTTTGTGAATTTGTATCATAAGATACTATTGTGTCGATCATATTTCTTTGGAAATTTATGGTCAAGAATTTTTCACAATGTTATGTGGCTAACCTATTGAGCGAACACAGTTTGTGTTTATTGTTAAAAAGTAGTAAAAGACTTCAATATCAAAAGTTATGTTTCATGTGTTTAGTACGAACATATTCCAATGAGGTCTTACCTTTCCGAAGAAGTTTGTTACTTAAGGGAATATTCCTTTGATCATTAGTTTTTCATTGAGTCCAAAAGGTTATCTAAAGATAAATACTGTTGTTTATGTATTACACATACAAGCACTTTAAGGTTAAATTTTTCTAGTGTTTATGTTGTGTACAAGCGCTTAAAGGTTGGTAATAAATGTAGTGTTTAATCTTGATTTATGTAAGTTGACTCATAATGGAGTACAATTCACATATATTATTAGGTAACTTCATTTACGAAGTATAAACTTAATGAATGGTCACGGTGCCTCAAACGTAATCTTTTTAGATTCGTTTAAAAGTATGACTCATTTGGATCATGAAAAAAAACATGTTACCAATGTTGATCAGGACAGTAAAAAGATAGTTAATGCTTGGTAAAAGTGGCCTGTCTATCTACAGATAAGAGTCTAACTCCTTAGAAAAGAGAAAAGACTATAAATTATCATGGTGGTGACATAATAAAGTGATGTCTCGTTTGGCCACATTGTAAAGGTATGAGTATATGCCTGTTGTAAAAAAAAGTAATAAGATGTACTTATTTGTGTGAAAAGAAAAGTTGACCATATTAAAGAGAGGCACAATTACGAGTGGTTATGCTCGTGGATTCCATAATGGTAGATATGGTACAAGGAACCTTATAATTGTTTCTATATATGCATAAAAGCTATCAAGAAAATAAGTTTCTTGAAAAAGGTCTACTAATAAAAAGAAATGTCTATGTGGACATTGTTTCACTTATTGAAGTCTAACAAAAAAGAAGTGATTGCCTAGATCCAAATTCAAGGACATTCAAACTTTTAAAAGGCAAGGTCTAGTGTTAATGACCAGTTACTCAAGGTACTTGGGAGAAACTAGGTGGAATGGGACGCATAGTGATGTGTTCTATGACAAAGGACGAGTAATCTAAAGGAGATAATCGGCAAGGTTGAGGTTTTCTCATCCAAAATAATTTCTTGATTGAGTCGACGATCCAGAAGTAAAAGGAATTGGCCAAGGAGGTAAATGGTTACTTTACTCTTCATTGCTTATGATATACAAGGTCGGTCAACTAGTACGTAAGGTACTAAAAGGTAATAGAACAATCTTATTTGGGAATTGTGTCTCACGAAAAGGAGGTTATCCATAAGATTGGTTCTAGTTAGTGTATAAAAGTGTGCACTAGAAGAAGGTTGATGGTAACCAGGTAAAGCTTCTGAGTGATCATGACACTCGAGAAGTAAAAAAGAGCAATGAAAAGTCATTAACTTCATACAAGCCTTTGATCAAGGACAAGGTCTTCATGTTTAGCATCAACCGAAATAAAGTATTCATCTAGAAGGTATTAAAGCCAACCTCATTATTCTAAGGATAACACAAAGTTCAACACCGTGTCAGGTTTGTATGGTGTATTGACACTTACATGGACAGTACCTGTGTTTTTAAAAGAAAAAGATACTCTCTCATAGAAAGGAAATTTAAGAGCACATGAACGAGGAAGTAATATTCATCTAATAAAGGAAGTGTTTCTCTAACTAAAATACTTATAAAAGAGAACTTATTTTAAGTTAAAAACTTGTTTAAAGTTTTATTTAAAAGGGAAAGTTAGAAATCTTTAAACAAGATTTCTATTATGATTATAAATATGCCCTAGTATAAGAGAGTATTTAAAGTACTCTCTTGAAAAAAAGAGGTAAGGTATGAGACCTTAAAAAAGAGAAGGTTATCTTCTAAGATAGCAATAAGGTGCACCAAAGAGTTCAGGAGAACTTTGTTTCTTTCAAAAGGGGGAAAGGTTCTAATCTTTCTCCAAAGTATTGTGCTTGAAGGTTTTGAGATATTTGACAATACTTAAAAGTTTGAGTGTGATAAAACTTTAAGATAAGGTTGGCATACTAAAAAAGAAGTTACCCATTTTTTTTCGAGGACGAAGACTTTTCTTTCAAGGGGTAGGAAATGTTATGAGACTCACAAGTAACACTAAAAGGTAAGACTAGGAAAGATTATTTATATATAAAAGGTTGCATATAAATAAGATTCAGGGGATTTCAAATAGGAAATACCTAAGACATGGTTAATATGCATTAAAGTTAAAGTAAAAATGTCCAAGTAAATGGGTGCACAATGGAAGCCCAAGGGACACATAATCACTTCTTTAGGATTTTCATAGTTGTCTATTTACATATTTATATCTACTTTTCTATATTTTAAAAATTAATGGTGGTTGATTGTGTCACGTAGGGTTCCACAAGAGAGTTACATAGGAGTTGCTAAAGGTGAGAGAAGAGATTAACTATCTTAGAGTAGCATTGTAGATGACAAAGGCAGCCCTACAAAGGTGCGTCAGGTGAGAGAGATTGGCATCCACCTAGTAGGTCCCTCTCTTTGTATTTAAAAGATTTATAATTAAGTTCTAAACTCATAAATTTCTTTTAAGTTATACCTAATTTATGATTTGTATGCTTTATTTTTTGAGGAGGCCAGGGCTGAGGCAGAGAGTGCTAGGGCTGAGGTAGAGCTACATATGATCATGGACAGGATTGCTTAGCATAGGGTAGAGCAGTTGATCATGTATATTCAAGAGTTCTGCAAGTCTTCTCACGTGACAGTGCCTTACTTACCCTTGTAACCACGGCCTGTTAAAACCAAAGCTTTTCAGCAACTTCTCCCTCGGGATACACCACCATTTCTCCGTTATGCCTGTTGTTCTTTCTCTATGCCTCGAGGACATAGATAGTACCAGTGGCTATGCTATGAGATGTGGATATTTTTTCCATTTATCCTACATCACCTAGGAGCTGTATGTTTCTCAACATGTCCCTCTTGCCGAGCACAAGTTGACCTAGCCACATACAGAGTTCTCAACAATTGATAACCGATGGAGACCAAAATTTGTGAGCATGTCACGGGGTTCCTCCCACATGTTCACAAAGTTTAGTCACCATCGAACGATGTTCACAAAGTCAAGTAGCGACCCATGTTCAATTTTCAAGTCTCTTAGTGCTAGAGAGGCCATGGGAAATCCTGCTCTTCCCCATGCCATCGTACCCAAACAATGTCTGATGTTGACCAAAATTTTTGAGCATGTGGGCAGGGGTCCCCCCCACATGTTCACGAGTTTAATCACCCGGACTCCCATCAAACGATGTTTGGTGTATTGAGTAGCACACCATGTACATTTTTCAATTCTTTTAGTTCTTGTGAGAGGCCAAGGAAAATCTCGCTCTTCCCCATGCCATCGTACCCAAACATCTTCTGATGTGGTGACCAAACTTTGTGAGCATGTAGGGGGGTCCCCCCTCCACAAGCTCGCAAATTTTGGTCAACATCGGACAATGTTCACAAAGTTAAGTAGCACCCTGTGTGTATTTTTCAAGTCTCTTAATGCTCAAGAGGCCATGGAAAATGTTTCTCTTTCCCATGCCATCATACCCAAACAACATTTAATGGGGTGACCAAATTTTGCGAGCATGTGGGGGGGAGACCTCCCAACATGCTCGCAAAGTTTGGTCACCATCGAATGATGTTTACAAAGTCAAATAGCACCCTCTGTGCAATTTAAATAATATAAACTCTTAAAAGAAAGTTGGTATCCAAAATAAAAGAGACACTTAGATGGAGACATGATCAATAAAACATAATTAATCATCAAGATCAACCACCAATTATAAAGTAGAAAGATAGAATCAAGATCAACTGCACTGATAAAGTACAAAGACATACATCATCAAGATCAACCACCAATTATAAAGTAGAAAGATAGAATCAAGATCAACTGCACTGATAAAGTACAAAGACATACATCATCAAGGTAGAAGAAATGTGCACATAAGAAAATATGAAATGCCTCTAAAAGTACAACCATGAAATGAAAAAAAGTACTAAGATGAAAGTAGACTCCCTATCAAGATAGATATCTAGTGAGTCAGCACCCTCTCTAGCTCTCAAATGCTCCAGAATGCTCTCATGGTCATCCACTCAAAGCTGTGTTTTTGACTCTATACTCAATCAAGAGTGAGCTTGACAGTAAGAACTAGATGAGAACACTCAAATGCCTCTAACTCCCACTGCCACTACTAGAACTCAAGACTCCCCCAACGATGTCTAATCTCCCTGGCCGACCTACCATGATCATGTTGTGGGCATCAAAAGAAAACCCATGATCATCCATCTTATCCTAGTCAAGGATGTACTTCGGCCTAGTGCAACTCATTTCTAACAGAAGTGGAACAAACAACAACCATCATAGGCTCAGGGGGTGCACTACTAAGAAGCCCCATGTATCACGTGCATTCAATAGGTATTTAAAAAACCCCTTACCTGTGAATTTTTCATGAATAAAATGGCCCCTTTTTCTTAATGGACTTACAGGGTTTTTTTTCAAAATCAATTTAAAAACCCCTTCTATAAATGTATTTTTGTAAATTTACCTTAAAATTTTAAATTAAAAAACCCCTTTGTTTGAACTCACGTGGTATACTTACATATTTTAAGGTGAATCCCCCGAGATCGTAGGGGACTTACCTTGCTTTTGGCTTGGGATTCATAGTCTCCAAGCTCCCCTTGTTAGGTGTGTTTCATTTGCTATCATAGCGCCGAGCTAATAATATAGACAAGCTTCATGGGATAATAATAAGTGTCACTTGTGGGAAAACACATAAGTAAGTGGAATTCTTGCTTTAGGTGTCTTTCATTTGGTATCATAGCCTAACTAATGCTTGAATAAATTGCTTGGTATCATAGCCCAGCTAATGCTTGAATAAATTGCTTTTATTTTATGTGATAATGTTAAGAGGTTTTGTTGAGTTTGTGTGAGCTACATGTCTTGGGCTTGCATACAAACATACGTTGAGCAACCAATTGAAAGAGTAAGAACAATGGTGAGAGATTAAAGGCTTTAAAAAAGTATTTCTATAGAGAGAGAGAAAGATAGGTTCTTATAATAATTTAGTATCATTATGTGATGCTTTGTTGATAGAAAACTTAGTGCTATCTGACTATATGTGTTGACGTATAATCATCGTTCTATTAGGATGTTTTATGTTTGTGTTTACTCCACCTACATCACTTTTTGAAGGCATGCACATTAAATAATTAATGGGGGCTCCCCCTTTAATTATTTAATGGGTTTTCTAAGCTCAAAACTTAGAACCCTCGCCTTTCCCTCCCCCCAGCCCCCTCGCGTTCCACCACATTCCCCACCTCCCCTCCTCATTACTCTTCTTCACACAGAGAGACCAAGAGCAGGTCGGCACAACAAAGCACCGACGAAGACACACACACACACACACACACACACACACACACACAAAGAAGGCTACCTCGTCAAGCCGCCCCATCCTCCCACCATCACACAGACAGAGATATATAAAGCAGAATGCGCCACAGACAGAGAGAGGGAGAGTAGGATGTGCCACAAATAAAGAGAGAAAGCACCCACGGGATAGAGAGAGAAACACGCCACATAGTACCGATAGAGTCCTCAAGAACCCTCCAAAATTCTCCTCTAAAATCACCTCAAGACCCTAAAAAAAACATCATGTTAATACCCTCTACATAACTAAGGTTCTCCACAACCTAGCTAACTAATTAATCGAAAACAAAATTTAGCACCCATATTATTCATTGTCGATCCTACATCATGATTGATTAACACTTGTGATTAATGTCCAATGGCAACAGACCCTTCATGAAAAGCATTGAGTGTCATGCTAGTGTTGATTATCTATCCCTTCACATGATTTTAAATCAATGTGTTAGTTGTTAGCCTTATACTATTGACATCTAGAATTGCTCATTACCTTCTAGCTTTTCAACACTTATGGATTTGTGTATCTATTCAATCCTTTACTATATTTTCCATACTTATAGTAGCTCTGGCAAAACGAATCAACATAATTCTCTTTAAAGCTGAGTATTAACCTTAAAAGAATGCAAAATACTCTCTTTCTCTCTCTCTCTCTCTCTCTCTCTCTCTCTCTCTCTCTCTCTCTCTCTCTCTCTCTCTCTCTCTCTCTCTCTCTCCTTACATTTAAATTAAGCAAGGAGACTTTGCACTCTTAAAAGAATGAAAAATACTCTCTCTCTCTACCTTACATTCAAATTAAGCAAGGAGACTTTACACTCTTACTCTTACTCCTTGTATGAAACTGGAGGTTCTACTCTTGAAACCTGAAGACAAAGCTTTTAAATTCCAAGTACGTGGAAATTTTAATGAATTTTTCTTCTTTAAATTTTTGCAATTATAATTTCAAAAGCTAGTTATATTGCATACATTAATAATATAACTTCTATACTCACAATACCTAAAAATACATGTTTCACACTTATCGTACAGGTGAAAGTGTGAATTTTTCCATGCATATAATGGATGGCTAATTAAACTATTTGGGTGATGGAGATAAGTGATTTGCCACTGTCACAAATCTATATATTAAATTTATTGTTTATGGTTATGCAGGATGAAATTGTGCACTTGGATAAGCATAAATGTGTTGTGAATGTATTAAGTTTGTATATGGTTTATGCCAGGATAAGCACATAGACTTTGGTTAACTTTTAAAAAGTCTATAATGCTTAGAAATCTAGGGACATTATGTCAAAAATTTCCATAATTTCATGCATAAAAATTTAAAGCTTTATCGATTATTGGGTTAAAGGAAGATGATTTACACATAAATCAAAGCTAAAATCTTTTAACTGTTTGGAAGAAAAATGGAAATTGCTCCTACTAACCAATTTGGTCATAAACCTGCTACTACAGTGGGATAGGACACTAGTGGCCTTTTCCCAATAGTCTCTCCTCAAGCTACGGTGGGTGCAATGAGTGTTACACCCAGTCTCACAACAACCACAAAAGATCCTTATTGATCTCCATGAGCTTCGGAGTTTGCAAGTCTAGGATCTACAAACCTGAGTTACTCAAAGAAGTAAGCAATGATGGATTGTCCCATATGTTAGGCCATTGGGTACTTTTGGAATGTATCCTCCTTTTACTAAAAAATTATTTTCTAGGGAGAAGAAGGAACGACATTTACACTTTGTGAAAGCTTGGGTGATTCATTAGAAAAAACATTTTTCCTTTTTTTTTCATCCCTGAAAAGCATAAAATGATGGCAATGAAAATGTTTTTAGGAGGTCATACCTTCACTTGGTGGCAAGATCTCAAGTCTAAACTTAAAGTTTAAACTCACAACTCTTGAGACCTAGGAGACTTTCAAGATTGTGTTCTTGGAGACTTTTTTTAGAGGGCTTGATAAAATCCTGGATTTTTGTCGACACACAGTCAGGGAGGTCCTTTCAGGCTTTCATTCACATGAGTTTTAAGAGCTTATAGCTAAGTTCTTGGATCTCCCAAATCATTACATTCATCTATTTTTCATCATGGCATTACTTCATGATTATAAAAATGAGACAAAACATAATCAAATTCTTTGAGGATACATTGAACTTTGCATGTATCTATGATATAGTTGCAAAGCTGCAAAGAAGAACAATTATATCTATGATATAGTTGCAAAGCTGCAAAGAAGAACAATTATATCTATGATATAGTTGCAAAGCTGCAAAGAAGAACAATTATATCTATGATATAGTTGCAAAGCTGCAAAGAATCACACTTATATCTATGATATAGCTGCAGAGCTGCAAAGAAGAACAATTATATCTATGATACAATTGTATCTATGATACAATTGTTGCTATAAAGAAGGAAATTAATGCTTAGTAGTTTAGAGATATGTAGAAAATGAAAAAACCAGGGTATGTGCAAATAGGTGTGACACCACACACCCCATTGCATATGTTGGTAAAGTGCCATTGTCTATGCAAGATGAAAAAATGAAGTACTTGGCATATATATTTCATGTTCCTAATATTACAAAAAAATGTTTCTATTGGATAAATAGTTGAGCAGTGTCTGCAACAAAACTGAGGTTCAATCCTCAAGGGTTCTTTGTGGAGGAAGACTTGAAAAATCAGTGCCACTTGGTTACAAATGGTAACAGAAATAGCAAAGTGTTTACTTTGAATGTTAACATGCCTAAGGTAAAGGCAGCCATGTTTGCACATATAATAGATATCATTGCATATATTAACACATGGCAAAAGTGTATTGGTCATGTGAATATACAACAAGTTAACGTCTATGCAAGTGCAAAATATTATTGCAAGTTTGCCAAAGCTCAAGGTTCACGCTATGCACAACGTGTGTGAAGCATGCCAACTTATTATAAGTAGGCCAAACATGCTTTCTTGCAAGAAAAGCACATCACTACAATGTTATGCATTCTCATGTATAGGGACTGGCCAAGCCTACAACAATTACAGATTGCAAGTACTATGTTACATTCATTGATCATTCTAGGAAAGTGTGGGTTCACTTTATGAAGGAGAAAAGGGAGGTGTTTGCTCACTTTCAAAGATTTAAAGCGTTGGTCAAGAAGGAAAAAGGTATGCAAATCAAATGCATAAGATCATGTGTATGAGATCCTAATGTAGGACTATAAGATGATGTATCTACACTACCTGACCATGGAATAACACTGAATCCACTGCTAGAGTACTCTCTAGTTCCACTAAGCACCTATGATTGCTACTCTACATGCGGGAGAAAATCATGGATTCTTATATGCATAAGATCCTAATGTATGCAAATCAAATGCAAAGGGAACTTTTGTGCCTGATCTATCAGAAAGTCACTCTTATCTTAATAGTAACTCAAGTGGCTTTGAGCTCAACCTTGATTAAGGAGCTTGTCGATTTGTCAGTGATGGTTACTCTTGGTGTACAGAGAACCAAAGTTTTTTTGAGGACACTTGATAGTGATCGAGGTATACATAGGCCTACTCGAGCTAGATACATGTTGAAAGATTGAGATATGATGGATATACCTCACCCTTCCACTAGGCTTCCACCCCAAGGGGACTGGACCAATGTGATCTCGCCTTGACGTTGGCGTTGGCGGTCCGGCTTATGGAGAAGAGACCAAGGCCTTCTCCAACCAAGAGTCACACCTTCATTCAAATATTGCACAGCACTTGTGCCCGTTAGTTGACCGGGTTTCTGGCTAACGTTCCTTGTCATCAGGCCATCATATGCTTACATGGTTAAACAAGAGATAGAGTCCACTTGTTTTGAGCAAGCACTTGGAAATCAAAAATGGGAAGATGCCATGGATGAGGAGATGGAAGCATTAGATATAAATGTGACATGGAGCTAGTGCCTTTGCTTAAGATAAGAAAGCAATTAGATGTAAGTGTGGATGTAAGTGGGTGTACAAGTTTAAGCATAACTCAAATGAATTTGTGAATAGACATAAGGCAAGGCTAGTAAGGGTTATCCATAGACACATGGCATTGACTATAAAGAGACATTCAGCCAGGTTGTTGGGAGAATGGCAATCATTGAGAGCTATCATTGCTAGAGCTACAATGGAGGGTTCTTCTTTACATCAAATGGATATAAAGAATGCATTATTGCATGATGATTTACAAGAAGAAGTTTCCATGATACAACCACCAGGTTATGAGAGTGATGCACATCCAGATTTTGTGTGCAGGTTATGTAAAGCCTTGTATGGCTTAAAGCAGGCACCCAAAGCATGGTCAAACAAGATAGGGGAATACCTTGTTACCATTGGATCTCACATACCCAATGTAGATTTTTCACTTTATATAAAAAGACAAATAGAGGGATCATGATGTTAGTCATTTATGTGGATTACTTGATTATCACTAGTTGGTGATAGTAATGCTAGCATACATGATATCATGATTATTTTGAAGTAGAAGTTTAATATGAAAGATCTAGGTAAGCTGTGGTATTTTCTTGATAGAGGTGATAAGATCACCTAAAGGCATTTTTTATGACATTTTACTATGCTACAGGGGTAGTATAGCTTGGACATGTTATCCAAGTTTGGTACGATAAGTTGTAAGCCTATTTCAGTGCCATTGAAGCACAACACTAACCCAAATACAAGTGAGCTTGTGTAGGACCCCACTATGTGCAAGTTTGGGGGGTTCAACTAAAATTATGTAAGTATAGCACATGAGTTCAAATGAAGGGGTTTTTATATTAAAATTTTAAGGTAAATTTATAGAAGGAGTTTTTTAAATCGGTTTTGAAAAAAACCCGTAAGTTCATAAAGAAAAAGGGGTCATTTTATTCATGAAAATTTCACAGGTAAGGGGTTTTTTTGTACCCCTTGAATGCATACATAGGGTGTCTTAGTAGTGCATCCCCTGGGTGTATAGGTGCATAGTGGTATCTTGATCTACATGACCATTACTAGGCTAGATTCAAGCTATGTTGTTGGACTTGTGAGTCACTTTATGCAAGCCCATAGGAAGCCACACGTGGATGTGTCTAGATAGATTCTTATATATATAAAGTCAACTGTTTGATTATGGAGTTTTCTATGAAGCTGGTGTAGAAAGATATAGCTATATGGGTAGATGTTGATTGGGTTGGTACTGTCTCACACATGAGATCTACCCAACAGCTTTATGTTTTCTTTTAAAAGTGTTGTTGTGAGTTAGCGTAGTAAAAAATATTATCTTGCGTTACTACTGCAGCTATGCTTCAGAAGCTATGTAGTTAGTAGGAGAGTACTTTTCCTTATAGTATATTTCTTATCTCTTTAAATTATGGTTGTAGAGAAGATAAGAGAATTTAAGAAATTTAGCCATCCATCTCTCTTGTGTGCTTGTGTACTCTATGTGTAGGTTTGCCCTGCAAGGATCTCAAGGTCATCTTCTCCCCCGTATTCTTTTTAAGGGTGAAATAGGAAGTAATGATGTATTTGGGATGATTTCCATTGAGGATAAGTTTAATGGATCAACTACCCATTGTGGTTCTTTATAATGATGCGCCATTTTCCATAGGGTTTCGGAATGTTGTTATGGTATTAAGGCAGCACATGATAGTATAGGTACCAGGGTTTCACATCCACACTTTGGCTCAAGGGTAACCCCGATGCCCTTACATTTGATGAGCTAGTTTACAGTGCTTTTGCAAAAACTGTAATCCCAACAAAACCGAACTAGTATGTACATGGAAGAAGAGGGTGCATGATAAGCAATGCAACTATTATCAAAAGCTAGACCATTATATCAATGAATGCAAAAAAGGTGTAGAAAAAAAGAAGTAGAAAGAGTCATGCATGGCTGTGGTGGCTAATGCATACCAAGTGATGAAAAGAAGGAGTCAATGAACTATACACAGGATGATTGGGCATTCATTATGCACTATAGTTATGACCCTTATGTCTATGATGTATGCATGTTAGTGACAGATCTTGGTATTTTGATAGTGATACTAGTAAGCACATTACTTCTAAGTGTGCTTTGTTTTCCTTCCTTAAGTCTGCTTGTCAAGGAGGCATAGTCACATGTACAAATAACTCCTTATATCCAATAAAAGGATTTGGTAAGGTTGTGTTCTAACTCAAAATGGTGGGAAACTCACTTTGGTAAGGTTGTGTTCTAACTCCTTATATCCAATAAAAGGATTTGGTAAGGTTGTGTTCTAACTCCTTATATCCAATAAAAGGATTTGGTAAGGTTGTGTTCTAAATCTAAATGGTGGGAACTCACTTTGTTTAGAAGTCATTTTTGTTTCAAGCATTACCAAGAATTGGTTGTCAAGTTAGGCCTAGTGGTCACATTTATTGATGAGACAGGTGTACAGTTCATGAATGGAGTGACGGAGACATCACTATGGTATCCGTTGGTACTCTAAGACATGGGATTTACAAGTTGGACAAGTATGAGAGATTGGCATATAGTGCTTATTCAATTACTACTGCACGTGCTATGATGAGTGACCCGAAGCTATGGCATGCTCTCTTTGGTCACTTGAAATTTGGTAGTTTGTTGTGCCTCTTATAAGGTAAGAGATGCTATTAGAGTTTCCAAATTTGTAGAACCTTGCCAAAGTTGTATGTGAGGGGTGCATTTTCGGCAACATGTGATGGGAATCATCCTTGAAAGATGGATCAATAAGGGCTATCCAAAATTTTAGCTTATACATAGTGATGTATGTGGTCTTGTGAGGACACCATGATTGGGCGATATCTCTACTTATTGACTTTTATTAATACCTACTCGAGGCAATCTTGGGTTATCCTTTAAAAGCAAAGTCAAAGGTTTTTACATGCTTTAGAAACTTTGTTTCTATGGTTAAAATGTGTCTGCACAGAAAGTTGGCACCTTCGTACAGATTAAAGGGGGGAATATTTATGTTAAAGGAATTCCATGTATATATGGCTAAAAGAGGCATAAAATATTAATTCACATCAATGCACGATGCCTTACACACCACAACAAAATGGTGTGGCTAAGAGGAAGAGCATATCTATCATGGAGATGGCATGTTACATGGGGTTAAAGGCTAGGATTTGCCTCATGTTTTTTGGTTGGGGACAATTATCTGAGCCACTTATGTACTAAAGAGAAGGCCCTACTGTTAATTAGTCCTTATGAAGCTTGGAATGACAGGAAACCCCTTGTGGCTCATTTGTGTATTATTGGTTGTCTTGCTTATGCACGTGTGCCTGAGAAACAACACAATAAGGTAGATGGTAAGGCGATAAAATGTATTTTTATGGGATGCAGCTTAGAAAGGCGATAAACTGTATTTTTGGTTGTCTTGCTTATGCGCTTGTGCCTGAGAAATAATGCAATAAGCTGGATGATAAGATGAAAAGCAAAGGGTATAGACTCACTCTACCATCTAGGTGACAGGAAAAATTTGGTGAGTAGAGATGTCGTTGTTGAGAACTCAGTTTAACCTATGCTTCTATGCAAAAAACACGTAGTACATCTTTGATACACTCCTACCATTGTATAATGTTGCGAGCAACCATATGTGGAGAAAATGAATGCTCAATAATACGGTGCTGTCAGCCTTACGGACTAAAAATCAGCTCAAATTTTAGCCTAAAGATCAGCCTATTAATGAGGAAATTGTGGATAATGATGTGGATGAGGAAAGGGTAGCCATGCAGGCATCTAAGAGTGCCAAAATGGCAAGTGCAAACATTGTGGGATAACAAATTAGCTACTCCTTTGCCTAGCAAGACAACATGCAAGTTCTCATCATGCATCTTATTCTTTTGTGAATCATGCTCTCATTACCAATATATGCAATGAACAGGAACTTGTTCCTTTGAGGAAGCACATGATAATGATCATCGGATGTTGTTTATCACTGATTTCCCTCTCAGTGGAATGGCAAGACAGCAATTTGGGGTGATAGACCAATCAGACAATGTCATTGGGAGACGTGCAGTCACCCACCAGAGTTTTCGAGTATGAACACCAACTCTCAAATGGTCATGGGAACACACAGAACACCGCTTTACTGAGAAAACCTTCACTCTCACTCAGTTCTCACTTTGCATCTCCCCACTAACTATCTCACTCACTCTCTCACACATAGACAACATGTTCACTAAAATAGAGACACTGCATACTTAATCCACCTAGTGTAGAGAACAACAAAGAACAATAATGAAATGGCAAGATTTCTTTAGTACTTTGCATCTCTCCACTAACTGTCTCACTCACTCTCTCACACATAGACATGTTCACTAAAATAGAGACACTGCATACTTAATCCACCTAGTGTAGAGAACAACAAAGAATAATAATGAAATGGCAAGATTGCTTTAGTTACATTCTGGAAGTATTGTGGACTAATACAGAGAAATTGCCCAACACAGACTACCATTTCCTGACTACTATCACTATAACAAGCTTCATGACACAGATTATCAACTATCAGTTGAGAGCATGCAATGACTACACCCTTTATACATTTATTCTTACATTTATTCTATCTGAGTGTCTATCACTCTCTGTCTATAACCGTATCTCCCTTGTGTCTATCTATAGTGATCAGTCGCCCTTTTACGCTAAGACTTCTTGTTCTTGGCAAAACGGCTCTCTATTGGTGGTTATAGTTCGCCACCTCCACACGTGCAATACGGAGGTGGTGCTCATGACGTGCGGAGTGGGTTGCGTGTGCCTTTTGCTACCCACCGAGCTATTGGGCGCAATACCTGGCACACCCAATGCTTGAGATTTTACTCTAGAACCAGTTTCCCTGATAAATTTTTCTTTGAATCTCATGAACATTTTTGGGGGAGTATGGTCTGGGATGTATCCATCATCGGAGTAGGTGGCGTGCTTCTACATCCTCTTTAATTTTTATGCTTATTCTTCTGAGCAACCTACACCCTTGTTGTCGGTTTGTGGCATATTCGGATTAAAGAATTTTCCCTAGAATTTTATTTTTCGCCATTGGTATGGGCCTCCACTCAACATATACCGCTTCTTCATATTTTGCTCGATCATTTGAAGGTGAGCTTTGTATCTTCTTTGCTTCTGGGTCTCCGATGCCCCATTTCCAGACATTGATACTTGTGGGTGGTTGTATTCTAGGCGGAAGCATCCTCCTTCCCTCTTCGCGACGTCTATGAGAACAAGAATTGTGAGCATGGTTGTTCTGGAGGAAGAGGTTTCCTAGTAAGCATGGATCTTATTCTATCTACATTCTGAAAATATGGTGGTAGCTCTTTGTTAGCTCTCAGCAGCTCAAAGAACATCACATGTGAACATTCAAAGAATGGATTGTCCAGGCTGGCCCACGGAGCTGCTGAGCTATTGACGTTCTTTTCAGGTGCTCATTCTCTTTGTGTGGGACTTGGTTGATGCAACTTCCAAAACTTAACCAATAGCTCTCCACGCTCCTTTTTGGGTACTCGAGTCACAGCATTTTTGTGCTTTCTGTGGGCTAGCTCAGCATCAGCCTTTACTTTTGCGAGTTCTACTTGGAGTCTAGTCATTTCTTCCTTTGCTTCCCTTAGCTCTAACTTCCACTATAGCCTTGTCTTTTGGGTCTGTTGTACCCTTTTTGCCACTTGTCGTGCCTCCTCTATTTGCATATGGAGGGTAGCTTTGTAGATTTCCCAGTCTCCGAGTGCTTCTTTTCTGAGCAAAGTTTCATTCTCCACGCAGTGCTGCATTTCCAACTCCAGTGCATTCAGCTCATTGATGGTGTCTAGTTCAAATTTTGTGCTCCTTTCAAGCTTTTGTTTGTACTCCTGTGCTTGCTCTTTGGCCTTGTCTTTGTCTTCTTGGAGAGCTTCTCTCAATATATATGCATATTCCTTAGAGGGTGTGGCATCCCCTCAGCTCCTATTGCAATGCCTTATTTCTTTCAGTTAATTGCTTCGCCTCCTTTTCCTAGTGTTCTGCTTTCCAAGTAGTAGCCTTCAATGCTTGTGCCAAATTTTGGTCTTCATTTTCTACTTGTTTTCCCTTTCCTGAAGCACCTATTTTGGGGGACTCCTGGCCTACTAGTTGTTGTTGTTGTTGCTGTTGTTGTGGCTATTGTTGTTGATGTTGTGGCTCCCTGTCTACATCATCATCTTCCTCTAGAACATGAATGACCTATTGAGGTTTGCAAGATATATATTCTTGAATCTCTATCAAGGCTTATAGCGCATGATCCCATACCTTTTTGAGTCTGGCCTTTGCTATTTTTATCACTACTGCTTTGGCATCTAGCAAAAGGCACATAACTTCTTCTTCTTCTTGGTTTTTCAGGGCTTGGGCTTGGGCTTCTGACTGGGCGACTGCCAACGTCGTCGTGCTGTCCATCACTTCATCCTTCAATCCTTGGATCGTGTCGGCCTAGACCTTTACTGCATTTTTGGTTCCGCGCTAATTTTGCTTAGAGCCCTTCCACTTGAGCTTGGAGCAGGTGCGTTTCGGTGATGAGGGCATTGATCCCCTCACTCAGCTCCTTTTGTTGTACTGGGGCCCTTTCTGCCATGGGGATATTTTTTTGCATCTCCTCATTTTGTTGTGCTATCATCTGTGATTTTCTCTCTAAATCTTTGGCTTTAGCTATGGCATAAATTAGCATTTCATGTTGTTTATGGTTCAAGGTGCACATCTGATTGATTGTGATGTGGGCCTTTGTCTCATACTCCTCCATCAAAGAGAGATCCTGTGAGAGGATGTTCTAGACCACGGACATGAGCCCTTTGTTCGTATGTAGCTTCTGGCTGGGGAGTTCTGCTTCCAACTCTCCGGGTAGCTTGAAGATGTGGCTTGGGCCTTCCTGCACCTTTTGTGCCCCATAGTCGCCAACCAAGGCTGTAGTTCCACTAGAATGATTACTTTTGTTCTTGTTGGTAGCTTCCCCTTTTGACCTGTGTCTTCTCTCTTTTTATGTTGTTCTCCTTCTTTCCTCTTTTTCTTTTCTGCCTCCTTCCTTCTCTTTTCTTCTTCCTCCTTTTTCTTTTCCTCTTCTTCAACCTTCTTCAACCTTCTTCTTCTTTTCAGCTTCCGCCAGCGGCTTACTGCCTCTGTCTCTCCTCCAGCTCCCTTTTTCTTTCTTCTTCTTCTTTTCAGCTTCCGCCAGCGGCTTACTGCCTCTGTCTCTCCTCCAGCTCCCTTTTTCTTTCTTCTTCTTCTTTCTGTTTCTTTCCTCTTCTGGGTCAGGAAACATCTCTTCATCTATTCTTTGTTTTCTCTTCTTGCTGGCTTTCTGGGCAATCTTCTGCCATTCCTCCTCATCATCTATGTCATCCTCAAACAAACTGCCTTGGTAGCTTTCAAGGATCCTTTGGCTTCCTTATGTTGCTGTTTGGCATAGACGTCTCTTGTCCAGCGATCCACCGACCTGACAACCTGAGCAATCACCCTTAGGTGTGCATGTATTACTATTGGCTATTTCTCCTTAGCCTAGGTGGCTACCCTCTTCACCAAATTTTCTTTGTGAATCACCCTTAGGTGCGTACGTATTACTCTTGGTTGTTTCTCCTTAGCCCAAGTGGCTACCCTGTTCACCAGATTTTCTTTGTAAATGGTGGCCCAGTTTAGTTTTTCTCATGCTTCTGCTGTTTTGGGTAGTCTTTAATTTTTATTGGACATATCCTCTATCTTGCTCATGAACATGGCATTTTGCAAGAAAAAGATGAACTGTTCCCGTCGGGTTTCATCCACCACCACATCCTTCACCTGGTGCATGTTTCCAATTTTTTGGGATTTCTTCTTCCACCCTTGGCTTCAAGTTTGTGTCCATTGCTCTGTCTATTGACAATCCAGTGCATGATGTTATGCGAGGTCTGAAACTTTTATGAGCTCCTTCCCCCTCTATGTGTACTGTATTCTCCAAAAATTGACTTATTAGTTTCCCCCCATCCTGGAGGTCCTGTAGCTCCTCCCACTACTACGCCAATAGTTTTTCAAAACCACACTTCTTTGCCAACTCCTGATGTTCTTTCTTCCTCATGTCAAGGATGAACTTGGGCATGCAGAGGCTTTTCTCAAGCCTTTTTTTTGGCCTCAAAGACTTGTTGATCTTTGGCATGGCGTTGTCTTCTAAGAGAGTGTTGCAGATGGGTGAGAGGGTTGTGAGCAAGAGGGCAGATTGTGAATGTGCGTGTCTAGACTCCTTGTGTTCTTTTTTGTGACATTTTTCTCTTTTTTACTTCCTTTTTTGGAGCGTTGTCATTTTCAGCTTCCCAATTTTCGAGGTGATGTGACCCTTGATTCATATCATGCCCGTCGTCTTGGCTTAATTGTATTAAAGCATTCTTGCTGTCTTCCTACCTTACCATCGCAAGTTGAGTTTTAATGATGTTGTGACACTTTTCCATCATGAAGTTACTTATGCCCACATCGTGGCCTTTTGAGTTGTTGACGTGGATCGAGGTAGCACACACTTGGTCACTTGCTTTCTTACTGTCCTAGCTTTGATTTGTTGCAGAGATCTGAGCTTTTGCAGAAGGGTGGCCAGACTGCAAAAGCTCAAAGCGGAGAAGAAAGGCTTGAATTTTTTGAGGTGATCTCCGAGCTCTCCTTTCTCAAAAATCCTATGCTTGAGATGCCTATCACTCCAAGCCTTTCTTCTCCGTTGCATTATCTCTACCTTTAGAGAGATGATTTGCCTTCCTTCCTCTAAGGTGAGGAGTTTCTGTATTCTATGCTCCTGGGATTCTTCCATTGGTAGCTTCGCTTGAATGGCCACTCTCAGACTGGGTACCACAAATTCCATAGGCATAAGTGCTTCCAACCTATAAACTAGCTTGAATGGTGTTTTCCTAGTTGAGACTTTGTAGGATGTGTGGAATGCCCATAGGCTAGCATCTAGCATCTAGTCCCAAACCATTTTATTAGCATTTATAATTTTCTTTAGAATTTTGGTCAGAACCTTGTTGGTCAATTCCCCCTAGCCGTTGCACTGTGGGTCATAGGGTGAGGACTTCTTGTGATTGATCAGGTACCTCTCCCCATCAACCCTTTCATTACTTTGTTCATGAAATGTGTACCCTGATCACTAACTATTTCCATCGACAACCCATGCCTAGCAATGATGTCCTTAAAGAGAAACTTCACCACCTCTTTTGCGGAGTTTCTCTTTACAACTTTAGCTTCCAGCCACTTGGTAAAATAGTCAATAGACGTACTCACATCTGTTGCCTTTTGTGGGTGGCTTGATTGGTCCAACAAAATCCAATCCCCATTTCATGAATGGAGATAGTGAAAATATAGGTGAGATGGGAAATCTATTGGAATCTTCGGGTTGACCCATTCACTGATAGACATCACACTTCTTTGCTTCACTATTGGCATCCCTCATGACAGTTGGCCACCACAGGCTTGCTTGCAAAATTTTTTGGGCTGTTATTTCTCCGCCCATGTGTCCTTCGGTGATGCCACAGTGTGATTCTCTTAACGCTACTTGCTGCTCATGATCTGGGACACATCTATGTAGGATTTGGTCTATGCCTCTTTTGTAGAGTTGCCCAATAATCATGGTGAAATTTCTGCTTCTTAAGGAAATTCTCTTCTTTCTATTAGTAGTGTACCCTTCCGGAAAAGTCCCATCTTCTAGAAACTGCATCATGTCATAATACCAATTTTCTTCTACTTCAACTGGCTGCTGCTACTATGAATAAGTTGGTATCTGGGAGTTAATCTTCTACACCCTCCAGAGCAGCTTCTCCGGAATCTAGTTTGGACAAAAAGTCTGCCACTACATTTTCTTTTTTGATGTGTGCTGGATGATGGTGAACTCAAATTCTTGAAGTAGGAGCATCCATCTTGCGATTTTTCCCACTAGAAAAGCTTTGTTCACCAGATAAATGAGGACTTAATGGTCCACAAGCCCTTTCCCAAGAGGTAGTGCTGCTGGAACTTGTTCACAGCATAGATCATTGAAAGAGCTTCACGCTCTGTTGTGTTGTAGTTCCTTTTCGCCCTTGTGAGGGCTTTGCTGGCATAATG
Organism: Cibotium barometz; assembly: GCF_041138505.1. NCBI lineage: Eukaryota > Viridiplantae > Streptophyta > Polypodiopsida > Cyatheales > Cibotiaceae > Cibotium > Cibotium barometz. Next base: position 46,414,954 of record NC_141057.1, on the reverse strand, counting down.
GATGGGCTACATATAACCTTTTTGCTTTTCCTGCATCAGTGCACTACCCACTGCTTTGTCTGAAGCATCTACATAAACATGGAACATTAGATTCTATTCCGGATTGATTATCACTGGTGCAGATGACACCATGCTCTTCAGCCAATGGAATGCGTTCTAACACTCTGGACTCCATTCATACTTTGCATCCTTCTTGGTAAGTGCATATAATGGGTAGGCTACATGTGTTAGATATTTCAAAAATCTAGCATGCCACTTCACCTTACCAAGGAACCATTCAAGTTTCTTAACGTTCTAAGGAGAAAAAATTTTGGATATGGCCTCCGCCTTAGCTAGATCTATGGCCAATCCTTGGGCTAACACAATGTGTCCTAACAGTGTTTTGGATTTTATTGCAAAAGCACACTTGGTCGGATTTAACTTCAGCCTTTTATCTCTGCATCTTTGCAAACATAGCCTCAAATGATAGATCTGCTTTGTCTTATCTCCTGACATGCTAAAATCATCCACAAAAGCTTTCATGTCAGTAGTCATAGAAAATTTCATGCACCATTCTCTAGAAGGTAGCAGGTGCATTTTTTAAGCCAAAAAACATAACGGTTGCCACCACAGACACCCCATTCAGTGATGAATGTGGTCTTCTCCCTATTGTCCGAAGCCATCTTCACCTGGTTGTACCCACCACACTGAAACCATCCAAAAAGGAGTATATCTCCTTTCCAACTACCTCATCTAGCAAGGAGTCCATGAACGGAAGTGGAAAGGGATCTGAGTTAGTTGCAGCATTCAGCTTGCGGGGTAGTCCACATAGATTCTTATTTTCATGTTCTTTTTGGAGACTACTACAATCGGGGATATCCAGACAACTTTTTCCACTGGCGCGATGAAACCCACTCTCAGTAGTCTATCAATTTCTTGACTTGCTTTGCATAATTTGGATTCATTATGTACCTCTGTTGTCTGACAGGTATAAGTCCCTCTTTTAAGTTGATGCTGTGCTGGAAAAATTTAGGGTCGATGCTCTCCATGTCTTCATATGACCACGCAAAGACATCTTGATATTCCTTTAGCAAGGACATAAACTCATGTTTGAATTCTTCTTCCAATTCAAGGCTAGTCTTCACATGCTTTTCTTCTTTTCCATCCCCTAGATTTACCACATATAGTTTGTTAGGGCTTACTTTTGCGGCATTGGTCTCCTAGTTCTCTTGTTGCTTTTGCACCCAATCTCAAATCTTCTGGATCTCTTCTTCTTGCTCCAGATTTCAAGCCCATTTAATTTCTTCTAAGGCTTTCTCTTGCAATATTTCGCTTGGTTTTGAGCCCTCTATCTTTTCAGAATCTGCTTCTTTTCTCTTCATTAGATTGTCTACTACTTCCACATTTTCACCCTTTGCTTTTGCATAATGTTTTATTACTTCATCCACATTTAACATGTATAAGGGCACCAGGCCCGAGTGTTCACAGAGTATTCTGTTCTCTTCATCATCATCAAAGCCTTCTGACATGTTGAATGTTTTAGCATGGATTAGCCTCTGAGCGGGTTTCACTGATCCCCTTACATCGGAAAGATCAACAAGTACTTTCTTCTTTTCCTTTCTGACGGTGATTCTGTTCCTACCCCAGTCCTGCTTTACTTTGCATATCTCAACCAGGGCCTTCCCAAAGAATAACACTTGGTAAGACTCAATGTCGTTTTCTGTCTTCTTTCCGCTCCTTCCATGTTGTTCACCATGGGAGCTCTATTTTTCATATTGTACCTGCAGTTCCATGTACTATATTGTAAATGGTACAAGTTGGTGGCATAGTACATTCCTTCTTGAGGTGACCTTCCTATACTTGCATTGGAAACATAACACATTTTTGCAGAAATTTGAGCCTTTGCTCTTTTTCATTTCTTGCATCAACAGCTTTACTTGCAACATTAATTCTCTGGGGCTTGCTTGTGCCTTCCCGGTTTTCTTCTGTTTGTCTTTCTTTTTCTTTACTGCCACACTGGAGTGTCCAGGAGGAGTTGCTTGAATCGTCCTCTTCAGTAGTGAACGACACTCTTCTTGGGCTTCCTCTTTTTTCTCCTTTCTCGACTTCTTTTTTCTGCCATTTTGGCCAACTCAACCAGCTCCTTGAACTCCTCTTTAGTTTTCGCTTGCTTTGTGCTGATTGCTACATGGATATCCAGCTTAAGCCCTTAGATAAACCAATCAGTAAACAATATTCATTGAGGGCCGGGTTTGTTTCGCCACTCTCTGCATCAAGCTTAGAAGCTTTATTGCATAAGCTTCCACATCCATATCCTCTTGTTGTCGAAGCTCTCTCATTTGATCAAAGAGTTGAGTTGCATACTTTATCTTGTGGAATCTTCCCAGAAAAGCCATCATGACCTGGCAATCAATCCCTAAATGGCAATAATAAGCCTAAAGCTTTGCAGAAAAGCTTCAAAATTATCTTATGAGAGACCCTTTGTGAACATATCTGCCACATTGTCATGTGTAGAGCCATAAGCCAGGCTAATCTCTCATGCCTTGACATAATGATAATGTAACCCAATGTGCTTTGTGGAAGCATGAAACACTGGGAAAACCTCTACTGAGTAGCATTCTGCACCTTTAGGCAAAGGAAAGTGTGGGTCCACTTAAAACAAGTCTACGAAGGAACCATAGCATGGAGAAGGAACTTTCCGGAAAAGTCAATGCGGAGAGCCTTTCACCACACAACCCAACCAGATTTAGCCTTTCACCACACAACCCAACCAGATTCAGGCATGCTTTCCGCATGTTCATGGATCTAAGGATGGTGAAAAGTAATGCCTTCCAAGAGACCCTCTAGGAAGTACATGTTCACATCATCACTCTAAGGGGGATTTGAAGCCATTTATATGGTAGTGATATGTAGGCGTAGGCTAATAATGGGCCGGGAACTTTTTCCCTCCTTAGGAGGTTGTTTCCCCAAAGCATATGTACACACTCTTATGAGTGTGTGTAAGTGACCTTATCTTGTCACTTCACTTTTACTTCACTCATTCTCATCAATATACTTTGAGTGTTGTGCTTTTCTTTATCTCTCCTTTCTTGCTGCATTTATGTGTGTGTTGCTACCTTCGTCTCCACTCCACCCGAAGCTTGTATACACACTCTTATGAGTATGTGTAAGTGATCTTATCATGTCACTTGACTTGTACTTCTCACTCATTCTCATCACCATCAATCTAGTTTGAGTGTTGTGCTTCTCTCTATCTCTCCTTGCTTGCTATCTGTGTGTGTGTGTGTGTGTTGCTTCCTTTGTCTCCACTCCAACATAGAAACAGTGAGGGAAGCACACAAGGTGTGTAACTAGGCAATCACCATTGAAGACAAGGCTCTAGTTCATGAATTTATATCACTAAATGAGCCACTTTCTATTAGAAAATTTTGAGCATTGAAAGCATCAACTAGGTTTTTTCATTTTCTTTTATTTTGTAAACCTTTGGCCTATTGATAGACCCTCAATCCTTAAGTTACTTAATGTGTTTTTTTTGGTCCCATAGGTCATTTATGCCCTCCCGTGGTTGTTAATGTATCATCATCATCATCATCATCATCTCTCTCTCTCTCTCTCTCTCTCTCTCTCTCTCTCTCTCTCTCTCTCTCTCTCTCTCTCTCTCTTTGTGTGGCATCGTATCTTTATTAAAGGGTTATAGTAGGACTTTGAAGTTTTTATTTTGTTGGACTAGATATTTGTTTTAGGACCTTCATGGTCTTAAAACAAATATCTAGTCCAATATCTAGCTTTATTAAAAGATTATAGTAGGACTTTGAAGTTTTTATTTTGTTAGACTAGATATTTGTTTTAAGACCTTCACTGTCTTCATATTGTGTATTGGGCCTCATATGCCATTTTGGCCTCCGTGGATGTTAATTTTCTTTCTTTATCTTATCTTGATGTGTGTACAAGTTAATCAATTTAATGTCCTTTCAATAAACTCTTGCTCTTTGGATTTCCTTTGCAAAAGGAAGGTTTCAACATTATTCGAAAAGTTTGCCACTAAAAAAAAAACACATAAGGAAACTTAATATCCATGCATATCTTTTGCATAACTGCTTATATTTAAGAAACCTTACAATTTAGAAATATCTTTTTCATGACTACTTATATTTAAGGCCATGCTAGCTCGTTCTATGTTTGCTTTTTCCTCTAATTCTAGAGTGATTAAATACGAATCTCATGTGATTTTCTTCTCTACTACTAGTTCAAATCTCTTATAATGTTTTTTTTGTCTAATTTTGTGTTTTCTTTTTTTCTCTCTCTAATACTAGAATGATTAAATTTGAATCTCATGTGATTTTCTTCTCTACCACTAGTTCAAATATCTTATAATGAGTACTTATCTTTATTACAATTTAAAAGTCCACTGCTCTAGTCTAATATTATTTTCTTGATAATATTTCCCTCTCATGTCCACTTGTAGCTTCCTTCCTTTCCTCTCTTCTTCTCCTTGATGCTTAAATTAGTACTTTCAAGTTTCAATGCATCACCTTCTTTTCTTATCGTTTATTTATTCTTCTCTCTTTTGTAGTAATCAAGACAACCTTAGTGAGAGAACTCCTTTTTGCAATAATCACTGAAGTAATAATATTTTTATTATTATGATTATTACTTATTATAATAATATTTATTATGATTATTACTTATTATAATCATAATAAGTAATAAGTAATCAAGACAACCTTAGTGAGAGAACTCCTTTTTGCAATAATCACTGAAGTAATAATATTTTTTTTATTATGATTATTACTTATTATAATAATATTTATTATGATTATTACTTATTACTTCTTTTCTTATCGTTTATTTATTCTTATCTCTTTTGTAGTAATCAAGACAACCTTAGTGAGAGAACTCCTTTTTGCAATAATCACTGAAGTAATAATATTTTTTTTATTATGATTATTACTTAGTGAGAGAACTCCTTTTTGCAATAATCACTGAAGTAATAATAATAATATTTTTTTATTATGATTATTACTTATTATAATAATATTTATTATTTATTTATTCTTGTCCCTTTTGTAGTAATCAAGACAACCTCAATGAGAATACTCCTTTTTGCAATAATCACTAAAGTAATAACAATAATAAATATTTATCATGTGGAGTATTCTTCAACTTTCTTCTATCAATCTTGGTAAGTCTTCATTACTCTTATTATGCATTATCTCATGCAACCTCATGGTTTCCATACAAGGTTACTTGGTTTTGAATTAGATGATTATCATACACAGTATGTACAGGACTCGCATATCGAACTCCAAGGGCATGTGTGCTAAGTAGCCTGAACATAAAGTTGTCCTATGTGCATGTATACCACCACATTGAACCACCTAATATTTTTAACTACAATCTCGCTTACTTTTTCAAAAATACACTTCAAAGAATACATCATTTTAATGAGGATCCTTTAGTAAAAGGAGTTCCATGATTTAGGTTTTGAAAATGCCATGCACATGGGAGCTATGATATAGAAGCCTTCTCTTGAGGTAAATCATCCTCATCTCTATCTAGCTTTATTGCATCTTTGCCTTAAGTTTTTTGACTTCCATATCTCCTGGTTGCTATTAAGATCTTTGGAAACCCAAAGAACACACACATACACATGCACGTGTGCGCGCACGCATGCACGCACACACACACACACACATGCATGTACACACTCACATCAAAAACATGCATAACCCAAATACATAAACACACAAAGATGTGCATACACACTCACACCTGTGTGGCTTACAATCACATTTGGTTCATGCATATATAATGGTGATAATTTCTTTGCGAAGCAAGTTCTAAAGTCAAAAGAAGTATGTATCAACTATGGTGAAGTATCACCTGCCTAACACATAATATAGTGGAAAATGCAATGGGAAGAAAGGGTTTGAAAGGTGTAAGCTTTGGTATTGATTGCCACAAGTGCAGCTTTGCCTACGTTAGATGAAGTCTAAGATGTTTTGTGTATGATATGGCATGAATGGTGGGGAAAAAGGATTTGAAAGGAGTAAGGCTTCGATATTGATTGCCACATGTGCAGCTTGCCCATGTTGGATGTAATCTAAGATGTTTTTTGTGCTTGGTGTGGCATGAATGGTGGGGATCAAGATATAGTTAAGCCTTGCCTTATACAGGCCGATGCCATTCACATACACATCTCTTATTAATGAAAAGCTCCAACTATAGCACATCCTTAGGTGGTATTTTTTGAGCTAATATGTGGTGGCAGCATGTGGCCTCTACTTTGGTATGGGAGAGCTCTTCTCAAGGATGGTGCTCTTTAAACATCACACCTATGTTTATCTAGATTTGCCCTTGCCTTAACCTCTAAGTAGACACTAAGTAGACACCGTGTTCTTGTCGGGCATGTTTGTTTGTTCAACCACATGTTGGAGGCTACAAGCTTCTTGTTTGTGCTTCTTATGTGGGACTCTGATGTTTTTGTAGTGGCTTTGTAGGACACTTTATCTAATATCCATAATGGTCTTTAACATTGTTCTAGTGGCTTTGTATGCACTGTATCCTTCTCAACATGGCAACAACTAAGAGTACTCAAAGAGCACATAAATTTTCAAAAGTTTGAGAATGTAATAGAGGCTTTTTATGTTTTAAAAAAAAGATAAGGTGCAAACACTCTTTTACACATGAAATTATTGCTTGGTGGCGCGCGTTACTTTGCAAGTTGTATTGTTGTATTTACACTTACACTTCTATTCATCCATAATGATTCTACGCTTGGTAGTACTTGTATCTTTGTAAGGTTGGTTACACACATATAAGTTAGCCCAACTTTTTCTTTTGAATAGACAATCTAAACCTTAGAAAAACTAAACTTGGAGAGTGAGTACTTACACACACACACACACACACACACACACACACACACAAAGCTGCTTGCTATGAGGATGCCACCTAGTGTCCATAAGAATGGAAAGCTTGGGCAACCAAAGGACTATGGACACGGAATCTCCAATCACACAAAGCGCCACTTTTGACAAGAGGGTGGTAGAGTGTTGCACTTTTTAATGAGAGAGTTTTATAGGCATGTAAAAGATGTGTAGTAAGTTTCGAATGTAGAATTAATGTGGTTGAGAATCAGTAGGATGTGCATGTTGTATTTACTTCACCACCCACACTTGATGGTGTGTGTGTAACAAGGACGAGCGTGTAGCTCAACCGGTAGAACCGTTGGGTTCCACGATGAGGACCCAGGTTCGATACCTAGGGGCTACACGACGGACGGCAGCACACACAGGACATGCACAAATGCACCCTCCGAGGGGAATAAATGTTAACTTTAAAAAAAAAATCACTTCATGGGCCATAAAGGTATAACCTCCTCCACGATGATGAACAGCATACAAGGGGGAGTCCTCTCCTCCCACTTGCAAGGTGATAGAAGGTTTGTAAACTCTATGCATGCACCAGCTGTTTGTACAGAGGGCTCTCCATAATAAACACCTCCCCATCATCATCATGTACCATCACCATCCATCCGCACCGTCGCACAGAAATCTCGCCTGCCTTCCCATCAATCCCCTTTCCTTCTCTCTTTACACCTCTACGCCTCTATCATATCAAACAAGAGCAAATCTTATATAATCCCCATTGTAGTAGACTAACTTCTAATGCAAACTTCTCCTCTTAATCCACCTCTTAATCTTCTGTAGTGTTGAGTCTTTTGCATTTCCTGCGTTTTTTGTGCTTCAAACCATGTGTAGGGGTTCCATCATCTCCAACTTGATAGCTTCTCCTGGCCCGGGCAATGGAGGTGCTGCTGCCCATGACTTTGAGTGGTCCAAGTTTGCAGACATGCTGTATGACCTCCCCATCTCTGAGGGTAGGTGGGAAGACAAACCCTTTGTTGGCCTAGAGTGCTTTGACACAGACACAACAACAACAACAGATGTTGCTCTTGATGCCCAAATTGTTGAGCCTGAGAATTTGGAGTATGTGGGCATCGCCCAAGATGAGAATTTCCAGGATGTGTTCCTCCCTGCAAAGGAAACACCTGCCTTCCTCCTGCAGCCACAAAGTGAAAGCAAGATTTCTGGTATGCTAATTTTCAAAGATTTTGAAGCTAAAAATGCAAAACAAAATTGCAAGCAGTTAAGTGTATGCATTTTCTTTTAGAAAACAGCTTTTTGGTTGTCCAATTTTGGAGGTTTCTTTTTTTTTGTTTTGGGGGGGTCTCTGTGTGTGTGTGTGTGTGTGTGTGTGTGAGAGAGAGAGAGAGAGAGAGAGAGAGAGAGAGAGAGAGAGAGAGAGAATTTGCATGCACTTGAATGCAGGCATTCACTAGTTTTTTCTTCTGTCCAACTTGACTTCCAATTACTTTTTTTATATGCCACTTAAACTGTTTTTCTCTGGAGATATATACTTTTTGTTGGAATTTGTTTTGTGGCCACAAATTGTGCTTGTGTAACTTGTATATGTGTGTACATGGCCATGCAGGCCCAGAATCACCCGAGACTTCAACAGAGAAGGCCGTTGGGAGGAAAAGGAAGCATCTGTACAGAGGCATTAGGCAGCGGCCCTGGGGAAAATGGGCGGCCGAAATCAGGGATCCTAGGAAGGGGGTAAGAGTGTGGCTAGGCACATTTGACACTGCAGAAGAGGCGGCCCGCGCTTATGATGCTGCAGCTAGAAAAATCAGAGGGAAAAAAGCCAAGCTAAACTTCATTGATGAAGCACCCCAATGCAGAAAGGATATAAAGAAGGTGAAAAAACCCTTTAACCCTTCTTCCAAGATGAATGGTGGCATCAAGAAGGAAGCAGTTTTTATGGAGATGGATAGTGAACCCTTAGGACATAAGTATGCATGTGGTAAGCTCTCTCTCGATGCTTCTTTGGGTGATGGTGAGAAAACGAGCTTGTTATCGTCCAAGGGTTTGAAGATGGGTAACTGTGCTGACAGTGGCCGGCTTTGGTCTTCGGAATCGTTTCGTTCCAATGTGGAGGAATTTAGTAATTGTTTGTCCAAGGCTAACCAGCAGAAGGATGAATTATCTCCTAGCAACTACAGTTGGCAAGCTGAACTTCCAAACATACCGGTGGTGAAGGAGTGTCCCCTTATGGTTCAAGACGACCGTCTCCAGCACCTACCGGTCTTCTCCCATTGCACCGAATCGGCCCTCCGGGGCTGCTCTTCCCTCGTCTCAACTTGTGCTTCGATCAACAGTAGCTCATTTGGGAGTGCTGTCTGTGCTACCATGCTCACCGGGGCTTCTAAAGGGCTGCATGGCCCTACTACTTTATCTGCACCTTCTCACCCGATGTCAAGCATGACTAAGGTGGATTTTCCCTTGAAGCAAGAAAAGGTACCATTAAGCCCCAAGATGCATCCCACTTGCAAAAGTGAAGAGCAGAGTCTGACCTCACTCGAGTTCAATTTAGGACCCTCTGCCATCAATATGTCTGATACCATCCTTCAAGTACCCAAGTTTGGAGCTGAAGAAGGGTACTTTTCGCCTTGTCAATCAAGCACTTTTCATGACAAGGAAGCTTGTGAAGGAGAGAGACTTGCAAATTTGAGTAATCCAGCCTCGCCTGCAATCCAGCCCACCCCACAAAATGCAGATATTTTGAAACTTAATGAATGGAAGCATGCACAAGAGAGAGCTTTGCTGGATGTACTGTTGAAGCTGACGACGCCTTCCTATCCGGCTGCTCAGCAGCCGCTGACGAGTTACAGTTCTAGTTATTCGGACATGGACGAGGCTCCCTTTTGTCTGTGGAACTTTGAGGATATTGCGTCGTGTTAGTTTGCTAGACAAACACGGCCACACCATTAGGTGCTGGCTGCTGAATTTTCTTTCATATATTCAAAATTTCAAGACACATTAGGCAAGCTGGTAGGTATAGATAGATTAATATAGTGAATAAGTTCTTGCTGCAAAGACAGCTTGGTACAGCTTGTTATGCTCTATGTAATGTTTTCTTTTAGGTGCAAGAAGGTTGGACTAGTGCCCCGTTGTGAGTATATGAGAGGGATGCGTTGTTATCCAAAATTTAATGAGATATGTGTTGCTTATAATAATCAAATCCCTCATAGTGCACATCATTTCCTACAAGAGTTCATGATTTAAACATAGTGCCTCCACTTGACATGTCAGGTTCACCAGCCACATCAGGTTTCTGTTGCAAGTAACATGTTTAAGCAGGGGTGGCCTCAGATGTGATAGTCTTGTGCAGTCCAAGCAGTAGAAATTGATGTGGAAAAGTTTTTAATCACATGTGTAAGCTCAAAATTTAGGCCTTACTACTGTCATGTTTGACATGTTTGCATTGTGTTTTAACTTGACCTTCGACCCATCTTTTTGTGAGTTTTGGATGCTGAGAAATATTTCAATTCATCTGGCGGATTTTGTTACGAACTTAAGTTTCTTTTTCATGAGGATGGCCATGGGGTTTATGAAAGATTTCAATGCCTGTCAAATGACCAGCTGAGCATGTTTGGTTGCCATGCATGGTAACTCAACTTTGCATGTTTCAATGTGTGTTGGAAAGCTCAGTACACAGGCCCTCGGGGGCATCGCTGAAAAAAATACATGATCACTTTAGTCTTAGATTCCTTTTCATTAGGATGGCCATGGGGCTTATTCAGATTTGAAATACTTCGATGCATGTTTCTGGTTTTTGCCATGCATGTTTACACAACTATACATGTTTCAATGTTAGTGCACAGCCTCTGGGGTGTCTAATGCTCAAATTGATAGGTAATAACTCTGTATTTGCATGGTTGCTTCAAAAGAAGGAATAAGCATAATGTTCATGTTAGAATGCCATGTCGAAATACTCTTGTGAAGGTATTTTTCTATAGGTCATGCTCCGTACAAAGTACGACGCCATATCGTACGGAATATTGTATGATACGATACTCATACGGATTTTTTTTCGAAAAAGAATTCGCAATTTTGTTTTTCAAAAAAATATTTTTTTTGGGGGGGTAATGGTCTTGTTTTTGCTCGTCTATGGCTAGTCGAACTTCTTCTGTACTATGATGCTTTCCTCTTTTCTAAAATACTCCATATCTCGAAATTGGAAATACCTAAGTTTATAAGTATTTTTTTAAAACATCGTATTTTGTCGTACAATAAGATTTTTTTAATATCATACCGTATTTATCCATACAGTATTGTATCGTCCCTGACAACTATGGTGCTCATGCCTCCCAAAGTGGAAGTACGAATATACCAAAAAAGGCATTTAGCTTTGGTACCCACTCACATAGAAAAATGGCATCTAATTTTAGTACCCACTCACAAAGAAGAAAAGAAGGGGGTATTTTGAAATTTGCCAAAATGTACTTCCTAACAAGCCATTTGAAAGCTATTGTACCTCAAAGGGAGAGGAGAGGGGACTCTCCTCTTTAAAGTGGGTTCACCTTTTAGAAAAAAAAACCTTTGAAAGCGAACAACATTTAACATCCTTTCAAAAATTGTAGTTGAAGTGGGTAAGTCTAGAACTTCAGTTGGTTGGAATTCTACCTCACTTATCCCTTGAGTGTTGGCAATTCCAACTTTGAAACCTTTGTGGTTTGTGCCTGTGGTATCACTTTATATCACACATTGTGGGAAACACACCACACCTTAATTCACATTAGCATTTTGGTGCCTTTTCCGGACTTGTTTTAAAAGGAAGTGTCACTAACACACTCAAGGATCACAAGTGCTCATGTTATTGACAAGCCATGGGTGGAGGATAAATAATAATAGAAGGAATCCTCTAAAGGACCCCTTATAAGCATAAGTGTGCTTGCAAAAATTGGGCTGAATTTATTCTTAAGTCCACAACTTGCATGCATACAATGTTTTTACAATACCATGGCATGTAAGGCATGACATGTCACCCTACATGACATGGTAAAAATAGCAACGCCTTATCAAAACAAAAGCCCCCCAAACCACCCCCCTCCCCTCTTCCCTCTCTCTTTTGGCTTGCCTTTGTAAATGGTAGGACTGAGGACTAGGTGATTAGGTAGGACTAAGTGATTTTTCTCATTCTTAGCCTAGCTACTACTGTTTTTTTTTTTAAAGAAAAAGGTGGAAAATATATCTCAAAGGAGGTCATTGTAGAGAATTTCTCGGCTTGCTTATATACATCTATATGTTTAAGATTGCACATACGTAAGCCTTTGGCCATGGTGGTAACTAGGGGAACAACTCTCCCCCCCTCTAGTGCATATATCCTAGAGGCAAGCCATGGAAAAAGCCTCCTCACTAGTCAACTATTCAACCACATGAGTGAACCCCCAGCACCCCCCAAAACCAACAATGACCACACGAGTGAACCCTCCCGTGCACAATTGTTGGTAAGACAATGTCTCAAGGGCCTAGATGAGCCCCGATTTTTCATGTCCATGGAAAACAAAGCACTATGAATTACACGCTCTTAATAGCTTGGGCCATTCTACCCCACCCAAACGAATGGACCCGTGTTCAAACCCTGACATCCGTGGTGTGTGAGAGTGGTGCAATGCATCCCCCGAAAGGGGCTTCAGAAAGAAAAGAGATTATGGTGAAAACATGGAACAAATTGTCCAATGAGTGAGCACCACCAATACCCACATGGTGCACACATTAAGAGGGAAAAGTGCAAGAGTTTGAAGTTTTTAAATGGGACTCGCCATGCCGTCCACATTGCTTTACTATTAGATGATGCCACGAATGGTTTGATACGGACTTCCTAGAGAATAGCCAAAACCAATAACATACGCATAAGAAATATGTCAATTATTTCCCTTAGTGTTATAATTCTAATGCTAATGTTTCTATAAGCATTTTTTATTAGATTTTTATTGATTAGGACAACCGGAAGTTCTGGAACTTTCAAAGGAACGTGGCACTAGATTAACACTAATCACAGGCTTAATCTAGTCGGTTGACGTACCAAAGGAAGTCTCCTATAAGCTTCATGCCATTGTCGATAAGGACAAGAGTTACAGTTCTTTCTTTTCTAATAAAGGTGGCACTCAATCTCCAAATTATTTTTAGGGATACTATGATTATTATTATTGTACCTTTAGAGATGCATTGTATCGATCGAATCAAACTTGAGCTTATCACAATATATATACATAATCCAAACGCATTTTGGTAAAGCCACACACTATGGTTGGTTTGACTCGTCTCTTAATGATTTGTTTTATAGTAGTGAGATCACAATCAATACATATGCCATATTATTCTATAATAAGGCCAAAAAAGGAGTAAATTATTCTATTTTTCATGGATGAGATTACCTTGTCAATGAGGTCAAAAGTGTTTTTGTGATATGGTTAAATCTAACATCATTTTAACTATGTTCTTACTAAGATCACCTCCTTACCATGTGCACAACATTCAACACGCGCTTTCCAAACCAGCACGTGCTAGGTGAAATGGGCACCTCAACCATTCCATGCTTTCAGATGTCATCTCCTTGTCCTTGGATGATTTCTTGCGTGGCACCACGTATAAATAAATCTTTCGAACATATTCGTTCATGAATCTTGTATCCGATCAAGAATTCTCCATAATTCAGTCTTTTCTATATGAATATATGTATGTGTTAGGTGGTGGTTATGGTGTGGGCTCAGGGGGGGAGGGGGGGTGTACTTTTAAGAAGACCTACATACAATGTGCATTCAAAGGGTATTAAAAATACCCTTTTTTGAATTTTGATTTTAAAATAAAATGACTCCTTTTTTATAAACTTACAAGTTTTTTTTCAAAATGCCATTTAAAACCCCCTTATGTAAGTAGATTTCTATAAACTTTTCTCAAAATCTTGGTTTAAAAACCCCACCTAATGATCGCATGTAGTAGACTTACATATTTTTAAGTGAACCCCTCAAGGGTGTGGGTGCTTTGGGAAGACAAGGCAAGGAGGGGGGAGTCTTATTTTTCTTTGGAAATTGGATGCAATAATAAACAAACTAATTAAAATCTCATTAAAGACCTTCCATTCATTTTTTATAAAGATAAAAATAACATTTGCAGTTGCTCCCCCATCCCCTTCTCTTCTTTAAAATGTTGAAAGTTATGCTTGATCAAAATCATGAGAATGTCTAAATCATGAGAGATATATCTTGCATTTGGTAAGGACCATGCATCCATTTAAGGAGAGGATAGTGGGCGATTGTAGTAAGGACCATGTATATGTTTAAGGAGAGGATAGTGGGTGATTATAGTAATAATCTCATGTCTTCTTTTTTGAGAAAAACAAAAAACTATATAGAAAAAGGAGGGACATCTCTACTTTTAAAGAGTGTAGCACAAAGCTTTAGCTTTCATGAATGAAAGCTTCTTTAGCCCCACTCATAAAATTGGTGCAAATGTGGTTAAAGTTAACAAGATTGGCTAGTGCAGGGGACAAGATTGAAAGTAAATTATTGTGAATGAAAAATGAAAGCTATGACCTAGAAGAGCACACATTACATAAATGAGGCATACATAAAGAAAGTGATTCTATAAAAGCTACTTAATGCAATACATAATATAAAAATATGACCACTCAACAATATGAACTTGCATTTAAGGAAGACTCACCAAATAATTTAGCTCGATGGGACTATTGCATAAACTATAGCATGCATCTCCTTTTCTTTCGCATTCATCTGATCCATGGACTACATAATGGAGTTTACTCAAGCTTACCACCACATTGCTAATGATGTTATTCTTGTTCCACCTTTTGGTTTCCTTGTAATTTTCTTGGAAAGAGAAATAACATGTAAATAGTAAGAAACTCCAAACTCAAAGATGGAATGAGTGAGAGTGTTGGAAACACTCTTTCATTTTGAATGTCAAGATAGCCTATAATGCCTCTACTTAAGCAATGTTCTAGACGTTATTGAAGATGCCACATACATCCCCAAGAATAATTTCCTTCCAAAAGAATTACTATTTATACATAGGTGAAATTAATATTTGAACAAACTACAAGATCCACTTGTTCTTATTGCATGTGATATAATATTATGAATATCGAAAACATGGAGGTGACGTCCATTGTATGTTTTATCTAGCTGCACTCCTATCTTGTTTTATTTGAAACCTATTTAAATGACATCATGCAAAGCTGGTTAAAGCAAGTATTATTTGTATCTAGAATTATTTTTATCCATACGTATGAAAATTTATAATGCCACTACCTAAGATTATCAACCAACAAATTTCATCTTTTACTGAGTCTTAGATCAACTAGGATCTCTACCTTCAAAATTGGATCTCTTGCAATAGGAAAAACATTTCCAAATACTTAGTTCCATGCATTTTCGCACCACCTTTATGAGGGACACGATGATAAATATAAAGGCCAATGTTGGACAAAGTGGAGTAATATTCTATCATTAAGAGGTGGTTTGCTACTATTAAAAAAAACACCCTTGCTCTACACTCAAGCCCCAAGGATTCTTGGAAACCATGGTTCTACATTTAAAAAAAAACAAACCTATTTTTAGCTTGCTCTAGGCATGCAAGGTTAATGGAAAGTCCACAAAGCATATTTTCATTTTAAAGGGTAATTTAAAGAGAAAATTATGAAATTAACTTCTTCTCCATATACATTTTGTATCTTAAAGATAACACAAATAATTAACTTTTTATATAAGTTTTAATGAGGAATACACAATAGACCTACTTCTTTGTCTATCTTTACACGACATGCCAAAATGAAATTTATTAGTTGTTTTCACAAGTCATTTTACTTTAAATTTTGAGCTAGTCAAATATAATAAAGACAAATTGATGTAAAAAATGAAAAGAAATTTGCCTAATCTTAGGATGAGACCTAATAAAAGTGAAAAAATTCCCATGTAACATACACTTAACCCTCCCTGGTTTATGTCTTGAAGATCATCTTTAACCATTCATTCACCTCCCAAGCCCACCCAATCCCACTCTCACTCTCCATCCAACCCCTTCTTCCAACTCACTTGCCAACATTTTCCATCTTTTGGCGACACACACACACACACACACACACACACAAACACACGTGTGCGTGTGCACACACACATGCACACGTGCGCGCGCGCGCGCGCACACACACACACCCTTTCCTTTACAATATTGTCTAATTAGAGTGTACTTCACATTCATGAAAACCATTAAGCATTATCCCTCTCACATTCACACACTTTGAATAGTTAGTATTCAAACCTTGCCACTTTAACCTTTTAATTTTTTCACCTCCTTGCCCTTTTGCAACTATAATCATATGCCCTGTCTGTGGAACCTTAGATACCCTTGGCCACCGTATTCTTAGTCGACCCCCCACAAATGCTAACTAACTAGCTAGTCCTACCCATTGTCAAATGAACATTACCTTACTTGCCCAATGCTTCCTCTCATATTTTCAGGGCCATCTTTGTTTTTCAGCATAGAAGAATAACCATTCAGCACACCTTACTTGCCACCTTTACCAAGTTGTAGAGAAGACATCTCGACTTGTGGCCTCAATAAATTTGAAAAGGCACAAGATGCTATAATATTGACTCTAATTGTTGCAAAGAACTTATGGCTAGCCAACATCTCCATAGTATTCTAATTACTCTTTACGAAATGAGATGAATTGGATGCTCATTCATATCTTCATTTTTGGCTTTGGTAAATTTGCCCCCAAGCACCATTTTTAAATGGCCAATTAGAAATGCTACCACAAAGCAATAACACCCCCTTGAGTTTGTCCTTAATAGACCTCTGTAGATAAGAATTAATAACCATAATCAGCTCCCATCTAAATAATCTTTATCTAAATTTTTTTCCACACTCTACATCACTCCCATTTCTTATAGGAATATACAAGATACATTTTAAAAAAAATCGTTGGCTTGCGAATTCTCATAATCATAATTTATCCCCTCCTCTTGGTTACTTAGTAATGTAAGGGCTAACTATCTTAAACTTGTGTTGGAACAACTAATTTAGCAATTGTAATACTAATTCCTACTCACACATTCATAGTCACTTCCCAATCAAACTCCTTTTTTATTACCTTACGAGGAAATCCCCTATCATGTAGACGATAGTATGATGTTTTCAATTGCTTATAATCTTAGTATAGCAACTAAATTAGGCTTCACTTGTTCAATAAAAATTAGTATGGATCCATGATGGAACTCACCAAAGCAAAATAACATGCTCATTCAATCTCTTTTGACTTAATCTCTAAGTTTATTTCCTTACTTCTTAATAGCCACTATACTCTAGTAGGTAATCATATTAAATGGCAAATAAAAGGAATTTCAATGGGATATTCTCGGTTTCTTGTTTGTGTAGTCTCTACTTTGTCAAATATGAGGTAGAATGGGTCAAGCTCTCATTTAGGTTCACTAATGACATTTGATTTGTCAACAAAGCTCAAATTTCTAAATTCATGGACCCCAAGGAAGAATGTTTGTCATAATCCTTTTTATATTAATCCCCTAGACATTATCTTCCTGAAACCAACTCACACACTATTGGAAAATGTTATCTTAGAACGAATTCTTGAATACTCAAATCAAGTGTTGGTGAGTATACTTCATCCATTTATTGAAAAAAGGCATATTACCTTGTATATGTGTTACATTCATACAAACTGACAACAACAAACCTAATAAACATAATTATAATATATCTACCTTCACAAATTATTCCTAAACTACATGCTACCTCCTATGCTTATACAAAGTTCTAAGACTTACAGAAACTTAAATTTTTCTCCAAGATAACAACTTTGAAGCTACACACCTTTGGTACTACATTTCACAAATCTCAAGTTATTAAATTCTAGGTCTTGCGCCAGTTTAACATCACTATGGTGGTTGGCCTACAACTCGGCCTACAACTCGAATAGAAGTAGGTCCAACAAACACACTCTTTCTGTTATAATCTTATAGTGACCTTCACATGCATGAGTTAACCCTTATCCCTCTCACCTTCACATGCCCATCCTAAATTTCATATCTGGTATTTAACCCTTTTCACTAACCTTTCATTTTTTACCTCCTTACCCATTTTCCTAGCTATATTTGTATGGCATATCTTGGATCTCTCTCTCTCTCTCTCTCTCTCTCTCTCTCTCTCTCTCTCTCTCGCAATCATAATCCTACCCTAATTGACTAACTTAGATCTCATAACAACGTGAAAACTTAAGCAATGGAGAATCATAATATAGCAACATTAAATTCATGTTTAAGGGTTAACACATTAGTTTACTAATGCATATAGGATAAACTTAAAACATCAAGGGGCTTTTTTAATTGGGAGGAGGGGATTGTGTGCTTAGTCATATGGTTTTTTGAATAACAGAGGATTAATTGAAAGTAAAAGATGCACAATTATGTTTGAATTTTGAGCCACTATCATTCCAAAACAAAATTGTTTTAGAATGACCCACACTAACACTTGACCCATTTTAAAATTTATATTTTGCACCAAAATTTGACCATTATATTCTAATATTGAGATTTCTTAGCTCTTTTTTCCTATGCACGAGGACTAGAGGTTGACTTCTTGTAGTGAGATTCCATTGCTCTCAAATGAGGGAGCTACTAATTCACAAGCTCCTTCTACGATGGATATTAGTATCTGTTGCTTTTGGGTTCTACCTCACCTTAGGGTTGTCGCCGTGACAAAAGATAACATGCTTCTATTAATCAAGAAGTTGCTACTTGGATTTTTTTTCTTTGTTGTTTAAAAAAGACATTATTATTGGTGCTTGTAGTCATAGGGAGATACTGCTAGTCCTTATCTTGCTAGTGATGTTGTGTTGCAGTAGGAGAAATGGGCCTTGCCGCGCTATCATTAGCCTCGAGAAGGGGGTATGCCAAGCTCACTCTTGGAGTGTAGTTGGGTTTTTCTTTGTGGACTTGAACCCTCATATTGTTGCACGGTTGGTTGTGTTGAGGATTGTTATTACGTGTATCTCTACTTGCAATGTTGACAAGGATGTGCTTTTTCTTTGTAGCCTTTGTGGTATATGTGAATGCACAAAGCCCACAAAGCTACATGCCTGATTGGAGGTCTTGAGTCAAGAATTTGGCTCTAATAATGGCAAAGAGAACTCTCTTAGGATGTATTTATTATTTAGAGGGCGGAATATTAATGGTTCCATCAATGCCTTGTGGACTAAAGTGACACGATTTCAATCTTAGCAAGTTTAAGTCAAAATTAGAGAATTTGGGAAAAAACACATACTTTGGGAACCATCTTTTGAAAAATCCCATACTTTGGGAACCATCTTTTTAATATAATTTTTTTAATATCTTGAGCATGCCAACTCCAAATTTGTCGGAGATTATGGATTTAGATTCTATTCTTCAAGAGCTTTCCAACAATATGTCACATGAGAGGGTTTTGACAAAATCTTAGATAGGTTTACCTTGATTCCATTTTCTGGACCTTAAAAAATGGGAGCCAAATTATTTAATATGGAATTATTTTGTGTTTTTTAAATTCAAAGCTTTTCTTATTTTGTTGCAATTCATGAATGTAAATTTTCAAGTTTAGACTATTTTCATGGTATGAAATGACAGTGCAAGAACTTGAAAGTTGCTATACCATTGAAAGGGAGGTTTATCCTTCACAAGAAGGGGTTTTTTTAAAAATACCCTTCAAAAAAGGTAATATTTTAATAACAATAGTAGTATGCCCTTCCAAGTTGTTCCAACATCTTTACAAAGAGTTGACAAGTTTGAAATGAGCCCTTCAAATGAAAATTTTGGATCACTCTTCAAATTCTAGCGCTTGCCATACAGTGCCAAAATTTGAAGCCTTCAGAGGGCACATCAAAGCCCTTAAAACTTTCTAGAGAAAGCCCCTTAGAAAATTTCAACCCTGAGTGGATGCATTGCTATGCATTTTGTGTGAACAATGCGTACTACATACTAGTGTTAGCCTCCTCAGGCAGGGTTCGGGAAAAGTTAGGTTTGGCTTGTTCGATTTCTAAAAAAACCTTCTCAAATTAAGGAAAGAAGGAAGCACACCTCCTCAAAAATTTCAAGATTTAGTTATATTTAGATTTAAGTATAAATCAAAAGCTTGTTCAAGATTATAATTTTTAGAGGTGGGGGAGATGGAGTAGTGGTAAGGACTCTTGCCCCACACCACGACAGATCGGGTTCAATAACCACCCCCTTCTGCCGCCGCCGCGGACACCATTACTATCTATCTCTACAATAACCCTCCCAATGAAAAAAAAAAGATTGCAATTGCCTCTTCAATTCTTTGATGAAAAGGATTGATGTAAGGCTAAGTAAAAATAATTTCCCCAACCTTAGTGTCCCAAACCTCTCATGTGTGGAGGATGGGAATGGGTTGTCTCCTTACGAAGTTGTCTTTTTTAATGGTGTGCTTAGCTGAGGCAGTCGTCTCGTCCGAGACGAGACGACGAGACGAAGAGTCTCGTCCGAGACGACGAGACGACAAGTCTCGCAAGTAGTGTTAGGAAAAGCAAGTGAATGCTTTCACGAGTTATGCCCTAATATGATCCGTGCACTGCATTGCACGGGGTAGGGCACGGGTAACGAGTGAATCAACTTGAATTTACGTTGTAATCTTTTTTATAAAAAGCATACACCATTACACATCATGCGCATGCTGTCTAATATAATTATATAATTTATATTCAGCCTTATAAAAGTTTACATATTTACATGGCCATGATTTTAGAAAACTGGGAAGATCCAGAACTTTCTCATAGATTGTTTATGTAAAGGTTCTGAAAATCCGGGCGACTGCTAATAATTAAATTATACGCGACACGAAGGTACTAAGGTTAATTAAATCATGTGAAGGTTGTCGGAAGAAATGGATATCATTATTCTTTTGCCGTTGACATAATTTGCAAAATATAATCATGTTTATGCACGGCATAATCTCTAAAGCTGTAGCCTTAAGAATGGAATGAATCCATCATTAAAACGTTATCTGCCAGCTAGTTTATAACTTAATCACAATCAAGCAGCTTTTTGTAAAAAGGTGGCGCGCTCACATTTTAAAAATAACTATTTTATGTTCCCCAAGGGAAAAAAAAAAAGGTGGCGCTCACATTTTAAAAATTTATGATCCTTTGCATAAGTTGGCAATATTTTTATTACGTTAATAAACCTTTGCATAAGTTGGCAATATTTTTATTACGTTAATAAACCTTATGCTTTTGGTTTACCTTGCGTGTTATGACTCAATATATTGAAGGCTTCTCTTTGTCCTTGGGCCATTACATGCATGTGACTTTGCTTTAAGCTCCACATGCAAGTTGGTACTCAACCCCTTTGGCAATGACAACTTCCAAGGCATAATTTATTCACAAGAAAACAACACATCAACTCCATCTTTCCACCTCAACCAATGACAGGCCACTTGACACACCCAATAAGTTAACAAGCCGTGCACCTCAATTTAAAAAAAAGGACAACTTTATCAGTTTTCCCAAGTCCCAACTTCAATCATTTTTTCAAGGTGTATTATAACGGCAAGCACACTTCTAGGCGTGTATTATAGAAAAGATAAGCAAAGTGCACACCAATGCACAAAAGCTAACTAACTTATAAAGTCTTGTTCAAGATAAGCAAACCAATGCACAAAGTTCAAAGTAACTTCTCAAAAAGCCTACTTATAATGCCTAGGTTCGTAGAGAAGGCAACATGTAGGTTACATAGCTCTAAACTAGTAATTGAAAAAAACCATTTATAGTGTCACTCCTCCCACAACTTACTTTTTATTTTCACAAGAAAAGATTCTGATTAGCCTTCCCTTTAGGCATGAGTAACATTATAAAATTTGGAGAGAGAGAGAGAGAGAGAGAGAGAGAGAGAGGATTTACACTTTCTATTAAAGAGGGGAAGAGAGACCATTCATTATAATAATATTAAGCCCATGTTGACCTCCAATAGCTTCCATGGCCTCATCCTCTACTATCATGGTCTCATAAGTTCAGTTGTCCCTTTTGCACTTCATTTATCTCCCAACCTTCTCTTCCTTCCACCACACCATAAAGAACCCAACCCATTGCATTATATTCTACTTATAAAGAATCAAAGCACTAGCACATGCACATGGATTTGCATGGCATGACCTCATTTTCAATCTTTTGCCCCATAGGAAGCAACAAGATTAACTGTGTGAAGACATGGGTGTATAATTTTTAGATGAATTGGTAATTAACAATCGTATGTTTGCACTACAACATTGGTGGGGTAGATCATCACTCTAAATGACATTGTGGATGCTCCATAATTTTTTTTCTAAACGTCACTTAGAATGACACCTCCCATCTATCGCGACGTGTCTCTCCAAGTGTCACACCAATATGGATGATGCTACAAAGTAAAGAACAATGTATCACTTCTTAACATATTGCCACTTAGCGACATTAATATGGTTTTTAGAAAAAATATTATTTGGGAGTGTTGTTGAGAGACACTTTTGGCATTCTTTTTTATAAGACATTAATATGTTCCTCCTTTGCATATGCTGCCCATGCGGTTTTTGCCCCTCCACCCTTGTTGGAAATTACATGGTGCCCATAGATGGAGAGAGTGAGAGAGAGAAGCTTGATCATATAAGAGAGAGCAAAGTGGGCAAAACAACGTAAGATAATTGTATTATGATGAATGAGATGAATAAACCACCAAGTACAATACCCTTTTATAGGCACCAAGCTCTATCTTTTGACTCTAACTAAGAGGTAGTTCACACCAAGTTGGCTATAAAGCTAATGAACCGTATGACCGTATCCCCAATTTAACATGATATTTTGGTATTTTGTTTCAATACCCTCCTTTAAAAAATATCCATGACTACTATTACTACAAGAGAATGAGGGTGTAGCAGCACAACGAAAACATAACCGCTTTAGAAGGGTAGGCAGATGTCGGGCTATTTTCGCTGCTAAAAATGCTGCTATTTTCGCTGCAACGGGTTCGTTGCTCCAGCAGCAAAATATGGCCGCCGAGCAGTGATAATTCGATGCTATTTGTGCTGCTCAACAAGTGAAATTACTGCGCAATAAAAAAAAGTAGGGGCATACTGGGGAGCCTACACATGACTCGCCAGTCTTCCCAGCTCTTTTAAAAAAATTTAAAATAGAGCCACAATTTTATGACACAAACATAAACTAAGAAACACATAGATTGTGAAGAATGCAATTGAGTCCAAAATTTATTTTATTTCACGAAGTCTCGGGCCTTTGGCCATATATACAAAAAATATATCAATGAAAAGATGGCCAACTGGAATCCGCATCAGATTCCAAGTGATCATCATCATTGTCTTCGTTGTTCTCTTCACTTCCTTCCACTGCTTCATGCTCGTAATCAGGATCCTCCTCTTCCTCTTTCCCTTCATCCTACATACATGCCATCAAGCGCAAGGTAAGTAAGGGCAATAAAATACAATTAGATGTAGATAAGAGAAGGGTTTAGGTTCACTTACCTCATCTACTTTGAGTCCCCAAAACGGACTTGTCCAAGTGTATGCCTCACATACACATCCACGCCCACAATTGTGGACGGGGGCTTTGTATCCATAGTCGTACTTCTTTGTTGGGTCACACCACCCAACAACCTCCCTCTATAAATTTTTTTAAAGAAAATAAATAATTAGTTAAATATATATATATAATACAAAACAAAATGAAAGAGGAGAAGAAATGATTACTAAAATAGGTACTTACAAAATGAGCAATGAAGGAGGACTTTCCTCCCAAGCCGAAGTGTGAAGCCCCTTGCTTTTGTAGGGTCAAGAAGCACTCGCGCCGCTTGTTGAAAAACACGTGGGTGCTTCCTCACAAAGATGCGTGCGTGCCTCTACTCGTTATGCGTGCAAATGATGGGCTTCTCCAAATTATTCTTTGCTGCTCTCTTGATGTTTGATCTCCTGTTAGAGAGAAAAAGCTTGATTCATCTCATCATCCACTCCTCCGAGAAGCAAAACCCGCATGTGGAACAAGGAACTCCGACTTAAGCACATCAATGATGAATTACTTTGAAAGCTCATCTTGTGCTTTCCAATTTTTGAAGGAGTTCATGAACTCTAGGTTTTCAAGTATATGCATGCGGTTCATGACTTGCTTCCCTCATGCATCCATCATGAGGGCACCATTGACATCCACGTTGTATGGTTACAGGGTGTGTGGATTAAATGGTGGAATGGGTCTTTTGGGAGATGGCTCATCATGAGTAAATGAATAGCCCCCTGCTAGGGAGACGCCTTAGGAGACCTAGTGTTGCTTTTGCCAAAGAAAAAGCAGCCTACTATCCCCGCCCGCGAGCACGTCTACCAGCCCCCTAGGATCCCTACTATGTCATCGTCATGGTGAAGATGGACGTGAAGGAGCGGGGGTGGGTCTAGTCAAAGAAGGTGGTGTAGGCTCATCATAGCCATACCGTGATGGGCATGCACCACTTGGCCCCGTGCCACTCGAAGCTGCGCTTATCAAAGGTGTGGTTTGTCCCGATTGGCCAAGTGGGGTAGATTACCCCCCATGGCGTGACTGGCCAAGGGGGGTAGATTACCCCCCATGGCGTGACTAGCCCAATTGTAAGCCCACATGCATATAAGATTAAACAATAAGACTTATAGAACACATAAAAGGTTAACTTTTTGTATGTGAAAAGGTTTGGTGGAGCCATACAAGTGTCTGAGTAATATCGTTCACTTATAATAGATAGCAAATTTGCCACATCTAGGTCTTATGATGGATCGATCGACATCACCTATACATATATGCATAAGAGTCAATTACTTACAGCATAAACCATAAAGGCCTTACGCATAGAGCCTTATGTATAAAGCTCTATGTATAGAGCCTACACATAGAGTCTTATGCATAAGGCTCTATGCGTAAGCTTTATGCATAAGGCTCTGTGCATATATCTCTACGCATAAATCTCTATGCATATAGCCTTATGCATAGAGTCTTATGCATAAGGCTCTATGCATAAATCTCTACGCATAAGGCATAAATCTCTATGCATATAGCCTTATGCATAGATCCTTATGCAGAAAGCCTACACATAGGACTTATGCCTAAAGCTCTATGCATAGAGCCTTATGCATAAAGCCTACTCATAGAGCCTTATGCATAGAGCTCTACATATAGAGCCTTATGCATAGATCCTACGCATAGAAGCTTTATGCATAGAGCTTGCTTTAGCCTATGCATAGACCGAAGCTAAACCTTAAACCAACACCCAAGGATGCAACAAAGGAAAAACATGCTACAAGTAATCAAAAGAAGAAGAGAGCTTATTGCTCTTATGCGAAGCTAAAAGAGAGGATTAGTGTAAGAGCTACAAAACAAAAGAGAAAACAACACAAGATTTCTCTAACAAAAGAATGCTTAAAGCCTAAACAAAAAAGGTAACATGTGATACTATAACATTGTTGAGACCTCGTACAATATTGCTTAGACAAGCAGGGTGGATAGTTTCCCTTTCGGATGATAGCTTCTGAGGACTTTCCACACACTTACCACTATTAAAGCCAAAGGCAACTTCTCTTTGTCAAGAGAAGGATAGTGAGAAGATCTAGGGCTCCCCCTTCACTATAACCACCTACTCGCACGGATAACTACTCCTAACATAAACAACATTCTAGATGGCCTACAATAATTCCCCATATCTCTATGCATAAGCGTTATGCATAAGGGCTATGCATAAGTGCTATGCATAAGGTCTATGCATAAGGGTTATGTATAAGCGATATGTATAAGGGCCTATTGACCAAACCCTAATCCTCGGCAGCCACGGGTGCAAAAACACAAAGAGAAGAAGCATAAACAAAGAATAAAAAAGAGGGCTTACCTCTTCTTTGAGAAGCCGTATGAGCCCCGTGGCCTAAATCCTTGGTGGTTGTTTGTTTATGTATATTAGTTTGTTTGTGTGTTTATTTGATTAAGCATTATTTTCAGTTATATAAAAAAAAAAATTTTGTGCACTCTATTATTGTTCTCTATTTGCATTTGAGAGAGGAGTTCAAAGCTACCTATGAAGCTGAAAATCAAGATTTCAACATTATGAAGACTATGGAGTCTTCATTAAACATCAAAGAAGCTGCCCACCAAGAGAGTTGCAAATGGAGTTTTACAACAAAGAGAAGATTTGCATCAAGGGAAGATGCAAATGGAGTTGAAAATGGAGATTTCAGCAAGTGTGAAGACTATGGAGTCTTCGGTGTCGTTAAGGAGAAGCTACCAACAAGGAGATTTGTGAAGGTATTTTGTGATTTGTTTTGCCTCATTTCAGTTTTGGTTGAGCATGGATTTGGTCAAGTGTGAAGGGTTGCTTAATGGGATGGAAGAATCCCAATGTTCTTTGAAAATGGGCAAAGAGTGTAAAGAGGTGCAATCTTATCCAAATGAGGGGTAAGATAAGGAGTTATGGGCTGAGGAAGGAGCCCATGATTGGGCACACCAGAGGGGGTGATGCTTGTTGAGTTTGCTCATAGATTTGAGCAAAATTATAGAGGCCAATGAAGGCCATTCATTCTATTTTGGCACCTATGGTTTCAAGAGAAACCACTTGAGAGAGAGCACCCTTGAAGAATGCTTGTTAAGGATAGAACAAGCAGATTTCAGAACTCATAGAGGCGTCCATGTTGCTGGTCAAGGAGACCTCAAAAGGGAGGTGCAAACGTTTAGAAAACCAAGAGAGAGAGAGAGATGGAAAAGCTTCTTTGAAAGTGAGCAAGAAGACAACAACAAATTGTGGATCATAAGGGGCAACAATCGTTGTGCAGCCTCCCAAGGACAAAAGCCTACCTCGGGTAACCAAAACTACAAAGATGCTACAATTGCACGGTTAATGCCTAAACCACAACTCCTAAGGTGTCATCAGAGAGGAATTGTATCGTGCACCTTCTGCCTCTAGCAGGCTGACTAACGCCAAGGCAAGGTGTTTATTGTGGCGACCTCGGGTGACAAAGCAGCAGCAGAGAGAGAAAGGATAGTAGGCACAATGAAAGCAGGTAGCACAATGACATCATTACAATTGCAAAGAAGCAACAACATGAGCGATGGTCATTGGTCTTAGCAAGGTTTCCATGCAAGCTCAGAGTAGGGAGAACCATGGAGAAGATGACCTACCACAAAGGCAGGTCCCAGAGTGAAGATGACTCGGCCTGGTCCCGTAATGGTCTGGTTTGGCGCCTAGCAGAGAAGGCTTAGTGCTCACTGCTATGCAACTGCCAACAATGATGCGATTTGGCATGTTGTAAATAAAAAAAAACGAATTGTGTTATTTTATTGGTTCTTATTAAAGTTTTAATGGTGGTTTCACACACACTCTTGTAAACACTTAAAGCCTTGTTCACATGCTTTTTAAGAAGCATATACTTTGAAATTGATTACACACACTTGGGTTCGTTGCCCGCCATCGGGGCTTTGGCCAAAATGTGTTGTATTTGTTTTTTTTCCACCCATGAAGCTTGAAGCTAAAAACGAGGATTTGCTTTATAACCACCCATGGTATGAGGGTTGCCCGAGGGTTGCCCCTGCCCCTGCCCGAGCTCACCTAGAAGCTCGAAAATGGTTGTTGCATGATGTGTGCATGAGCGATGCACGTGTGTGAGGGGAATTCCCCCACACTGAGGTGTCAAAAATGTATCATTTCTCTCATTAACAAAGTGATTAGCAAATAATTATTAGTGGGTAATTAGCAAATAGATTAATGAAGGCATGGATGCTCAAAAACCAGCAAATTCTCATTAGGGCTATGCCTCAATTTATAGAGTTTACATCAAGCATCTAATCCCATTGATTTCTCCATGATTCACTCCCAGAATATCTCCACCTCTTGCTTGATTCTCTCCACCTCTTCTCTTTTCCCTGAATATCTCCCAGAAATAACTCCACACTTCCCAAAATATCTCCACACTTCCTAAAGTCTCTCATGCTACCCTTTATTCTCTCCCAGTAGATTCTTCTCACCTTTTCACAGGTTCTTTCACAATTACATCTTCTCTTTTATCGCCTCTAACCAAGGGCTTGTTCCCGCACACACCTTATTCACTTGTATTTTCAACACCTCCCCTCAAGTGAATACTCCTAGTACACCTAGACCCTATATCAAGTTTGCCTCCCCTTACTTGATAGTCCGCGACTAGTGTATAACATACCTCCCCTCAAGTTATCTTAGCACACCTGGACCCTGTATCAAGTTTCTCTCTTACTTGACAGTCTGCGACCAGTGCCTCAAGTCCCTAAACTCCATAGTCCTTGACACTCTCTCTCTCTATGTGTCCAAGGCTACTATAAGTGCCCGTGACCTTGACTAAAGTGCTCACACATACATATACCACGTGGCCTACATCATCGGCGGTGGCTCAGAGGTGGTTTTACTTTGTTGGGGCAGGTTACAATGGGTTGTGGGGTCTCTCTCTCTCTCTCTCTTAGAGATTTTTACATGGCTCCTCACTCTTTGGAGCCTCACATCTTCTCTTGTCTTCAGTCTTCTTGTCGTGGCAGCTTCTCTCCACGCATCCGTCTCTTCTTTCAGTCTTATTGGGGCAGCTTCTCTTCTCGTGGCAGCTTCTCTTCTCATGTCCATGTCTTCCTTTAGATCTTCTTGGTGTGGATCTTCCTCTTGGAAGGAGATGTTCTTCTTCTTTCATGGCTGGGGCCATGAGCTCGTCCGTCAGGTCATTTTGCTCTATGTGAGCAACATGTTTCAATGTTTTGCTGATAGTTCCTTTGGGTTTTTGATGTTTATCTAGTATCATTATGCAATGCAAACCCAAAATTATGCAGGAGGTCTTACCTCTTGCCTTATTCTGGACAAGGGCAGTGTCTGTTCCCATATTTACACTGATGCAATGTGCCCAATACATAATGCGTATAGCATCCATTCTTATGCACATTTCCAAATGCAACTCTGGCTATGAATAATATTGAATTTGAGTGAGATTTACAGGCATTAACCAAGGGTTAAATGCAAAATGATGATTATCACAAATTTATCAGCATAATTTTCCCAGAAATTACATTAAATCAAGGGTAACCAATTTGTACGGGATGGTTGGAGTATCAAACCAACTCCGATTCACAATCTGAAGTTATAGGGATCTGTATCAGATACCTAATGGTTAATTTGAACCCTCAATTGCACCAAAATATAGTGATTAGTACTGATTAATCATTGATTAGCAAATTAATGCTCTGTTTTGTGTGCAGAAAACAGAGTATGCGGGGAGTCCAGATCTGGTGCCTTAGACTTCAAATGAGCTCAAATGCTTTCAAAGGCATCAATAGCAATGAGTATAGTAGAGGATTAAGCCAAGAAACACAAGATTTGACCAAATATTGAAAGCTTAATCTCTGTTTTACCAAAGTCACCTTGCAGATTTTATGAAGAGCTTGGATCTCACTGTAGACTTGATGAAACTGACTTCTGTCTTCACCAGCTTGTAGAGCATGCTTGAATACACCTTGGGCTAGGAGGAATTAGAGAGATTTGATCTGATGAAGTAGCAATGTCAAGAACTGCTCAGAAAAAATGCGCCGATAAAAATCGCGAATTCTCCTAAATGCCTTGGCGGTTTGCTACGCCGTTTTGATGGGCTTGAAGAAGCCAAGTGTGTTGGCTACCATATGCTAGAAGCTTTTTCCCTAATTGTGAGTGTGCAAGATGAATGGAGTCGTCCACTGGCTGGGGGTGAAGGGGTGAAGTGAAAAATAACTAAAATTTGGATTATTTCTTAATTATCTACTAATCTTGATTAATTAACTAATGGGCTCATAAACCTAATGGATTCTAGGCATGGCTCTGATACCATGTTGAAATTTGAGCATTGTGATGAGCTATGGTGGATCAAACACTAGAATCAACATCATTAACAAAGTGATTAGTAAATAATTAAGACGTAATTAGTGGGCAAATAGATTAATGTAGGCATGGATACTCAAAAACCAACAAATTCTCATTAGGGCTATGCCTCAATTTATAGAGTTTACATCAAGCATCTAATCCCATTGATTTCTCCATGATTCACTCCTAGAATATCTCCACCTCTTGCTTGATTCTCTCCACCTCTTCTCTTTTCCCTGAATATCTCCCAGAATAACTCCACACTTCCCAGAATATCTCCACACTTCCTAAATTCTCTCATGCTACCCTTTATTCTCTCCTAGTAGATTCTTCTCACCTTTTCACAGGTTCTTTCACAATTACATCTTCTCTTTTACAGCCTCTAACCAAGGGCTTGTTCCCGCACACACCCTATTAACTTGTATTTTCAACATCTTTCTCCATTCAAGCTTTCCATTAAAGCTTCAATCTTGATTTTTTTCTTGCTCAAATCATCGCCTCCCTTGCTCTAATCACTCAAGTGGTTTTGTGAATGTTTGTTGCTGAGCTTTCTCTTGATTTTGAAGAGTGGCCAACCACATGAGGTATTCATAAACCTCATTCCCATCAAGCTTCATCATCAACATCAACTTTCAAGCTTTCAAAGCTTTTAAAATGTGCTTATGAGTACTAATAGTGTTGTTTAACACTAATTAATCTATTAATCCAGCAAAGGAAAAGTGTTCTTAAACACTAATAGTGTTATTAAACACTAATGGTGAACTAATCACCAAAATAAGTATCATTTGACACTAAAAATGTGCTTTTTAGCACTAATTATGTTTTCTACACACCAATGGTGATCTTAATCACCAACCAAAGTGTTCATTAACACTAATGAAGCTAATCCTCATCAAAATTAGTAATTCAGCACAAACCCTAAGTGTTAAATCATAAAAATTACTATTTTTAATCTCCTATTTATGCAACATTCTCAACTTGATTAGGGTTGTTGCACTCTCATAAGCCAATGTCATAGGACACTCAAATCAAGAAGTTCTCGGGAGAGGGCTTCCACACTTGGCAAGTCCTTGTCAAGTACAAGATGATGTCCAAAGGCTTTTGGCCATTCATCTCCGGCACCAAGATTATTGATCGAGCAAAGGCTAAAGATGTTGAAGATGATGAGAGGACACAAGCCATCATCATGCTTCATCTTGAGTGATGAGGCACTCATCCACCATGTGGACCAGCTTCTGATTGCAAAGGAGAAATGGGATGAGCTTGATAAGCTCTATGGAGCTCGTGGTAAGAATTCCAAGATCTCACTCATCCACCATATGTGGACCAGCTTCCGACTGCAAAGGAGAAATGGGATGAGCTTGATAAGCTCTATGGAGCTCGTGGTAAGAATTCCAAGATCTCACTCAAAATTGAATTTTTTAGCTTGGAGCTCAAAGAGGGAGATGGCATTGGAGCCTTCATCTCTCACTTGAAGGGCCTTATGGCTCAAACGGGACATATCACTTCTAAATGTCCTAACAAAGAGTCAGAGGCCAACTTTGTATTAGCCTCTACCTTTATTGAGAAATTGTTTTAATTCTCAATGTAATCACACCTATATTCCAAACCTTGTACGCCTAATGTTATAAAGGCATCCTATGTCCAATACCACCTATTCCATCCTTTCATAGCTGGTATTGAGGGCGGGTATTAAGGGACTAAGGTTATGTAGAAGGGGAAGAGAAGGGTGTGAGTGTGAATGGACTTAAGGTCCACTCACCTATTTAAAGGTGGAGCTATGAGGCATTTTGTAATTGAGCAAGGCCTAGTTGTATTCATAAACAACTTAATAAGCAAGAGTTTGTTCTTGTATTTTGTGAGTCTCTCCTCTCCACACACGATCTAGCACATGAGCACCACGTTTTCTCAACAAGTATTTACTCAATTTTGGGGAGATTTTTTTTATTTCTTCAATTTATCTCCTCCCTACATTTGGATGAATTTGAATGGCCCCTCAGAACCTTAATTTAAATTTTTTTGAAAATCTGAACCCTTAGGATAAGGCCTTTTGAACAGATTACAATTGATTTCTAATGCACCTTCTGAAAATCTTTTTGAACTTCTGTTTCGGGGGAATTTATTTTAATAAGAAGAGATATTTTTTCATCCAAAATCTAAAAATTGAATAATCTCTCTCTAGAACATTTTCTCTCTCTAGGCCAAAACAGGATAAAATAGGATCTTTCTTTTATTTCAGCGAGGGGAATAATTATAAAATCAGAAGGGGAGGCTCTTACACCTGCATACCTCAAAAGCCAGAGGGGGGAATCTTACAGAATCAAGATGAGTAGTTGCCCAAATTATTATCCATTACCCTATGAGTGATTTGATTTTTAGAAGACCACGCTCCCCCTGCAGGATAGGACTAGGCCTTACCTACAAATTGTATCCTTGAATCTTTGCATGGTCAAGGTGTCGACGAGTAGGAAATTTTCTCCAAGTTAAGACTTAGTAGACTATCTTAAGTGTTTTCTCTATTTTGGAAGGGGGAAACCTTACAGTATCTCACAAGATGCCATAGCAACACCCCTGTAGTTTGGTGCCTCTGTACTCGACAAGGCAACTGTTGGCTGCTTCTTACTGCTCCAAATCATAGCAACACTCCCAAATGAGAACATAAAACCACTTAAAGATCCCCTGTCTGCAACACTACTAGCCCAATTATCATCATGTGTACCCATGTAGATATATCTCTATATACCAACCTCATAGAAAAGTCCATAATCAACTATGGACTTTATGTACTTGAGAATCTGTCTAGTCGCTGCAAAAGTGTGGCTTAGGGGCCTGCATAAACTAACTCACAAGTCCAATAGCTTAGCTCAATTATGGCCTAGTAATGGTCATGTAGATCAAGCTACCCACTATGTAGATCAAGCTAGCCACTGCAAGTGTGGCTTCCTAGGGGCCTGCATAAACTAACTCACAAGTCTAATAGCTTAGCTCAATTATGGCCTAGTAATGGTCATGTAGATCAAGCTACCCACTATGCACATGTATGTAGTGCTGTCCTCCAAAAGCTCACTTGTATCTGCGGAAAGATTTGTGTTCTACTCCAATGGCGCTGAAATAGGTTTATAGCTTGTCATACCATACTTGGAAAATTTTGCTTCAAAAGCTTCCTGACATCATGTATGTTAACATCACTATCACCAGTGATACTCAAGTCATCTACATAGATGACTAATAGCATGATCCCTCTATCTATCTTTTTCACATAAAGTGGAAAATTTGCATTGGATATCTGAAATCCAATGGTAACAAGATACTTCCCAATCTTGTTTGACCATGCTCTGGGTAGCCATATAAGGATTTGTGTAACCTGCACACAAAATCTGGGTGTGCATCACTCTCATAACATGGTGCTGCATCATGTATACTTCTTCTTGAAAATCACCATGCAAGAAGGCATTCTTTACATCCATATGATGTAAAGACCAACCCTTTTTTGCAGCCATAGCAATGACAGCTCTCATAGTTGTCATTCTTGCAATTGGGCTGAATGTCTCTTCATAGTCAATGCCATAAGTTTGCGTATAGACTTTGGCAACCAATCTTGCCTTACACCTGCTCATTGTTGAATGATTATCATTATGCTTAACTTTATACACCCACTTATATCCAATTGCCTTCTTTTTCTTAGGCAAAAGGCACTAGCTCCCATGTTGCCAATGCTGCCATCTCCTCATTCATGGCATCTTTCCATTTCTTATTTCCAAGTGTCTGCCCAAAACAAGTGGCCTCCAATTCCTGTAGTGTTTTAATGATGTAAGCATATTGATGGGCTGTATATCCATCATATCAGGGTACCTAACCCTTGTCGACTTGTGTAAACCCACTTATATCTAGTTGCCTTCTTTTTATTAGGAAAAGGTACTGACTCCCATGTTGCATTTGTATCCAAATTATGCTGCCATCTCCCCATTCATGGCATCTTTCCATTTCTTATTTTCAAGTGCCTTCTCAAAACAAGTTGGCTCCAATTCCTATATTTCTTTAACCATGTAAGCATAATGATGACTGTATATCCATCATATCTCAACCTATCAATAGGGTACCTAACCCTCATAGACCTACATACACCTGGATCACTGCCAGGTGTCCTCAAAACAACCCTCGTTCTCCTTACACTAGGAGTAACCATAGATGGAATGCCAAGCTTTTCATTAATGCTCAGAGCTGCTAGAGTCACCATCCACATATGAGTGACCTATTGACTGACAAATCAGGAACCTTTGCATGATACATGTGTACCTACATCTATCCTCATATGAGTGACCTATTGACTGACAAATCAGGAACCTTTGCATGATACATGTGTACCTATTGACTGACAAATCAGGAACCTTTGCATGATACATGTGTACCTACATCTATCCTCAACTTGCCTGACCATGGGCTAACATTGTATCCACTGTTAGAGGACTCTCCATGTCCACTAAGCACCTGTGATTGTTGCTCTACATGTGGTGCAACATCAACACTTCTTACATCTACATCTTCTATTGCCTTCACTATTGGTGCATACTAACTACTCATCTCGCCAAAGAAACTTCATCTCTGCTTACTCGTATCTCATGATTGGTAGGGTTATAACATCTATAACCTTTATGCTCCATAGCATAACCAATAAAGATGCATTTCTATGTCTTTGGATCCAACTTTATTCTTATTTCATCAGGAACATGCACATATGCAATACACCCAAACACTTCCAAGTGAGACACATCTGGTCTTATGCATGTAAACTTATGTTGAGGCGTCATACCATGAACAACAATGGGTGTTTTGTTCATAATGTACTCAATAGTTGCTACTACTTTCGCCCAAAAATAATGTGGCATATTCTTTTCAGCCACCATCAAGGCATGTGTCAATTCTATAATGTACCTATTTTTTCTTTTTACAACACCATTATGTTGTGGAGTGTACTTGCACCATGTAAATTGTCTCTTAATTCCTAGCTTTCTCAGGAAATTGTTGAACTCATTAGAGAAATATTCTCCCCCACCATCTGATCTCAGGCACTTTATTTGCATGCCTTTTTCGTTCTCGACCAAGGCTTTAAATATCTGGAAGTAAGCAAACACCTCACTTTTCTCCAAGTTCATGAAGTAAACCCAAACTTTCCTAGTGTGGTCATCACAATGAATGTAACATAATACTTGTGCAACCTGCCAATTGTTGCAGTCTTGGCCGGTCCCCATACATCTGAATGTATGACATCCTAGCGGCCTTGCACACTGACATGATTTTCATGTGGGAAAGCATATTTATCTTGCTTACTAAGCTGGTATGCTTCACTGCATACCGTTAACCTTAAACTTTGGCAAGCCTACAAAACAAATTTTCGAGACCTACATAGACTTCAGACGCACTGTATATTCACATGACCAATGCGCTTGTGCCATATGTCAATACCTGCAATTACTTCAGGCATTTTCATATCCAAAGTAAACATCCTGCCATTTCTGTTACCCTTTGCAACTAAGCGACACTAACTTTTGAAGTCTTCCACAAAATATCCTTGAGGATTAAACCTCACTTGCAGACCCTGCTCAATCATTTGTCCAACAAAAGCTAGGTTCTTTGTAATATTTGGAACATGAAGAACATCTTCCAAGTACTTCATTTTACCATCCTACATAGATAATGGCACTTTACCAACATGCAGAATGGGATGTGTAATATTATCACTTATTTCTACATAACCTAGTCATTTTTTGCATGTCTCTAAACCACTTAACATGACTGTTCATGTGGTTAAAGGTGCCAAGTCCACATACCATATATCTTGTGATCCTGACACATCCCTTGTTGTGGAGCTGAGCATGTGCTGCATCAGAAATAGCTGCTCAGTTCATCACCACCCTGTTTATTACTAGATGATGCATAGTTGCCTTGCTGCAACTTTCTACTTTTAATGTCATTTTACTTTTTATAGTAGTCCTTTGACATGTGTCCTGGTTTGACATAATAATAGCACTCTATGCTATTTGCACTCTGATTTCTTTGCCAACCACCTCGGTCGCTTTGGCTCCCCCTATCTCTAGACTTACCTTTTCCACCTGTGTATGATTGATGCTGCAAATCATTGGACTATTGTTGTCCAAAATTCTCATTTCTTTGTTGGCCACCACCTTGGCCTTGACGACGCCCTCTACCTCTGCCTTTACTTGAAGTAGAGTAGAAGGCCTTTTCCAATGTCTTGCTTTGTGAAGAAGAATTCTCACCTAGTGACTTTTCTTTTATTTTATCAGCGCATAGACACCAAGTCCCCAAAGTTGGGAATATTCTCTTTGACTGCAATGGAGGAACCTTAGCCAAATTTCTCAAGAAATGTCTAGGTTGAGTCCATTTCTCAAAAGGGGTTTTCGTAGGATCCTTTTCCACCATAATCTTGACTTTTGGTTCTAGTGAGAGGTCTTGAATGGCTTGTACTCTTTGCCAAACCCATTCAAATAGGCACTCACCAAATCATCTTCCACACCGATACATTGATGAACCCAAGGGATTCAACAATGCCCTTGATATTTAAAGCATACTCATTGATAGAAATGCTTTTCTTTTCCATAGTATACAGCTCTTGCTTTAGCTTCAATTTCCTTGCCTTTGTGTTGTTCTAGCACCAGATTCTGCCACGCATTTACTAGAGTGTTGGCATCCTATATGTCTCCTATCCTTGTATCTGTGACACTGATTAAAAGCCAATACATGAATTTCTTTGCACCCTGATTCCAATCCTTTAATGCCTTTATATTTGTTGGAGTGGCATTCTCTTCAAAAACAACTCTGGAGGCTCCTCATTGTCTCTTTCAACATAGTCCCAAAATCTTTTACCCACATCAGGAAATTAGTCTTTCTAAACTTCCAAGCATGGAAGTTGTTCTTGTCTAGATTCTCACTCACAATATGATTAAATCCGTTAGATATATTTTCCTGCAATAATCAGAAACGTGCAAATATACAATTTCAGTATGCAACTGTAAGATAGTAGTATCTTATGTGTGCTACAGAGCGGTACTTCAACACGACCTGTAGGTCACCAAATATGACCAGAGTGCATGCAATGTCAACAATACATGTGCAAACACTATCTATACTCCAAAATGCACTCTACTACACTACAAATAACTAGAGTTTGACCAGAGACAGTTCTCTCAACTAGAACTTTCCGTAACTGCCAAAAATACCTTACAGTAATAGAATGAAGACCGAAACGTGCTCAAAACGCAAATTTGGCTGCAAAAGTTCAATATAAAGTACTACATATCACACAGGAACCTCCAAGCCTACGAAGACAGCTCCTCAATGGGAGATGTGTAGCTCTCGAGCCTATCGAGGGGTGTTGCACCTAAACCAAGAAGTGAAAGAGATGATGGTGCTCTTACCTATGAACCACTTCCTTCCCTACTTGTTCTTGCCGCTTGCTTGCCTCCTTAGCTCTCACAAAAACTGGAGCTCTGATACCATAAAGAAAATGCATGGGAGAGCAGCCTGAATAATGAATAAGCCTTTACATCAATTCCTTGTAATTATTCCATGATTCTGAATACAAGAAAATATTATTTTTCCTTGTTTTTACCTAGTGAGATGAAAATTTCTAGAGAGTGGCAATTCAATATTAAGATATTTTTGGATATATAAATTCTATAAATATCAAAAATATGTTTATAAAATATTTTTGGATACATTTTTGGATATATAAATTCTATAAATATCAAAAATATATTTTCTGAAACAAAAAAATCAAAATAAATTTTCTAAGGTGAAATTAGAATTAATTAAAAATTATTTAAAAGACCGTAGCCTAAGGGTCAAGATTTTCTGAAAATTTTGGATTATGGTCCAATTAAGGTTCCTATGGACCAATAAGATTAATCCAAGTGTTGGGATGAGATAAATCCAATGAATAAAAGAAAATACCCAAAATTGAGTAAATGCCCACATAAGATGAAGAGTTGACTGCTTGCATTGGAACCTCTTTTTTTCATTCAGAGGACTGTTTTATGCCAGAATGTTGGAGGAAGCATTTTGGCATATGTTTTTCTAAGAGGAGGTTCGTTGGAACAGCTGCTGGTGGGGAGTCATCAAGGGACATCCCTCTCGCAGCAAAGCCTGCCGAGGTCTTGACCAACCTCGGTACGGTTAAAATGGTACGCTTCCGGTATGATGGGCGAGGACCAATGAAGCGGTCCCTGTGTGAAGTGCTAGGAAACCTAAGGAGGATCCTAGAGGGTTCTGACCCAGGCAACGCACGGGCTCGCGATTGCTAGGACACCCATGCGTACGTTGAGGAAGATTTGGATGGATTAAAAGGAAAGATTTTTGGGAACCAAATTTGATACTGGGTCTCGTTAGTTGCCAGCTGGTCTTCAACGAAGAGTCCAGAGAGGACACATTTTGTAACACAATGGACTCAGAATATTGGAGAATGATGATCAATAAAATTATGATTTCTATTGAAGGATTGTTTTAAAGCTAGTCGATTCTGCTATAAATGGCAATTTCATATTGGGTGTATATGTGGAATGCCTACCTTAATTTTTGCATGAAACGCCGGCTAGGGGGCCTAGAAACTCTTTTCCTTGGTACTCGAGTAAAACATAACCAAATCTTTATAAAAGAATCCCACCAATACAGTGGTTGGCTAACCCATGGGCCGGATGGCTAGATCGGAGGATTCCTGTGAAATAACCAAATACGATTAGTTACGTTAATTAGAATAAATCCTGAGAAGACCTTGTTCTATGGGGGGAGGGGATCAGCCGACTGTGCCTCATAAAAGAGGAAAAAAGCGGTGATTCCATGGACCAAGTGCAAGTCTCTTGATTTGACCATGTGACTTCAGGTTCGGTCAAACTTTGACTCGTTAGAATAATTCCCCCGTTAGAAAATTTTCCCATGGAGGAATCGCCCGTGCCTTCCGGGCGAGGGGAGTTTTTCCGGATTTGGTTTCGGAGGAACCACCAGGCTAGCCTCTCGTCCCTGGGTGGCGAGGCCCGGAGTGTGGATCCCCGCCCCATGCAGGAGGCTGACATCACTTCCATCGGGGAACCACAGAGGGGGTAGGGGTCTCACAGTTGGTATTAGAGCTTTGTTGAAAGCTAATAATAAGGACAAACGAAATCTTATCAGAAATTGATATAAAAAAAACTCAGAAAAAGCATTTACATATTGTATTTTTATTCCGTAAGCTTCATTTATGAAGAATTTTTAATTAAAGAAATTGATGGAAGTTTCACACTTATCTGGTGTTCCCGACCTCACCCAGCCAAGCCAGTATCCATGGTAGAAGGTGTCAGAATGGCAAAGAACTTTGCCAAAGCCTTCATCATGAAAGTCCCGCCAGAGCCAGCTCCCTCATCCTTCAAAAGAATTCAGACACCAGGAAGTTCTTCCAACCTTCCGCCACTAAAGAGACACCAAGGTACCAACCAGAATTTGGAGACGGGAAGCTTCAGGAATGAAGGAAGACCTTTCTCTCTTGAAGTACTTTATCAAAAAATCTGGCTCTCTCCAGAATGCAAAGGGAAGAGCTTCGAAGGGAGAACAGATGCTTCGGATGTCAGGGATTTGGGCACTAGCTCAATGATTGCCCATCTCCTTCTGTGGGCCAAGGAAGCCAGGGTCCCAGAATTCAAAGACAAACTCCTTCATATCAGTCCAATCATATTCCCCGCGCTAGAATCAAGGTAACCCCAGAAGAGTGCCAGCTCAGCCTGCAGCCTCCATGCAAAGCAGTCTCCAAACTCTCTCCCAGAATTGGAATAACCAAAGAGAGAGAGTTTCGCCTCAAACTGCAGCAGCTAGAGCTATCACTATTGCTGAAGAAGTGGAGGAAGAGAAAGGACAAATCTATGCAGCAATAGAGCATCAGGGGAATAACCGTCAATTCTCAGTCCTCCAGACTCCAGCAGAGTACCAGGGTAAGCAATTCAAGCTTTCAAGCAGTACTCATTCATTTATTTCCCTAGGATGTCTGCGTAAATTAGTCCTAAATCAAAAATCATGGAAACCTATGCAAGTGGAATTGGCCAGTTAGTGGAAAGATTCTTTTCACACACCTTGAGATTGACCTTATTCAGTTTAGCCTAGATGGGAACATAACAGAGTGCCAGTTCAGATCCTACCATTGGGAGTCTATGATGGAATCCTTGGAATGGATTGGCTCCAAAAGAATCAAGCTGATATTCATTGTCACAGAGGAACCATCTCTTTCCTTGACCTTCACGGGAATAAAGTTCAAGGAACTGGAATTTCCAAATCCCTAGTGCTACAATTAGTCAAGGCTTCCAAATTATTAAAAGGGCTTAGAAAGAGGCAAGCTGTGTATGTCGTTGAAATGAATCCAGTAGACATAAAATGCAAGGCTAAAGAACCAGAGTGGTTGAGTATGCAGATGTGTTTCTTCCTGAAGAGCTGACTGAGATGCCTCTGTCTCATGAAGTAGATCATGAGATCGAATTAACCCCCGCCGGAGCTCAGCCAGTGGCCCAGCGTGCATACAAAATGCCAGTCTCCCTGAAGCCATAGAACTTAGGGAGCAGTTAAGACAACAGTTAGAGCAGGGATTCCTCAAACCCAATGTCTCACCTTGGGGTGCACCCGTTCTCTTTCAAAAGAAGAAAGATGGAACGTTGACTCTGTATTGACTATAGAGGACTGAATCAATTAACAAGTATCCTATTCCTAGGATTGATGAACTTCTGGATCGGTTAAGTGGGACCCAAATGTTCACAAAGATAGATCTCAAATCTGCGTACTACTACCAGATCAGAATCAAGGAGCAAGACATCCCAAAGATAGCATTCAATACTCGCTATGGGCATTATGAGTTCACAGTCATACCGTTTGGATTGACTAATGCCCCGGCGATATTTAATCATCTTATGCAAGATATTCTCATAGAATACTTGGATGATTTTGTTCTTGTCTTCTTTGATGATATCTTGGTATACTCAAAGAATGATGCAGATCATGAAGATCATGTGCACAAGGTCCTGGAAATCCTAAGGAAACACCAACTCTTTGCAAAAAAGAGCAAGTGTTCTTTCTCTGTTAACTAGGTGGAATACTTGGGATTCATAGTGTCAAAGGATGGGATTTCTCCTGACCCCGCAAAGATCCAAGCAGTAGTAGAATGGCCAGAACCGAAGACAGTAAAGGAAGTCAGAGGATTGCTAGGATTAATCGAATGGTATAGGATCTTTATACCTAGGTATGCTCAGATAGCATCCCCTTTAACTAATCTTCTCAAGAAGAGTACACTTTTTCTGTAAGAAATTACGAAACAACAGAAGCCAAGACCTTTGTAGACAAGAGAAAACACAGAGATATGGAGAATCAAAAATTTCTGATTACTGTATGCAATTACAATAGATAGCTACCGCTTCCCACCCATGTGCTTCGGTGAAGAAGCCTTGATGCTGACTGGAAGAAGTGAGAGCGAAGGCTGCTGTATGCAAAAAGCGTGGGTGAAGAGTGATTTTAGTGGAAAAGACCATCTCGTTAAATAGAGCCTTGCGTGCATGATTTTTCATCATGCAATCATAAATGACCACCGAATCTATTCGGTGGTCATTTATGATTGCATGATTCGGTGGTCATTTATGATTGCATGATTTTTCATCATGCAATCATAAATGACCACCGAATCTATATTCCGGTTGGCCCGAAAAGTCCGCATGGAGTGTAAACGGCCCTTCACTTGTTCGCTACTATGCCCATAGGTGGAGGATGTCATCTACCATGGTATGGCTTGTGTCATGGAGATGTATTCATGTGGCAGCTTGGCCATGCTTCACTTATGCAAGGAGGATTCCTCAATGGCCTGGCTGAGGTGGTGACATGGCGACATTATAAGTATGTGACACATGGGTAGTCGAGGAGATTACCGCTAGTGGAGCACTATTCGAGCGGTGAGTTCATGAGCACATTTACATCTTCCTTCTATGACTACATACATCATGGTCATGGTGCCAAGTGGAAAAACCGTCAGTTTTGTGCTAGTCTCTACTAGGAGTTTCTTGCTGGTGTAGTTGTCTTTGTGGTTGACTTTGTAGAGAACTACATGTTTGCACCACAATAGGAGATTCCATTAGAGTACTACTTTTTTGAGCAAGTATTTCTTAAGACATTGCCTAATTTTTAATTTAAGGTCTTCTAGATATTTTATATTACTCTTGTCTCCAAATTTGACATTTCCCATTCTTGTGTGCTTAACTAGGTGGCCATCATGATGCATATTAGCTATCGACATGTAGTTGGCCGTGCAATGGTGGATGGAATAGTGAGCACCCTAGAGGAGCGAGTCATCATTAGAGAGTATCACATTTACGTTAATGATAATCGCTCTCAGAGCACCCACTTTGTGTAGCATTTCTTCCATTATCATGTGATGACTTTTTGAGAGAGCATGGGATCACATGGACATGGCTATGGATATGGTCAAATGGATGTGGCATAGTACAAGAGTGCTCGTTAGTTTTATTTGCTATATTCTTGGCATCACATGAAAAGCTACCACATGATTTGGAGATTCTTTGAGATAGGGCTAGAATCAAGTGTGTGTGTCAAACGAACCCTTAGAGGTCACTAGCTCTGCCATTGACAATGAGTGCTTTCGAGATGCACGAAAAGTAGTGGATTGGTGTAATGCGCATTTGACCACTAGTGCTGCCTCTTCCTTCCCTCAACAAGATGCCATGATTATCAAGAGGTTATTTTGGTGTGTTGACACAATAGTGACATTGATGGTGCTTCTCTCTAGATTATGTGGTAGTTGCACACTTAGGCTACACTCCACCAGCAGGAGCTCATCCTATGATTACCCCACCATCTTCACATGGAGTTGTTCATGCTTTTGTGGGACATGCATCGATGGTGACTACTCACTGTGCGACATGTGAGTGGGATAATCCTTGGTTGGAGTAGGTGTTGAGGCCAAAGCGAGGAGTGTTACACCCCCACTATTGATCCTCCCACACTCCCTGACAGGGAAAATCAAGATTGTTTGATAGATATTTCGACAATGGATGATGTTTTTTCCATGATTGTTGAGAAGAAGGTGGAATACTTCATTTCTTGGTGCACTAGGCCCAAGTGTACCCTTGAGTGCGATGTGATTGATGATTATGGATTCTCATTTGTTGATGCTCACAGCATGAAAGTTGCAAGTCAATACTATGCGCATAGTTAGATGTCCAAGCGTAGGATCATGTTCGTGCAATATGAGTGGAGTAAGAAGGAAATTATATACTCTCATCTAGTTCTTGCTGTGAAACTCGTGCTAAGGCAGGCCCAACATAAGCATGTGAGCATCTTGGAGACCCTCAAAGCTAGAAAGACTGTAGATTGATATTGGAGCCACCTCCCTCTCTTTTGTTGTATCTAGGGCCCTTCATTTTGTATCCTTCTCTCATTTTGTATCTTCCACCCATATATATTATGAGTTGGCTTTAAATCATTTTCCCAATATATATTGTATCTTTCACTCAATGGGTTTGGGTAGTAGGACTAGTTGTATCCATTTTCCCCTTTTTTTTGTATTTTAAAAAAGTTTGTATGTCTTTAAACTGGCTCCTTTTTGCATAGGGGACCCCTAGGGCACTACGAAAAAAAGAGTGGGTGGCAACACAAGGTCACACCCATTCATCAATGGGGATGAAACTTGGGGAGCCACGGGGCGAAGGGGGGGGGAGAAGCCCCATGGACCCATTTGAAAAGTTTCACCCCCATGTGATGTTGGATGGGTGTGATGTCCTGCTTGAACCCTCTCTTTTCTGCATAGGAGACCCTTGGGCACTATGCAAAAAATAGAGCGAGTGGCAACAAATCGTCACACCCATCTGGCATTTGATGGGGATATACCTTTGCGATGGTGCTGCTCCCCCCCTACTCGTAAAGTTTCATCCCCAATCGGACGCTAGATGGGTGTGACGATGTGTTGCCACACCCACTCTTTTTTGCATAGGGGACCCCTTGGGCACTATTCAAAAAAGAGTGGGTGTGGCAACACATCGCCACACCTATCTGGTGTTCAATGATGAAACTTTGTGAGTGGGGGGGGAGTAGGCCCATGGAGCCACTTACAAATTTCACCCCCATCCAACGCCAGATGGATGTGATCTCCTACCCAAACTTGCTCTATTTTGTATAAGGGACCCTTGGGCACTATGCAAAAAAGAGCGGGGATGAAACTTTGCAAGTGGGGGGAGGGAAGTAGCCCCATGGACCCACTTGTAAAGTTTCACCCCCATCTAATGCTGGATGGGTGTGATGTCCTACCCAAACCCACTCTTTTTTGCATAGGAGAAATTGGGGACTATGTAAAAAAAAGCGGGTGGGAAAACACACCGTCACACCCATCCAATGTCTGATGGTAGGGATGAAACTTTACGAGTGGAGGAAGCAGCCCCATGGACCAAATTGCAAAGTTTCACACTCATCAAGATGTCCGAACGAATGGGTGTGATGTCCTACCAAAGCCCACTCTTTCCTGCATAGAAAACCCTTTGGGCACTATGCAAAAAAGAGCGGGTGACAATACACTGTCACACCCACCCATCCATGAGGATGAAACTTTGCACGAGTGGGGGGATCAGACCCATGGACCATTTGCAAAGCTTCATCCCCCCATTGGACATGCCGGATGGGTGTAGCAGTGTGTTGCCACACCCGTTCTTTTTTGCATAGTGCCCAAGGGATCCCTTATGCAAAAAAAAACAAGTTTGAGTAGGATATCACACCCATCTAGAGTCCGCCGATGGGTGTGAAACTTTGCAAGTGCATCTGTGGAGATACTCCCCCCCACTCGCAAAGTTTCACCCCCATCAGAATGGGTGTAACTATGTGTTGCCACCTGTCCCCCATTGTTTTTTACATAGTGCCCAAGGGGTCCTCTTGCAAAAAAGAGTGGGTTTTGGTAGGACATCCCACCCATCCCGACATTGGATGGGTGTGCAACTTTGCAAGT
Organism: Cibotium barometz; assembly: GCF_041138505.1. NCBI lineage: Eukaryota > Viridiplantae > Streptophyta > Polypodiopsida > Cyatheales > Cibotiaceae > Cibotium > Cibotium barometz. The sequence goes on along the minus strand of NC_141057.1, from coordinate 46,370,141 downwards.
GGGTCCCTGGGGCTGCTCCCCCCCTACTCATTGTTGCAAAGTTTCATTCCCATCATCAAGCATCGGCGGATGGGTGTGACGTGAAAAGATGCAGGGGAGAAGAGAGCTTGAGCTCTTGCAAGCACACACACACACACACTCACAAAACCCTAAGAGAACAACCACTTTCTCGTTTCCTTTATGTGATGTACTAACCACATTTGCAGGACTGGTATTATGATGTAGCCTGCCACTCCATGGTCTATCAACAGAACCACTAGATGAGGACTCTCCTGGTCCACTCAAAGACTGTGATTGGTGACTTGCATTCTGTGCAACCACACTTCCACTCACATCAGCCCCAATAGCTTCTTTTTCAACAGCATACCAGCTGCTCATCTCATTAAAAACAACATCCATGCTTACCCTCAACTCATGTGTAGCAGGGTTATAACACCTGTATCCCTTTTTCTCAAGGGAATATCCAATAAACACACATTTTTCAGCTTTTGGATCCAGCTTAGTTCTCAGCTCATCTGGCACATGCACATATGCAATGCATCCAAAAACTTTTAGATGAGACAAATCAGGTTTTGTGCCAGTAAACCTCTCCTCTGGAGTTACATCATGTATGGCTACAGTTGGAGTCCTGTTCATGATGTAAACTACTGTAGAAACAGCCTCAGCCCAATAGCTATGCGGCATATTCTTCTCTTCCATCACTTCAGGCATGTTTACATTCAATGTAAACATTCTGCCCACTCTATTGCCTTTTGCAACCAACCTGCACTTGTCTTTAAAGTCTTCAACATAACAACCATCAGGATTAAACCAAACCTGCAAACCCTGCTCAATCATCTAGCGAACTGAAACCAGATTCTTTGTTATGTTCGAAACATGAAGTACATCTGCAAGGTACTTCACTTTGCCATCCTGCATAGACAATGGCACATCTCCAACATGGGCAATTGGATGAGTAGTGTCATCCCTTGTTTCCACCACAAAACCTGGTCTTTCAAGATTCTTCATCTCCTTGAACCACTCCCCATGACTTGTCATGTGGTTCGAAACACCTAAATCAACATACCATACATCATCTTTATGTGCTGCCTCAACATTTTTAGACATGGCATTAACGACATGCTGTATAACAAACAACCTTTCATTATCCTCATTGTTTCTGCTCGAGGATGCATAGTTGTTTTGCTGCAATTTCCCATTTTGCATGTCAGCCTGCTTCTTATAACAATCTGCCTGCACATGTCCAAGCTTACTACAATAAAAGCATCCACGATCATTATATTGCCTTTACCAATTTCCACAACCTCTTTGACTCCCCCTGCCTCTGAATTGGCCTCTTCCACCTGCGTGTTGTTGTTGTTGTTGTGAATTCTGGGACTGTTGTTGTTGCTGCTACTACTGGCCATAATTCCGATTACCTTTTCGGCCACCTCCTTGACCACGTCCATGACCTCCTCTACCTCGTCCTCTTCCTGAACTTGTGTAGAAGGCCTGTTGCTCTGAACTGTTTTTGTTTTGTGAAGACTGTTGGTCTTCACCCAAGCCTTAGTTCCAATCCTTGAACTCTTTCACATCTGTAGCAGTCGGATTGATGTCCAGTATCTCCGGTGCCTCTTCATGCTCACCTTCTATATAGTCCCAGTAGCCCTTTCCTATCAGGAAAGGGCTACTGCTCACCTTCTATATAGTCCCAGTAGTCCCAGTAGCCCTTTCCTATCAGGAAATTTGTCAGCCTGAACCTCCAAGCATGGAAGTTGTTCTTATCAAGCTTCTCAGCAACAATCTAGTTTATGCCATCATTTGACATCTTGCCAGACACACAAATTTACTAGAAACAGCACTCTGGTTTATCCTGCACAAACTACTATATTTTCTGCAGCGGTACTGTAGTACACTCAAATGTCATAACCAGTGACATTTGAGTACACTGGTTGTGACAACACTCTGGTTTGTCCTACACAAATTGCTATATTTTCTGCAGCGGTATTGTAGTACACTCAAATGTCACAACCAGTGACCTCAATGTGCATACATACACCCAATGGCAACTGTTGACCTTCTTGCAGCACACACAGTGTCCTGTCTTCTTGCAGTTCTTAAAATAGAGTTCTGCACAGAATCGATAACTTATCCGTAGTGCTCGAAATCGCCTGCTTTCTAAAAAACGAAGGTCTTGACGCGCCCAAATTGCATTTTCAGCCCGAAAAAGTTTGTCCAACAGGACGGTATAGTTTCCCTATAGCTTTACTCCCACGAAGAAAGCTCCTCAATCAGAGATCGTTTGCCGGTGCCTCCCGTAGAACTCCCGACAAGGGTGTAATTTGCCAACACAAATAGGGAAGAGTAGTTGAAGCTCTTACCCTTGTACCACTTCCTGTGCTTCTCTTGCTTGCAGCTCAGCCCTTAGCATGAACCAGGCTCTGATACCATGAAAAGATGCAGGGGAGAAGAGAGCTTGAGCTCTTGCAAGCACACACACACACACACTCACAAAACCCTAAGAGAGAACACACAAGGTGAGGCTGAAAATCTTCTTCTTCTTCACACAACACTCAACACACCATATGAAAAGGTACTCAACCAAATACATACTAGGGTTCTCTATAGTGTGAACCCAACTAAATGAGCTGGCGCTATAACTATGCCACTCTCTAGAATGGCTGTCACATAGCATGTCATCCCACTGGCCGCATATCACCCATGATCTCACCAACCATGCCAGTGGTGTAAGTGTGGGGCCTATCCCCCAGGCGGGTCGTCAGTTTTCACCGCCTCACTAGATGAGCTTGATATCTCAACATGACGGTGTGTTGCCACCCACTCTTTTTTGCTTAGTGCCCAAGGGGTCCTCTATGCAAAAAAGAGCAGGTTTGGGTAGGACATCACACCCATTTGTTGGTGTTTGATGGGGGTGAAACTTTGCAAGTGGGGCCAAGGGACTTCTCCCCCCTACTCGCAAAGTTTCATCCCCACCATCAGACACACCAGATGGGTGTGATGGTTTGTTGCTACCTGCTCTTTTTTGCATAGTACCCAAGGGGTCCCTTATGCAAAAAATAACGAGTTTGGGTAGGACATCACACCCATTTGGACTTTGATAGGGGTAAAACTTTACAAGTGGGTCTAGGGGGTTTCTCTCCCCCCACTTGTAAATTTTAACCCCCATCGAACATGCCAGATGGGTGTGACGGTGTGTTGCCACACCACCCTGCATAGTGCCTGTATGCAAAAAAGAGCAAGTTTTGGTAAGACATCACATCCATATCCATCGTCCGGTGGGAGTGAGACTTTGCAAGTGGGTCCCTGGGGCTACTGTGCCCCACTACTAGCAATGTTTCACCCCCCATCGAGACACTTGTTAATGGGTGTGACAGTGTGTTGCCACCTGCTCTTTTTTGCATATTGCCCAAGGGGTCTATGCAAAAAAGAGTGGGTTTGGGTAGGATGTCACACATATTTGGCATATGATAGGGGTGAAACCATGGGGTTTCTCCCCCCCTCGCAAAGTTTCATCCCCATCGGACGTGAGATGGGTGTGACAGCTATTGGTGGAAAACTCCCCAACATAGAAATACACATCATAATTGAATTACTCTAGAAGGGTTTGGGAGAATACTGTGGTAGTGGTCGGGAGCTCCAAGAAGAGAGCCACCATGTGTTGAATGGAATCTGTAGCATAATGAAATTGTTGACCTATCTGTACACCAAGACTATGATAAAAGGGAGCATTTGTGATGTGCAAAGTGTAGGGGGGGATGCCTAGCCTGCACCCTGCGCCTCCTGTCCTAGTCCTAAAGCTAGCCCTACACCGTGGTCAATGCCAGGTTGATGATCATGGTAGTCTACCTCCAACCCCCCAGCACAAACTTGGCGTATAACTGTTGCATAAAGTAGATAGGAATCTCCTGATGACGGGGCATGGGACCATAGTATGCCACATATCATAGTAGAATGTGGGCTACCATAGGCTGCATGGGTGAACCAAGCTACCTTAAGTGTCCCTCTACACTCTCGTGACTCATCGATCCTCATGAAAAAACAGCTATAATGCCCTCTCTCTAGTAGCGGGCAGTCTAGGAAGCCATGATGCACACATCCACCCTACTTCATCTCTAGCCATGCTATCAAAGACTCTACATTGTCAAGGGAACATGTAGAGTCTCAAGCACTCTCTCCAATGATGCAACAAGATGCATGGTGGAGGGATGGGGATCTCTCTATCCATGAAGTTGACTACAGGAAGCCTCTAAGAGCGCGACCATCTTGAGGATGTGTTAAGAATAGCATGGCTAGGGAACCTCATAGCAAGTGATGTAAATCATGATGAAGATTAATGAGAAATCAATACTTGGATTAAGAGATAAAAAAGACTAAGAGACACAAAATTTATTGCAAATAGCTCACAAATTTTATTAGGTTCTTAGCTCCTAAATAGCCTACAAAGATACATCCAATGTGACCACATACATTTTGACCTTGCCATATCTACAAGGGTCATTTTTCCTTTCATAACTCTAAGAGGAACCTTTACATGTCATCATGGAATCTACCACATTCTACACTCTTCTTCACCATTTACATTTCACACATCGTTCTAACCTTTGCACACCCACATTTATCCTAAAAAGCACAAACTCCCACATACATGTTCCCCATATATGACATGACGGGTACCATTTTTCCAACACCACCCCTTGGTGCCCAAACTGGGTTTCATCCCATGTGAGTAGTGCATAGTAACATAGAGACATACATGGTTACCTTGCCTTAGTTCTCACATGGGTCTCATCCTAAGGGTAAGAGTACATAGACATGATTACATGGTCACATAGCCTACATCATCGGTGACTAGAGGTGGTGACATATATTAACATGGTTACATGAACATAATTGCACATTGCACATAAGCTACATCATAGGTGCTTAAAGGTAGCATTACATCTTCATAACATCATGGACATGAACATCTTTATCACATCCTCATATGGGGACATCTTGACCAAGGGTTTCCCAAACCCAAGGTTGCCATCAAAATCATCACAGTTGGGAGAGTTGTCCTTTTGGCACATTAGTATGAGTCAATCACATATGCCTGCTCATATTGGCAGCTTACAAGGGTTATATTTGTAACTCTTTGGTGAACATTATTGTTGATGAGGAGTTTGATAACATTGAAGCCTATGATAATGACATGTATAAGGTCCATAAACACACTTCTTCTAACCCCCATGTGAACACACTTCTTCTAAAGCCATTTTACATCAAGATTTAAGTAGGACCTTATCTTTCTTCACTAATGGCCACACAAAAAATGAATGCTTATTTGAATGTTGGTAAATTTCTTGCGGCTCAATGATGGATTCTGCGCCTGTGTTGTTGAATGTGAGGGTCACTTTGCCTCTTGAATCATCCCATCAACCTCATCATCATTGGACTTATCACCTAGATTTTTCGTAATATGGTGGAGCTCTATAGAAATGAATCCATTTTGATCCTTGTCAAAGTATGATGGGATTCCATGGATAATTTTGTATCACCCAAGTGAGATAGCTTTGTTTTGTCTCTATTTTATTTTTAATTGATGAGATATTCCATGGACATTATTGTATCACTTTCAAATTGGTCTCATAGGCCCATTAGGTATTTATTCTTTCTCTCTCTCTCATTTTCTCTCTCTCTCTCTCTCTCTCTCTCTCTCTCTCTCTTTGCTCCTCTCATGTTCCATGTTTCTTGATATTCCATGATGGATTCCATCATGGTGGACAGTTTTGTATCACCCAAGTGAGATAGCTTTGTTTTGTGTCTATTTTATTTTCTGTTTGCTTGATGAGATATGCCACATGTGGGTGTTATTGTATCACTTTGATCTCAGAGGCCCATTGGATATTTAATACTCTCTCTCTCTCTCTCTCTCTCTCTCTCTCTCTCTCTCTCCTCACGTGTTCCATGTTTCTTGGTATTCCATGATGGGATTCCATGGATAGTTTTGTATTACTCAAGTGAGATAACGTTGTTCTGTTTCTATTTTATATTTTGTTTTAATGATGAGATATTCCGTGGATATTATTGTATCACTTTGGTCTCATAGGCCCATTGGGTCTTTAGTGCATGCCTAATATTCTCTCTCTCATTCTCTATCTCTCTCTCCTCCTCGTTCCTCTTATGTTTCATGTTTCTTGGTATTCCATGATGGGATTTCATGGACAGTTTTATTCTCCAAGTGAGATAGCTCTATTTTGTTTCTATTTTATTTTCCATTTGCTTGACGAGATATGCCATGGGTGTTCATTTTTCATATCTCACTTGAGATATATTATTTTATTTTTTATAGTTCACCTAAGATATATTATTTCATTTAATTATCTTACTTGAGATAGAATTATTCATATTGAGTTGGCATGGCGTGACACGGGACCTTAAAATAATTTTTAAGGAGTAATACAAAACTCACATAAACATCAAGAGCTAAACCATAGAATATAATGTAAATTGATAAGATGAGCATAAATTAAAATAAAAACAAGAAATAGAATAAACATCACCTTGAACATAGTATTGGGTGCAATCTCCCCCCCCCCCCAAGAAGTGTCGGCATCCTCCCACTTCCTAGGTATTTATGTCTTTTTTTCAGAAAAATAGCCCATATGCCAAATAGTTTCACCCTTATTCATGGACTTTCCCTTTACAAAAATAGGAGTTGCTTTAATCAAAAGCTAAGAGAAATTCTTCCTATCTAAACCACTGAAGGAAAAATACATAAAGAAATAGAAGGGCTAATTCACGTGCAACAAAATTAATAAGTCCACACCCAAGTATAACAAAAGTGGGTGGTCAACAATGATACAAAATCTCATAGTAGATACTATGGCCAAAATACCAAAAATGAGAACCTTCTCGTTAATTTCTCATGCTAAATCACTGCCATCATGTCCCAGCCATATCGGATTACGAGCACAAAACTCGCCAATCTCACCAACCTACAGGTTGTTCATTCAAACATACAACATCACATAAGCATCAAATCCAACACTTAATTCCAATCATCCCTAATTTCATATATCCTACACATGGAATATTCGAAATCACCCAAGTGCCATGCTATAGGTTGTTCATTCAAACATACAACATCACATAAGCATTAAATCCAACACTTAATTCCAGCCATCCCTAATTTCATATGTCCTACACATGGAATATTCAGAATCACCCAAGTGCCATGATCCTCTACTAGACTCATTGCTATTGATGGCCTTGAAAGCATTTGAGCTCATTTGAAGTCTAAGGCACCAGATCTGGACTCCCCGCATACTCTATTTTTTGCACACAAAACAGTGGATTAATTTGCTAATCATTAATTAATTAGTGCTAATCACTGTATTTTGGTGCAATTGAGGGTTCAAATTAACCATTAGGTATCTGATACAGATCCCTATAACTTCATATTGCAATTCGGAGTTGGTTTGATACTCCAACCATTCCGTACAAATTGGTTACCCTTGATTTAATGTAATTTCTGGTGATTTTCTGCTGATAAATTTGTTGTAATCATCTCTTAAACACCAGATTGAGTTGTAAAAGGGTAGACACTGCCCTTGAATCTAGTGTTTACTATTTAAGTATTAGATAGTATAAATGATAAAAGGGTAGACACTGCCCTTGAATCTAGTGTTTACTATTTAAGTATTAGATAGTATAAATGATAAAATAAATGTAGAAACAAATGTGAACCATTTGTGAAATAAAGTCAACACATATCTCCATCGTTGATAGTGTAGTTGAAGTTATCTCTGGCAAGAAACAATTTAACACTCCAAAAACATGTGAATCTCTATACTTTTCTATGCATACAAAATATAAAGTTCTTCAACACAATTAATGAGAAACTTGACATAATACAAATGGAATATAAATTGATTATTGATATGAGAATAGGAGAAACTTACCTTGAGTTAAGAATGGACTTTCAATATATTTAAAATTTAAGCACAATATAAACATAAACATAATGAATAACTACCAACAATTCTAACAACCTTGATTAATAAAATAAAAACATTAATTTAATTATTTCATGATAACTATCACTTGGGAATAAATAAAAGGTTCAAGTCATAAATGAGTTAATGTCAAAAGACATTATTGAGGATAGGTCATATGTAATTGCTTAAAGTCATCATGAAGCTCTCTAATAAGTTGTGTTCTTTAGTGTCTCATGATGGAAAATTTTGCTAATGGTTCTACCATCCCTTTAATAGAGAAGGGGAGAAGACATTTTGTGAACCCTCTGTGTATAGAAATTCTGAGAATAGGGTAATTCTCATGTTGACTTGCTGATTTAATCCATACAGATGAATTAGGGAGAGGATTAAGATTCTTGAAGGTGGTCTTGGAAAGAAGAAGGGTGGTTTCTCTTCAAAAAGAGTGGGTTTTTAATATCAAAATTGATATTAACCATAGCCCTTAGTCTAAATATTAATCTAGAGGCTTAGAAAATTCCCATAACCCTTCAAGCTTTTGTCCATGGGTTCTTGAGTCTTTCACTACTTTAACCTTTGGATTTTAATGAGCTTCTCCTCCCTATTCTTCAAATCCAAGTACCCTTATGCTTTGATACCACTGAACGGGACCTTAAAATAATTTTTGAAGAATAATACAAAACTCACATAAACATCTAGAGCTAAACCATAGAATTGAATTTAAATTGACAAGATGAGCATAAATTAAAATAAAAAACAAGAAAGAGAATAGACATCACCTTAAACATAGTATTGGGTGAAATCTCCCCCCCTAAGAAGTGTTGGCATCCTCCCACTTCTTGGGTATATATGTCTTTTTTTCATAAAAATAGCACACAATACCAAAAATAGTTGCAAGCTTATGCATGGGCTTGCCCTTTACAAAAATAGGAGTTGCTTTAATCAAAAGCTAAGATAAATTATTCCTATCTAAACCACTAAAGGAAAAATACATAAAGAACCCCAAGGGCTAATTCATGTGCAACAAAATTAATAAGCCCACACCCAAGTATAACAAAAGTGGGCAGTCAACAATGATACAAAATCTCACAGTAGATACTATGGCCAAAATACTAAAAATGAGAACCTTCTCATTTATTTCTCATGCCAAATCACCGCCATCATGTCCTAGCCATACTTGCTTATGAGCACAATGCTCGTCAATCTCACCAACCTACAAGTTGTACATTCAAACACATAAGCATTAAATGCAACACTTAGTTCTGGCCATCCCTAATTTCATGTCCTACACATGAAATATTCAAAATCACCCAAGCGCTATGCTACAAACATAGTGGTAATTAGGTATCCCCAATTAACCACAAAGGGATGGATGGCGAACAAACCATAACATGGCACATGACAAGGAAATCTAGTTTGCATCTGCACATATCTTACTCAAGATACATTAAGATGTTGACTAGATTTCCCAGTCATAGTGCCGTATATCTCACTCGAGATATATCGTGGCAATTGTTGCCAAGTATATTGGAAAAATCTTACCAAATGTATGTGGTTGCCATATATCTTAAGCCAGATACGTAAGCATGGCAATGTGGCAATGTGTGATTATCCATGTCTTACTTCCTCAAGATATGCCGGACATGGATTTAGGAAGCTTGAAAATGTCCCACTTTTTCCCAAACTCTGCCTCAAAATAGCTAGCTCATCATGCTATCACCCTTGTTCAAATTATCAAACTCATTGTGTTCAGGCTCTATGTTCAATCACTCTTGTAAGTAAGGCATTCTCCATTCAGATTCTATCTAGATTGCCATTAAATCTTCTTACATGAGCACACAAGTGGCTATCAGATTGTAATCAAAGTTTACAAGTAGTAATATTGTTTACTCTCCACTTCTTTGTGTAATTGGTTCTCTATATTGTGAAGATCTTGATTCTATTATTATGTTTTCTTACATAGTATTAGAGCTTAGGCTTTAGGCAAAGCTTTTTTTGATAGTGTGCTATTTGAAGGCATATTTGGAGAGATGACTCAACATGTAAATAATGCAGCTACTTGTCCTTGTCCTCCACCATTTGGTGGTAGAAAGCTGGATGGGAAAAATATACACTCTCTAGAAGTTCAAGGTTAGGTCTATTCTTGATTCATGTGACTTGTGGGACACCGTGTTAACCCCATTTTGGGTTAACATAGTATCTCTAAATTTAAAACATGAAACACACTCTAAACATTATAATTATGAGAATAGCTGGCTATTCCACAAAACGACGTAACATTAGGGCCAAAAATGTTTTAAAAACAACCACATTTTAATCACTTGTATTGGATTTGGATTAAGCTTTGGACCAATAGAAATGCGACATTCAACCATAAATATGACATTACGTGTCATATCTACTTTTCACTAACTTCACTAGTTTTAGCTATTTTAAGGGGTTATCACCACTTAATGAAATTTAGCATGGCCATTTGTGGGGGTTTTAACTTCAAAACCTACTCACACATACCAAATATCAGTACTTAAGAAAATAAAATTTTGAAAATTAGGTTCCTTCCAAAATGACTCTACATTTCAAATTCCCTAGTCTACCATGGTTGCACCTCTTTCTCATCATATTTCTACATCATCCTCTCCTCTATTCATCATCAAAAAATATCAAGACAACAATCTAACCCGAGGCACACTCCTAATTCCATTTCACCATGCATCTTTCACAATGTTAAAGACGATCAGGGTGTGTGGAAAGGTATAAAGACAATTTTGGATTTAAATGCTATTAGAGTACCTTTGTTTGGAAAATCCCAATCTAAAGAACTTAGGTTTGGTATAGGCAAACTCTCTAGTCTTCCATAAGCTTTTGGTCTTGAAGGGATAATATACTTAGCATTGTGTACAAAAATATCTACTTGTTAATGAAAAAAGAAGATGATTGATCGAAAAATAATACTTTCCCAAGATCTGCATGCATAGCTTCGAAAGTCGAGATGAATGACTACACAGGTTGCCACTCAATACTTGTTGATGGTGGATAAACGTATATCACATATACAACACATGTGAATAAACCATAGAATCATAAAGAACATAAATTAAATTACAAAAAAACATCTTACAATAATCTTCCAATGCAGATGCTAGAGTAGAACGATGCATGTGCATGTCTCTTGTCGTGTACACATGTTGCTCCTTTGCCTTCCACCCATCTTTTCTATCTTGAATTCCAAGATACGCCCCTTCCAATGGTATTTTAGTAAGCCTCTTCTTTGTCTTTTTATCATATGAGAACCTTTGCATGATGGTTGCAGTCACCCAATTTTTTAGCTTGAATTAGATATTCAGAAGTATATGAAAGAAATAAGGATTTCTAAGAGCATTAAGCTATCATGGTTCATACCTCTCCATGTATATGTGGCATGTTTTCGAGAAGCAAAAATGAAGAAGACAAAAGCAATGTGGCTGTCTACACATATCTTTGCATATGACATGAATAATGCAGTTGGAGAAGTGATTGAAGTCATTCATAGGGGTGATTTTATAAAGTGTAATTCTTGCATTGATTCTATGGTGATGGCATACAACATCTCTTGATAAACCTTATACATCAGCTTAAAGTACAGACAATGGAAAAAGAATAGAGGGACTTGGATGCCATTAGATTTAGAGGAAAAATGTGTGCAGTATGACCTAAAGATCAATAGCTTGAGTGATGATCACAAAATAGAGTTGTCTCTATGAATGAAAATGGACATTGAGGGATGTGTGCATGTCCTTGAAATTTCTATTAGATGCCATACCATCAGACTTATACAACATCTCTCGATAAACCTTATACATTAGCTTAGAGTACAAACGATGGAAAACAAATAGAGGGACTCGGATGCCATTGGATTCAGAGGAAAATTTTGTGTAGTATGACCTAAAGATCAACAACTTGAGTGATGATAATAATAGAGTTGTCTCTATGAATGCAAAATGGACATTGAGGTATGTGCGCACATCCATGGAATTTCTATTAGATGCCATACCATCAAACTTCAAATTTAAGGTAGATGATATTACAATGGGAAAAATATCTGAAAATACTTTTAGTAGTTGTATGATATGTCTATCCCCTATAATCTTGAAGTTTTCTTAATATAAGATAATTTCCCACCCATTTATCTTATCGTGTGGATTGATTTTATAAAATAGTTATTCAATATTATTATAATAATATTTAGGATATATAAGATAAGATTAAATAAGAAACGGAACTCAATATTAATTTCATATATATATATATATATTGCAATGGTATCTATACAAGTTGGTCAAATACAAAGCGTGAGAACAAAAATCTTTTCTACTTCTATGGCTCTTGCTCGAGGGGTACACTACTAAGAAACCCTATGTATCACGTGCGTTCAAGGGGTATTTAAAAAACCCCTTACTTGTGAAATTTTCATGAATAAAATGACCCCTTTTTCTTTATGGACTTAAGGGTTTTTTTTAATCGATTAAAAAATCCCCTTCAATAAATGTATTTTTGCCTTAAATTTTTTAATTAAAAAGCCCCTTCATTTAAGCTCACATGGTATACTTACATATTTTTAGATGAACCCCTTGAGGGCTCTTGCTTTGGCTAGTCAGCATCCATAGAATATTTGGCCTCTTCAGATTCCTTGGTTGGCTGGGATTCCGACGGCTTGAACTCCTTAGTTTTCTTGGGCTTGGCCTCTTTTTCCCTAGGCCGTTTGTGTTTTTGAGAAGCCTTTCCCTTCTTCTTTGTGTATGTCTTTTTCTTCTTTGGAGATGCCCAAAATTTCAATGGAGATTCACTTGAGACACTGTGGGAAATCCTTGCCCTTTCAATAGCTTCTTTTTCATGTCATGTGGGATTGCTTGTGGTGGTGAATCTAGGTCTGCAAGAATATCTACATGATTATCGAGTATTAATCTGATTGCCTTTTCTCTCACCACCATATGTATGTGTTTGTATAGCATGAAGTTGTAAACTGCAAAGAATTATGACATAAATCTTAGTACATATTTGTATGATATGAAAGTTTAAGAAAAATGTATATATTACTCACAACTACTTTTTTTGATATGTTTGTTGGAAATTGTGATTGCATGTATCACAACTACTCTTTTTGATATGTCTATTGGAAATTTTGATTGCATGTATCTCCATGCATTTGGAACCACTCTCCATCCACATTAGCTTCCATCCATTTGTAATGGAACCTATAGCAATAACAATTCTTGTTAAAACTCTTAAAAAAAAGCTCTATTACAACTTTAAAAGTTGTTATTGATACTCAGATAATGTACTAGCAAAATGAAAAATTAATGTGGAGTTTTATTATGGATGAGTGGAGGATGGAGGGTTTCTAATGTGCTTATTATCCACTTAAATGCCCTGCAAAAAAACAAACACATAGATTATTCAATCTAATGAGAATTTTTGGGTAATTAAACACAACCACCATATAATAACACTTACAATTTTTCTTCTCCATATAATTAAACACAACCACCATATAATAACACTTATAATTTTTTTGGGTAATTAAACACCACAACCCAATAATAACACTTACAATTTTTCTTCTCCATGCATACTAAGCATGGAATTCAAGAAACAAGTCTTTCTTTTCTTTAGATCAATTATAAACACATTACAATGGATTCTACACAATATAAAGAGAAGCAACTGATCATTCATAGAGAAGTGTAATAAAAAACAAAATAAGACATATAAAAATAAAATACTTACTTCTCATTATAAGGCACAATTACATATTTCACATTTTTAAAGTTGCATCTCTTCAACCATTCTTCAAGCCTATTAAAATTAGGGTTTGTATCTCTTACAAAAAGAGAGACTATAGGATCTAACAAAAAAGAGGATAATATGCCTCTAGGGGGTAGCGTGGCCCAGAAGAAGCCTAAAAAGAATAAATCATTGAATTAATTAATGTATTATCTTTAAAAAAACTACAATAACATTTGCAAAAAATATAGCTTGCATACTTGAGGGATATCAAGATCACTAAATCATTTATTTCTTGATTTCTCTCTACCAACACACACACACACACACACACACACACATCTGATGGTGCTATATCAAGGTATTCTAAACCATCAGCAAAATCTTTCACTTGAACAACAAGTTGTCCAAGTACATCCTTCAAATCTTGAAAGATTCTTCTTTTCAAGATCTTATAGCTATTCTTCCATTATTCTTTCTTCTTTAATTTTCTTATCTTCCTTAGAAGATATCTGATCTTTATTCTTCTCAACCTTGGCATGATTTGTAGTTCTAGTATCCGTGTCATGTGTAATATCTTCAATCTTAATACCTACATCCTTGGGTTTCCTGGCTGGTGGCACATTTAAGATACTGAATGCCCTATAATCACTTAGTGCTATAGAATGTTAGAGCTTTTCAAATCTATATTCTATAAGTCTGCATGTGTGCATGTATTTGTCCATTAGATTGACCGTATGGGCATGGGTAGAATAAATTTAGCTATTTATAAAAAAGTCTATAATAAAACCTTTTGGCATCCTCTTAAATGGCACATATGGCATTAGAGGCCCATCTCATTCCAAGCTTCCAATCATCTGTCTCTCATGTGAATGTGAGCCTAGGGATGAGAAGATCATGTTTTTGGGCCTTCATTATCCCTTTGAGGGAATTCAAATGTTGGTTGATCCTCTTCTTTAGTTTCTCCCTTGATACTTTACTTTCACTTGTTGTAGCTTTCTCTACCAAACCTGGACTTGGTCCAACCTTACTTGTTGTATTCTTTATTCTAGCCATCTTTTAAAAAAAGATATAAGAAATGTCTGAGATGAAAAAATGACAAGAAAACTAGATGTAATTGAAGATTTTATGTCATAGAAGGATGGCGCAACTTAAGAAATTCAAGAATCTAGCCTTTTGCTGAAATCGCACCATTTTTCTAGAGGGCTTAATATGCAATCAGGCAAGAATTTGATGTCCAAATTTTTAAAAAAGGCATGGAAATGAAACTTGTGGCTAGATGGAAAGACGACGTGATTTATGGATTCCAATGACGTAGGTTTGTTTGATATTGTGCCATGCTTCTATGTTGTAGGTTTGTTGATAAATAGCTATTGACCAGTGCATGTTACATAATAAAAAATGCAGGCTCCTTCAGCATAATGTAGCCTTGCTTTTCTATCTTCATGCACAAGTCGGCTCCTTCAGCATAATGTAGCCTTGCTTTTCTATCTTCATGCACAAGCAGGCATTGATAATGCTAGAAAGAGTAATCCAGAGACTTTTGGTGTGCAATCTGTAGAATTTTTTGGGGATATTGAAAATCAAGAAGAACTGAATGATGAAGAAATGGTTTTGGATAAGGAACATGAATAAATATTGAGTAGGGATTTTGATGTTGTTGAGTTCAAGGCAAGATTAATTATGCAAGAGTTTGTTGTGCGAAGAAGAAGAATTTTCAAGCTCTCACCTTGTGTGCTCTCTTCTAGGGTTTGTGTGAGTGTGTATGTGCTTGCAAGAGCTCAAGCTCTCTTCTCCCTATATCTTTTAATGGTATTAGAGCGTGGTTCATACTAAGGGCTGAGCAGCAAGCAAGAGAAGCACGGGAAGCGGTACGAGGGTAAGAGCTTCATCTACCCTTCCCCCTTTGTGTTAGCTACTACACCCTTGTTGGGAGCTCTTCGGGAGGCACCAGCAAATGAACTTCGATTGAGCGGGAGAAGAGCTACAAGGCAACTATACTGTCTGTTGGACACCATTGGATAGAATTTTTTGGGCCGAATACGAGTTTCGGGCGCGTTTGGACCTTCGTTTTTCAGTTTGCATGCGGGTAAGTTTTAATTCTCTGCAAAACTCTGTTTTTGAAATTGCAGGAAGGGCGATTGGTTGTGCAGACATTGTGTGTGCTACAAAGAGGTCTCAAAGTTGCCATTGGGTGATGGTCACTGGTTGTGATAATTTGGGTGCAGTATAGTACCACTGCAAAGAATACAACAGTTTGTGTAGGTCAAGCAAGAGTGCTGTTACTGGTAAATTTGTGTTGCAGAAAAGATGTCAAATGATGGAATAAACCACATTGTTGCTGCAGAGAAGCTTGACAAGAATAACTTCCATGCTTGGAGGTTTAGATTGACAAATTTTCTGATGGGAAAAGGTTACTGGACTACATTGAAGGTGAACATGAGAAGGCACTGGAGATTAATCCATCTGCTGCTGCTGCTGCAGATGTAAAAGAGTTCAAGGATTGGAATCAAGGAGCAAGGAAAGTTATGTATTGGCTTTCTATCAGCATACAGGAAACTATGATTAGACATATACAGGATGCCAAGTCACCCAAGGAGGCATGGGACACCTTGGTGAAGCTGTATGAAACCAACACTAAGGCACAAAAAATTCAGTTGAAGAATGAGCTTCATACTGTGGAAAAGAAGAATATGTATGTGAATGATTATGCTTTGACGATCAACGACATTGTGGAATCCCTTGCATCAATTAGTGTTTCTGTTGATGATGATGGATAAGGTGGAAGTGTGTCTGCGTGGTCTTAGGCCACAAGCCACAATACAAGGCGTACAACAAGACGTCTATTCAGACTTGGGAGAACATTCCCAACTTCACAGATTTGGTGTCAATGCTGATCATTGAAGAGAAGAACTTGGGTGAAGATCAATAGTCTTCACAAAACAAAAACCGTTTCTGAACAACAGGCCTTCTACACAAGTGCAGATAGAGGACAAGATAGAGGTTGTGGACGTGGCCAAGGTGGTGGCCGAACAGGTAATCAAAATTATGGAGCAACAGTACCTAGGTGATAGGTTCAAATTTGCCCCTGTACAAGCGATGGCGTCTAGTGTGTGAGTAGTGATCTCGTGTGTGTGAGGAAAATTTCAAGCCAACCCATTTTTTTTCAAAAAAAGAGAGAAGAAAACATTTTGGAAACTGATTTTATAAAAACAAAAAAATGACTCTATTAAGAAGGCGAGAGAGAGAGAGAGAGAGAGAGAGAGAGAGAGACCCGAGGGGGGGGGGGGATTTTGGAAACTGGGGGGGGGGGGGGGGGGGGCAACGGGCATTAGCCCAGCTACGTGAGGTCATGAGCTCGAACCCTGTGTGCAAGTCCGGTCAGGAGTGAGGCCGATACTTGGAGCCCGGAAAGCCTACACCAGGTATGCTGATAACTATGTTGTCATCATCTCTATTGTCTCTTCATTTCCTGTGCTTGGTATTTACTGCCTCTTCATACCTTTTGTGCATTCATTTCGTGTGCTTGGTATTTACTGCCTCTTCATACCTTTTGTGCATGCTTCAATATTATGCAAAGTGATCGTGGGAGGCCCATGTTCAACTTGGTAGTATGGCAAAGTAGATGAAGCAGAATGTAAGGGTAGACGAAGCTCGGGTAAGAGTGAAGAAACACGCCCTCCTGAGTCATGATTGTTGGACATTTTGATTGTTAAGCACAGCTATGTCACCGTGTATGCACTTCACAGAACAACTCCACATCTAACACAGTAGCTGAAAGTTGTTAAAATTTTGTAGCTACAATCATGTAGACAGTAGCCTAAAAGACAGCGAGTTCCTATGTAGAAGGCATGACATCCTTCCCACAGCGGCTGGATTAATAGGTGCTGGGAAGCTGTGGCTCCTATGCAAACACCAAGAGCTATAGAGTTGAGGCTTTCAGGAAGTAGAGTTGGGTTGGTGGCAGCCCACCACATCCAAATGGCAGCTGAAAGGTACCACCCTCCAATTACAGATTTGCACATGGAAGGAGAGTTTAACCTATTGTGCCCCCTCCCCCCCCATCCCCTTTGTGATTGCCCCTTTGTGATTGCAAACAATCCTGCGACGACATGTCTGACCATAGGAACAATGAGGGCACATGAGCAAAGGTTTATGAATATTCTTGTTTTTTGAAACGTTCTTGCGGAACAGTGAGTTTTGATACCAACACTTGTCATCCTTGAGTTTTTAAAAAGGGCAGGTACCAAATGGTTAAGGGGAAATTTCATGAGGGCTCTTGTGTTCAACTCTACTTTTGATGAGATAATTCTAGAGGAAGCTAATGGTAGTTAAGATACATGGTTAAGGATAAACTTTAAGTGACAGACATGTTCCACTCATCAAATCAACAGAAATAGTAAACAAATTTGAGTGAGAGTCTGATATGAAACAAGATATATTTTTTAGATCTAATAAAAAAAAAATCAAGTTACAATGTATATCCCCTGTAGCCTTGTTGAGGCATATTCTTACACAAGGCCTGGGCCTTGAAAAGTGACGGTTTGTAGTTCTTGATTTTCATTCTATAAGTGCATTACTTGTGCTCACTCAGCATGCCCTTTCTGAGCCTATATACTTTATTACTTCAAAAATAAAAAAACTGCACTGGTTGGTGCCGTAGCTTTGTAGCAGGAAGTCATATGTGAAACCATCTTTGTTGGGGTGAAGGCATTGCCCTTTTCACTACACTGTGTACCTAGCTCAGCAAAATGCTATGATTTTGGTGCTTTCTTTATATGAGTTTTCCTCTGGTTTTGGCTCCCCTTTTATCCTTTACCCTTACCTACCTGAGAAAACTTGTATCATCACTTCATCCTTCACTTTGAGATATTATTATGTGCTATTTCTTTCATCTTCATTAAGGGACTCTGGACAAAAGGGCACGTAACCACGCCCTCCGAACACAGGGCGCATGCATGTATCATCAAAAGTCCGCCATAGATGGTGAATTGTTGAAGTTGATGCATGCAGCAGCAAAGAAATGCTGCTGTTTCTGGAAACAACATCACCACTGGCATGATGTTCAGAGTTGCCATTCATAAGAAAAGGGACTCGTAAATCTGTACCCAAGGCATCCTTAGGAGAAGGAGGATCAGACGTATCACTCAGCATTGACCCAACAGGGTTTGGTAGCAACCATCTCATCAAAGGCTTGTTTGCCATACCAAAAACCTACAAAATTCTCCAAAACAAGTGATGGAAGAAAGTTGGATAAAAAGGATGTAATTTCTACAGATGAACATAGAAAGGTTATGCACAGTACTTTGCTTCTATGTAACACACATGTGCACGCGTGTCACCATGTGCGAGCGCGTGCGCTCGCACACACACAGGTATGCATGATCTGTGTATGTATGTTAGTAAGATGAACTTCAATGGATAGGCAATGGCTACATTTTTCCTAAATTCACATCATTTACAGCTTCTCATGAACTTGCAAATGCACTTTAAACACATGAGGAGTTCATGCTTACCACTGTCGTGAACAGCACTACAATGATGGTACTGATGACCACAGTGGCATGCTCGGGATCTCTTGTACTACCAGAAATCGTGAACTGGATGAACACCAACACACTTTTAGGCCTTCTTCCCTTTTCCCAATAATATTTACAACTTACGAATTGTGTTATTTGCATTGAGCAGTTATTTATCAGCTACTTTAAGGCATCTGTTTAGTCAAATAAGCTCTTAACTTTTCACCTGGTTAAATGTGAGGGCGATTGATACAGCTCCTCGAATCAAACCAGCCCACCAGATGATAATCTGTACCGTTTATGGCCAAACATTTTGACATTAATTGCTATGTTGGCATGAATCCAGATGATTTAGAAAATTCACATTAAAGAGCCTCTATGGCCCTTTTATGACTGCCTATTCTCGTCGCTGTCAGAGCATTTGATGATGCGAGCGGGTGTTATGTACCTGGACACTAATCTACGGATTTGGGACCTAATCTAGTGGAGTAAGGGCCCCCCTGGATTAGGGATAAGCAGGCAGATACTTGGCTAGCGTTCTACCGTTCTTGGATTGATAAAACAAGCTTAATGGTATTTTATAGCAAGTTAGCTATTTATGGCGTAGTTATCACTATATAAGTGAGCTTGGGTTATTATGAGATAATTGTGTGGATGAACTATTGAAGGTCTTGTTTGGATCAAGAGAGTAGACATGCTCATGCCACGCACATGGCGAGTACGTAGGTTGGTGTATATATTCAGGCTTCGGTGGTATGAGACTCTGGAGTTAGACAAGGGCTTGTGGGATTGTGCAAGAAGCCCTAGCCTTGGCTTGGGGCGGTCATGGTTGGGAGGTGAGCTAGCCTGCTACCTCATGATTTTTTTTAGGACTAACCTTGTTTCAGCTGTGTTTCGGGCAGATTTTGGGAAAGACTTCACAGTGGGGGTGTCTGCTTATGGACGGGCAATGAATCTCGTCCACTCATCCTTGCAGTCAGAGTATCTGATGCAGCAGCTGCTCATGGATAGACAATTAAGCCTGCCCATAGCTCACCTATCCTCTTTGTCAGAGCATCTGACTACGGCGGGTGGACTGTTAAGGACCTAAGAGTGATACAGGTAACATTTCAAATCTGGCTAATCAAGACACATGCAATTCAAAGTAACATGCATTTTTGCTCATGTCTCTTTTCATATCTTTGTAAATCCTGTAGGGAAGGGTACCTGCTGCCTGATACTAATCTTTACTCGGGAAGACCCTCGTAGGTAATTGGATAGGGCAGAAAGCGGAAATACAAATGCAGCTCTCCCAAGTAGAATTGTAGACAGAAGTGTACCCAAAATGCCAAATGTCTCTGGGATGCTATACATAAAGACGAATTTGCAATCAGAAGAAAAACAGGCAGAGGTGGTCCTCCTCGAGCTTCACAAGTCAAAAAACACAGCTTGCAGCTGTTAATCCCATATGAAACCTTTCTTTTTGTGTGACAAAAGGTTTAGGGTCACCTTGCATCTGTCAGTTTCCATTTCTCCATGTCAAGCACGTCCATGCCAACATATAGAAAAATAAAGGTTTCGCAGATGAATGACATGGTGGCAAAGGCATGCCTGTAGAAAAGCATCCATCGAATCAAAGGAAGCAGGAAGCTATTTTCCTCAATATTGACATGTAGAATCCAGAAAGTAAAAGGCAGTGTTGAGTCTCACTTTGTAGTCACTCTAGAGCTCTCCGTCACATTGTGCCAGGTATAATGGGACATTACAATGCCGCAGAAGAACACAGTTAAAATCCCACTCAAAGAAAAGAACTGCATGAGAACATATAGCCACAACAGTCAAACCTGCAACAACACCAGACTCAACATGAAATGAACTATAAAAAAAAAAAACTTTTTTATGGTGCAGACCTCAGCAATCATATAGGATAGATAAGCCATGAGTCCCATAAGTGCAATCTCACGATCGGTTGAATGCCTGTAACAAAACGCATCGTTGTCACTCCAACAACTTTGCTGTCCCCAAAGATATAATTAGACTGGCAATACTGATCAGTTTAGGCTAATGCTAATGCTAATTAGTGGCTTGATTATGGGAGACTTAGCACTAACTGAGTGTTAGTAAATTATGAAATAGTGAGTTACTGTAAAGAAACCTTAAAATTAAGGACATTCAGTAACATGGTGGACATTCAGTAACTATCTATTCATGGTGGATACCCTCTGAGTCAGGACCTGGATCAGTCTTTGGTCATAAATCGCATTCCCAAGAAGGTGGAGATTTTGAGAATCAGGACCCTGATAAGGTCTCGGTCTGGGCAAATGCCTTACACTTGGGATTGTATGTGGCCTCTGGTGGTATAGGGGACTCCAGGGCTTAGGTGAGGAGTCAGGCCTTGTGTTGGTCTAGCCTCAGCCGTGGGTTCTTCAAAGGGGAGTTATGGCTGGGTTGTGGTGTATACAATCCCTCCAAGATAATGAACTAATATGCTCAATATGGTTGAGAGATTCTTGTTAAGCACATTAGGTACAGGTCAGAAATCATTTTCCCTTTTTTTTTTCAAACATGAAAAAGAATATCCCCTGATCTCCAATAGCAAAATTTTTCCTAACTCAAATTTCAACCCAAAAGAAAGACATAACCCGTTACCCACTTCATGAGTGAAAAGTGACTTTTCTATGTGAAAAAAATGAGAGCACGGAGAAAGAAAAGCTATATTAATGTCTTCAAAAGACCCAAAGGGTCTATGAGACCAAAATGATGTGTACATAGTGTCCATGAAAATCTGAAATAAGAAAAAGCAACAGTAAACTAAAACTGAAAACTGAAAGCTAAGATCTGAGACTCTGAGATTATACAAAGCGAAAAATCTAGATCCTACTATGCTAGTTATAGGGTACAATAAGTAATGGGATATGGGAGAGCTGAATAAAAATAGTCAATCAACCCTGTATGTCAGGCAAGGGCCCATCCAGGATGTCCATCGTGATTGATACAAGAACAGAGAGAGAGAGAGAAAGAGAGTCTTTTCAATGTCATAGCCAAGCTGGCACACTACATATAATCCATATGCCGGCACTGAAGTGCAGGGTATGGGTCTTAAACCCAGGATCTCTTGCTGGGAACCTGATGCCTAAACTGCTATGCCAGCACTGCACGCATGCACACTTGCACGTGTGACGCACACACGCGCGCGCACACACACACACACACACACACACACAGATTACCTGCCAAAGTAAAGGATTCTGATAATGTAAGCACTCAGAAGACCAACCTGCAATCATGAAATAGACTTGATGTGCTCAAAAATTCAGTGTTTTCATATGCACTGATACTGTCTTCATCACACATGATATAATTAGAATCTCTCCATCAAAGCTATCAGACTTAAACAATCTGCTGAAAGTTCTGTTGGTTGTGTACAGTTAACTATGCTGTATTAATTAAATGCGGGAAACACTAGTGACTACAGGCTGCCATTTCTTTTTCTGCCTTTGTTTCAAATGTGGTGGCATGGAAGTTCCATGTCATGGTATTGGATTTCATGTGCGTGTTGCTGCTAGTGTTCTGGGGGATGTATTGAGTGGATGGGTTGTCTGTATGATGTCTGCATGCGTGTGTCAGTGCATGTGTGTGTGTGTGTGTGAGAGAGAGAGAGAGAGAGAGAGAGAGAGAGAGTGAGTGAGTTTGTGAAACTGTGGCAAGAGATAGTACTTACAAACAAGCCCAGCATTGTACTTAAGCAGATAAGCTTCAAGAAGTCCAGCAACACATGTAGGCCTGTAAGGCCATCAACTTTGAACTTTTGAACTGCTCTGTATAGAACAACAGACGTGGCATCATTTACAACTCCCTCCCCGAAAACCAGGCTGTAGAGCAGAGGACTCTCATCCTGATGAAGAACCTGCCAAAACATCATGATGTCAACTAAAGCTTCAAGTATACTAATTTCTGGAATTTCAACAAAATGGCAAACAAGGGCGGCTTCACAAACAACCACCCAGTTGGAAATCAGTGGCTCTTGTGGAGACCACCCTCTTTTCAAGTGGGTTAGGATGCAATTGATGGCAATCATGCATCTTGGAAGTCTTCTGAGGTGAAAGGAGGGATGAGCCAGCAATCAGCTGTCTGGACTCACATGGAGATTGGAGGCCGCCCTGCTTCACAACCAGCCACCCCATCCGGACCCACTTGGAATCGGTGGGCTGCAGCTCTTGGAGGCCGCCCTCTTTTCAAGTGGATCTGGATGCAATCGCTGCCATGGCAGCAGCCATACATCTTGGGCAGTTTTTGGAGGTGAAAGGGCCAACAATGAGCTGTCTGGACCCACATGGTGATCGTGCAGCTCTTGGACAGCTCTTGGAGGCCGCCCTCTTTTGAAGTGCCAGCACCATAGACCAGCAGTGAGGGAGGGCTTGTGACTTTGGGAGGGGAAGTCCCGAATTCAAATACCTGCAGGTTCCCATTGGTATGTGACCATAGACCAAGCTGCCTCTGGGTGTGTACAAATTGCAACTACAGAGGGATCTACTCAAGAAAAAAAAAGTGGGCTTTATTGCTGCCATGGATGTGGCCTTTTGAAGTGATCCTAAGTCATATGAACGAGAGTTTCCATTTGTGAAAATGTATGCCACAAACGAACATCATGTTATAGAATGACAAAGGATAAGGGTGGGCTCAGATTAGGCCTCCTTTGAGGTACGCCTACAAAATCACCCGGCTGGAGGCACCTCTGAGGCCTTGTCCAGCTGCCCAATTTTGTTACATGCCCTGATGTAAATGCAGATTCTGAAATGGCCCAAAGAATTGGATGTTTTACCTGAAGGATGCATACAGAATCTGTTGCTGAAAATATAGCTCCAAGAGCTGCCATGAATAATGAAGCCAAAGTCTTAGTGTAATTAGAGCAAAAAATATAAGTGCCACCAAATAAGGCTGGCTACAGACAATTGCCTGCCCGTGGGACGAGCAGACAAGCGGGGAGTTGGACGGGCAAGATCCCTAACAGGCAGGTATGATGGGACCCTGCTGAGGGCAGGGAGTTGTCTGTATCTAGCCGTGCACAAAGCTACTCACCCATATAATCTTTTGTATTTAGAGTCGTCAAACCCAGTTTTGGAAAAAGCCATCTGCAACCTGTTTGAAGGGATCTACTTGTGTGTAAGCAAACAAAATTTATGGTTAAACTACAGAACAAACATGTGTATTCCATTCAAATATGAGTAAGAGGGGCAATATAAGTGGTGTGCTGAGGTGAACCTGCAGCTATGATACAAAATGATATGAAGGCCCCGACAACACCATACAGGGTGATCGGAACAAAGTTGTGAAAGAACTTCTTCTTCTTGACTTGAAAACTGCCAAAAAAAGATAGACTCAGAAGCTCAGAAACATAATGATGCTCGATCGGCATAGCCACTTGGAGTAAGTGCCCATATTCATACAATTTGTTTATCATTATCCTTAATGTAGTTCTGCCAAATACACACATGTATATACATAATGATGTAAGTGCCCACTTTGCTTAATGATATCCATGTATGCATGCATATGTACACTGCTCGCGCACGCATGCGTTCACGTGCAGAGAGAGAGAGATCTGGCACACAATTTCAAAGATAACAATGATGAAATATGTGTAAACATATATGAATGACGCTTATCATGGGTAGTAAGTGCTCATGAACACCAGTTAAAATACCCGCTTAGCATGTTAACCTTTGCACTGTTTGACTACATATTAGAGTGTACATGGTGCAAATTAAACAATAATTATAACTTTTGCTTATGATTTCTAACATTGCCAGTGTGTTTGCATGATCAGTGAACATCACTTATTAAAGGATATAGCCAGCATTTTCATTGGATAATGAAGTTGAAATGATTGATTTGGAGTTTGAGGATGTAATGTACCCAGCATTGAAAATTATAGGTGGCAGCAGGTAGATGAAGAAGACTTCTTCATCAAACCTCAGGACATGAGACTGAGTGCCACCACTATACACAAGGACTATGACTCCGGAACAGCATCCCTGCTTGCACACACACACAAGCAATTAAAAAAACAGCAGTTAAACGTTAGCACGAAAATTAACAGGCACGAATAGAGTGTAAACAATATAAGCATGATTAGAAAGAATACAAACAAACATATGAGCATGTTCAACGACAATTTGCACACATTAGCATGATTAAGGACCCTATGCTGCACACACTTTAGGATGATTGAGAGTGTGAGCAACCATAAGCATGATTAGAGAAATATTAGATGAGCATTTAGCATGATCAGAGACAATTTTAGCAAACGTAAGCATGATTAGAGGAGAGAGAGATTTAACAAACATAAGCATGAATAGAGAAAAGAAGGAAGCTGAGCCAATACAATAATGATTAAGGGTGGAATGTAACAAGCATTCAATGATTAAGGCATTTTAAACCTGAAAACAATCATGATTACCAAAAACTTTAACACAATGTAAGGAGCTCTGAGATTGAGATTGCAATTGCGATTACTTACAAGGATGAGGGCTGTGATGCACTCATTGACCCATCTGATCTCTTCTAGCAGGTGCCCAATAACGATGCAGGCACAGAGCAGAGAAATAAAGAGAGTGATGGCCACCACATCTTTGTCACCCCCAGTCGCCAACCCCACCCTCATCACCAGGGCTTGCAAATAGCTTGCCATCTTAACCCAAATTGCTAAACCTCTAGTTTCAGCAAAACGAATTGAACCCAGAAGTCTTCATCCCTTCATTGAGAAATTAGATTAAGTTTAATCTCTGTTTTCAGAGCAAGCTTAGCTTCAAAGCTATTTTTTATTTGGTTGGGTTAAGAGTCACTTTGACGCAATACTTTTCAAGTGCTCACTGTTGAGATTAGCTCCATAGATACGATTCTGAATGGGACCCAAATAAAGGATTCAGAAGGGAATTCTATCGGTCTAAAGTGTGAAAGAATCACTTCTAGTCACCACTTGGACGCTGATATGCGATTTGGGCTTGTTGAAATTCTGAGCCCTGGCCTGTTGGATTTTCTTGGCCAAAACACTAAGGTTAAGTGCTTAGGAAGATTTGGGTTGCTAAAATGATGAGCTAAAATAGTGATTTCAGGCTGATTAGCAATTTAGGTTGCTGGCCGAAACACTAATTTTGGTCATTAGGGTTGTTAAGTTACTAAGCAGAGACACTAATTTGAGCAATTAAATTGATTTGGGCTGATATAGTTGTTGATTGTCAGCGCCGAAACACAGTTGAGCACAACAACTTGAGCTCTGCGAAACCCTACAGCCGAGAAAAGAAGGCTTGGAAATCTCAGTTCACATAGGCATGGAAAGGCTTTTGAAGCCTCACACATTCCAAGCAGAAGCTAAAACGGTAAGAATATAAAAAAGAAGCTGAATGGGCTTTTGCTTGTCTTAGGTTTCATATTTTACCCTTTTTTTTGTATTAAAAGTGGATTTTGCATAAGATAGCTATATTGAAAATGGTCTCTGTTGGATTGTTTAATTGTATTAACAAAGGGATTGTCTTGGGTGTAACAAAGGGTGTGCAAATGCAAGAGGAGACAAAATGGCCCCTCAGGAGCTTCATAAGAAGAATAAGAGAAGAGGGTGGCAAACAAGAATGATGCAAAAGCTGCATATGTTCTGAACATATATACAAAGGGCATAGGTTTTAAAGCTGCCAAGGTTGCAAAGGGACAGTGACTGCTGGTTCGGTTTTGAAGAGAGAGAGAGAGAGAGAGAGAGAGAGAGAGGATACAACACTATAATTGCATGCCTAAGGAAGGCTTGAAATTAATAGGAAATGATATTTACACTCGACTTGTGTAGGCATCTCACACACACCACGGCCCGCAATTCATACAAGGGTGGATGTGGCCCGCAATTCATACAAGGGTGCACATCCATCGTAGTGAGTGAGGATTGAACCCCAAGACCTCTGGGAGAACACCCATTCTCTTCTACCAAAAATTGAGCTACTATCGTGGTCGCAATCGGATTTGAATTTTGAATCTTGAAGTTTTAAGATAGTGGACTAACCATTTTGTTTTGATATCATGTCATTGAAAGGGTTAACTTGATACCACATAGTTTGTCTATCAAATAATCTTTTTAAACATGTACATGCACGCACTCGCATAATGCGCATGCACGCACTCGCATAATGCGCATGCGCATGCGCACGCACACGCGCACGCATGCACACACACACACACACACACACACACACACGTGCACTTTCAACAAATCAAAATATGGGAGATAAAATCCTTCATACACCCTCTCACAATCTAGAGGGTGTATGAGGGATTTTATCTCCCATATTTTTATTTGTTGGAAGTGCACATGTAAGGTACATGTAAGGTCTAGATTGTGAGAGGGTGTATGAGGGATTTTATCTCCCATATTTTGATTTGTGGAAAGTGCACGTGTGTGTGTGTGTGTGTGTGTGTGTGAGAGAGAGAGAGAGAGAGAGAGAGAGAGAGAGAGAGAGATTTTCTTGTACATCACTTTGAAGAAATGTTTACTCACATTTTGACATTTACTTCATGGGATTCCCTATTTACTATATTCTCCATCCGCATGCTCTTAACAACTCATCACTCTTATTATGTCATGTTTAGTTCATGCACATTCAAAGTCCCTTTTATTATTATCAAATGAATTTCCCCTTTAAATGTGCTCTTTATCGGCATGCTCTTAACACCTAAGATTCCTCATGTTCACACAATGAAAGCTCCTTTTTAAGTTTTATGTAAATAATTATATGCGTATGAGAGAGAGAGAGAGAGAGAGAGAGAGAGAGAGAGAGAGAGAGAGAGAGGGTGTGTTGAACTTTGTACAGATTTTGATAATAATATGACAACTCTAGAGTGTCTTTAGACTATGACAACTCTAAACAATGTTTACACACTATAAATAATTGAATTATGATCTTTTAATGGATGGGACAGACCTCCACTCCAATATTTCCCACATTTGTGGGTAGGGGTTGATATATAGACATGACCCTAAGCTATGTACATTGAATGTGATTTCATCTTAGTGAGGATTGTTTGGCTTTTGTGTTCTTTTTTTGTTTTCCTCTTCAAAGGTTGAGAAAAAAGAAAAGTTTTAATAATGTTATCTTTTCTTTTTATGTTGTTATTGAAGAAAAACCAAAAGTTTTAGTGTCTTCAACAATAATAACACTTAAAATCTAATAGGCTTTCACCTTTACATCATATCAAATCTTTTGCACTTATTACACATCTATCTTATTACACACTCTTTCTTTATAAGCAACGAGCATCAATCATAAAAACACTTGTTTTATATATCGTAGAAAGTGCTACAAGGTTCACCTAGATCATAAAGTTCCCTTTGTTTTTCAAGGCAAAGAAAAAGAAAAGTTAAAGTTTCATCTAGGATAATTCTTAAAAAAAGAAGCAAATATGTGGGCATTATTGTCCCCTACAAACCTCACATGGTTAGTAATTTTGTGAGTGTGATTTGGATATCTCTCACCTTCATTATTAGCACTTCTTTTAAATATTCTCCATTCCATCTTTGGATGAATTGGCTAGGGCGTCTACCCTCTTAATTAATCTTTCATGATTCTTTTCAAAAAAAACTTATTTATTGCTTGGGTGCTTTTTGTTACCTTAATATTAAAGGCTAGTAAGCATAACCAAAAAGAGTTCCTTCATGGCTAACTTTATTGCCTATGTACCACTCAGACATTTTCTCTTTTTTTCTTCGCCCTAATTCCAATGTCTCTCATAATGTTGTGAGCTGACAAAGAATTCATAAGATGGGATGGTTTAAAGGTTATTAAGCATAACCAAAATTAAAAAAAATGTTACTTCTAGAATTATTTTCACCTTCTTATAATAAGAATTACATGTAAAACTTGTTAGGACATAAACTTGCTTATTAAAGTGGAACATTTTATGAATCTATTTTGCTTTATGCATTTTATGGCTATTGTTGTGATGCTAACAAGTATCTTAAGAAGAATAGTCCTTTCATAAAGTTGTTTTTTCTTCTTTAAACACAGAGCTATTAATGATATATGAAAGTTGTGTTTCATAAAGCTATTTTACTCCTATAACTAGCTATTATTGTGACAAGTAACCACTTTGAATGGTGGTCAAAAGAAACCCAACCCAAAAAATGCTACATGAAGGGTAGTTCTTGGGAATCCATGTTGAAGGTCCACTTGCATTTAATAAAATGCTATGTCAGTGTATGTCTTTTGGGAAAAAGGCTTCAATTCATGAGCATTCTTTGGTTGTGCTTGTGATGCACATATTTTTCTCAATGGTTGAAGGGTAAGCAGCATGGCATCTTTAATTAGAGACATGCAAAGTTCATGCATTTTACTTGTTAGGTTCCATAGGTTTTCAAGCAAAGGTAAGGCCATTAGGGATGAGCAATAACTTTTTTTGGTTATTGAGCTTGAACTGAACAAAAGTTTTGTTTGAAGACCTCAAAAGAGGTTGAATTCATGTAAAGAGATGTTATTTCAAAACATTGTGTATATTTAACTTTATGTCATTAAGAAATTGTAATATCTAATCGTCCATAATACCTAATAGTCCTAACATTATTCCAAAACATTGTGTATATTTAATTTTATTAGAAAACTATAATACCTAATAGTCCATAATAAGCTTCTGTGTTTGTTATTGATGTAAAAGTTACTTGACCAACATGCTATATATTTAGATAAACAAGAGATTAACGTGTGCATGCACACCCACACACATGTGCACATGCACACACACACACACACACACACACACACACACACACATTTCACTTATCAAGTGAATGAACAAGAGTTTGCCACTCCATCTCTTTCACTTATCAAGTGAATGAGATTTAGATGAACAAGAGTTTGCCACTCCATCTCTTTCACACACACACTTCACTTCATTGTTGAGTGAGTTCAGATGCAGAAGACGTCTCTCTCTCTCTCTCTCTCTCTCTCTCTCTCTCTCTCTCTCTCTTTTCACTTGTCTAGTGAGTGAGTTTACAATGGGGCTCTTTTTCTTTTTCTGCATAGGGTTCTTGCATGTACTTCTCTCACTACTACACACATTTCACCTGTTGCATGAATTATCCTCACTTAAGTTTTGATGTCTCTTTCTTCCTTGACTTTATACTCATAATTCTAGTGACTGAGTTGGCCTAGTAATAGCCTTGGATGATGCTAAAGGTTGAATAACATAGCCACATTTATTTTTGAAATCCATTGAATCTTGACATCAACTAGTCGTTGAGCCTCCACCTCCCACTCTCAGCTGTACTGCCCCTCGCCCTCACTCATTGCAGCTGGCTCAAGCATAGGAAAAGCCCAAGCTCTTATGCTAAAGCTCTGATGAACACAGTGGAGGTTGGATGATGCTCGGCTGCAGCAAAGAATGGTTCCTCTGATCTCTCTCTCTCTCTCTCGCTCTCGCTCATGTTTTGTTGTCCACCTGCCTTGCTGACCTAGCCCACTACAACGTCTTCAACGTAAGACGCATGCCCTCCTAAGGGTTGCATTCCTAATTTTTGTAAAGCCTTTATCAAGCTCTTGACAATTAAATGCCTTAGCTTGACACTTCTTGAGGCCATCACTCTGGTTCATCACTTCTAGCTAGAGAGACTAAGCTATAGAGGTAGTACTTCTTGAAGCCATCAATGTGGGCCCATAGTCCACGAAAAACTCTAGCCAGACAGAATCTTGGAGTGCATAATTCAAATTTAAGGAAAATAACACTTTTGAAATAAAATTAAATTTTTTATGCATCTTTCTCTATGCATAAATTCAAATTTAATGAGAATAACACTTTTGAAATAAAAATAAATCTTTTATGCATCTTTCTATGCATAAATTCAATTTTAATGAGAAAAACTCTTTTGAAATAAAAATAAATCTTTTATGCATCTTTCAAAATAAATCTTTTATGCATCTTTCTATACATAAATTCAATTTTAATGAGAATGACACTTTTGAAATAAAAATAAATCTTTTAGAATGCACAAACGGAAGGAATTACTCTTTTAGAATAACCTAATGATAAACTCTAGTTCCACAAAATTTAAGAAAATTTTGCCATAACCTCCTTTGTATGGCTGACCATTTCTCAATTTTAACATTCAATTTATGACTTGAATTAATCCAATTTGAATTCTAATATCTCTAATCTACTCCATTTTCCAAAAATCAAGAGAGTAAACAATGAAAAGAGTTTAATCAATCATTTAATTAAACTTTCTAAGATTAAGAAGGGCTGAATTGTAAAGAAGAGAAGGGGGTGGCCTTTCCATCAAGGCATAGCATCATATTTTAACTCAAACATTTTCAAAGCATAAAATTTAAGAAAACCATATATTTAAAATTCACAATAAGTAAGAATTAAGTTTACATGGAGCTTGTAAGCTTTCCTTTGGCTTGAGGGATTGAGGGTTCTACTTTTGTTTGCAGCAAGAGTGGCCACCAAATTCACTTGTGGAGAGGATTAGGCCAAAAAACAATTGAATTATCAAGAAATTCAATGTTAAATGACTCAGGACAGAAGCACAGTAATAGTGCATAAACACCATTAACCTTTACAAGGAAGGAGGCTTCTATTTATAGGAAAAAGTGAGTCTCTAACCAAGCAAACTGATTCTAGAATTTTTCAGATCAGTTTGGTCACTTTTTGACCATTTTTAGGTTAGTTTAGCTTACTTTTTGGATCTAGTTGAAATAGGAGAGAGGAGAGATAAAAATATCTCATTATTTGTGAGTTTAAAACTCATCCACACGTGAAATAGGCGCCTCCTTCATGAGGGTAATTCCCCAAACTGAGATGTCAAAAATGCATCATTTCCTCTAAATATCTCTTCGCTTTTAACTAATAAACCTTGTCCTTAGTCAACTCTTCATCTTATGTGAGAATTTACTTATTTTTGGGAGATTTTTTTTTTATTCTTCAATTTATCTCCTCCCTACATTTGGATTAATCTTATTGGTCCATAGGAACCTTAATTCAAAATTTTCAAAAAATCTGGACCCTCAGGCTAAGGTCCTTTTTACTTATTTTCAAATAATTCCAATTACACATTGGAAAGTTCTTTTTTGAATTTCTGTTTCAGGGGAAACCATTTTAGACACTAGGAGGATTTTTATATCCAAAAATATCTCAATTTTGAATTCTCTCTCTCTAGACATTTTCTCTCTCTAGACCAAAACAGGATAAAACAGGATATTTCTTTTATTTCAGAGAGGGGAATAATTATAAGATCAAAAGGGGAGGTTCTTACGCCTGCACACCTCAAAAGATGGAGGGAGGTATCTTACATCCTATCCCACTTAAAAAACGATAGATGTCCTCATCTCGCAAAATTAGAGGACAACTCTTTTCCTTAAGATCCAACTGATTCTAGGGTTCCTTATAGTCTGGTGAACCCAACAGAATCTTGGGATAAAGATCCATTATATATAGAACTCATCATCAGATAACAATTCACTCAGATCATATCATTTAAATCCTTATCACAATAATGGTCCTTTAGACCGAACTTTCTATCTGAACAATCCTCGATGGGAATTTTCAATTATACAGATTTTTAATTTAACATCCCTTAACTTGATCCACTGGGTCAAGTGTTAACAGTAGCAATTTGTCAGCACAATCCACTAATCTTATAGTGATTTACTGAAGTCATTAACGTCATTCTAGTTATGAACATCATCACAGGGACTCATCCCATTCATCCTCATTATGGTTTTGCTCAGCTTAATACATTTCAATCAAAATTCAAGAATCATCATTTTTCAATCAGAATCCAAATCAACATCACGCAATTACAATCTTTTACTGCTTCTTCATAAATTTTTGACATTTTTACTTTCTTGGTTGATTCTCATTAGCCAATTTGCTCTGATACCAGTTGTGAGATCCCTGTCCCCACTGCGCAACGAATTCAGGGGTGCTAGCAGCGGAAGTAGCACTTCTTACGCGGGGTAGGGTCCCACACTCGGGGCCTTGCCTAGGGATATCCAGACAAGAGACTAATCCATCGGTTCTTCCAAAACTGAAACCCGAAAAGACTTCCCTTGCCCGAAAAGCACGGGCAATTCCTCCAGGATAAATTTTTCTCTAACGTAGTCAAAAGCCTTAACTAACTGAACTGATTAAACCCATAGTATCAAAGTCAGATCAAGGAAAAGATTGCACTTGGATCATAGAGACCAACGATTTTTTCCTCATTGAGAGGCAGAGCCGTTGATTCTTTTCCATATAACAATTTTTATCCGGGATTTACTTCATCTATCGTACCATAACAGAATTGAGTCTCATTTTAGGAATCCATCAGTCCAGCCTAATCCATTGAGGAAAGATATGTATGGCTAGTCAATTTTTCTAGTTAAGACAAGGGTAATATTAAGGTTGGCCCAAATTCAATCTAAACTAAGAAGGAGCAAAAAGCATGCCTCGGGATATGACCTTATTCTTGACACACTATCTTTTGGTGAAACCATATCTAGATATTATCTAGCCTCATAAATGAAACTGTTAATAAAGTGATTATTATTATAAGGTTTCATTTTGATTCTAAAAGTAGAAAAGTAGGGCTCCACCCTGCAGAGACCCAAGAAATGGTTTAGAGACCTCATACAAGAGTATCTAAAAACCGCCAACAAGTACCTCCACAACGATGATTTTTTTTAAAGCCCTTTATTGATAGATTTTTAGCCACAAGGTCCCATCCCATGGAGATCAAGGCTACGGTCCTAAGGTTCCATCAGTAATAGCCAAAAGTCATACCTAGATCGCACATGGCAATGGTTATCTTCTTGTGGGTTTTTTTTGTATTTTTGTTTTGTTTTTGTTTTTTATTTTTTTAAATAAACTAGTTTCACTTTCACAATTCACCTAGGAGGTTCTATTCTAACTAAAGAGGACACACTAAGGAAGGTGGAGTACTTGGCATACTCTAAGGTCGATCTCAAGGAAGATTGAAGTAGGACCAAAGCCTAAATGGTTATCCAAGTAATGACTAGAAAATTGATTGACTAGATACCTAACAATGCAAGAAAGCACTCAACACACAGTAAATGGAGAATCATGAAAAGATTGAAATTATAGCAAAAGGTGAGGATGGGTTAGAATACACATGGGCAATGAGTCCCACTGGGTAATGTACGCTCACGTGATTGTGTTGTTGTGGTGTCCCTTACCATGGACTACGATAGTCCTGTCCCATAGTGCCTAAAATAAGTTCTACATACCAACATAAGTAGGACTTTATGTACAACATGCGATGTCTACAGGTAAGGCATGGTGCAAGGGGACAGAATTGTAGGTAGAACAGGTACACAAAGGTGGCTCATAATATTTTCTTTACTAGTGGTGCATAAAAATAGCGCGAGTGGGTCTCTAAAAGAGGAATACTAAGCTTCCCTTGATAGTACCATTCTTGGCAATCCAGATCCAAGATAGGGCCACTTGTGTCGGTCCATGAAAAGTCCATACTCATGGTCTATAGTCACATGAGAGTCGTGCTTCATTTTTCTATTTAATATATACTCCTTCTTATCATCTTTTTTAAAAAAAAATTATATGGTTAGTTAGATTTGTAGTATATGTATACTTGCTATATTGCTGTACACTGTTGGTTCAAGCTATATTGTCAGGAGTTAGTTTTTTCCAATAGGATTTCTCTTGATATGGACATGAACTTTATTAAGGAGAAAAGCGTGGAGGGTAAAAGTAATGATACTAGCATAAGTCCCCCTTTCTACTTTCTACAATACCTTGACCTCGCGGTAGGTATTGTAGCTTTTTTGTAACCATCCCTTCTAACTTTTCTCCATCAATGTTTGCTGGCTAGGAGTGCTCTTTTTTCCTTGTTGTGGTAGGTCAGATTCCACTACAACACTTAGGGGCACAATGACGTTTCAGCAGTGTTTTGGAAGAGGAACTGTCGGGGCTTTTAATGCTACTAAGTAGCTTTTTGCTGCTCAACATCATTGTTTCGCTGCTAAAAATGTTGCTTAGCTACGCTATTAGTAACATTTTTTCATTGCTCAGAAATACTTTTTTGCTACTCAGTAGCATTTTTAGCGGGCGAAAAAAACACAGCTACACTATAAAAAAATAAAACATTGCTCAGTAGCATGGCCTAGAAAAAGTAATCCCGCTTCTTTTGTCGTTGTGCCAATTTTATCATTTGAATGTCCTAACCTTAATACCTTGGGTTTTTCTGCAGGTTTATATCTAATCTATCTCTTCCACCTCTCCTACCCTATCCTCCTCAAGCTCAATCAAGGTATTTCTCTTTTCCTTCATCTCGTATGCAAATAAGCTTTCCACGAAAGCTTTCTTGTGAGTGATTCCCTTCTCTTTCCTCTTTTTTAAGTAATGCTTTTTTTTAAATTTGGTTTGATTTTGTAGGTTATCCATACTACATACAAGCCTCATAAGGTAAGAGATCTCTCCCTTTTATGTTTCCTCTCTTATGCTTTTACATGTTACAGGGTTTGTAAGTTTTAGGATTTGTTATTTTTTCTCTCCTCTAGATAGCATAGCTCCTCTCAACAAGAGGTGGCCATATGCCAAGCTTATGCGTTAGCCATATGCATAAGGCTCATACATAAGGGTAGTGCATAAACCTCATGCATGAGACATGCATTACCAAATGCATAAGCTTCATGCATGAGGCTTGCATAAGGTTTATGCATGAGGCTTATGCATAGCTGTATGCAGGCTAGGAATGCCTAGCCTTATACATAGCCTCGTGCACGCTATGAATGCTATGCATAAGCCTTATGCATAAGGCTTATACATTAGTTGAGTACTACCTAGGCGTGCGAATAGCTACCAGAATGAGCTCTTGGGTGCTAAAAACTAAGCATGCCGGTAGCTACCGACATGCCTAGGTAGCTACCGAGGTGCTACTTAATTACGCCGGCATGCTGGCATGTAGCACCAAGAGCACCCAATACATGTTGGGTGCTACCTAGGCATGCCAGTACCTTCCAATGCATGATAATAACTACTAACATGCACACTGGGAGCTACCGGCATACACCGGGAGCACCCAATGCATGCCGGGTGCTACCTAGGCATGCCGATAGCTTCTTATGTATGTCGGTAACTTACTGACATGCATGGGGAGCACCCATGCATGCTGGGTGTTACCTACGCATGTTGGTAGCTGCTGCGAAGATACACCAGGAGCACCTAGGGTGTTCCCTGACATCTAATGCATGTCAGTAACTACCAACATGCACCAAAAGCACGCAATGCATGTCGACAGTGCTACATAGGCATGCCAGTAACTACGAACATGCACCAGGAGTATCCAAAGCAAGCTGGGTGCTACCTTGGATTCCCGGTTGCTTCCAATGCATATGCCGGTAGCTACCGACATACACTGAGAGCATGCCGGGTGCTTTTAATGCATGCCGGTAACTATCGACATACACCAAGAGCACCGCATGTCGGGTGCTACCTAGGCATGCCGGAGCTTCCAATGCATGGTGCCAATAGCTTTACTAGCATGCACCGAGAGAACCCAATGCATGCCAGGTGCTACCTAGGCATGCCAGTAGCTTCTAATACATGCCGATAACACCGACATGCACCGGGAGCACTAGGTGTGAGACATGCCGGTATCTACCGACATGCACCAACATGCACCAAGAGCCATGTACCGAGAGCACCCAATGCATGTCGGGTGCTACTTAGGCATGTTGGTAGCTTCCAACGCATGCCGATAACTAGTGACATGCACTGGGAGCTACTGACATGCACCAAGAGCACCCAATGTACGCCAGGTGCTACCTAGGCATGCCTGTAGCCTCTAATGCATGCCAGTAACTACCAACATGCACAGGGAGATCCCAATGCATGTCGGGTGCTACCTAAGTATGCTAGTAGAGCTACGGGCATCACTAGAAGCACCCAATGCATGATGGGTGCTACGTAGACATGCCGGTAGCTTCCAGTGCATGCTAATAACTATCGACATGTACCAGGAGTGAACCCAATGCATGCCGGGTGCTACCTAGGCATGTTGGTAGTGTAAGATTCCTCCCCAGCCCCTCAAGATGTCTAGTATCTTTTCCGTGTAATCAATACCCTCTTCAGAATAATAAAAGATCTTGTTTTTACCTAGAGAGAGAAAATATTCTAGAGAGAGGTTATTCAGATTTTAGATATTTTTGGATGGAAAAATATCTCTTCTTATTAAAATAAATTACCTCGAAAAAAAGTTCAAAAAGATTTTCAGAAGTTGCATTAGAAATAAATTATAATATGTTCAAAAGGCCTTATCCTAAGGGTCCAGATTTTTTAAAAATTTTAAATTAAGGTTCTGAGGAGCCAATCAGATTCATCCAAATGTATGGAGGAGATAAATTAAAGAAATAAAGAAAATCCCCCCCAAAATGAGTAAATACTCACATAAGATGAGTAAATACTCACATAAGATGAAGAGTGGACTAAGGACCAAAGGAAATACTAAAAAAATGAAATTTTGACACCTCAACAGTGGGGATTCTCCCTCATGAAGGAGGCGCCTATTTCACATGTGTGGTGGAGTTTTAAATTCTCAAATATTGAGATATTTCATCTCTCCTCTCTCCTAATTCAAGTCTAGTTCCAAAAAGTAAGCTAAACTGACCCAAAAATGGTCAAAAATTGACTAAACTGATCTGGAAAATTCTAGAATCAGTTTGCTTGGTTAGAAGCTCACTTTTTCCTAAAAATAGAAGCCTCCCCTTTGTAGAAGCTTAATAGTGTTTTATGCACTGTTACTCTACTCCACCCAAAGCAAAAAACAATGAATTTATTGATAATTCATTAGTTTTTGATCTTTCCCTTTTCAAAAGAATTGGTGGCCACTCTCATTGCAAACAAGATTAGATCCCTCAAACCATCAAGCCAAAGGAAAGCTCACAGAAATTCAAGTAAGCTAGAAATCCTACTTTTTCTTTATTCCTTTTAATGGTTTTCTAACTTTTGTTTTCTTTAAAATGAAAAAATGATGTTATGCCTTGTTGGAAAGGCTTTCCCCCTCTCTTCATTCTTAAATTCAGCCTTTCTTTATCCTAGATAAGTAATCAAATTATTAGAATTAAAATTTTCATATTGTTTCTCTTTTAAAAGTGGAATTTGATTAGTTTAGAATGCTTTAAACCATTTGGGATAATCTTTTAGTAACTTGAGGATAGAAAAAATTAAAAAATGGTCAGCCATACAAAGCAGGTTATGGCAAAATTTTCTTAAATTTTGTGAAATAAGTTTTATCTTTTATTATTCAAAAAGAGTAATCCCCACCATTTGTGTATTCTAAAAGTGTTATTTTCATTCTAGGCATTAAAAAAAATGCATAGTAGAAATATTTTTATTATAAAAGTGTTATTTCCATTAAAATTTAAATTATATGCATAGAAAGATGCATATTGGTTATGTTTTTATTATAAAAGAGTGATTTTCATTAGATTTAAACTCTATGCATAGAAAGATGCATATTGGATATTTTTTAATTATAAAAGTGTGATTTTCATTAGAATTAAATTCTATACATAGAAAGATGCATATTGGAAATAAATTTTTTATTATAAAAAGGTTACTTTCACCAATATTGATTTGTATACATAAATAGATGCATAAAAGAATTTTTTTATTATAAGAGTGTTACTTTCATCAAAATTGATTTTTATGCATAAATAGATGCATAAAAGAATTTTTTTACTATAAAAGTGTTACTTTCACCAATATTGATTTTTATGCATAAATAGATGCATAAAAGAAAATTTTTTAATTATAAAAGTGTTACTTTCATCAAAATTGATTTTTATGCATAAATATAAAGATTTTTTTAAATTATAAAAGTGTTACTTTCATCAAAATTGATTTTTATGCATAAATATAAAGATTTTTTTTTAAATTATAAAAGTGTTACTTTCATCAAAATTGATTTTTATGCTTAAATAGATGCATAAAAGAATTTTTATGCTTAAATAGATGCATAAAAGAATTTTTTTTCTAATTATAAAAGTGTTACTTTCATCAAAATTAATTTTTATGCATAAATAGATGCATAAAAGAATTTTTTTATTATAAAAGTGTTACTTTCATCAAAATTGATTTTTCTGCATAAATAGATGCATAAAAGAAAATTTTTATTATAAAAGTGTTACTTTCATCAAAATTGATTTTTATGCATAAATAGATGCATAAAAGGATTTTCTTTTATATAAAAGTGTTATTTCCATAGAAGTTGGATTTTATGCATAAATAGATGCATACAGAATTTTTATATCAAAATAAGAGTTCTCTTTAATCCTATATTTAAATCCCATGAATATTGGTAAATGAATAAGTAAATACTCTGTGAGAGAAAATTCTACCGTTTCATATTCTCTATGATGGTAATGAGAAAACTCAGAAAAACTATCGAAGTCGGAATTTTAGATAAATGATTAATTTATTCCTCATAGGAATTCGTGATTAGTTTTGAGTTCAGTTAAGCAAATACTCAATCCAAGAGGGGATGAAGGCCAATAGAGCCCTTGAAAATGTACATATGTACCCATGGAGAGAGCTTCAATGGTGCTCAATTCAACCACAGTGAGTGTCCAGTCCTAAGGGCACGCTATTATGGTAATTGTACTTTTTATGGATGTTATGGTCATGAGGCTTCACAGTGCCACACATTTTTGTAAACCCTTGCTACTTCTTCTAGGCCTCAGAAATTGGCTTTACTGGCTCCATCAACTCCACGAGCCATAATGCTGCAACAACATCTGAACCCAATGTAGATCAAATGACACAACAACCTATTACAAGAGAGATTTACAATGCACAAAATGTGTTGTTACCTCCACACTAGTTTTGGGACCTCAACCTCCACACTCGAGGATCACACTTGTCAATCAAGTAAGCTTCGAGGAGCTTATTGATTACCAAGAATATGAGGTAGATGTTGAACCCACCCCCCACCTCTGTAAGGACCCCACAGAGCTTCATCATGTGATGATGACTAATATGTAGTGGATGGAAGAGGGGGAGTCAAGCCAGTTTACCAACTTGCGGGCGATGGGCAGGGACCGGGAAATTAATGCCACATCTAGAAGAATGCCCCATCGATTTTTGGAATTCCCTCTGAAGTTTCCTCATCTCAACCAACAAAAGCAGTGCCCTTAAACATGCCACCAACTACTTGTAATAACCATTGTGGCATAGATCATTAGATTAAGGACTATCCCAATAAGATTGTGGTGATAAGCCCACAAATAAGACCCATCATCACACCCTTAAACATGATTGGGATAAGTAATCAAACTCAAAGGAAGATCCTTAAAAATCAAGATCACACATCGTTGAATGCTATCACCCTACAGGCCCAAAACCAACATGTTCTTGAGCAACGATCTGTGGCCTCGGTAGCGAAATCTAAGAAGAAGAAGAAAAATAGGAGAAAAAAGTCAATCAAGAACGAGAAATTAAAGGAAACCAAAAAGATGAATCTTGGGATGCCTCGAGTGTTAGTCTTCATTAGGGACCTAGATGAGGACTTGGACTCCTTGGACACAAGGATTGATTCTGAACAGGGTAAATCAAAATGGAACCAAACCGAATAAAAAAGGAACCAAACTAGATCCAAATCTAGTCTAAATTCAAACAAACTAAATCTGGAAAATTCTAGAATTCAGTTAGCTTTGGTTAGAGCTTCCCTCTCCTATAAATAGAACATGAGTCCTTTGAAAAAAGGAGGAGAATTTTACTATACTAAAGTTATGCTGAAATAATGCTAATTTCTACTATTCTCTAAAATTCTCTGCAAATTGAAGAAATTGGAGCTTCCCTCTTTCTTCAATCCCCATTGGTGACTCCATCAACATGCTAAACCAATTGATTGGTTGGGGGCCTCTACCGTGAACAAAGAATCAAGCAATTTGTAAGGTAATTAGTGAATTTTGATCATTTTCTATAATTTCTCAATGTTTCTCTCTTCTCAACCCCTCTCAAGCTTGAGAAGCTTAATTGGAATGGTTTTTGAATGCTATTGAAGTTAATTGATAAATGGTAGTACTTGGATTACATAAATTGATGAATGTTATTGAAGTTAATTGATGAAAGATAGTAAAGAATTACATAAATTTTCATTTATGCTTAATTCTAGGGAAATACCTTTTAAAACCAAAAGCAAGGGGAAGGAGACCCCACGGGAACATGCGATTCCTAAAACTAGATCATACATGATAGAACTTGGCTCTTATCCTGACCCTCAAAGGAAATTGAGCAACTCCAAGAATTTGGTGATTTAGTTATGATCAAAAACCCAAGAGGAGCTTGAACAAAAACCCAAGCAAGTGAGAGTCTCAGATACTGCACACCCTAATACCTTAATGCCACTAAGATTTGTAAACCTCTATATGTGTCGAGTGTCATCATGGAAGAGACTAAAGCCTCCACCTCTCATAGTTTGATACTGTTGAGATATCGAGCTCTAGTGAGGCGGTGGACACTGATGACCCGCCTGGGGGTTAGGTCCCGCACTTACACCACTGGCATGGTTGGTGAGATCTTGGGTGATATGCGGCCAGTGGGATGACAGGCTGTGTGACAGCCATTCTAGAGACTGGCATAGTTATAGCGCCAGCTCATTTAGTCGGGTTCACACTATAGAGAACCCGTGTATGTATTTGGTTGAGTACCTTTCATATTGTGTGTACTCTCATTCTTGTATATGGTGTGTTGAGTGTTGAGTAGAGAAGAAGAAGATTTTCAGCCTCTCACCTTGTGTGTTCTCTATTAGGGTTTTGTGAGTGTGTGTGTGTGCTTGCAAGAGCTCAAGCTCTCTTCCCCCCTGCATCTTTTCATGGTATCAGAGCCTGGTTCGTGCTAAGGACTGAGCTGCAAGCAAGAGAACCACAAGAAGCGGTACGAGGGTAAGAGCTCAAGCTCTCTTCCCCCCTGCATCTTTTCATGGTATCAGAGCCTGGTTCGTGCTAAGGACTGAGCTGCAAGCAAGAGAACCACAAGAAGCGGTACGAGGGTAAGAGCTTCAACTACTCTTCCCTATTGTGTTGGTGACTACACCCTTGTCGGGAGCTCTACGGGAGGCACCGGCAAACGATCTCCGATTGAGGAGCTTTCTTCGCGGGAGTGAAGCTATAGGGCAACTATATAGTCCTACGGACTACGGATTAAAATTTTTGGGCCGAAAACGCGTTTCGGGCGCGTCTGGATCTCCGTTTTTCAGAAAGCAGGCGATTTCGAGCACTGCGGGTAAGTCATCGATTCTCTGCAGAACTCTGTTTTAAGAACTGCAGGAAGACAGATTGACTGTGCAGACACTGTGGGTGCTGCAAAGAGGTCTACAGTTGCCATTGGGTGTATGTATGCACATTGACGTCACTGGTTGTGACATTTGAGAGTACGACAGTACCGCTGTGCAGAAAATACAGCAATTGTGCAGAAAAACCAGAGTGCAGTTTCTGGTAAAATTGTGTGTTTGGCAAGATGTCTAATGATGGCATAACACAGATTGTGGCTGAGAAGCTGGATAAGAATAACTTCCATGCTTGGAGGTTCAGGTTGACGAATTTCCTGATGGGAAAAGGCTATTGGGACTACATAGAAGGTGAACATGAAGAGGCACCAGAGATACCGGATATAAATCCGACTGCTGCAGATGTGAAAGAGTTTAAAGACTGGAACCAAGGAGCCAGGAAGGTTATGTATTGGCTTTCCATTAGTATACAGGACACCATGATTGGGCATATTCAGGATGCCAAGTCCCCCAAGGAGGCATGGGACACCTTGGTAAAGCTTTATGAAACAAATACTAAGGCACGTAAGATACAGTTGAAGAATGAACTTCATACTGTGGAGAAAAAGAGCATGTCTGTGAATGACTATGCGCTGAAGATAAAGGGTATTGTGGAATCCCTTGCATCTATTGGTGTGTCAGTAGATGATGATGACAAGGTGGAAGTCTGTCTACGTGGTCTCGGGCCACAATACAAGGCGTTCAAGACGTCTATCCAGACTCGAGAAAACATTCCCAACTTTACAGATTTGGTGTCTATGCTGATTATCGAAGAA
Source organism: Cibotium barometz (assembly GCF_041138505.1). NCBI lineage: Eukaryota > Viridiplantae > Streptophyta > Polypodiopsida > Cyatheales > Cibotiaceae > Cibotium > Cibotium barometz. Next base: position 46,326,817 of record NC_141057.1, on the reverse strand, counting down.
AAGAGCTTGGGTGAAGACCAACAGTCTTCACAAAGCAAAAACAGTTCAGAGCAACAGGCCTTCTACACGAGTTCAGGAAGAGGACGAGGTAGAGGAGGCCGTGGACGCGGTCAAGGAGGTGGCCGAACAGGTAATCAGAATTATGGCCACCAGCAGCAGCAACAACAACAGTCCCAGAATCAACAACAACAACAACACGCAGGTGGAAGAGGCAAATTCAGAGGCAGGGGGAGTCAAAGAGGCCGTGGAAATTGGCAAAGGCAATATAATGATGCACGTGAATGCTACTATTGTGGTAAGCCAGGACATGTGCAGTCAGAATGTTATAAGAAGCAAGCTGACATGCAAAATGGGAAAGTGCAGCAAAACAACTATGCATCCTCAAGCAGAAATAATGAGGATAATGAAAGGTTGTTTGTTATGCAGCATGTTGTGAATGCCATGTCTGAAAATGTTGATGCAGCACAAAAAGATAATGTATGGTATGTGGATTCAGGCGCTTCGAACCACATGACGAGTCATGGGGAGTGGTTCAAGGAGATGAAAAACCCGAAAAGACCAGGTTTTGTGGAAACAGGGGATGACACTGCTCATCCAATTGCCCACATTGGAGATGTGCCATTGTCTATGCAGGATGGCAAAGTGAAGTACCTTGTAGATGTACTTCATGTACCGAATATAACAAAGAATCTGGGTTCAGTTGGCCAGATGATTGAGCAGGATTTGCAGGTTCGGTTTAACCCTGATGGGTGTTATGTTGAAGATTTCAAAGACAAGTGCAGGTTGGTTGCAAAAGGCAACAGAGTGGGCAGAATGTTTACGTTGGATGTAGACATGCCTGAAATGAGTGCTGCGATGTTTGCAAATGGTTCAGGAGTTGTTGCAGACACAGTCATATGGCATAAAAGAATTGGACATGTAAATGTGCAGAGATTGAAGTCTATGCAGACAAAAGGAATTGTGACAGGGCTGCCAAAATTTAAAGTGGAAGGTATGCATAAAATCTGTGAAGCATGCCAATTTGGGAAGCAAACAAAGCATGTGTTTCCACGTAACAGATATGCGAGCAGAAATGCACTAGATGTTGTGCATTCAGATGTATGGGGTCCTACGAAGACCGTGTCTATGGGAGGCTGCAGGTACTATGTCACTTTCATTGATGACCACACAAGGAAAGTGTGGGTATATTTCATGAAGGAGAAGAGTGAGGTGTTCACTCACTTTCAGAATTTTAGAGTTTTGGTTGAAAAGCAAACAGGGAAATATGTTAAGTGCCTAAGGTCAGATGGAGGGGGAGAATACTTCTCCAATGAGTTCTCTGAATTTTTGAAGAAGAATGGTATTCGGAGACAGTTCACATGCAGATACACTCCGCAGCAAAATGGAGTTGCTGAGCGGAAAAACAGGCACATTGCTGAGATTGCGCGAGCATTGATGGAAGAGAAGAATATGCCGCATTGCTATTGGGCTGAGGCTGTTTCTACAGCAGTATACATCATGAACATGACTCCAACTGTAGCCATACATGATGTAACTCCAGAGGAGAAGTTTACTGGCAGAAAACCAGATTTGTCTCATCTGAAAGTTTTTGGATGCATTGCATATGTGCATGTGCCAGATGAGCTGAGAACTAAGGTGGATCCGAAAGCTGAAAAATGTGTGTTTATTGGATATTCCCTTGAGCAAAAGGGATATAGGTGTTATAACCCTGCTACACGTGAGTTGAGGGTAAGCAGGGATGTTGTCTTTGATGAGATGAGCAGCTGGTATGCTGCTGAAAAAGAAGTTGTTGGGGCTGATTTGAGTGGAAGTGTGGTTGCACAGAATGCAAGTCAGCAATCACAGTCTTTGAGTGGACCAGGAGAGTTCTCATCTAGTGGGTCTGTTGATAGACCATGGAGTGGCAGGCTGCGTCAGAATACCAGCCCTGCAAATGTGATTAGTACATCACGTAAAGGAAAAGAGAAAGTGGTTGAGCCCCTTGGTATGCCTGACATTTCTGCAGGGCATTCTCATGTTGATGGAGAGTCTAGTGGCTCAGATATGAGCCTTGATGAGGAGCTTGGGATCCCAGCTATGAGAACACCTGGTGTAAAGAAGGCTATGGAAGCCATGAATGAAAAGCTGCGAAGATCAGGGAGAGTGAAGAACCCTGTGCAGAGATTTACATATGATGGTTATGTGGCACATCACTATGCATATATGGCAAAGGTTGTGCAGGTTGTAGAGCCCACATGCATTGATGAGGTTGTTGGAAATGTGTGTTGGGAGAAAGCTGTGGATGAGGAGATGGATGCACTATATGGAAATGAAACTTGGGATTTAGTGCAATTGCCTGAAGGCAAGAAAGCCATTGGATGCAAGTGGGTGTACAAAGTTAAACATAACAGTGATGGAAGCATAAACAGGTACAAGGCTAGATTGGTAGCCAAAGGATATGCGCAGACATATGGGATTGATTATGAGGAAACTTTCAGCCCAGTTGCCAAGATGGCAACGGTGAGAGCAGTGGCTGCGTCAAAGCAATGGTCTTTACATCAGATGGATGTAAAGAATGCATTCTTGCATGGGGATTTGCAAGAAGAGGTGTATATGTTGCAGCCACCTGGTTATGAGGATGTGGGTCACCCCGAGCATGTTTGCAGGTTGAAGAAAGCCTTGTATGGCTTAAAACAAGCACCAAGAGCATGGTCTGACAAGATTTCTGAATATCTTGTCACTATTGGCTTTCATGTAGCCAATGCAGATTTCTCATTGTATGTGAGACATGGTGATAGAGGAGTTGTGCTTGTTGTCATCTATGTAGATGACTTGATCATTACGGGGGACCATGATGCAGAGATCTTTGATGTAAAGATCTTGCTTAGACAGAAGTTCGAGATGAAGGATCTGGGGGAGCTCAGATATTTCTTGGGCATTGAGGTGATTAGGTCACCACATGGTATTGGATTACTGCAGAGACAGTATGGCTTGGACATGTTGTCCAAGTATGGTATGACAGGCTGTAAGCCTATTTCTGTGCCATTGGATCAGAATGGCAAGTTGAGTGCAGATTCAGGAGAGATCTTGGAGGATCCTACTATGTACAGGAGCATAGTAGGAAGTTTGATCTACATGACGATCACCAGACCAGATTTGAGCTATGCTGTTGGGTTGGTGAGTCAGTTTATGCAGGTTCCACGGAAACCGCATTTGGATGCAGTGAGACGCATACTGAGGTATGTGAAGTCTACTTTGCACTGTGGACTATTCTATGAGACTGGGACAGAGATATGTGTACATGGGTACACAGATGCTGATTGGGCTGGTAGTATCTCAGACAGAAGATCTACCAGTGGATTCATGTTTTCTTTGGGGAGTGCTGCTGTTACTTGGAGCAGCAAGAAGCAGCCTACGGTTGCTCTATCCAGTACAGAGGCCGAGTATAGAGGAGCTGCTATGGCAGCATGTGAGGTAGCTTGGTTGAGAAAGCTACTTGCAGATTTGGGTCTATCAGTGGATAGACAAGTTGTCATTTTCTGTGACAACATTAGCAGTATACAGTTGGCCAGGAACCCAGTCTTTCATGCTCGTACGAAGCACATAGAGGTCCACTACCACTTCGTCAGAGAGAAGGTCTTGGCAGGAGACCTTGACCTTGTTTATGTCAGCACAGAGGATCAGGTAGCTGACATCTTCACCAAAGCATTGGGTACAGAGAAGCTCGCAGATTCAGGGCTTCTCTTGGTGTACATGAGATGGAGTTGAGCTCGAGGGGGAGTGTTGAGATATCGAGCTCTAGTGAGGCGGTGGACACTGATGACCCGCCTGGGGGATAGGTCCCGCACTTACACCAATGGCATGGTTGGTGAGATCTTGGGTGATATGCGGCCAGTGGGATGACAGGCTGTGTGACAGCCATTCTAGAGACTGGCATAGTTATAGCGCCAGCTCATTTAGTCGGGTTCACACTATAGAGAACCCGTGTATGTATTTGGTTGAGTACCTTTCATATTGTGTGTACTCTCATTCTTGTATATGGTGTGTTGAGTGTTGAGTAGAGAAGAAGAAGATTTTCAGCCTCTCACCTTGTGTGTTCTCTATTAGGGTTTTGTGAGTGTGTGTGTGTGTGCTTGCAAGAGCTCAAGCTCTCTTCCCCCCTGCATCTTTTCAGATACTTGATTGGTTCAAGGGACAACTACCGTACGAAAACCCTAAGTCCATCTCGAAAATCAATTTTCCAGTCTCACTGGCACCTACTTATGGAAAGGGGGTCATGAACGCACCTCTAATATCCCCAAATTATTAGACTTTATGGCCTCACAAACCAGTACCACCATAACATCCCAATTGAGTGAAGACACTAAATTGTTTAAAGCGATGAGGCTCTCCTTAATGGGGAACTCAATGTCGGATTACCACCATTTCTGACATGCATAAGGCACGTCCCTAAAATAAAATGGAGACACCTCGAGTTGTACCCAAGTCAATAGTCCTAGTGTAAGAATAGAATACTAAATCTATGGTTAAAATTCCACTTAACAAACTTAAAAAACACTTTAAAGGTGATGAGTCTAACGCACTACTACCAATCTCACGGCCAAGGGAATCACAGTAATGGGAGTCCTAGATGGTGGTGTGGGAGTGAGCATAATCACCAAAAAAATGTTGGGAGAAGATGGCTAAAACACATCTAGAAGTCTCAAACATCATTGTCAAGATGGTTGATGAGAATGTCTCGCCAAACCTATTAGTATGCTACGAGATTTAAAGATCAAGGTTCTCAAACATCGGGTTAAACATACCTTCATTGTTATGGACTTTTCCAAACAACAAGAATCATATGAAATGATCTTAGGATGCTCTTTTATGAGAGAATCAAAGATGGTACATGACTATTTAAGAACCATGTCTACCTTCTATTCAATGATTGCATCATCTCGGTTGATCTTGTGGACTATTCGCGTACATCCTATGGGTAGTGGGGAGGATATTTTGAAAAACAATCAAACACTACCACTCATTCAATCCCATTGCAATATTTCTATACGTATAGAGAAGAGACTTAGGTAGGGAAGGATCCAATCCACAAGGATGCTTACAAATAAGATATTGAGCATGAAGATGATCTAAACTGGTTACATATGATGGCTACAATTGAAAGCTGGGGAGCTAGAGGATCTACATGGGTTACACCTGATAGTGATAAGCTCCCTAGGTTCATGCTCCTAACTACGAATGATTTGTGCTCTACCTTCTAATACTGAGGGCATAGGTTATAGTGAACTTGAGTCCACATGGGATGACTCAAGCTCAAGTACCAATAGTGATGAGGGGTCTAAAATAGAGACTAAAAGCGACACCAACTCATTAGCCACCACGAGAAAAACTGAGCCCACAACATCCAAAGAAACTTCAGGGAGTAGCTTCGAGCTTGATATGGATTACCAATTTGAGGGAAGGGATGAAGTTCATCAAGACGCTAAGGAGCATCTCCGAAGATGGAGGAGACATAAATGCTATGTAGTGAATCATCATTTAGGCTACAAGAAAGAACCACTACTGCACAATGGCTCTAGTACAGTGGGTGAAATTGACTTACAACAAAAGTTTATAGATGATTGGGGAGAAGAGTTACAAAAGGTCCAGTATTGTATACCACCCCCAATCGATATAGCTAAGGTGGAGGTTTCTGATGAACCAAAACCAAGTCGCTTCGCTAGAAGGAAACAAAATCGTGAAGTCGCACACAGAAGGAACGAGAGACTGTATCTAAAAGCAACCTGACAAAGGAAAGGAAAATGAGCTTGATTTGCACCAACACTTGAGCATTACAATTCATACACCATAGAAGAATGCAGGTTAGTGTGTGATAATGCCAAAAGTAACCCAACAAATGAAAGTGGAGGAGTCTATGTGATGGGCCTACAGAGGTCAAGGAAGTAGACTTGGTTGAACCAGGAGAAGATCCTAAGCGTGTCTACATATCCAAGGACTTAAATAATGCCAAGGAGGGTGAACTTGTAGCTATCCTCAAGGAGTATAGGGATTTCTTTGCATGGACATACCATGATATGAAGGGAGTTCCTGCAGAGGTGGTACAACACACCATCTCCATGGTAGTGCTTTCATGAAATATGTGAAATTCAACTCCACTAAAGTGTTACCTTAGCAAGGTATTTAATCGTGGAAGTACTATGTACCATGACTCTGGAAGCAATAGATTTAGAATTCGATGCTTTAGCTCCTTTGACCCATGAGATTGTCCTCTGGTTGGATGGCATTTTTTGTGACTTTATCCCATGTAGTGATCCCACTAATGACTAATCCATTATAGATCGCATCATGGTTAAGCCCGTAGGATGAATCTATCCAACAATTGATTATTCAAATAGAGTTCATGCAGAACGCAACAAGAGTTCAAATGCTTGAGACAACTACTAAAATCTCTAACCAACTCCTCTTCTTCTATCTCAACTTTGTGTAGCTACACCCCATAGAGTGAGGGACCCTGCCCCGTGCAAGAAGTGCTACTTCCGCTTCTGCTAGCCCCCCAAATTCGTTGCGCGGAGGGGGCAGAGATCTTTCAGCTGGTATCACAGAAAATTGGCTAAAGTGGAACAATCGAGAAGCCAGAAATGTCAAAAATTTATGAAGTACCAGTAAAAGATTGTAATTGTGTGATTAAATTCATACAAATTGATATTCAGAATGTAGATTCAAAAATTTATAATGGGGTCTTCATATGGAAGTACCGCAATTGTATGGAATCCCTGACTTGCTTGAGGCCCAGACATGATGGTATTTACCTTATAATTCCAAAGACCGTGACTACCCGCATATACTGGGGGTATAACTATAGCTCTTTACTCGCAGTATATATGAGTAAATCTAAGACCTTGAGATAAGACCCAGGGCAAGCTCATAGTGGCTTGCCGCGCTCATTGAAGCTCTTGTTATCCCCCCTGATCGTGCTACCTGCACACCCCTTCCCCCCTTCCCTCCCTCGCGCCCTCTCCCTCGCGGCTGCCCTCGCCTATGCGCCCCCCCTTTGCCTGGCCATCTTGCGCTGAAGCGTCTGTTGCGTGACGAGTGGTGATCAATGCAAGGATGCAACAAAAAGATGCAAGCAGGAAAACAAGTGACATTCTTATTTAGGGCTCTTGTAAAGAGTTCCAAGTTGTAGATGAGTGTGGGAGTGGGCTTGAGAATAATCCCACATGGGAAGTTTTGGGAGTTTTAGGAGTTTTAGTATAAAAAGTGGCTCATTTGAGAGCTTATGTACACTTTGGGCTAAGTTCATGCAAGAGCTCCTTTGAGAGAGCTACTCTCCCTCTTCTCCATAGAGGTGAAGACTCTTCTCTCACCCCATCTACATCTTTGTATGAGATAAATCTCTTCATTGAATCAATAGCAATGTCATGAGTCCTTCTCATCCTCTTCTCTAATCATTTTACTCTTATGCATGCTTTTAGTATTTCATTTTTATGTATGTGGGCTGATTTGAAGCTTTCATGGAAGCTTGATGCTCGAGTGTGTGCATGCTTGTAGGAAGATAGGAGTGGAGTGAGGTCTTTCTCTTTGCTTGTGTGCATAGTGATTGTGTTCCTCTTGCTTGTATTTGTGAATGAATGGGTGTGTAGGAATGAGGGCAAGTTGAGCTTGTTTGTGTGCATAGTCTAGTGTCATGTGGTGGTAGCTATAGGCATCTCTCCATTTGTGGATAAGCTTTTGTGCACTGGTACAGGTTGAATCCCTAGCTCCGAAAGGGATGCAAATCCCATTGGATTGAGCTACACGTCAAGAACCCAAATATATCGATGTCTCTGAGCAAGCCCACTCTGACATAGCAAAAGGAGATTTCTTAGTAGACACCACCATAAAAAAAGTTCTAAGGGGAGCGAGGGGGCTCCGTTGGCATTCTCGCTGCTGGCACCTCTTTTTCAGACCATGCTCTAGTTATTTTGACACTTGAGGAGAGGACACGAGAGACCAGCTTGCACAGTTAAGGATCCGAGAGAGGGTTCTTACAGATCCTAGTCTCACTGAGGACATTGAGAGGATATGGCATGATAGTCAGAGCTCTGACCCAGGATGTAGCAGGCCAGTGTGCCCAGGGACTCATCGAGCTTAGCTCTTTTTTGCACGCTGCTGCAGCCTTGACACGGCTGGGAGAGACTCGTGAGCGGGAGCATCGACTAAGACGCAGCCTTGCTTCGCTTCAACGCCTTCCGGAGCAGCAGCCTGCATGTAATTGGGTGGCATCCCAGCTGAGCCAGGCATGCTAGGAGGTTAGAGAGGCAGAGGAGCAGAGACATGAGTTTTACTATCATCGCCAGGAGGTTAGAGAGGCAAATGAGCAGAGACATGAGTTTTACTATCATCGCCAGGCCTCTCAGTGGACACAGCTTGGTGATAGAGTGACTGGGGAGTTTTTTGAGATTACTGGACCCCGCCATGCTCGAGCAGGAGTCCGCTAGCTTGGGAGGCCGAACGGATTGGTAGCTACTGAGCCCGAGGAGATCAGAGCCATTGCCACTGGGTTCTACAGAGACCTGCTTTCAGCGGAGCCAGCCACTGAGGCTCGAGATGCTTGCAGACAGACTGTGTGGGCCCATGTGCAGAGGAGAGTCACAGATCGTATGCGTACAGTTTTGGGTGAGCCTCTTTTAGAGGTTGAGCTTGCTGAGGCCTTGAGGGTCCTTCCGCACCATAGTTGCCCAGGGGAGGACGGATTGACGCCTGCCTTTTTTATGCGCTATTGGGACCTTTTGGGGCCAGGCCTCCGCAGGGGCTTTCAATATGTTTTGGACACTAGGGTGATGCCACAGAGCTTTTCAGAGGGCTTGATTTTTCTTATCCCCAAGGGGGAGGGAGTATCAGATGATATTCGGCATTGGAGACCTATTACGATCCTCAATACTATCTACAAGGTCTTAGCAAAGGCCTTGAGTTTGAGGATCCACCCTTCCTGGGGGAGTTGATTCATGCTACCTAGACAGGATTCGTTAAGGAGCGTAGTATCCTTGATAACATTTTCACCTTCTGGGAGGCGACGGCCCGAGCTAGATTTCTTGGTGAGGACTTGGTCGTGATGCGTCTCGATTTTGAGAAGGTATACGATAGAGTCGATTGGGGTTTCTTAGAGGGAACTATGCTTTGCCTGGGCTTTGAGCCAGGTTGGATTCGAGGGGTGGCGACTTTGTATTCCACAACTCATAGCCAGGTGCTGATTGTAGGAGGACAGGGGCCGAGTTTTGAGCTGACCAGATCAGTCCATCTCAGGGGTGTCCTCTCGCCCCGTTTCTTTTTCTCTTCTTTGCTGAGGCTATGAGCATGTATCTGACGGCAGAGGAGGTTGGTTTGAGAGGACTCCAGCTCCCAGTCCGGGGAGAGGACCTGCTCGATGCTGAGTTTGCTGATGACACGGGCTTATTTTTGCATGGCCAGGAGGCCAATCTTCATCGGGCGGAGCAGTCGCTCCAGGTTTTTAGTGCAGCTTCGGGAGCATTGATCAATTGGCGCAAGACAATGGCCTTTTGGATCAGTAGCGCTCCCATTCCGGCATGGAGCCCAGACCTGGGTTTTAGATGGATTCCTCCTAGCACAACAGTGCGATATTTGGGATGCCAGATTGGACTAGATTTGTCACCTGAGCAGCGGATTGCTCCGCTTCTTCTGAGCATTCGGAAGAAGCTTTTGTATTGGAGTACAGCTCGGCTATCCTTGGCTGGGAGGGTGGTGGTGGCAAATCAGGTGCTTTTAGTGACCATGTGGTACATTACGTCTTGCTGGATCTTCATGAGCTCTTGCATCAGCCAGGTACAGAGTTCATCTGGAGCCCAGCGGTTCGCACAGAGCAGGGTCATATGCTAGGTTCTCGGCCTCGTCTAGCCTGGGGACCATTGGCGGTAGGCCCAGCACGTAGTTTTGGAGATTGGCAAGCCTTCTGCAGCCTCCCAGAGGAGATCCAGGTGGAGAGGCTGAGTCACTTCCGAGGGGGATTGATTATGAGGGATGACATTCAGGAGGCACTCACAGAGGAGTGGTTCACGCCTCTCGAGCTAGTGGCCCCACGGTGGATGGGAGCCTTTACACAGTTGGAGATCCTGATTGCTGTCAGAGCTTGCACTGAGGATGGTAGATGCCTCTACTATGAGATCCAGGATGAGGGCAAACTTCAGAGAGTGGAGGTGGAGTCGCCTTTGGTTGCAGAGTGCATCTTTCAGAGGATACGGGTAGTGGCCGTCGCTTCTCGGAAGTGGCATATTGACCCAGACCCTGCAGATGTGCTTCCTGATTGGCGCATATGGGCATATGCAACGCGCCCCTTGACCCTGGTGAGTATGAGTGGCACGATCCTTATGCATCCCTTGAGGCCACAGAGATCACCTTTTTCCAGTATACTGTTCGATTGGGGCGACATATTTTGATGGCGAGGAGGATGGTCTCTCCAGCTGCACGGGGCACTGGCGGCTACAGGGACTCTCACAGGAGTTCTTGGAGGATTTTTGGACCCGGCTCTGGGCTAGTCGACAGGCACGCATGATCTCAACTTTCCAGTGTGGCTAGTCGCCCACCACAGGGGCTCAGCAGTTGGCACCTGGCTTGTCTACAGCGGTCTTCCGGCGGCCTGCGTCCCGCCGATGCGGCCACCCTCTGGAGACACAGAGACATTGCCTATGGGATTGCCCTCAGGCGCAGCAAATTTGGCTACGGATGCTGCACATTCTGGCCCCCCTCTCTCCAGAGGGTATGTATACGTGGGGTGCCGCTGCTTGGTCGACTTCGTCAGGGCCTGCTATGGGCTATGAGACGGAGTAGGACAGCCAGGCCATCAGATTCATTAGGGGCCAGCCTCGCCTTGTTCCTTCACTGGATTTCTCATCCGCCAACTGGACACAGGAGAGGGATCTACGATGGGAGCTCCTTAGTAGCCTCACCATCTGGTTCACTGTGAGGGCCCGGTGTTTCAGGGCCTTTGAGGGGAGACTGGAGCCACCAGTAGAGACTGTTCGGGGGATTTGGCAAGAGTTGATCCACACCGTGCGAGGACAGTATGATCGCATTCGGGGCGACGGATGAGGCGATCTTGCGACGCCAAGCTTTTCACACCACTTGGCACAGCGGCCCCTTCTATACCCTACACGCGGGGTCCCCCCGTTGGCACTACAGGCCACCTGTTTGGCTTTTCCCCCCTCCTATTTTATGATATAGCCCCTCAGTTCTTTGTACTGATACTTATACTTTTCAGCACCTAGGGAGAGTTTCCCTGGCTGCCTTGTTTTGTTCTCTGCTCTGTTTTCTTATGAACAGGAGAGGATCTTTTGTAGCCCTATGGGCGTTTTTTATATAACTAATGAAAGGATCTTTTCTCGAAAAAAAAATCTAAGACCTTGAAATTATAAGCAAAAATGCTATCCAGATGATGAATTCGAATGCTGATTGATATGATTTTAGAATTCTGGTTGGAGTTGATTTGGATTCTGGCTAAAAGATAATGATTCCTGAATTCTAGTTGAAAGAAGATAAGTTTAACAAAGCCACAATGAGGATGAATGGGACGAATCCCAGTGATGATGATAATAACTGGAATGATGATTGTGACTTAGCAAATCACTATGGGATTAGTGGATTGTAGCCTGGACCTTTCAAGGGTGAAGGGGCGAGGCTGTGGAGAAGTGGATCGAAGCAATAGAAGAGTACTTCGATGTCACCAGGTACAATGAGAAGAGCAAAATGGCTCTTGTAAGGCTGAAGATAGTAGAAACAGCAAGAGTGGCATGGAGAAACCACTACGAGACAAACCGTCCGGATCGGAACACTCAGACATGGAATGATCTCAAAATTTACCTAAGAGAAAGATCCCTGCCCCCTCCGCGCAACGGATTCGGGGGTGCTAGCAGCGGAAGTAGCACTCCTTGCGTGGTGCACGGTCCCTCACTCGGGGCCTCGCCCACACGGATATCTAGAGAAGAGACTAATCCCTCGGTTCTTCTAAACTCGGAAAAACTTCCCTTGCCCGGAATGCACGGGCGATTCCTCCAGGATATTTTTGGCTCTAATGCAGTCAAGGTCATTATTGACCGAACTGATCCGACCAAACCTGTAAGTTGCTTGGTCAGATCAAGGAAGAAACTTGCACTTGGATCATAGAGATCAATGCTTTTTTCCCCATCGAGTCATAGCCATTGATTCTTTTCCATAGAACAATTACTATCCAAGATTTACTTCATCTATCGTACTATAACAAAATTGAGTCACATTTTACGGATCCATCAGTCCACCAGCCTAAGTCCCATGGGTTAGCCAACCGCCCCAACCACTGTAGTGATGGGATCCAATTAAGAATTTAGTTAGATTTTGTCCCGGGTACTAGGGAAAAGAGTTCCCAGCCCCCCTAGCTGGATATTCATACAAATTAAACGCCAGTCACACCACTTACACACCCAATATGAAATTGTCTTCTTCACAAATTCAGCTATCTTTAAAACAATCATTTAATGAAATTGCCTTCTTCACAAATTCAGCTATCTTTAAAACAATCATTTAATGAAACCATAATGTCACTGATCATAATCCTCCAAAATATCATGTTGAATCCTAATTTCCAATCATTCCTTCATCAGTGTACCTATGGCATCATTGGCGACCATAACACTCACCACCTGTCCCTCGGGGGCCTTTTCGATAGTTCCTAGCTCATAGTACCCGACAATATATTCACTTATAAAAATCAAGATGGAATCTCCGTTGAAGATTAGCAAGATCAACCAATAGCTCCATATAAAAGAGCCATGGACTCATCCGTTGAGGACCAGCAAGGTCAATCAACCAGGTCCATGCCCGGTTTCAGAAAACAACTCTTACTCCTTGTTCCAATATCTTCCCTGACGCATGTGTGGGTATCTTTGGTGACCCAGAGCCCGAGCATCGTATGGTTAGCACCCTCTAGGATTCTTCACAGGTGACCTAGCACTTCACTCATAGGCCACTTCCTTGGTCCCTCATCCACCGTACCAGAAGCTCACCATTTATCGAATCGAGGCTAGTCAAGACCTCGACCGACCTTGCTACGCGAGACGTCTACGTCAGCTGTTGCAACTTTATCAGTTAGGTCTCCTCCACGAACTTAATCACAAGACGGACAAAATGCTTCCTGAGCATTCTTGACATAAAACAGTCATTTAAAAATAGATCATAAATACAGTTTCTATCACGAACTCTCGTCTTTCCACATTGTTCCACATTAATCCACATTACTTAATCCACATCCATTTCATATGTATTCCCATTCTCACCCAATCACATCATTTTCCATCTCATCGCATCTTTCTTCATTTATCCTCATTAGATCTCATCCACTCGCATCTACCCATATTCACATCTCATCACATCACATTCATTCACATCTTATCCATTCATACACATCTATCCCGATTCACATCCCATCACATCACATTCATTCACATCACATATCATCCATTCACATCTATCCAAATTTACATCACATCCATTCATTCACATCTTATCCATTTATACACATCTATCCTGATTCACATCCCATCATATCACATTCATTCACATCACATATCATCCATTCACCACATTCATTCTTCCACATACACATCTACATCCATATATCCACATACACATCCACAACCATACATCCACATCCACATCCACATCCACATCCATACATCCACATCCACATCCACATCCACATACACATCTTATCACATCCTTTCACATGCTATTCCCATTTAATAGATTTTTCTAGTTTGATACCGATAATGAGACTTTTTCTAAATTTCTACCAATTGTTTGGCTTAATCAAAGGTTCTTTTTCTCGCCGACTTTCCATATTCCTTCTCAATTCCTCAATTGAATTATATTCAATATTCCTCTTTTGAAAAAAAGAATTCATGGGATTTGTAGAAATCGATTCTACCCATATTTCCACTTTTGGTAAATAATCATAAATTGAATTATACTAAAATTTCCTCTTCTTCCCATTTAATTTCTTGGATCTCAAATATCATGGGAATTCCTCTTTTTGCATTTGATTATTTGCATTCCAATGTCAGGGGAATTCCTCTTTTTTCGTCAATTATTTCTCATAAAATAAATTCATCTAAAATAAAATATCCATTATTTCAATATGCTAGGAATTCCTCTTTTCCAATCTAAATGATGGAATTCCAAATGTGATAGGAATTCCTCTTTTAACATTTAAATATTTCTCATAGATAAAATAAATTTATCTAAATTTTATCTTTGAATTTAATTAAAATACTCATTAATTCCAATATTCTAGGAATTTCTCTTTTCCCATCTCAATGATGGAATTCCAAATGTGATAGGAATTCCTCTTTTAACATTTAAATATTTCTCATAGATAAAATAAATTTATCTAAATTTCATCTTTGAATTTAATTAAAATACTCATTAATTCCAATATGCTAGGAATTTCTCTTTTCCCATCTCAATGATGGAATTTCCAAATGTCATAGGAATTTCTCTTTTAACATTAAAAATGAATTACTAGAAATTTCTCTTTTTCTAATGAGAGAGAGTGAAGCTCCAATCTCTTCAATTTGTAGAGGATTTTTAGAGGATAATAGAAAATATCATTATTTTAATATAATACTGGCATAGTATAGTTCTCATATTTTTTTACAAAGGGCTAAGGATCTATTTATAGGTGAGGGAGGCCTCTAACCAAGTCCAACTAGTTTCTAGAATTTTCCAGGTTCAGTTTGGCTGAATTTGTTGGACCTAGTTTGGCTCCCTTTTGATTTGGTTTGATCTAAGAGAGAGGAGAGATAAAAATATCACAATATTTTTTATTTAAAACTCCACCACACAAGTGAAATAGGTGCCTCCTTGAAGAGATCCCTTCTTCTTTTTACCAAGGTGTCAAAATTGAATCATTATACCTAAAATATCTCATTTTTTAGTAATACTCATAGTTTTTTACTAATAAACCTTGTCCTTAGTCAATTCTTCATCTTATGTGAGCATTTACTCATTTTTGGGAGTTTTTCTTTGATAAATTGGATTTATCTCCTCCCCACACTTGGATTGATCCTATTGATCCCCATAGGAACCTTAATTGAACCATAATCCAAAAATTTCTGAAAATCTAGACCCTTAGGCTAAGGTCCTTTATACTTCTTTTCAATTAATTCCAATTGCACATTGGAAAGTTCTTTTTGAATTTTTGTTTCAAGGGAAACCATTTTAGACACTAGGAGGATTTTTATATCAAAAATATCTCAATTTTGGATTACCTCTCTCTAGGTCAAAACAGGGTAAAACATAATCTTTCTTTTATTTCAAAGAGGGGAATAATTACAAGATCAGAAGGGGAGGTTCTTACACCTGTACACCTCAAAAGCTGGAGGGAGAAATCTTACATTAAGGAAGAGATTCTGTCCTCCTGGCTTTTTGGAAACCAAGATGAACGAGTTCTTAGAGTTAACCCAGGGGAGTAGAACTATTGAAATGTATCACCAAGCGTTCGCTCTCCTCCTCAAATACTCACCACCGCTAGATGAAGAACAGCCTGATGGCCAGGTTCATTCGGGGAGGACTGAACGAACCTTTGAATATCCTAATGAAGAATGCCAAGCCAGTTTCCATGACCAAAGCAGTGCGGATGGCGAAGGATTTCACCAAGGCCTTTGATGTCAAGGTCCCGCACCATCATCTTTCAAAAGATTTCTAGCTCCAGAAGGTGATTCCAACCTTCCACCACCTAAGAGACAACAAGGTCAAGCTCAAAATATGGAAAGTTCCAGAATGGAAGAAAGGTCCCTTTCTCGAAACTCAATCCTCTAGAATTCAACTTCAGAAGTTCCATTGAACAAGGAAGTGAAATGCTATAACTGTCAAGGATTTGGACATCACAGTATGGATTGCCCAACTCCTTTTGGATCAAGGTTTTTGGGGTGAGAAAATCAAGGACCAAGATTCCAGGCTCCAGCTCCTTCCTTCTAGAGTAATCAAGTTCCTTTCCGCCAAAATCAGGGAAATCCCAGAGGTAGACCCTCTAACCAACCCGTAGTTTCAATCCAAAGTAATGCAAGACCTCCGCCTAAGAATAGGGAAAATCGAAGAGAGATGTTCCCAAATCGGCCATTCACTTCCAAGGTAGTAACGTTGGAAGCAATTGAAGAAGAAGAAGAAGATGAAAGAGATCATACTCTAGGACATCTCACATTTTTCAAGTGGGAGAGGATGTAAGATTCCTCCTCAGCCTGAATAATGAATAAGCTTTACTTCAATCCCCTGTAATCATTCCCTGTTTGTGAATACAAGAAAATATTATTTTTCCTTGTTTTTGCCTAGTGAGATAAAAATTTCTAGAGAGTGGTAATTCAATATTGAGATGTTTTTGGATATATAAATTTTAGAAATATCAAAAATATATTTTCCTAAAACAAAAAATCAATATAAATTTTTCAAGGTGCATTAGGAATCAATTAAAAATGATTCAAAAGACCTTAGCCTAAAGGTCAACATTTTTTGAAATTTTTGGATTATGGTCCAATTAAGGTTCCTATGGACCAATAAGATTAATCCAAGTGTTGGGATGAGATAAATCCAATGAATAAAAGAAAATACCAAAAAATGAGTAAATTTCCACATAAGATGAAGAGTTGACTACAAGATTTATTAGTTAAAAATTATGAGATATTACTAAAAAAATGAGATATTTTGGAGTAATCATACAATTTTGACACCTTAGTAAGGAAAGGGGGAGCCTTCAAGGACGTGCCTATTTCACACATGTGAATGAGTTTTAAACTCAAAAATATTAAGATATTTTTATCTCTCCTCTCTCCTAGATCAAACCAAATAAAAAAGGAAGCCAAATTGGTCCAAATCTTGTCGAAATTCAGCCAAACTGAAGCTAGAAAATTCTAGAACTTAGTTGGACTCAGTTAGTGGCCTCCCTCACCTATAAATAGACCCTCATTCTTTTGTATTCTCATCTGTGAACTAGACCATGCGAGTATTACCTTAAAATAAGTATATTCTCTATTATCCCCTAAAAATTCTCTACATTTTGGAGAGATTGGAGCTTCTCTCTCTCTTCAACCTTCCTTGGAGCTTTCCTCAACATACTAACCAATCGATTGGTTGGGGGCCTCTCCTAAGAATAGAGAATCAAGCAAAATAAGAGGTAAGGTGTGACTTTATGGTTTTTTTTCTTAATCTTCTAAATGTTTTTCACTTCTCAACCCCTCTCAAGCTTGAGAAGTATTCAATTGAATGGTTTTTCAATGCAAATGAAGCTCTCTAATGAATTTTAATGATTAATCACATAAAGTTTACGTTTATGCTTAGGATGTTTTTTATGTATATCTCTCTCTCCCCCAAAGAATGGTCATTTCTATGAGCAATTCTCAATTCAAATGATGCTTCTCATGGAGCAATTCCTAATTCTAAAATCAAACTCTATGCTAGTCAAGCTATGGGCCAAATAGATGGCTTTTTCATGCTTTAATGTTACATAAATTATGGTAAACTTAGGAATTAAGTCCATAAATTGTATATTGGTCCAAATGATAGTTACTCTATCATAATCCTATTACTAAGTCTTATTCTTTTAGAAAATATTAAAAATTATCAGTAATAGCAACGGAGCTATGGTAAAATTTTTAAAAATTAACACATAAATTATTTTTATGCATAATGTGAAAAGAGGACTTCCTACCATATTCTAGGATTAGTCATCCTATGTTAAATGAATAATTCTCCTCATATCCATGGAAAACTAAATTTTAATGTTTATGTATAAATAGTTAATTAGAGAAAAAGATAAATTTTTAGTAATTTTATTTTTATGATAAAAGAGGAATTCCCATAATAATGGAGATCCATGAAGAGAAAAATTGGAATATTAAAATAATGGATATTTTATTTAAAAATTAAAGAAGAATTTTAGATAAATTATTTTATGCATGAATTTAAATGATAAAAGAGGAATTTCCATCATATTTGGAATTCAATCATTTAAATGGAAAAAGTGGAATTCTTGTCATATTAGGATTAATGGATATTTTTATTTAATTTTTAAGAGAAATTTTAGTTAAAATTATTTTATGCATGTATAAATTGAAATGATGAAAGAGGAACTTCCATCATATTTGGAATTCAATCATTTAAATGGAAAAAGAGGAATTCTTGGTATAATTGGAATATTGAATATTTTTATAAAAGAAAAGATGAATTTTAGATAAATTTATTTGATGAATAAAAGAGGAATTCCCATGACATTTAGAATTCAAGCAATTAAATGTAAAAAGAGGAATTCCCATGATATTTGAGATCCAAGAAATTAAATGAAAAAAAGAGGAATTTTGAGTATAATTCAATTTATGAAAAGTGGGAATATGGGTAGAATTGATTTTTGTAAATCCCATGAATTCTTTTATTCAAAAGAGGAATATTGAATATAATTCATTTGACAAATTGAGAAAGAATATGGAAATAGTCGTCGAGAAAAAGAACCTTTATCTAAGCTAAACAATTGGCAAAAATTTAGAAAAAGTTCCATTATATCAAAGTAGGAAAAGTTACTAAATAAGAATAAGATGTGAATGATATGCAATAGGATGTGAATGGATGTAAATGGGATGCGATAAGATGTGAATGGATGTGATAAGGTGTAAATGGGATGTGATAGGATGTGAATAGATGTGATAGGATGTAAATGATGTAAATGGGATGCGATAGGATGTGAATGGATGTGAATGGGATGTGATAGGATGTGGTGTGATGAAAATGAATGTGGATCATATGTGATTGGAAATGGATGTGATGTGATATGATGTAAATTGGGATAGATGTGAATGGATGATATGTGATGTGAATGGATGTGCTGTGATGTGAATCGAGATAGATGTGAATGAATGAAATGTGATGGGATATGTGAATCAAGATAGATGTGAATGAATGAGATGTGAGGTGAAATGGATATGATGTGATGTAAATGAATGAGATGTGATGGGATATGTGAATCAAGATAGATGTGAATGAATGAGATGTGAGGTGAAATGAGATGTGAGGTGAAATGGATGTGATGTGATGTGAATCGGGATAGATGTGAATGAATGATATGTGATGTGAATGGATGAGATGTGATGGGATGTGAATCAGGATCTGGTTGATTGACCTTGCTGGTTCTCAAAACGGATGAATCCATGGCTCTTTTATATGGATTTGTTGGTTGATCTTTCTGATCTTCAACGGAGAGTCCATCTGGATTTTTATAAGTGAATATATTTCTGGGTACTATGAACTAGGAACTATTGAAAAGGCCCCCGAGTGGACAGGTGGTGAACGTTCTAGTTGCCAATGATGCCATAGGTACACCGATGAAGGAATGATTAGAAATTAGAATTCAACCAAATATTTTGGAGGATTATGATCAGTGAAACTATGGTTTCATTAAAAGATTGTTTTAGGCAATGTACATAGATGCATTCAATTGTTTACCCCTTCCCATTGGTTATGTTGACATTTGTGTCTCATTTGCATGGACACTTTTGGTTTCATTTGCTTCTAGATTATTTCATTGTAATAAGCCAATGACATCATTCTTCCTTTGTACAACACAATGAGTCCTCTCAAGTTAGCTTGTCTCAGAGGTTGAGTTTCATTTGGAAAATTTGGCTAATTTTAAAAGGGAAATTGATAATCCTCAGGTTGTTCTCTTGCATGAACATTGAAAGATGATGGGGAGGAATCAACGGTGACTAGGTCCACCATTCAACTACTCTCACCATGCTCTCCCACGTTTCATCTCCCTCAAAGTTATCAGTTGGAGACAATTCTTCCTAATTTGGTTGGAAGGGTGCATGTGCTTAGAATTCCTTATTTTCCTATGTGGTGGCACAGGACAAACTCATTCTCATCCATTCACTCATATCGACGACACATTATTTCACATACACATTCACATTCATTATTCTACATACATATCCATGTTCGTACATCCACATCATACATCCAATCCAATATCCGCATTCATACATACACATCCATATCCACATCCACATCCACATTCACATCTATACATCCACATCTACATGCATACATCCATTTTCACATCCTCATTCATACATCCACATTTACATACATACATCCACATCCGTATCTACATCCATACATCCACATCCACATCCACATTCACATTCACATCCATACATCCACATCTACATGCATACATCCATTTTCACATCCTCATTCATACATCCACATCCACATCCACATACATACATACATCCACATCCACATCCATACATCCATACATACACATCCACATTCACATTCACATCCATATCTACATTCATACATCCACATCACATCCATTCTTGCCCTATCACAATCCATATACATCTTATCCCATCAGATACACTTTTTACCTCATCCCATACACATCTTATCACAGTGGTGTGACTATCTTGAAGTTTGCATGAAACGCCGGCTAGGGGGCTTGGGAACTCTTTTCCCTGGTACTTGAGAAAAAACCTAAACAAATTCCTAATTGGATCCCATCACTACTGCGGTTGGCTAACCCATGGGACTGGATGGGGTTAGGCTGGACTGATGGATCTCTAAAATGAGACTCAATTCTGTTGTGGTACGATAGATGAAGTTAATACCGAACAGTCCTTATTCTATGGAAAAGAATCAACGGCTCTGCCTCTCGATGAGGAAAAAAGCGTTGGTCTCTATGATCCAAGTGCAAGTCTCTTCCTTGATCGTACCATGTGACTTATAGGTTTGGTCGGATCAGTTTGGTTAGATAAGGCTCTTGAAGAACCGAGGGACTAGTCTCTTGTCCGGATATCCGTGTGGGTGAGGCCCCGAGTGAGGGACCTTGCCCCGCGCAAGAAGTGCTACTTCCGTTGCTAGCACCCCTGAATTCGTTGCGCAGAGGGGGGGCAGGGATCTTTCAAAAAGGGTCCCATGACACTCGATGTGTGAAGTGGCGTTGACTACCTTGTGGTAACCGTGGGCTCCATGTGTGAAGTGGCATTGGCTACTGGGTAACCATGGGCATGTGGCTCAAAGGCAATTTTGCATCATTTTTAGGTGCCATAGTTGATGTGATGCCATCCAATGGATGAGGTAGTGTACTAGTATTGTCTTGGGTGGGGGAAGCTCCATGATCTAAGAAGGTGAACTTTGTATCCATCCAACACAAACACAACCCAAACTCTTTGATTTCATCAGATAGACAAAAACTTCAATGTCTCAACATCCCTGAGACGTGGGCACAAACATAAGAAGAAAACACCAAAAAAACTAAAGGACCCCCCCATGGATAGACCCAAGTGCAACACTTCAAAGCTTCATCCCCAACAGCTATAGTTGAGGAGGTATTGAGTTGAGCTAAGTCTCTAACAGAGATGCGGCACAGAGAACCCAGGGGACACACCTCCTAGCCGACTCTCTGGTCTCTCGCACTCCCTCTTCTCTAATCTTTTATATTTCTGAAGAGGGATTTGATTACAAGGGAAGATGCTGGACATCTTGAGAGGCTGGGGAGGAATCTTACACGTGGGTATAAAGATCCTATACCATCTGATTAATCCTAGGAATCCTCTAACTTCCTTTACCGTCTTGGGTTCCGGCCAACTATGACAATTTGGATCTTTGCGGGGCCAGGAGAAATCCCATCTTTTGATACTATGAATCCCAAGTATTCCACCTGGTCAACAGAGAAAGAACACTTTCTCTTCTTTGCAAGGAGTTGGTGTTTCCTTAGGACTTCGAGGACCTTGCGCACATGATCTTCATGATCTGCAGCATTCTTTGAGTACACCAAGATATCATCAAAGAAGACAAGAAAAAAATCATCCAAGTATTCTCTGAGAATATTCTGCATAAGACGATTAAATGTTGCAGGGGCATTAGTCAATCCAAAGGGCATGACTGTGGACTCATAATGCCCATAGCGAGTGAATGCTGTCTTTAGATGTCCCGATCCTTGATTCTAATCTCGTAGTACCCGGATTTGAGATCTATCTTTGTGAACATTTGGGTTCCACTTAACCGATCCAGCAATTCATCAATCCTAGGGATAAGATACTTATTTTTAATTGTTAATTGATTCAATCCTCTGTAGTCAACACAGAGTCTTAGTGTTCCACCTTTCTTCTTTTGAAAGAGAACAGGCGCACCCCAAGGTGAGACACTGGGTCTGACGAATCCCTACTCTAACAGTTGTCTTAACTGTTCCTTGAGTTTTATGGCTTCAGGGAGGACTGGCATTTTGTATGCATGCTCGGCTACTAGCTGAGCTCCGGGGGTTAACTCGATCTCATGATCTACTTCACGAGACGGAGGCATCTCAGTCAGCTCTTTAGGGGGAACACATTTGCATACTCACTTAACCACTCTGGTTCTTTAGCCTTGCATTTTATGTCTACCGGATTCATCTTAACGACATAAATAGCTTGCCTCTTTCTAAGCCCTTTTAACAATTTAGAAGCCTTGACTAATTGCAGCACTGGGGATCCGAAAATTCCAATTCCTTGAACTTTATTCCCATGAAGGTCAAGGAAAGAGATGGTTCCATTGTGACAGTGAATGTCAGCCTGATTCTTATGGAGCCAATCCATTCCAAGGATTCCATCATAGACTCCCAAGGGTAGGACTCTCAACTGGAACTCTGTTACCTTCTCATCTAGAGACTAAACTTACTACGGTCTGCTGTCTCAAGGTGTGTGAAAAGAATCTTTCCACTTGTCAATTCCACTTGCATAGGTTTCCTTGATTTTTGATTTAGGACTAATTTACACAGACATCCTGGGGAAATAAAAGAGTGAGTACTGCTGCCTGAATCAATCAAAAGCTTGAATTTCTTACCCTGGTACTCTGCTGGACTGAAAATTGACAGTTATTCTCCTAATGCTCTATTACGGCATAGATCTGTCCTTTTTCTTCCTCCACTTCCTCAGCTATAGTTGATGGCTCTAGCTGCTGCAGTCTGATGTGGAACTTTCTCTCTTTGGTTTCCCCAATTTTGGGAGGGATTTCGGAGACTGCTTTGCATGGAGGCTACAGGCTGAGCTGGCACTCTTCTCAGGCTACCCTGATTTTGGTGCGAGGGACCCTGATTGGATTGATACGAAGGAATCTGTCTCTGAATTCTGGGACCTTGGCTTCCTTGACCCACAGAAGGAGATGGGAAATCCTTGAGCCGGTGTCCAAACCCTTGACATCCGAAGCACGTGTTTTCACTTCGAAGCTCTTCCCTCTGCATTCTTGAAAGAGCCGGAGTTCCTGAGAAAGAACTTTGAGGGAAAGGTCTTCCTTCATTCCTGAAACTTCCCGACTCCAGATTCTGGTTGGGACCTTGTTGTCTCTTTGAAGGCGGAAGGTTGTGTGAGATCCCTATTCCCACCGAGCAACGGATTCGGGTACTAGCAGCGGAAGTAGCACTTCTCGCGCGGGACAGGGGTCCAACACTCGGGGCCTCGCCCACGGATATCCGGACAAGAGACTAATCCGTCGGTTTGTCCAAAACCGAAACCGGAAAAACTTCCTTTACCCGGAAAGCATGGGCGATTCCACCAGGATAACTCTTTACTCTAACGTAGTCAAGATCATTACTGATCAAACTGATCTGACTGCACCTTTAACGGTACTTGGTCAAATCAAGGAAGAACTTGCACTTGGATCATTGGGATCAACGCTTTTTTCCCCATCAAGAGGCACAGCCGTTGATTCCTATCCATAGAACAATTTCTATCCGGGATTTACTTCATCTATCGTAATAATAGAAATTAAATCTCGATTTACGGATCCATCAGTCCAGCCTAACCCCATCCGATCCCATGGGTTAGCCAACCGCCCAACCACTGTAGTGATGGGATCCAATTTTGGAATTTGGTTAGGTTTTGTCCCGGGTACCAAGGAAAAGAGTTCCAAGGCCCCCTAGCCGGAAGTTCATGCAAACATAAAACTAGCCACACCACTTACACACCCAATATGAAATTGCCTTTTTCTTAGCATCAGCTAACTTTAAAACAATCCTTTAAGGAAACCATAGTACCACTGATCACAATCTTCCAATTTATCCAGTTGATTCATAATTTCCCATCATTCCTTCATCAGAGTATCTATGGCATCATTGGCAACTAGAACGCTCACCACCTGTCCACACAGGGGCCTTTTCAATAGTTCCTAGCCCATAATACTCGGCAATATAATCACTTATAAAAATCAAGATGGACTCTCGTTGAAGATCAGCAAGATCAACCAACAGATCCATATAAAGAGCCATGGACTCATCCATTGAAGACCAGCAAGGTCAATCAACCAGATCCATGCCCGGTTTCACAAAACAACTCTTACTCCTTGTTCCAATATCTTCCACGACGCACGTGTGGGTATCTTCGGCGACCCAGAGCCCGAGCACCGTATGGTCAGCACCCTCTAGGATCCTTCGCAGGTGACCTAGCGCTTCACTCATAGGCCGCTTCCTTGGTCCCTCATCCACCGTACCGGAAGCTCACCATTTAAATCGAACCGAGGCTGGTCAAGACCTCGGTCGACCTTGCTACGCGAGACGTCCTCCATTGACTCTCCGTCAGCAGTTGCAACTTTATCAGTTAGGTCTCCACGACCTTAAACACAATACGGTCAAAATGCTTCCCCAGCATTCTTGACATAAAACAGCCATTTACAAACAGCATTTACAAACAGTTTACAAATACAATTTCTATATTAACTCTCATTTTTCCACATTATCCCTCATTAATCCACATTACTTATTCCACATTCCATTTATATGTGTACTCATCCAATCACATCATTTTTCATCTCTTCACTTCAGATTCCTTCACATCACATATCATATATTCACATCCATATCCACATCCATACATCCACATCTACATCCACATTCACATCTACATGCTTACCTCCATTTTCACATCCTCATTTATACATCCACATCCCATATCCACATTCATACATACACATCCATATCCACATCCATAAATCCACATCCACATGCATACATCCACTATCACGTCCTCATTCATACATCCACATCCACATCCACATCCACATCCATATACATACATACATCCACATCCACATTCTCATTCACATCTATACATCCACATCTACATCCACATACATACATACATCCACATCCACATTCCACATTCACATCTATACATCCACATCTACATCCACATTCACAGACATCCACATCCACATCTACATCCACATTCACATACATCCACATCCACATTTCCATTCACATCTATACATCCACATCTACATCCACATACATACATACATCCACATCCACATCCACATACATACATACATCCACATCCACTTTCCACATTCACATCTATACATCCACATCTACATCCACATTCACATACTTCCACATCCACATTTTCATTCACATCTATACATCCACCTCTACATCCACATACATACATACATCCATATCCACATTCCACATTCACATCTATACAACCACATCTACATCCACATTCACATCTATGCATATACATCTTCATGCATACATCCATTTTCACATTCATACATCCACACTCCCATCTCCACATCCACACATCCACATACATACATCCATTTCCACATTCCCATTCATATAACCCCATATGCCTTCACATCTAATCTTTTACATCACATCCATTCTTGCCCTATCATCACAACCCATATACATCTTATCCTATCACATACACTTCTTACCTCATCTCATACACATCTTATTACCTCTTTATTCATCTCATACTTCTTATTACCTCATCTCATACACATCTTATCACATCTTAATTCATCTTATTACCTCTTATCACATCTTATACACCTCTTATCACATCCTATCACATCTCATATCTATTTATAGAATACAAGAGAACTCTTATATTTGATATAAGATTTCTTTACACATTTATTTATGCATAAATTCCATTTAAGGAGATTAATACTTTCGAAGTAAAAATCAATCTTTTTTTTGCATCTTCCTATGCATAAATTCATTTTAAATGAAAATGATACTTTTGAATTAAAATTCAATCTTTTATGCATCTTCCTATGCATAAATTCAATTTAGATGAGAATGACACTTTTGAATCAATCTTTTATGCATCTTCCTATGCATAAATTCAATTTGGTAGGAATTACACTTTTAGAATAAAAGAATTTCTCTTATGCATGTAATTTATGCATAAAATCCATTTATGAGGAAAATCACACTTTTAGTATAAAAAGAATATCTTTTATGCATACCTATATGCATGAAATCCAATATGATAAGAGTAACACTCTTACAATAAAATAATCAACTTTTATGCATACCTCTATGCATGAAATTCAATTATGATAAAAGTCACACTTTTATAATAAAATAATCGACTTTTATGCATACCTCTATGCATGAAATCCAATATGATAAAAGTAACACTTTTGATATAAAAAAATTATCCTTTATGCATACTTCTATGCATGAAAATTAAAAATGATAAAAGTAACACTTTTGATATAAAAAAATTTATCCTTTATGCATACTTCTATGCATGAAAATAAAATGGATAAAAATAACACTTTTGATATAAAAATTTACCCATTATGCATACTTCTATGCATGAAAATAAAAATGGTAAAAGTAACACTTTTGATATAAAAATTTAACCATTATGCATACTTCTATGCATGAAATTAAAAATGGTAAAAATAATACTTTTGATATAAAAATTTATCCATTATGCATACTTCTATGCATGAAATAAAAATGGTAAAAATAACACTTTTGATATAAAAATTTATCCTTTATGCATGATATTAAAATTTAATTTCTCCATGATTATAATGAAATTCTTTCAATTAATCTAGGATGATAATTCCTAGAATATGGTAGGAAGTCCTCTTTTTATGCTTTGAATGAAATTATTTTATGCATAATTTTTATAAAAATTTTGCCATAGCTCCGCTGCTATGACTGATAAATCTCAATTTTTCTAAGGGATAATGCTTATCATTAAGAAAATAATTAAAATAATCTCTAATTGGATTATCAATCCATAATGGATTGAATCATTAATATACATAAACTAAAAGCATAGAAAAAAGCTATTAGTTTGGCCTCAAGCATAGGTTAATCTTGGGTTAAGGAAAAGCTTTATGAAAAGCTTGATTTGGATTACGGTTCATGAGTATGACCATTTCTTGAGTGAGAGAGAGAATTTACATAAAAATCATTAGAATTTAAACATAAATGAAAATTAACTTCAATAGCATTATGTAACTCTTCACTACTATTCAAACTTCAATAGCATTAAAAAAAAACCATACCAATTAAACTTCTCAAGCTTGAGAGGGGTTGAGAAGAGAGAAACATTGAGGAAATTATAGAAAGATCAATATTCACTAATTACCTTACAACTTGCTTGATTCTTTGTTCACGGTAGAGGCCCCCAACCAATCAATTGGTTAAGTATGTTGATGGAGCCACTAATTGGGATTGAAGAAAGAGGGAAGCTCCAAAAACTAGTGAATTATTAAATGAATTCACAGTTCTTGGCTTAGGTGGAGTAGAGTAACGATGCATAAACACTATATATTTTTCAACAAGGAGGAGGCTTCTATTTATAGGAAAAATTGAGCTCCTAACCAAACAAATTGATTCTAGAATTTTCTAAATCAGTTTGGTCAATATTTGACCATTTTTAGGTCAGTTAAGCTAACTTTTTGGAACTAGACTTAAATGAGGAGAGAGGAGAGATGAAATATCTCAATTTTTATGAGTTTAAAACTCATTCAAGCATGTGAAATATGCACCTCCTTTAAAGAACTCTCTTTCCTTACATATGTGTCATAATGGAATCATTTTAATATTGCTCATAGTTTTTTACTAATAAACCTTGTACATTTTCAACTCTTCATCTTATGTGAAATATGCACATCCTTTAAAGAACTCCCCTTCCTTACATATGTGTCATAATGGAATCATTTTAATATTGCTCATAGTTTTTTACTAATAAACCTTGTACATTTTCAACTCTTCATCTTATGTGAGCATTTAAGGGACTCCCCTTCCTTACATATGTGTCATAATAAAATCATTATTCCCAAAATATCTCATATTTTTAATATTGCTCATAGTTTTTTACTAATAAACCTTGTACATTTTCAACTCTTCACCTTATGTGAGCATTTACTCATTTTTGGGTATCTTCTTTTTTTACAAATTGGATTTATCTACTCCCTACACATGGATTGATGCTATTGGCCCATAGGAACCTTAATTGGACCATAGTCTAAAGATTTCTGAAAAATCTAGACCCTTAGACTAAGGTTCTTTATACCTATCCCAATTAATTCCAATTGCACATTGGAAAATTCTTTTTGAATTTCTGTTTCAGGGGAACTCATCTGAATTATAAGAGATATTTTTCTATCCAAAAATATTCAAAATCTGAATATTCTCTCTCTAGAATATTTTCTCTCTCTAGGCTAAAATAGTTAGAAACAAGGTCTTTATATTTCTGAAGAGGGGTTGATTACAGGGGAAGATACTAGACATCAAAAAGGGGGTTGGGAGAGGAATCTTACATTCTACCCCACTTAAAAAACGCGAGATGTCCTCATCTCGCAGGTGGAGTATGATTTCTTTTATCACATCTTCTTCTTCTTCAATCACATTCAACTTTACGCCTTGGAAGTGGACGGTCGATTTTTCCCTGGTATTCTGGTGGAGTATGGATGACTTGAGAACTGTCTGTTAAGTCCTTGGTTTTTCAATTGCAGTAAAGATCTGCCCTTTTTTCCTCTTCTACTTCTTCTGAAATTGTGACTGCTCTGGCTGCTGCAGTCTGAGGTGGAATTCTTTCTCTTTGGTTGCCCCTGTTCTGGAAAGGAGTTCTAAGGTTATTCTGGGTAGAGGCAGATGGTTGATTTGGAGTTCTTCTGGGGTTACCCTGGCTTGGGTGAGACGGACCCTGATTAGACTGGTATGAAGGAATTGGTCTCTGAATTCGGGGTCCTAGACTTCCCTGTCCCCTTGACATGGCAGGAGTTGGGCAGTCTTTTAACTGATGACCAAAACCTTGGCATCCAAAACACCGGTTCTCACTTCTGGGTTCATTGTTCTGCATCCTTAAATTAGATGGTCCTCCTGAGAAGGTATTTTGGGGGAAGGATCTTCCTTCACTTTGGAATCTTCTTGCATCTTGATTCTGAAACGGTCCTTGCTGCCTCTTTGGAGGTGGAAAGTTTGAAGTACCTTCCTGGGCTTGGAATCTTTTAAAGTTAGAGGGTGCAGGTTTTGGCGGGACCTTTACTACAAAGGCTTTGGCAAAATCCTTTGCCATTTTTACTGCTTCAGCCATGGACACTGGTTTGGCATTTTTGACCAGTGTGTCCAAAGGTTCGTTCATTGCCCGAATGAACCTGGCCATGAGCTGTTCTTCATCTAGAGGTGGTGAGTATTTGAGTAGAAGAGCAAAGGCTTGGTGATATTCTTCAATGGTTTTGTTCTCCTGCTTTAGTTCTAAAAATTCATTCATTTTGGTTTCCAAAAATCCAGGGGGACAGAATCTCTTTCTCAAATAGGTTTTTAGGTCATTCCAAGATTGGGTATTTCTATTTAGACGGTTGGTGTCACAGTGGTTCCTCCATGCTACCCTGGCTGTTTCCACTATTTTCAACCGGTCAAGAGCTATTTTGCTCAGCTCATTATAACCTGTGACGTCAAAATACTCTTCCATGGCTTCCACCCATTTCTCCACAGTCTCACCTAGGTTCTCCCCTTCTCCTTTGAAGGGTCCTGGTTGAGTCCTATGAAGAGCCTTACGAACATCAGGATCAAGTTCGTTATCTTCAGTGAGAGGGTCTGGCTGCTGACGGCTACGATTTCCTCGTCTCATGATTCTGTCAAAAATTTATGTATTAGAGAGAGAATAGTTATAAGATTAGAGAGGAGATTCTTATTTTTGAATACCTCAAAAACTGGGGAGAATTCTTACATTCTACCCCACTTAAAAAAAAGCGCGAGATGTTCTCATCTCGTAGGAAGAGAACAACTCTTTTTCTTAAGATCCAATTTTATTCTGGGGTTCCTTATATTCTGGTCAACCCAACAAAATACTAGGATAAATATCCCTTAGAACTTATCAACAATTCATTCAGATCATATCATTCATATCTTTAACATGATAATGGTCCATTAGACCGAAAAATTTCCTTCTGAACATTCCTCCACGGGAATTTTAGTCAAGTAAGTTCTCAATTTGTCATCCCTTAACTTGATCTAACGGTCAAGTATTAATAGTAGCAATCTGACAGCACAATCCACTAATCTCATAGTGATTTGTTGAAATCATTATCATCATTCCAGTTATGAATATCATCACAGGGACTCGTCCCATTCATCCTCATTGAGGTTTCGCTTAGCTTATTACATTTCAACCAAATTTCAAGGATCATCATTTTTCAATCAGAATCCAATTCAATTCATCAATTCTCAAATAGAATTAAAAATCATATCAACCACATTCGAAATCATCCTCTGGATAGCATTAACGCTTATAATTTCAAGTCTTAGATTTACTCGTATATACTGTCAGTAAAGAGCTGCAGTATACTCTCGGTATATACGGGTAGTCACGACCCTTGGAATTATAAGGTAAATACCATCATGTCTGACCTCAAGCAAGTCAGGGATTCTATATAATTGTGGTACTTCCATCTGAAGACCCAATTACCAAATTACGAATTTTAGTTTGAATATCAAATTGTATGACTTATATCACACAATTACAACCTTTTTTTTTGTTTCTTGATAAATTTTTGACATATTTGTCTTCTCAGTTGATCTTTATTAACCAAATGCTCTGATACCAATTGTGAGATCCCTATTCCCACCGAGCAACGGATTCGGGTACTAGCAGCGGAAGTAGCACTTCTCGCGCGGGACAGGGGTCCAACACTCGGGGCCTCGCCCACGGATATCCGGACAAGAGACTAATCCGTCGGTTTGTCCAAAACCGAAACCGGAAAAACTTCCTTTACCCGGAAAGCATGGGCGATTCCACCAGGATAACTCTTTACTCTAACGTAGTCAAGATCATTACTGATCAAACTGATCTGACTGCACCTTTAACGGTACTTGGTCAAATCAAGGAAGAACTTGCACTTGGATCATTGGGATCAACGCTTTTTTCCCCATCAAGAGGCACAGCCGTTGATTCCTATCCATAGAACAATTTCTATCCGGGATTTACTTCATCTATCGTAATAATAGAAATTAAATCTCGATTTACGGATCCATCAGTCCAGCCTAACCCCATCCGATCCCATGGGTTAGCCAACCGCCCAACCACTGTAGTGATGGGATCCAATTTTGGAATTTGGTTAGGTTTTGTCCCGGGTACCAAGGAAAAGAGTTCCAAGGCCCCCTAGCCGGAAGTTCATGCAAACATAAAACTAGCCACACCACTTACACACCCAATATGAAATTGCCTTTTTCTTAGCATCAGCTAACTTTAAAACAATCCTTTAAGGAAACCATAGTACCACTGATCACAATCTTCCAATTTATCCAGTTGATTCATAATTTCCCATCATTCCTTCATCAGAGTATCTATGGCATCATTGGCAACTAGAACGCTCACCACCTGTCCACACAGGGGCCTTTTCAATAGTTCCTAGCCCATAATACTCGGCAATATAATCACTTATAAAAATCAAGATGGACTCTCGTTGAAGATCAGCAAGATCAACCAACAGATCCATATAAAGAGCCATGGACTCATCCATTGAAGACCAGCAAGGTCAATCAACCAGATCCATGCCCGGTTTCACAAAACAACTCTTACTCCTTGTTCCAATATCTTCCACGACGCACGTGTGGGTATCTTCGGCGACCCAGAGCCCGAGCACCGTATGGTCAGCACCCTCTAGGATCCTTCGCAGGTGACCTAGCGCTTCACTCATAGGCCGCTTCCTTGGTCCCTCATCCACCGTACCGGAAGCTCACCATTTAAATCGAACCGAGGCTGGTCAAGACCTCGGTCGACCTTGCTACGCGAGACGTCCTCCATTGACTCTCCGTCAGCAGTTGCAACTTTATCAGTTAGGTCTCCACGACCTTAAACACAATACGGTCAAAATGCTTCCCCAGCATTCTTGACATAAAACAGCCATTTACAAACAGCATTTACAAACAGTTTACAAATACAATTTCTATATTAACTCTCATTTTTCCACATTATCCCTCATTAATCCACATTACTTATTCCACATTCCATTTATATGTGTACTCATCCAATCACATCATTTTTCATCTCTTCACTTCAGATTCCTTCACATCACATATCATATATTCACATCCATATCCACATCCATACATCCACATCTACATCCACATTCACATCTACATGCTTACCTCCATTTTCACATCCTCATTTATACATCCACATCCCATATCCACATTCATACATACACATCCATATCCACATCCATAAATCCACATCCACATGCATACATCCACTATCACGTCCTCATTCATACATCCACATCCACATCCACATCCACATCCATATACATACATACATCCACATCCACATTCTCATTCACATCTATACATCCACATCTACATCCACATACATACATACATCCACATCCACATTCCACATTCACATCTATACATCCACATCTACATCCACATTCACAGACATCCACATCCACATCTACATCCACATTCACATACATCCACATCCACATTTCCATTCACATCTATACATCCACATCTACATCCACATACATACATACATCCACATCCACATCCACATACATACATACATCCACATCCACTTTCCACATTCACATCTATACATCCACATCTACATCCACATTCACATACTTCCACATCCACATTTTCATTCACATCTATACATCCACCTCTACATCCACATACATACATACATCCATATCCACATTCCACATTCACATCTATACAACCACATCTACATCCACATTCACATCTATGCATATACATCTTCATGCATACATCCATTTTCACATTCATACATCCACACTCCCATCTCCACATCCACACATCCACATACATACATCCATTTCCACATTCCCATTCATATAACCCCATATGCCTTCACATCTAATCTTTTACATCACATCCATTCTTGCCCTATCATCACAACCCATATACATCTTATCCTATCACATACACTTCTTACCTCATCTCATACACATCTTATTACCTCTTTATTCATCTCATACTTCTTATTACCTCATCTCATACACATCTTATCACATCTTAATTCATCTTATTACCTCTTATCACATCTTATACACCTCTTATCACATCCTATCACATCTCATATCTATTTATAGAATACAAGAGAACTCTTATATTTGATATAAGATTTCTTTACACATTTATTTATGCATAAATTCCATTTAAGGAGATTAATACTTTCGAAGTAAAAATCAATCTTTTTTTTGCATCTTCCTATGCATAAATTCATTTTAAATGAAAATGATACTTTTGAATTAAAATTCAATCTTTTATGCATCTTCCTATGCATAAATTCAATTTAGATGAGAATGACACTTTTGAATCAATCTTTTATGCATCTTCCTATGCATAAATTCAATTTGGTAGGAATTACACTTTTAGAATAAAAGAATTTCTCTTATGCATGTAATTTATGCATAAAATCCATTTATGAGGAAAATCACACTTTTAGTATAAAAAGAATATCTTTTATGCATACCTATATGCATGAAATCCAATATGATAAGAGTAACACTCTTACAATAAAATAATCAACTTTTATGCATACCTCTATGCATGAAATTCAATTATGATAAAAGTCACACTTTTATAATAAAATAATCGACTTTTATGCATACCTCTATGCATGAAATCCAATATGATAAAAGTAACACTTTTGATATAAAAAAATTATCCTTTATGCATACTTCTATGCATGAAAATTAAAAATGATAAAAGTAACACTTTTGATATAAAAAAATTTATCCTTTATGCATACTTCTATGCATGAAAATAAAATGGATAAAAATAACACTTTTGATATAAAAATTTACCCATTATGCATACTTCTATGCATGAAAATAAAAATGGTAAAAGTAACACTTTTGATATAAAAATTTAACCATTATGCATACTTCTATGCATGAAATTAAAAATGGTAAAAATAATACTTTTGATATAAAAATTTATCCATTATGCATACTTCTATGCATGAAATAAAAATGGTAAAAATAACACTTTTGATATAAAAATTTATCCTTTATGCATGATATTAAAATTTAATTTCTCCATGATTATAATGAAATTCTTTCAATTAATCTAGGATGATAATTCCTAGAATATGGTAGGAAGTCCTCTTTTTATGCTTTGAATGAAATTATTTTATGCATAATTTTTATAAAAATTTTGCCATAGCTCCGCTGCTATGACTGATAAATCTCAATTTTTCTAAGGGATAATGCTTATCATTAAGAAAATAATTAAAATAATCTCTAATTGGATTATCAATCCATAATGGATTGAATCATTAATATACATAAACTAAAAGCATAGAAAAAAGCTATTAGTTTGGCCTCAAGCATAGGTTAATCTTGGGTTAAGGAAAAGCTTTATGAAAAGCTTGATTTGGATTACGGTTCATGAGTATGACCATTTCTTGAGTGAGAGAGAGAATTTACATAAAAATCATTAGAATTTAAACATAAATGAAAATTAACTTCAATAGCATTATGTAACTCTTCACTACTATTCAAACTTCAATAGCATTAAAAAAAAACCATACCAATTAAACTTCTCAAGCTTGAGAGGGGTTGAGAAGAGAGAAACATTGAGGAAATTATAGAAAGATCAATATTCACTAATTACCTTACAACTTGCTTGATTCTTTGTTCACGGTAGAGGCCCCCAACCAATCAATTGGTTAAGTATGTTGATGGAGCCACTAATTGGGATTGAAGAAAGAGGGAAGCTCCAAAAACTAGTGAATTATTAAATGAATTCACAGTTCTTGGCTTAGGTGGAGTAGAGTAACGATGCATAAACACTATATATTTTTCAACAAGGAGGAGGCTTCTATTTATAGGAAAAATTGAGCTCCTAACCAAACAAATTGATTCTAGAATTTTCTAAATCAGTTTGGTCAATATTTGACCATTTTTAGGTCAGTTAAGCTAACTTTTTGGAACTAGACTTAAATGAGGAGAGAGGAGAGATGAAATATCTCAATTTTTATGAGTTTAAAACTCATTCAAGCATGTGAAATATGCACCTCCTTTAAAGAACTCTCTTTCCTTACATATGTGTCATAATGGAATCATTTTAATATTGCTCATAGTTTTTTACTAATAAACCTTGTACATTTTCAACTCTTCATCTTATGTGAAATATGCACATCCTTTAAAGAACTCCCCTTCCTTACATATGTGTCATAATGGAATCATTTTAATATTGCTCATAGTTTTTTACTAATAAACCTTGTACATTTTCAACTCTTCATCTTATGTGAGCATTTAAGGGACTCCCCTTCCTTACATATGTGTCATAATAAAATCATTATTCCCAAAATATCTCATATTTTTAATATTGCTCATAGTTTTTTACTAATAAACCTTGTACATTTTCAACTCTTCACCTTATGTGAGCATTTACTCATTTTTGGGTATCTTCTTTTTTTACAAATTGGATTTATCTACTCCCTACACATGGATTGATGCTATTGGCCCATAGGAACCTTAATTGGACCATAGTCTAAAGATTTCTGAAAAATCTAGACCCTTAGACTAAGGTTCTTTATACCTATCCCAATTAATTCCAATTGCACATTGGAAAATTCTTTTTGAATTTCTGTTTCAGGGGAACTCATCTGAATTATAAGAGATATTTTTCTATCCAAAAATATTCAAAATCTGAATATTCTCTCTCTAGAATATTTTCTCTCTCTAGGCTAAAATAGTTAGAAACAAGGTCTTTATATTTCTGAAGAGGGGTTGATTACAGGGGAAGATACTAGACATCAAAAAGGGGGTTGGGAGAGGAATCTTACATTCTACCCCACTTAAAAAACGCGAGATGTCCTCATCTCGCAGGTGGAGTATGATTTCTTTTATCACATCTTCTTCTTCTTCAATCACATTCAACTTTACGCCTTGGAAGTGGACGGTCGATTTTTCCCTGGTATTCTGGTGGAGTATGGATGACTTGAGAACTGTCTGTTAAGTCCTTGGTTTTTCAATTGCAGTAAAGATCTGCCCTTCTTTCCTCTTCTACTTCTTCTGAAATTGTGACTGCTCTGGCTGCTGCAGTCTGAGGTGGAATTCTTTCTCTTTGGTTGCCCCTGTTCTGGAAAGGAGTTCTAAGGTTATTCTGGGTAGAGGCAGATGGTTGATTTGGAGTTCTTCTGGGGTTACCCTGGCTTGGGTGAGACGGACCCTGATTAG